>NC_134353.1:742403450-743003450 GCF_048569485.1 Anomaloglossus baeobatrachus
CAGCCAATATATTAATGGGGGCATCTCATCATGGAGGTGTGCAGCTTTTCTTTGTGGTTTCTTTATAAAGTATGTCACTTGAACTTGTTTGGTATCAACCCTGGTTTCTGAGCAACTAATCATGACTTAAGAAGGTCAAATAAGCCCAGAGGAACATACATATCCACATTCCAGTTGAAACATTCTCTTATTTTGTATAATTTCACAGAGAAGTGTTAAACGATTTTCATATAGTAAAGTTGTGGAAGTATGTGCTGCATGACTTCAATTCCCCGGAAAAACTACACAGGGCTAACACAAAGTGCAGTTAAAACACATAAAATCATCACTAGACCACTTGTGATTTTTCCATATACCACACTATCGCTTTCATTATGTAAAAACACAGCATAATGTTTTGTAGGATACGAGGGGCTGCTAAATCTTTGTGATCTTTTTTGTTTCTATGGTAACGAATATTAGACACAAGACATTCACGTGATGTAATATATGTTTTTAAAAAAGATAATTTTGTTTACTTACCGTAAATTCTTTTTCTTATAGTTCCGACATGGAAGACCCAGACCATGGGTGTATAGCTTCTGCCTCCGGAGGACACATAAAGTACTACACTAAAAGTGTAGCTCCTCCCTCCGAGCATATACACCCCCTGGATGACAAATCTAACCAGTTTAGTGCAAAAGCTGAAGGAGGACATCCACCCATAAGTAGAGATAGAGTAAAACCCGGAATAACCGGAGCCTCTGTCTACAACAACAGCCGGTGAAAACACACGGAACAAGAACTGCCAACAGGCAACAGGGAGGGTGCTGGGTCTCCCATGTTGGAACTATAAGAAAAAGAATTTACGGTAAGTAAACAAAATTCTCTTTTTCTTCATCGTTCCTTATGGGAGACCCAGACCATGGGACGTCTCAAAGCAGTCCATGGGTGGGAAATAAACAGAAACTGAGAAGTAGGCAAAATCTAACTTCACAAATGGGCGACAGCCGCCTGAAGGATGCGTCTGCCCAAGCTCGCATCTGCCGAAGCATGAGCATGCACTTGGTAGTGCTTCGAAAAGGTATGCAGACTAGTCCAAGTGGCAGCCTGACAGACCTGCTTAGCCGTAGCCTGGTGCCTGAAAGCCCAAGAGGCACCGACAGCTCTGGTCGAGTGTGCCCTAATCCCCAGCGGTGGAGGCACCTGAGAACATTGGTAGGCATCGGATATGGCCGACCTAATCCAACGAGCTAGGGTCGGTTTAGAAGCCGAGAGACCCTTGTGCTGACCCGTGGTTAGCACAAACAGAGAGGTGCACCGCCTAAGAGCGGCGGTGCGTGACACATAGATCCGGAGCGCCCGCACCAAATCCAAAGTATGCAACGCTCTCTCAAAGCGATGCACAGGAGCCGGACAAAGGGAAGGCAATGAAATGTCCTGGTTAAGGTGAAAAGGAGACACCACCTTAGGGAGAAAGTCTGGAGTCGGACGGAGAACCACCTTGTCTTGGTGAAAAACCAAAAAGGGTGACTCCGAAGAGAGCGCAGCCAAATCAGAGACTCTCCCGAGAGAAGTTATGGCCACCAGAAAGACCACTTTCTGTGAAAGTCGAAACAAAGAAACCTCCCTAAGAGGCTCAAAGGGGGGGGTTCTGTAAGGCCGTGAGGACCAGATTAAGGTCCCAGGGATCCAAAGGCCGCCGGTAAGGAGGAATGATGTGAGATGCGCCCTGCATGAAGGTGCGCACCTGGGCCAGTCGGGCGATACGCCGCTGGAACAACACTGACAGAGCCGAGACCTGTCCCTTGAGGGAATTGAGGGATAGTCCTAGCTGCAGACCGGACTGTAGAAAGGACAGGATGGTCGGCAAAGAAAACGGCCAAGGAGCATGGCCGGAAGAGCGACACCAGGACAGGAAAATTCTCCAAGTCCTGTGGTAAATCCTGGCCGAGGAAGACTTCCGAGCCTGAGTCATAGTGGAGATGACCTCGGAAGGAATGCCTGAAGCTGTAAGGATTCAGGGCTCAAGAGCCACGCCGTCAATCTGAGAGCCGCAGAATTCTGGCGGAAAAACGGACCTTGAGAGAGAAGGTCTGGGCGGTCCGGGAGATGCCACGGCACCTCTACGGACAGGTGGAGCAGGTCTGGGTACCAAGCTCGCCTGGGCCAGTCTGGAGCAATGATTATGACCCGACGGCCCTCCATTCTGATCTTGCGCAGGACTCTGGGCAAGAGAGCTAGAGGGGGAAACACGTAGGCCAGACGGAACTGGGACCAATCCTGAACCAGCGCGTCCGCTGCCAAGGCCTGAGGATCGTGGGAGCGAGCCACGTAAACCGGGACCTTGTTGTTGTGCCGGGATGCCATTAGATCCACTTCCGGAGTGCCCCACTTGCGGCAGATTGACCGGAACACTGCCGGATGCAGGGCCCACTCGCCGCTGTCCACGGTTTGACGGCTGAGATAATCTGCCTCCCAGTTTTCTACGCCTGGGATGTGGACTGCGGATATGGTGGACTTGGAGTCCTCCGTCCACTGAAGGATGCGTTGAACCTCCAACATCGCCAGGCGGCTGCGAGTTCCGCCCTGGTGATTGATGTAGGCAACTGCTGTCGCGTTGTCCGACTGGACTCGAATGTGCTTGCCCGCCAACAGGTGGTGAAAGGCTACGAGAGCTAGGAGCACAGCTCTGATTTCCAGCACATTGATCGAGAGGGCTGATTCGGACGGAGTCCAAGTGCCCTGTGCTCGGTGGTGGAGAAATACTGCTCCCCAGCCGGAGAGACTGGCGTCCGTGGTGAGAATCACCCAGGACAGAGACAGGAAGGAGCGTCCCTGAGACAGAGAGAGGGGCCGAAGCCACCACTGAAGAGAGCTCCTGGTCTGTGGCGACAGAGCCACTAGCCTGTGCAAGGAAGAGGTCTGCTTGTGCCAAAAGCGGAGAATGTCCAGCTGCAGAGGACGCAGATGGAACTGGGCAAAGGGAACCGCTTCCATTGACGCCACCATCTGACCCAGCACCTGCATGAGGGTGCCTGATGGAATGACGGCGGGGCTTCAACAGAGAACGCACCGCCAGATGAAGGGACTGCTGTTTGACTAAGGGCAACTTCACAAGTGCCGGCAGAGTCTCGAATTGCATCCCTAGGTACGTAAGTTTCTGGGTCGGGGTCAGAGTGGACTTGGGCAGATTGACCAGCCACCCGAATTGAACAAGCGTGGCGAGAGTGAGCGAGACACTTCGCTGACAGTCTGCACTGGATGAAGCCTTGACTAGAAGGTCGTCCAGGTAAGGAATCACTGCCAACCCCTGGAGGTGCAGAACCGCAACCACTGCTGCCATGACCTTGGTGAATACACGAGGGGCCGTGGCTAACCCGAAGGGGAGAGCCACGAATTGGAAATGTTCCTCTCCAATTGCAAAACGTAGCCAACGCTGGTGTGAAACTGCAATTGGCACAAGCAGATAGGCATCTCTGATGTCGATGGATGCTAGAAAATCTCCTTGGGTCATTGAGGCAATGACCGATCACAGAGATTCCATGCGAAAGTGCCGCACCTGAACATGCTTGTTGAGAAGCTTGAGATCCAGGATGGGCCGGAAGGAACCGTCCTTCTTGGGGACTAGGAAGAGGTTTGAGTAGAAACCTCTGAACCGTTCCCGGGCGGGAACCAGAACAATTACTCCGTTGGCCTGCAAGGATGCCACGGCCTGAGAGAAGGCGGCGGCCTTGGAGCAGGGGGGAGTGGACAGAAAAAATCTGTTTGGCGGGCTGGAAGAAAATTCTATCCTGTAGCCGTGGGAGATGATATCCCGCACCCACTGATCGGAGACGTGTTGAAACCACACGTCGCCAAAGTGGGAGAGCCTGCCACCGACCAAGGACGTTGTTGGCGCAGCCAGATAGTCAAGAGGAGGCTGCCTTAGTGGCAGCGGCTCCTCCGTTATTCTGAGGACGCGGCTTCGCGTGCCAGCTGGGTTTTTGATCCTTGGCTGAGTTAGTGGACGAGGCTGAGGGCTTAGAGGATGACCAGTTAGAGGAACGAAAGGAATGAAACCTCGATTGGTTCCTGCCCTGGACAGGTTTCCTGGTCTTAGTTTGTGGCAAGGAAGTACTCTTCCCGCCAGTAGCTTCCTTAATAATTTCATCCAGTTGTTCACCGAACAGCCGGGACACAGCAAAGGGGAGCCCAGCAAAGTACTTCTTGGAAGAAGCGTCTGCTTTCCACTCTCGAAGCCACAAGATCCTGCGGATCACGAGGGAATTAGCGGAAGCCACCGCCGTGCGGTGAGAAGCCTCCAGAATGGCAGACATGGCATAGGATGAAAAAGCCGAAGCCTGGGAAGTTAAGGCAACCATTTCGGGCATAGAGTCCCTGGCGAGGGAATGTATCTCCGCCAGAGAAGCAGAGACTGCCTTAAGAGCCCACACTGCTGCAAAAGACGGGGAGAACGAGGCCCCTGCCGCCTCATATACAGATTTTGCCAGAAGGTCAACCTGGCGGTCAGTGGGATCCTTAAATGAGGTGCCATTGGCCACCGATACAACTGTCCGGGCTGATATTCTAGACACCGGAGGATCTATCTTTGGTGAATGAGCCCACTCCTTGGCCACTTCTGGTGGAAAGGGAAAACGGTCATCAGAACTACGCTTTGGGAAGCGTTTGTCAGGACAGGCCCTGGGCTTGGTCACAGTGGCCTGAAAACTGGAGTGGTTAAAAAACATACTCCTTGCTCTCTTAGGTGAGGTAAACTGGTGTTTTTCTACCAGAGAGGCTTGTTCCTCTGATACTGGCGGATTGAGGTCCAGTACGGAATTAATGGACGCAATCAAGTCACTAACATCCGCATCACCCTCAGATAGATCAATGGGGTACATAGAGGTAGCGTCCGAGCCCACAGTAAAGGCATCCTCCTCGCCCTGCAATTCAGCTCGTGAATCAGTGCCGTGGGACGAGGAAGGAGAAGAGTCCCTGCGTCTCAGTTTAGGAGGACGGGGTCCGGGAACAGATAAAAAATCCTCTGTGAGCTCTGCAGAGCGAGTCGGAGCAGCAGAGGCGCCCTGAGAAGGGGGCTGATGCATGGTCAGCAGAGTCCGGGACAGCTGTCCCATGGAGTCGGCAAAGGACTGGGAGATAGCTTTAGAAAACGATGCTACCCAAGCCGGGGGTTCAGCCACCGGGGCTGGAGCAGCCGGAGGGACCCCTGGGGAGGCTCCAGGCTGAGGCACCACCATGTTAGAGCAGGCATCACAATGTGGATATGTGCTCGGTTCAGGCAGTATGAGCTGACATGCAGTGCATATAGAGTAAAGCCTTGCAGCCTTGCTCCTAGTGAGAGACATGCTGCTGAGGTGGAGGCTCTGCAGTAAAGAACACACTCCTTCAGAATGACCCCCAGAGAGTGTATAATAAAGCCCACAACCAGAGGTTGTGGCTTACCAGACTGCTTTTGTGTGCCCTCCGGAATCCCAGAACCGTTCCCAGTTGGGAACCGGTACAATTACTCCATTGGCCTACAAGAATGCCACGGCCTGTGAGAAGGCGGCGGCCTTGGAGCAGGGGGGAGTTGACAGAAAAAATCTGTATGGCGGGCTGGATAGAATTCTATCCTGTAGCCGTGGGATGGTATCCCGCACCCACTGATCGGAGACGTGTTGAACCACACTTCGCCAAAGTGGGAGAGCCTGCCACCGACCAAGGACGTTGTTGGCGCAGCCAGATAGTCAAGAGGAGGCTGCCTTAGTGGCAGCGGCTCCTCCGTTCTTCTGAGGACGCGGCTTCGCGTGCCAGCTGGGTTTTTGATCCTTGGCTGAGTTAGTTGACGAGGCTGAGGGCTTAGAGGATGACCAGTTAGAGGAACGAAAGGAATGAAACCTCGATTGGTTCCTGCCCTGGACAGGTTTCCTGGTCTTAGTTTGTGGCAAGGAAGTACTCTTCCCGCCAGTAGCTTCCTTAATAATTTCATCCAGTTGTTCACCGAACAGCCGGGACACAGCAAAGGGGAGCCCAGCAAAGTACTTCTTGGAAGAAGCGTCTGCTTTCCACTCTCGAAGCCACAAGATCCTGCGGATCGCGAGGGAATTAGCGGAAGCCACCGCCGTGCGGTGAGAAGCCTCCAGAATGGCAGACATGGCATAGGATGAAAAAGCCGAAGCCTGGGAAGTTAAGGCAACCATTTCGGGCATAGAGTCCCTGGCGAGGGAATGTATCTCCGCCAGAGAAGCAGAGACTGCCTTAAGAGCCCACACTGCTGCAAAAGACGGGGAGAACGAGGCCCCTGCCGCCTCATATACAGATTTTGCCAGAAGGTCAACCTGGCGGTCAGTGGGATCCTTAAATGAGGTGCCATTGGCCACCGATACAACTGTCCGGGCTGATATTCTAGACACCGGAGGATCTATCTTTGGTGAATGAGCCCACTCCTTGACCACTTCTGGTGGAAAGGGAAAACGGTCATCAGAACTACGCTTTGGGAAGCGTTTGTCAGGACAGGCCCTGGGCTTGGTCACAGTGGCCTGAAAACTGGAGTGGTTAAAAAACATACTCCTTGCTCTCTTAGGTGAGGTAAACTGGTGTTTTTCTACCAGAGGCTTGTTCCTCTGATACTGGCGGATTGAGGTCCAGTACGGAATTAATGGACGCAATCAAGTCACTAACATCCGCATCACCCTCAGATAGATCAATGGGGTACATAGAGGTAGCGTCCGAGCCCACAGTAAAGGCATCCTCCTCGCCCTGCAATTCAGCTCGTGAATCAGTGCCGTGGGACGAGGAAGGAGAAGAGTCCCTGCGTCTCAGTTTAGGAGGACGGGGTCCGGGAACAGATAAAAGAAGGGAATTTTGTTACTTACCGTAAATTCCTTTTCTTCTAGCTCTTATTGGGAGACCCAGACGATTGGGTGTATAGCACTGCCTCCGGAGGCCACACAAAGCAATTACACTAAAAAGTGTAAGGCCCCTCCCCTTCTGGCTATACACCCCCAGTGGGATCACTGGCTCACCAGTTTTAGTGCAAAAGCAAGAAGGAGGAAAGCCAATAACTGGTTTAAACAAATTCACTCCGAGTAACATCGGAGAACTGAAAACCGTTCAACATGAACAACATGTGTACCCGCAAACAAACCAAAAATCCCGAAGGACAACAGGGCGGGTGCTGGGTCTCCCAATAAGAGCTAGAAGAAAAGGAATTTACGGTAAGTAACAAAATTCCCTTCTTCTTCGGCGCTCTATTGGGAGACCCAGACGATTGGGACGTCCAAAAGCTGTCCCTGGGTGGGTAAAGAAATACCTCATGTTAGAGCTGCAAAGACAGCCCTCCCCTACGGGGAGGCAACTGCCGCCTGCAGGACTCTTCTACCTAGGCTGGCGTCCGCCGAAGCATAGGTATGCACCTGATAATGTTTGGTGAAAGTGTGCAGACTCGACCAGGTAGCTGCCTGGCACACCTGTTGAGCCGTAGCCTGGTGTCGCAATGCCCAGGACGCACCCACGGCTCTGGTAGAATGGGCCTTCAGCCCTGATGGAACCGGAAGCCCCGCAGAACGGTAGGCTTCAAGAATTGGTTCTTTGATCCATCGAGCCAGGGTGGCCTTAGAAGCCTGCGACCCTTTGCGCTTACCAGCGACAAGGACAAAGAGTGCATCCGAACGGCGCAGGGGCGCCGTGCGGGAAATGTAGATTCTGAGTGCTCTCACCAGATCTAACAAATGTAAATCCTTCTCATACCGATGAACTGCATGAGGACAAAACGAAGGCAAAGAGATATCCTGATTAAGATGAAAAGAGGATACCACCTTCGGGAGAAACTCCTGAATGGGGCGCAGCACTACCTTGTCCTGGTGGAAGACCAGGAAGGGAGCCTTGGAAGACAGCGCTGCTAGCTCAGACACTCTCCGAAGAGATGTGATCGCTACCAGAAAAGCCACTTTCTGTGATAGTCTAGAAAGTGAAACCTCCTTCAGAGGCTCGAAGGGCGGCTTCTGGAGGGCAACTAGTACCCTGTTCAGATCCCATGGATCTAACGGCCGCTTGTACGGGGGAACGATATGGCAAACCCCCTGTAGGAACGTGCGCACCTTAGAATGTCGTGCTAGACGCTTCTGAAAAAAGACGGATAGCGCCGAGACTTGTCCTTTAAGGGAGCCGAGCGACAAACCTTTTTCTAACCCAGATTGCAGGAAAGAAAGAAGGGTAGGTAATGCAAATGGCCAGGGAGACACTCCCTGAGCAGAGCATCAGGATAAGAATATCCTCCACGTTCTGTGGTAGATCTTAGCAGACGTGGGCTTCCTAGCCTGTCTCATGGTGGCAACGACCCCTTGGGATAAGCCTGAAGACGCTAGGATCCAGGACTCAATGGCCACGCAGTCAGGTTGAGGGCCGCAGAATTCCGATGGAAAAACGGCCCTTGGGACAGTAAGTCTGGTCGGTCTGGTAGTGCCCACGGTTGGCCGACCGTGAGATGCCACAGATCCGGATACCACGCCCTCCTCGGCCAGTCTGGAGCGACGAGTATGACGCGGCTGCAGTCGGATCTGATCTTGCGTAGCACTCTGGGCAAGAGTGCCAGAGGTGGAAACACATAAGGGAGCCGGAACTGCGACCAATCTTGCACTAGGGCGTCTGCTGCTAGAGCTCTTTGATCGCGAGACCGTGCCATGAAGGTTGGGACCTTGTTGTTGTGCCGGGACGCCATTAGGTCGACGTCCGGCCTTCCCCATCGGCGACAGATTTCCTGAAACACGTCCGGGTGAAGGGACCATTCCCCTGCGTCCATGCCCTGGCGACTGAGGAAGTCTGCTTCCCAGTTTTCTACGCCGGGGATGTGAACTGCGGATATGGTGGAGGCCGTGGCTTCCACCCACATCATAATGCGCCGGACTTCCTGGAAGGCTTGCCGACTGCGAGTCCCCCCTTGGTGATTGATGTATGCCACCGCTGTGGAGTTGTCCGATTGAATTCGGATCTGCTTCCCTTCCAGCCACTGCTGGAAGGCTAGTAGGGCAAGAAACACTGCTCTGATTTCCAGAACATTGATCTGAAGGATGGACTCCTGCTGAGTCCACGTACCCTGAGCCCTGTGGTGGAGAAACACTGCCCCCCACCCTGACAGACTCGCGTCTGTCGTGACCACCGCCCAGGACGGTGGTAGGAAGGATCTTCCCTGTGATAATGAGGTGGAAAGGAGCCACCACTGCAGAGAGTCCTTGGCCGTCTGGGAAAGGGAGACTTTCCTGTCCAGGGATGTCGACTTCCCGTCCCATTGGCGGAGAATGTCCCATTGAAGTGGACGCAGATGAAACTGCGCAAACGGAACCGCCTCTATTGCCGCCACCATCTTCCCGAGGAAGTGCATGAGGCGTCTTAAGGAGTGCGACTGACTTTGAAGGAAAGCCTGCACCCCCGTCTGTAGAGACCGCTGCTTGTCCAGCGGAAGCTTCACTATCGCTGAGAGAGTATGAAACTCCATGCCAAGATACGTTAGTGATTGGGTCGGTGACAGATTTGACTTTGGGAAGTTGATGATCCACCCGAACGCCTGGAGAGTCTCCAGTGCAAAATTCAGGCTGAGTTGGCATGCCTCCTGAGAGGGTGCCTTGACCAGTAGATCGTCCAAGTAAGGGATCACAGAGTGTCCGTGAGAGTGCAAGACTGCTACCACTGCTGCCATGATCTTGGTGAACACCCGAGGGGCTGTCGCCAGACCAAATGGCAGAGCCACGAACTGAAGATGGTCGTCTCCTATCACGAAGCGCAGAAAGCGTTGGTGCTCCGTAGCAATAGGCACGTGGAGATAAGCATCTTTGATGTCTATTGATGCTAGGAAATCTCCTTGGGACATTGAGGCAATGACTGAGTGGAGGGATTCCATCCGGAACCGCCTGGCGTTCACATGCTTGTTGAGCAGTTTTAGGTCCAGAACAGGACGGAAGGAGCCGTCCTTTTTTGGAACCACAAAGAGATTGGAGTAAAATCCTCGCCCCCGTTCCTGAGGGGGGACAGGGATCACGACTCCTTCTGCTCTTAGAGAGTCCACCGCCTTCAGCAGGGCATCTGCTCGGTTGGGGTGTGGGGAGGTTCTGAAGAACCGAAGTGGAGGCCGAGAACTGAACTCGATTCTGTACCCGCGAGACAAAATGTCTGTTACCCACCGGTCTTTGACCTGTGACAGCCAAATGTCGCAAAAGCGGGAGAGCCTGCCACCGACCGAGGATGCGGAGGGAGGCGGCCGAAAGTCATGAGGTAGCCGCCTTGGAAGCGGTTCCTCCATTTGCTTTCCTGGGGCGTGAATGAGCCCGCCAGGAATCTGAGCTCCCTTGTCCTTTCTGAGTCGTTTTGGACGAGGAGAATTGGGCCTTGCCCGAGCCTCGAAAGGACCGAAACCTCGACTGCCACTTTTTCTGTTGAGGTTTACTTGCTCTGGGCTGTGGCAAGGAAGAGTCCTTACCCTTGGACTGTTTTATGATTTCAGCCAATGGCTCACCAAACAGTCTGTCTCTAGATAATGGCAAGCTGGTTAAGCATTTTTTGGAACCAGCATCTGCTTTCCAGTCCTTTAACCATAAGGCTCTGCGCAAAACCACAGAATTGGCGGCCGCCATAGAGGTACGGCTCGTAGATTCTAGGACAGCATTGATAGCATAGGTCGCAAACGCAGACATTTGCGAAGTTAGGGACGCCACCTGCGGCACTGCTGGATGCATGATAGCATCCACCTGTGCTAAACCAGCTGAAATAGCTTGTAGTGCCCACACGGCCGCGAATGCTGGAGCAAACGACGCGCCGATAGCTTCATAGACAGATTTTAACCAAAAGGTCCATCTGTCTGTCGTTGGCATCTTTAAGTGAAGCGCCATCCTCTACTGCGACTATGGATCTAGCCGCAAGCTTGGAAATTGGGGGATCCACCTTTGGGCACTGGGTCCAGCGTTTGGCCACTTCAGAGGGAAAAGGATAACGGGTATCCTTAGAACGTTTAGAGAAACGCTTGTCTGGATGAGCGTCGTGCTTCTGGATTGATTCTCTGAAGTCAGAGTGGTCCAAAAAAGCACTTAATTTACGCTTGGGATACAGGAAATGGAACTTCTCCTGCTGTGCAGCTGCCTCCTCTGCTGAAGGAGCTGGGGGAGAAATATCCAACAGTCTATTAATCGCCGATATAAGGTCATTAACCATGGCGTCACCATCAGGGGCATCCAGATTGAGAGGGGCCTCAGGATTAGAATCCTGATCACCGTCCTCAGTCTCATCACAGAGAGACTCTTCTCGCTGAGACCCTGAGCAGTGTGATGACGTCGAGGGTCTTTCCCAGCGAGCTCGCTTAGGCTGCCTGGGACTGTCATCTGAGTCAGAGACTTCAGCTTGTGATGCTTGAGACCCCCTTGAAGTACGGATTAGTTCCAACTGAGGGGGACCGGAGAGCATAGACACAGCAGTGTCCATGGTCTGAGGAACTGGCCTGGCCTGCAAGGTCTCCAGGATTTTTGTCATAGTCTCAGACATTTTATCAGCAAACACTGCAAAGTCTGTCCCCGTCACCGGGGCAGGGTTCACAGGCGTCTCTGCCTGGGCTACCACCACAATAGGCTCTGGCTGACGAAGTGCCACTGGGACTGAACATTGCACACAATGTGTGTCATTGGAGCCTGCCGGTAGATCAGCCCCACATGCAGTACAAACAGTGTACACAGCCCGTGCCTTGGCAGCCTTGCGTTTTGCGGATGACATGTTGCTGCCTCCTCAGAGCAGTACAGGGTGTCCAGCCAAGAAGCGACCTTACAGTGCACTATATAAATATATATATATATATATATATATATATATATATGGTACCAAGAAAGAAGTACGCTAATATATCACTGAGGCACTAGTGGGGCCAGCACTACTGTGCTGCTTACCGCCCGCTTAGGAGCGGTGTGTGATCGCCAGAAATCCCTCTAGTCTGGGTCTCCCAGAGCCTGCTGCCTTTCCCCAGCCAGATCGCATGTGTAATGGCTGCCGGCGTCCTTGTGGAGAGGGGGGGCGGGCCCTGGGCGTACACCGACGAAGAGCGGGAAGTCTGCTTCCCCCTGTGCCTAGTGAGAGGGCTGGAGCATGTAAATAAAGCTCCAGCCCTCGGCGCTGCCAATTGAGCAGCGTCTCTCCCCTACCCTGATTGACAGGGTGGGGGCGGGAACGAAGCGGCGCTAGGCCGCAGAAGCCGGGGGCTAAAGTTAGAAGCGCCGCCGCCGTAAAAGCGCGGTCGGCGCAAAGTCCCCGGCGCACCACAAGTCGCAGCTGCGCCGCCGCTCCAGGAGCGGTCGGCGCAGTAGTTCCCAACATTTAACGTCACTCAGCAAAGCTGCAGTGACCTAACCCCAGCGTACAGCGCTACTGTCCCCGGCGCACTATAACGCTCAGCAAGCCTTGAGAGTGTCCGTGCCTGCCGGGGACACAGAGTACCTGAAAGTTGCAGGGCCTTGTCCCTGAACGGCACTCCCGCTCCAAATCCAGCAGGTTCTCTGGGTCTGTGGATGGAGCCCGGCCCCAGGGCTTGGGGGCCGGCAAGATCCCACTTCCACAGAGCCCTCCAGGGGATGTGGAAGGAAAGCAGCATGTGGGCTCCAGCCTCTGTACCAGCAATAGGTACCTCAACCTTACAAGCACCACCGCGGGTGAGAAGGGAGCATGCTGGGGGCCCTATATGGGCCCTCTTTTCTTCCATCCGATAGAGCCAGCAGCTACTGCTGACTACAAACAGTGGAGCTATGCGTGGATGTCTGACCTCCTTCGCACAAAGCAGAAAACTGGTGAGCCAGTGATCCCACTGGGGGTGTATAGCCAGAAGGGGAGGGGCCTTACACTTTTTAGTGTAATTGCTTTGTGTGGCCTCCGGAGGCAGTGCTATACACCCAATCGTCTGGGTCTCCCAATAGAGCGCCGAAGAAAATCCTCTGTGAGCTCTGCAGAGCGAGTCGGAGCAGCAGAGGCGCCCTGAGAAGTTGGCTGATGCATGGTCAGCAGAGTCCGGGACAGCTGTCCCATGGAGTCGGCAAAGGACTGGGAGATAGCTTTAGAAAACGATGCTACCCAAGCCGGGGGTTCAGCCACCGGGGCTGGAGCAGCCGGAGGGACCCCTGGGGAGGCTCCAGGCTGAGGCACCACCATGTTAGAGCAGGCATCACAATGTGGATATGTGCTCGGTTCAGGCAGTATGAGCTGACATGCAGTGCATATAGAGTAAAGCCTTGCAGCCTTGCTCCTAGTGAGAGACATGCTGCTGAGGTGGAGGCTCTGCAGTAAAGAACACACTCCTTCAGAATGACCCCCAGAGAGTGTATAATAAAGCCCACAACCAGAGGTTGTGGCTTACCAGACTGCTTTTGTGTGCCCTCCGGATTCCACAGCTTGGACCCCCAGACAGATGCAGTAGCTGCAGCAACCAGCGCCGATCAGTGTGTGAACGCTGATAAAATGGCGCCGGAGTGAGGAGGGGGGGCGGGGTTTAGTCCAAGAGCGAGAACCGGAGGGCCAAGGAGAAATACAGGGGAGGGGAACATCTCCTCAGAAAGGAGTGTCCTCCCCTCTGCTGAACGGCCGGTGGGCGGCGCCGCACTGTTCCCCTGCATGACTGACATGCAGGGGCACTGAAAACGAAACTAGGCCGCATCTGAAGCCGGGGCCTAGATTTTTCCATGCGGCCGACGAGCAGGCACCCTCGGCGCGGTTCTCAGGAAAAAAAACAGAGAACCGGCCGGAAATCACAGCAAAGTGACATAACACACTCTCCCCACAATAAATGTACAAGGGACCCCTGAATAACGTCTCAATACTTAGCTTATGAGACGCAGGGCCAGGTCCCTGAGGGGTGAGCGCTCCGTCCGGCAGGATCCTGAAAGGGCTGCGGATGGAGACCGGTCTCCTGCAAAGCAGTGAGAACCGTGATGGCTCCCACTTCAAGCCAGAGCCTCAGGGGATGGTGAAGGAGCGCGGCATGTGAAGGCTCCAGCCTTGTAAAATCAACCTTAACAGCACCGCCGACACAGTGGGGTGAGAAGGGACATGCCGGGAGTCCAGATTGGACCCGCTTTTCTTCCAAATCTTTGAAATCAAAAATCAAAAATCAGATGAGAATGCATGTGTGTGTGTGACCTCCTGAACACAAAGCATTGAACTGGTTAGATTTGTCATCCAGGGGGTGTATATGCTCGGAGGGAGGAGCTACACTTTTAGTGTAGTACTTTGTGTGTCCTCCGGAGGCAGAAGCTATACACCCATGGTCTGGGTCTCCCATAAGGAACGATGAAGAAATTTTGTTTGTTGCTTATGACAACAGTGTGCTACACATGCGTGAAAACAAAATGGCGAAGTCTAATGCAATATTCACAGCAACTGAGAGCAGAGGAGTGATGAAATTCTTGTTTCTGCAAAGAAAGTCCACGAAGGATATTCATGGTGATATGTCGCAGACATTGGGGGATCAATGCCCTTCATGTTCCACAGTTAAGAACTGGGTTGCTAGATTTAAAACGGGCCACTTTAGCACCAATGACGAGGAATGTCCTGGACGACCGAGAGTGGTTGTTGTTCTGTAGATCGTCAATGCTGTGCACAACCTCATTCATACTGGAAAATAGACGAATTTCAGCTAAAGCTATAGCAGACATCATGGGGATTTCCCGTGAACGTGTTTGGGTCATTATCCATGGACATGAGGAAGCGATCTGCAAAGTGGGTCCACAAATGTTTGACAACAGATCAGAGAAGCATGTGAGTGAAAACTTCCCGATCCATTTGTCAGCGTTTCTGGACTGATGAGAACTTCCTGGATTGACTGGTCACTATGGATGAGACCTGGATTTATTTGTATGACCCGGAAAACAAGAAGCAGTCAAAAGAGTGGAGGCACAGTGATTCTCCTCGTCCAAAGAAGTTCAGGGTGCAAAAATGAGCCACTAAGGTGATGGTGTCTGTGTTCTGGGATAAGGAGGGCGTGCTGCTAGTGGACTACCTTCAAAAGAGTTCTACCATCAATGCAAAGTATTACATTGAACTTTTGGACCAATTGAAGGCAGCTCTGAAGGCCAAAAGGCGCAGCAAGCTGTCCAAAGGAATCTTGTTCCTGCAAGACTGGCAGAGCTCGGCTTCCAGCTGGTTGACCACCCACCTTATTCACCAGATCTAGCTCCCTTCCACTATTATCTGTTTCCAAACCTGAAGAAACACCTCAAGGGTACCAAATTTCACACCATTTCTGATGCCATGGATGCTACGGATGCCTGGTTTGAAGCACAACCGAAATCCTTTTTGCTAGGCTTACAGAACTTGGAATATTGATGTAAGAAGTGTGTTGACATCAGTGGAGAGTATGTGGAATAAATGTAAAGTTTCATCATCCTATCTTGTTTCTTTCTGGGTAAAGCCAAAGATTTACCAGCAGCCCCTTGTATTCCAGACAAAAATGAGTAACTGAAAATTGCTAGATCAGGGAAGGGGGGGGGGGACTGTCTGCTGCCAATCTATTCTCTCCACAATAACATGTAGAGGCCCCATGTCTCTAAAGGAGCAGAGGAGGGACATTCCAGCATTAAAGGCAATCTGTCACCAGGTTTTTGCCACCTAATCTGAGAGCAGGATAATGTAGGTGCAGAGATCCAGATTCCAGCGGTGTGTCACTTACTGGTATGCTTAGACTTTTTATAAAATCACTGTTTAATGAGGAGTGATTATCATTAGAGGACTACTTGGCCTGCTGCCAGGTAGTCCAGCATATTCATGATATTGATATAACCCTGCTCCAAATTCAAATAACTGCTAGATCTGCAGCAGAGAAAACAGTGATTTTATCAAAATGACAGCAAACAGCTCAGTAAGTGACATCACTGGAATAAGAGTCTCTGCATCAACATTATGCTGCTCTTAGATGGGAGAGCAAAAACCTGGTGGCAGAGTCCTTTTAAAATGGAGCCAAAGTGGGCATGATTGGGTTCCCTATCCTGCCAATCAGTAGAAGGTCCCATTGATCCCCAGCCACTCCTTATTTTGCCCTACCCTTGCAGCTGCACAACAGCAGCACTTTTTTTAGCAATGACAAAATTAATTCTCTTCCATTGCCAGCAGCATACGTACTAACTTGCCACACAAAGATGTTGAGATATTGAGATTAAGAGTAGCCTCTCACCCCTGGCCAGTTTAACAGCCATAGAGAGAACACAAATTACACTGGTTTCCAGCACAATATGTGTTTTCCACAGTAACAGACAACAAATAATCTCCAAGTAGTCTGACCATCATCCTCTAGTAGGTTAGCAAACGTAAGGGGGGGGGGGGGGCACTGATGAAGCCAGATAAAGGTGTTCCGAGAAGTTGGTCTTCTGCTTCGTAACTGCTCATTGCCCAGTGTCTCTCTTCCCTTCCCCCCTTTCCTTTTGTGTGCCCCCCCCCCCCTCATTGCCTCTTAATCTTTCTTAACCTGATGGTTTCTCTCTTCTCTTCTTCTTAATTTACCATAGTTTTCTTGTATTTCAAAAATTGCCGGGTAAATGTGGAGGAGTCAAAGAAGGGAATTTTGTTACTTACCGTAAATTCCTTTTCTTCTAGCTCCTATTGGGAGACCCAGACGATTGGGTGTATAGCTACTGCCTCCGGAGGCCACACAAAGCATTACACTAAAAAGTGTAAGGCCCCTCCCCTTCTGGCTATACACCCCCAGTGGGATCACTGGCTCACCAGTTTTAGTGCAAAAGCAAGAAGGAGGAAAGCCAATAACTGGTTTAAACAAATTCACTCCGAAGTAACATCGGAGAACTGAAAACCATTCCACATGAACAACATGTGGACCCGAAAAACCAACCCAAACCAAAAATCCCGAAGGACAACAGGGCGGGTGCTGGGTCTCCCAATAAGAGCTAGAAGAAAAGGAATTTACGGTAAGTAACAAAATTCCCTTCTTCTTCTGCGCTCCATTGGGAGACCCAGACGATTGGGACGTCCAAAAGCTGTCCCTGGGTGGGTAAAGAAATACCTCATGTTAGAGCTGCAAAGACAGCCGTCCCCTACGGGGAGGCAACTGCCGCCTGCAGGACTCTTCTACCTAGGCTGGCGTCCGCCGAAGCATAGGTATGCACCTGATAATGTTTGGTGAAAGTGTGCAGACTCGACCAGGTAACTGCCTGGCACACCTGTTGAGCCGTAGCCTGGTGTCGTAATGCCCAGGACGCACCCACGGCTCTGGTAGAATGGGCCTTCAGCCCTGATGGAACCGGAAGCCCAGCAGAACGGTAGGCTTCAAGAATTGGTTCCTTGATCCATCGAGCCAGGGTGGCTTTGGAAGCCTGCGACCCTTTGCGCTGACCAGCGACAAGTATAAAGAGTGCATCCGAGCGGCGCAGGGGCGCCGTGCGGGAAAAGTAGATTCTGAGCGCTCTCATCAGATTCAACAAATGCAAGTCCAATTCATATCGATGAACTGGATGAGGACAAAAGGAAGGTAAGGAGATATCCTGACTGAGATGAAAGGGGGATACCACCTTAGGGAGAAACCCCGGAATCAGGCGCAGCACTACCTTGTCTTGGTGAAACACCAGGAAAGGAGCTTTGGATGACCGCGCTGCTAGCTCGGACACTCTCTGAAGAGACGTGACCGTTACCAAAAAGGCCACTTTCTGTGACAGTCGAGAAAGTGAAAACATCCCTCAGAGGCCCCAAGGGCGGCTCCTGAAGAGCAATTAGTACCCTGTGCAGATCCCATGGGTCTAACGGCCTCTTGTACGGAGGGACAATGCGACCAACCCCCTGCAGGAACGTGCGTACCTGAGGAAGTCGTACTATGCGATTCTGAAAGAATATAGACAGCGCTGGGACTCGTCCGTTAAGGGAGCCGAGCGACAAACCTTTTCCCAAACCAGATTGAAGGAAGGAAGGAAAAGTAGGCAATGCAAATGCCCAGGGAGATACTCCCTGAGCAGAGCGCTAAGAGAAGAATATCTTCCACGTCTTGTGGTAGATCTTGGCAGACGACAGCGTCTTAGCCCGTCTCATGGTGGCAATGACGACTTGAGATAATCCTGAAGACGCTAGGATCTCGGACTCGATGGCCACACAGTCAGGATCAGGGCCGTAGAATTCAGTGGAAAAAAACGGCCCTTGGGACAGTAAGTCTGGCCGGTCTGAGGGTGCCCACGGTTGGCCGTCCGTGAGATGCCACAGATCCGGGAACCACGACCTCCTCGGCCAGTCTGGGACGACGAGGATGGCGCGGCGGCAAGCGGAGCTAAGCTTGCGTAGCACTCTGGGCAACAGTGCCAGAGGTAGAACACTGTGAACTGCGGATATGGTGGATGCTCTGTCCCCCACCCACATCAGAATCCGCCGGATTGCCTGGTAGGCTTGGCGATGCGTGTCCCGCCTTGGTGGGCGATGTCTGCCACCGCTGTGGGATTGTCCGACTGAATTCGGATCTGTTTTCCTTCCAGCCGCTGCTGGAAGGCTTGTAGGGCAAGATACACTGCCCAGATTTCCAGAACATTGATCTGAAGGATGGACTCCTTGACCGCCTGAGAAGGGAAACGTTCCTGTCTAGGGACGTCGACTCCCCAACCCATTGGCAAAGCATGTCCCATTGAAGTGAACGCAGATGAAACTGCGCGAAAGTGACTGCCTCTGCATGAGACGTCTTAAGGGGTGTGACTGGCCTTGAAGGAGAGACTGCACCCCCGTCTGTAGTGAACGCTGCTTGTCCAGCGGAAGCTGCACTATCGCTGAGAGAGTGTGAAACTCCATGCCCAGATATGTCGGCGATTGGGTCGGTGCCCGATGTAACCTTGAAAAGTTGATGATCCACCCGAAACTCTGGAGAGTCTCCAGTGCCACGTTCAGGCTGCGTTGGCATGCCTCTTGAGAGGGTGCCTTGACAAGTGGATCGTCCCAGTAAGGATCACAGAGTGACCCTGAGAGTGCAGGACTGCTCCCACTGCTGCCCTGAACTTGGTGAAAACCCGTAGGGCTGACGCCAGACCGAAGGGCAGGGCTACGCACTGAAGATGCTCGTCTTCAATAACGAAAACGTAGCAAACGCTGGTGCTCTGGAGCAATCGGCACGTGGAGATAAGCATCCTGATGTCTATTGATGCTAGGAAACCTCCTTGCGACATTGAGGCAATGACGGAGCGGAGGGTTACATCCGGAACCGCCTGGCCTTCACGTGCTTGTGAGCAGTGTTAGGTCCAGAACGGAACGGAAAGAGCCACCCCTTTTTTGGCACCCCAATCAGGTTGGAGGAAAAACCGTGTCTTGTTCTTGAAGAGGAACAGGGATTACCACTTCTTCTGCCTGCAGAAGAGCATCGGCTCGGTGGGGGGAGGGGGGGGAAGTGCTGAAGAATCGCGTCGGAGGACGAGAACAGAGCTCTATCCCGTACACGTGGGACAAAATGTCTGTCACCCACCGGTCTGTGACCTGTGGCAGTAAATGTCCCCAAGCGAGAGATTCTGCCCCCAACCGCGGATGCGGAGAGAGAGAGCTGACAGTCATGAGGAGACCGCCTTGGTAGCGGTTCCTCCTGCTGCCTTCCTTGGGCGTGATTGAGCCCGGCCGGAATCTGAGCCCCTCTGAGCCTTTTGAGCCCTTTTGGACGAGGACAATTGGGACCTGCCCGAGCCTGGGAAGGACCAACCTCGACTGTCCCTCCAGGACAGCATTACTAGGGTAAGTCGCCAATGCAGACATTGCGAGGTTAAGGACACCACCTGCGGCACAGATGTACATGTGCTCAAGACCAGCTGCGCAAGCCCAGCTGAAATAGGTTAGAGTGCCCATACGGCTGCGAATGCCGGAGCAACCGACACGCTGATAGCTTCACAGACAGATTTCAACCAGAGGTCCATCTGTCTGTCAATGGCATCTTTAAGTGAAGTCCCATCTTCACTGCAACTATGGATCTAGCCGCAAGCCTGGAGATTGGGGGATCCACCTTTGGACCCTGGGTCTAGCGGTTTACCACGTCAGGTGAAAGGGATAACGTGTATCCTTAAAACGTTTGAAGAAAACGCTTATCTGGTAAGCGTGGTGTTTCTGAACTGCTTCTCTGAAGACAGCGCCAGAAAAATACGCAATATACGCATGAGTACTGAAAAAGGATTTCTCCTGCTGTGAAGCTGACTCCTCCAATGGGGGAGCTGAGGGAGAAATATCCAACATTCCATTGATGGACGCTATAAGATCATTCACTATGGCGTCACCATCCGGTGTATCCGGATTGAGAGCGGTGTCAGGACCAAAGCCCTGATCAGCTACGTCTGCCTCATCATACAGAGAGTCCTCCTGCTGGGACCTTGACCAGTGATGAAGCCGAGCGCCGCCCCCAGCGAGCTAGCTTAGGCTGTCTGGGACTGCCGTCCGTGTCAGAGCCTTCACCCTGGAATGCCTGGGACCCCCCCGGAGCACTGATTACGTTCCAAATGAGGGCGGCCAGGGAGCATTAATCAAGATTGCCCATGGCCTGTCTGGACTGCAAAGTCTCTATCCCATGACAATCCATCAGCCGAAACTGCAACTCCGTCCCTGTCCCTGGACAGGGTTCACGGATGGTTCCTTTGGCCACCTCTAGTAGAGACCCCGGCTGACCAAGTGCTACAGGGGAGCTTGCACACAATGGGGGTCAGTGGAACCTGCCGGTGGAACAGTATCACATGCAGGAAAAACAGCATAGGAAGCCTTGTTGCTTTTTTGCTGCTGTATTCAATCCATCTATGCAATGTATAGCATACAAGCATAAACACATCAGCACATGCAATACAAGCAGCATAGAAAGCCTGTGCCTTGGCACTCTTGCTTTTTTGCTGCTGCTGTCCAGCCATCTAGGAGAATATAGCCCAGAGTAGCGACCGTACAGTGCAATGTATATCATACAAGCATAAGTACAAATGAACACTTCAGCACATGCAATACAAGCAGCATAGAAAGCCTGTGCCTTGGCACCCTTGCTTTTTTGCTGCTGTTGTCCAGCCATCTAGGAGAATATTGCCAAGAGTAGCGACCGTACAGTGCAATGTATAACATACAAGCATAAGTACAAATGAACACTGCAGCACATGCAATACAAGCAGCATAGAAAGACTGTGCCTTAGCACCCTTGCTTTTTTGCTGCTGTTATCTCGCCATCTAGGAGGGCATATAGCCAAGAGTAGCGACAGTACAGTGCAGTGTATAGCATACAAGCATCAAATACAAATGAACACTTCAGCACATGCAATACAAGCAGCCTAGAAAGACCTGTGCCTTAGCACCCTTGCTTTCTTGCTGCTGTTATCTCGCCATCTAGGAGGGCATATAGCCAAGAGTAGCGACAGTACAGTGCAATGTATAACATACAAGCATAAGTACAAATGAACACTTCAGCACATGCAATACAAGCAGCCTAGAGAACCTGTGCCTTAGCACCCTTGCTTTTCTGCTGCTGTTATCTCGCCATCTAGGAGGGCATATAGCCAAAGATAGCGACCTACAGTGCAGTGTATATACAAGCATCAAATACAAATGGACACTGCGGTATTTTGTGGGGTCAGCACTTCAGGTGCTGCTTACCGCCCGCCTATAACGCGGGTATGTGGTCGCCAGAGCCCTGTGTTGGTTGCCCAGAGCACGTCTCCGTTCCCCAGCTCGGACTGCGTGCAGGAAATGGCTGCCGGCGTCCTTCTCCAGCTCGTGTGACGAGGGGCGGGCCGTGGGCGTGCCCCAGACAAGAGCGGGAAACTGGCGTCCCACTGTGTCCAGTGAAGGGGGCTGGAGAATGCAAAGCAGACTCCAGCCCTCTGTGCTGACTGTCTGTACAGCGTCCCGCCTCTCCCCTGACTGGCAGGGCTGGAGGCGGGAACGAAACGAAAACTAGGCCGCAAAGCCGGGGGACTCAAGTAATAAGCGCGGCCGTCCATGTGCACGGCCAGCGCGGAAGTCCCCGGCGCACCACAAGTCCCAGCCGCGCCACAATGTAAAAAACACCCAGCAGCGGCCGGCGCGGCAGTTCCCAATACATAAATTCACTCAGCTAAGCTGCAGTGAATAATAGCACGAGCGCACCGCGCTGTTACCCCCGGCGCACTAACACTCCCAGCAATGCTGGTGTGTGTGTGCGCGCTTGCCCGGGGACACAGAGTACCTTAATGTAGCAGGGCCCTGTCCCTGAAGATACTCAGCTCCATATCCAGCAGGTTCTCTGGGTCTGTGGATGGAGCCCGGTCTCAGTGCCTGGAGACCTGTAAGATCCCACTTCACCAGAGCCCTCAGGGGGATGGGGAAGGAAAGCAGCATGTGGGCTCCAGCCTCCGTACCCGCAATGGGTACCTCAACCTTACAAACCACAAGTGGGGTGAGAAGGGAGCATGCTGGGGGCCCCATATGGGCCCAATTTTCTTCCAACTGACATAGCCAGCAGCTGCTGCTGACTAAAAACAGTGGAGCTATGCGTGGATGTCTGACCTCCTTCGCACAAAGCAGAAAACTGGTGAGCCAGTGATCCCACTGGGGGTGTATAGCCAGAAGGGGAGGGGCCTTACACTTTTTAGTGTAATGCTTTGTGTGGCCTCCGGAGGCAGTAAGCTATACACCCAATCGTCTGGGTCTCCCAATGGAGCGCCGAAGAAATGTTGTATTTCTGATTTTATACATTTGTTACAGTTAGCCAGACATGTGATCACTCAGGGGTTGTAAAATGTAATGCAATTGAATATGATTCTAAAGATGCCATGTTTTCGGTTAAATAAAGAATTTTTTTTTAAAAAAAAAAGAGGAAACCCAGATTGCAATAGGATTGCAATATTCAACTACACAAGGCTTGTGTGTAATCTATTACTATTGTGAGACTCGAGGGTCTGCATGACGTTTCAGGTAGACTGCAAAGTAGATTTATCTTTACTTAAGCCTACTTTACACGGGACGACCGATTGTGCGATTTCACAATCGATCGTACCCGCCCCCGTCGTTTGTGTGTCACAGGCAAATCGCTGCCCGTGTCGCACAAAGTCATGAAACCCCCGTGACACGTACTTACCTGCTGAGCGACCTCGCTGTGGGCGGCGAACGTCCACTTCCTGAATGGGGAGGGACGTTCAGCGTCACAGCGACGTCACACAGCTGCAGGCCAATAGAAGCGGAGAGGAGCGGGATGTAAACATCCCATCCACCTCTTTCCTTCCGCATTGCCGGCGGGAGCCGTGGGACGCAGGTAAGCAGAGTTCATCGCTCCCGTGGTGTCACACGGAGCGATGTGTGCTACCACGGGAACGATGAACAACCAGCACAAGTAAAAATAAACAATATCATGAAACTGAGCGGCGAGTACACAACTCACGATTTGTGAGCGATACTGCGTCGCTCAGAGGTTTCACACGAGACGACGTCGTGTATGATGCCGGATGTGTATCACGTAAATCATGACCCCCGACGATGCATCGCACGATCCGACGTCTCGTGTATAGCACCCTTTAGAATCTTACAGAGATGACCAATCACTGTATTATATAAAAGTGTATTTACAGCTCATTTTAGCTGCAGAAGATTAAAAATGTTAAATATCAATGTTCTCAGCAATATTTAAGTTTTATCTTGCCCTTTTTACAGCATTAAATGTGCTTAGATTAAAGTGCAAACATCCACAGTTTCTCCTCCGTCTTCCTTTATCATTGTGAATCCATCTCCTTGCCCCATTGTCTCTACTAGTTGAGGTTCCCTGTTGCACATGGGACACAGTTTATTACGTATGGACGATGCTCTCATCCATATTATCAGGTTCCATCTTTCTCCAGAAGTAATGGGAAGAGCTCCGTGAACGTGCTGACCTCTGTGAAGTATTCCATGGCCCATTGTATGTTCGACCTCCATATATCTTCTCTCATTGGACGGCACCTGAGTGAAGCAGAAGAGACATTAAAAATCGACAGACATTTTTAGAAAATTATAAAGACCTATTGACTATAATGGTAAAGATGTAGAACTACTTTAAATGGGTTCTATGAGAAATGTGTTAAAAATAAATACATCTAAATATACCAGAGTATAAGATGAGGCACCTAATTTTACCACAAAAAACTGGAACGACTTGACTAGAATATAAGCCTAGAGTCGGCAATGCAGTAGCTACTGGTAGTAATGTGCCCATGTCGTCCCCTGTAGTAAGGTGTCCATTTCTTCCCCTGTGGTAATGTGCCCATCCTTTAGTAATGACTACTTCCGGTCCCCTTTTTGTGCCCTATTGTGCTGTTGTTCACATACACACACAAAACATTATTCTTACCTGTCCTCCGTTCCTGCAGCGTCCTTTTACCTGGTCTTGCGGGCTGCAGGCACCCAGACCCCCTCAATAATCGTGGCCGGTGCAGGGGCCACTGTTGCCATACACGCTTTACTTCAGTTGAATGCTCTGCGATCACAGAGCAGGACTGTGTACATTCAGTCCACAAAAAGCAGGTAAGAGGGCACCGCGGGAATGGGGAACAGATGACAATTTTTTGTGAATAAGGCTGCACATCAAACTTAGATAATGGTATAATGCCTCAAGCATATGGAAAAATATTGGAATATACAATGAAAAATGATACTTGCTAATTTGAACATGTGAATAATGAATTGCATACCTGCTATGAATATTAGGAAAAAGGAGATATTTAGCAATCGCATTGATCAATGTAACTGAGCCCCAAAACCTCGTCAAGGTATATCTCTATATTGGGGTCCCTAGCTCTGTGACCCTAACTGTGTGTCATCTCATTGCAATTAAAAACTGCTATGGGTGGAGAGGAATAACTAAGGACTTTCTTATATAGGAGATGGAAAAAACATGGCCGAAAGGGGCGGAGCTGTGTTCACATTCAGAAAAAAAACTACATATAACTGAATAGGATAACTGAAGTGAGCACTAATATATATATATGAGTGCAAGCCAAAAATACATACTATATATAAGAATAAGGCTGCACATCAAACTTAGATAATGGTATAATGCCTCAAGCATATGGAAAAATATTGGAATATACAATGAAAAATGCTACTTGCTAATTTGAACATGTGAATAATGAATTGCATACCTGCTATGAATATTAGGAAAAAGGAGATATTTAAATATCTCCTTTTTCCTAATATTCATAGCAGGTATGCAATTCATTATTCACATGTTCAAATTAGCAAGTAGCATTTTTCATTGTATATTCCAATATTTTTCCATATGCTTAAGGCATTATACCATTATCTAAGTTTGATGTGCAGCCTTATTCTTATATATAGTATGTATTTTTGGCTTGCACTCATATATATATATATATTAGTGCTCACTTCAGTTATCCTATTCAGTTATATGTAGTTTTTTTTCTGAATGTGAACACAGCTCCGCCCCTTTCGGCCATGTTTTTTCCATCTCCTATATAAGAAAGTCCTTAGTTATTCCTCTCCACCCATAGCAGTTTTTAATTGCAATGAGATGACACACAGTTAGGGTCACAGAGCTAGGGACCCCAATATAGCGATATACCTTGACGAGGTTTTGGGGCTCAGTTACATTGATCAATGCGATTGCTAAATATCTCCTTTTTCCTAATATTCATAGCAGGTATGCAATTCATTATTCACATGTTCAAATTAGCAAGTAGCATTTTTCATTGTATATTCCAATATTTTTCCATATGCTTGAGGCATTATACCATTATCTAAGTTTGATGTGCAGCCTTATTCTTATATATAGTATGTATTTTTGGCTTGCACTCATATATATATATTAGTGCTCACTTCAGTTATCCTATTCAGACAATTTTTTGTGAGACCCTCGAGTATAAGGCGAGAGGGGAGTTTTCAGCATAAACAAAAAAAAAAAA
This sequence comes from Anomaloglossus baeobatrachus, assembly GCF_048569485.1. NCBI lineage: Eukaryota > Metazoa > Chordata > Amphibia > Anura > Aromobatidae > Anomaloglossus > Anomaloglossus baeobatrachus. The sequence goes on from NC_134353.1 coordinate 742,429,271, forward strand.
AATGGGCTGAAAAACGTGGCTTATACTTGAGTATATAAAAGGTACATTGTTTTCTAATACCTTTATTTATCAAAACGTATGTTTCATGCAGTGCACTGTCATGATTTTAAAGATGGCAACTTCCATCTAGCACTGTCCAGTCATCCTAGGACGGACAGCGTGAAGAGCGAGAACAATGTCATCCCTGCACTGCAATAAAACTGTCAGGCTGACTGAGATGGAGGTTTCTTCTCAGCCAGCTAAAGAATGGTGTTCATCTTCTCCTTTAGTTTACTCAGTGTCCTGTCAGGTTGACTGAACAGAAGAATGGAAGTTCACGATGCCAGACAGGAATCAGATGATGGTCTGATCTGACGAATGTCTCCAGCAAAATGTTTACACACCTTGTCCCACTGCATGTATTCTGAAATATAGGACGGCTGCACATTGATATATGGCAGTCGCCATCTTTAAAACCCTGACCATGAACTATGAATGCATGCATTTTTGCTTAAAAAAAAAGGTATTTAGAAAAAAAAATAAATAATTAAATGTGTCCTTTATTTTATAATAATTCTAGGAGAACCCCAATAAGGCTGTATAGTGATGTACAGTGTAGCAATATTCCAGTGTGTAATTCTAGTGTATTGTGCACCACATTACCTACAGGGCACCCATTGTGTTGAAGAAGATGGCTTCTGAATATGAACAGTAGCTAATATTGAACATTTGGGATAGGATTGCATGAAATGAGATTTAAAAGCCAAGAAAATGTCAAAAATGTTGCATTGCTGAATGTGCCAAGCATGGCGTGTGTGTTATGCATAGTTTTTAGACACAGCCAGGAAATCATCATAATTGCACTGAGAAATGTCTCAAAAGGTTTTAACCCCTCACGACCGGCCGATTTTTCGCTTTCCGTTTTTTTTTCGCCATTCTTTTTCTGAGAGACGTAACTTTTTTATTTTTCAGTCAATATGGTCATGTGAGGGCTCATTTTTTGTGGAACGAGCTGTACTTTTAAATGAAACCCTCAGTTTTACCATATAGTGTACTGGAAAACGGCAAAAAAATTCCAAATGCAGAAAAATTGCAAAAAAAAAGTGCAATAGCACTATGGTTTTTGAGATATTTTATTCACTGTGTTCACTATATGGTAAAACTGATGTGTGGGTGTGATGCCTCAGGTCAGTGCGAGTTTGTAGACACCAAACATGTATAGGTTTACTTTTATATAAAAAGGTTAAAAAAAAATCGGAAGTTTGTCCGAAAAAAGTGGCGCACGTTTTACGCCATATTCCGTGACCCGTAGCGTTCTCATTTTTTGGGATCTATGGCTCAGTGACGGCTTATTTTTTGCGACTTGAGCTGACGTTTTTAACGGTACCATTTTTGCGCAGATGCTACGTTTTGATCGCCTCTTATTGCATTTTGCGCAAAAGTTCTGGCGACAAAAAAACGTCGTTTTGGTGTTTGGAATTTTTTTGCCGCTACGCCGTATACTGATCAGATTAATTGATTTTATATTTTGATAGATCGGCGTTTCTGAACGCGGCGATACCAAAATGTGTGTATATTTTTTATTTTTTTAACCCTTTAATTTTCAATGGTGCGAATGGGGGCGTGATTTGAACTTTTAGGTTTTTTTGTTTTTTTTTAATTCTTTAAAACTTTTTTTTTTACTTTTTTTTTTATTTTACTAGTCCCCCTAGGGGGCTATTGCGATCAGCAATCCGATCGCTCTGCAGTATCTGCTGATCACAGCTACAAGGCTGTAAACAGCAGATACGCTCTCTTTCTCTTTTGCTGTGCGGCTGGCACAGCAAAAGTGAAAGCAAGTCAGGTGTAGTACAGGAGTCATCACATGACCCTGTGCTACCATGACAACTATCGGGAGTCAAGTGATCGCGTCACGTGACTTCCGGTATCGGGCGGTAAGTAAAATTTTACCGCAATCGCGCTTATAATGGCGCTGTCACATATTGACAGCGCCATATAAGGGGTTTAAACGGCACGAGCAGATAACGATTCTGCTCGTGCCTAGCAGGCACACATCTCAGCTGTGAAAATCAGCTGAGATGTGTGCCGATCGCAGCATGATGCTGCCGGCAGACCGCGGGCAGTAAGGTTATGACCGCAGGGACGTAATTTTACGGCCCGCGGTCGTGAAGGGGTCTCCACCACCACTCTACAAAACGCCAACATTTTTGCAATGTGAATTTTAGAAAAAAAACAAAAAAACAAAACACAAACCCTGTAGTCAGATTTTTTTTTGTGTCTTAACACATTACTAGTGCATTTTTTGGGCCATGGCATTAATTTTGAATGTTCCAGGCGTGACATGTTTCCTATGTGTTTCCACAGGCTTCTCAATACTAAATGGAAAAAAAAATTAGGTGAAATAAGACTGGAGGGAAATGCCTGAGAGTTTTGGATGGTGAAATACTATTGAATACTATTATCTGTAGTGATCAGGAGTAGGAAAAAAAAAAAAAAAAAAAAAGAATATGCAGAGAGATATCTATCTATCTATCCACACACATACACACATCTATATATATAATTGCCTTATTCTGTCTGTCGCCCAGGCTCCGCCCCCCACACGGATTGGCCTCTCGCCCCGGCACCCTGCACGCATTGGCAACTCGACCACGCCCCGCCCCCCTCACGCATTGCAGGCTCGCTCCGGCCCCGACCCCCGCACGCATTCCCCAAACCGACACGGAGCCACGACTCCCAGGTGAGTACTGTACCCCCGGGAGCCCACATCAGCGTACGCCGCCAACCCAGCCGACACATACCCTAGCATTGCTGGGGTTGCCGGCGTACGCTGGTGTGGGCTCCCGTGCGAGCGGGGGACGGGATACGCTGGTAACCATGGTAGCATAGTTACCAGCGCATCAAGGTCCTGCAGCGGCGGAACATTCACACACGCACACACATAACAACAGACACACACACACACACACACATCAGATCACACTCACTCTCACACACACATCAAATCGCATCCACACACTCACAACATCCTGGGATATAGCTTGCTTCTCGGCGGCGATACTGTGCAGTGACCTTCCAGGACCTGCCGGAGGATCACATGGCCAGAAGCATGTAGTATCTCCGGATGTTGTGAGTGTGAGCGCGTATGTGCAATATCGTCAATGTGTGTGTGCGTGTATGCGATCGGGTGTGTGCGTGTATGCGATCGGGTGTGTGCGTGTATGCGATCGGGTGTGTGCGTGTATGCGATCGGGTGTGTGCGTGTATGCGATCGGGTGTGTGACTGTGGAGCACGATGGGAGTGCGCAGCATGGCGGATGGAGCACGTTTGGGAGTGCGCAGCATGGGGGATGCAGCACGATGGGGAGTGCGCAGCATGGCGGATGGAGCACGTTTGGGAGTGCGCAGCATGGCGGATGGAGCACGTTTGGGAGTGCGCAGTATGGCGGATGGAGCACGTTTGGGAGTGCGCAGCATGGCGGATGGAGCACGTTTGGGAGTGCGCAGCATGGCGGATGGAGCACGTTTGGGAGTGCGCAGCATGGCGGATGGAGCACGTTTGGGAGTGCGCAGCATGGCGGATGGAGCACGTTTGGGAGTGCGCAGCATGGCGGATGGAGCACGTTTGGGAGTGCGCAGCATGGCGGATGGAGCACGTTTGGGAGTGCGCAGCATGGCGGATGGAGCACGTTTGGGAGTGCGCAGCATGGCGGATGCAGCACGATGGGGAGTGCGCAGTATGGCGGATGCAGCACATTTGGGAGTGCGCAGCATGGCGGATGGAGCACGTTTGGGAGTGCGCAGCATGGCGGATGGAGCACGTTTGGGAGTGCGCAGCATGGCGGTTGGAGCACGTTTGGGAGTGCGCAGCATGGGGGATGCAGCACGATGGGGAGTGCGCAGCATGGCGGATGGAGCACGTTTGGGAGTGCGCAGCATGGCGGATGGAGCACGTTTGGGAGTGCGCAGCATGGGGAATGGAGCACGATGGGGGGTGCGCAGCATAGGGGATGGAGCACGATGGGGAGTGCGCAACATGGGGAATGGAGCACGATGGGGGGTGCGCAGCATGGGGGATGGAGCACGATGGGGGGTACACACACACACACACACACACACACACGTGCGCACTGCACAACACACCACACACACACTGGGAACCACAAACACCGCCCTACAAAGACACCCACACACACAGACAACGCTGCACACACACACACACACACACAACACCCAACACACAAACACCGCGGCACACACAAATATACGCACATACCGCACAACACACACACTGCACAAAACATACCTCCCCCCAAAACACACACACACACACACACACCCCACACAAACCGCGCAACACACACAGCGCTCCACAAACAACGCAACACACGCAACACACATACAACACCACTCTCACCCCCCGCCACACCCAGACAACACCCAGAACATGTACAGCGCCCTACACAAACACTTGGTAACTACACACAACAACATCTATATATATATGTAACAAAAATCATACATTAACTACACAATACGTAAATTCTAGAATTCCCGATGCGTAGAATCGGGCCACCTTCTAGTCTATATATATATAATTGCCTTATTCTGTCTGTCTGTCTTGCTCCAAAATTCTGTCCTTACCGCGACAAGCGTCTCATTGGCCGCTCGCCTCGGCTCCGCCCCCCGCACGGATTGGCCTCTCGCCCCGGCCCCCTGCACGCATTGTCAACTTGGCAACGCCCCGCCCCCTCACGCATTGCACGCTCGCTCTGGCCCCGCACGCATTCCCCGAACCAACACGGAGCCACGACTCCCAGGTGAGTGCTGTACCCCCGGGAGCCCACATCAGCGTACGCCAGCCGACACATACCCTCGCATTGCTGGGGTTGCCGGCGTACGCTGGTGTGGGCTCCCGTGCGAGCGGGGGGTGGGGTACGCTGGTAACCATGGTACACATCGAGTAATATTGTGTAGCATGGTTACCAGCGTACACCGGCTCCCAGGTGAGCGCATCAAGGTCCTGCAGCGGCGGAACACACACACACTCACACACATAAGAACAGACACACACACACATATCAGATCGCATCCACACACTCACAACTTCCAGTTATATCGCTTGCTTCTCGGCGGCGATACTGTGCGTGCAGTGACCTTCCAGGACCTGCCAGAAGATCACATGGCCAGAAGCATGTGGTATCTCCGGATGTTGTGAGTGTGAGCGCGTATGTGCAATATCGTCAATGTGTGTGTGCGTGTATGCGATCACGTGTGTGCGTGTATGCGATCGGGTGTGTGCGTGTATGCGATCGGATGTATGCGATCGGGTGTGTGCGTGTATGCGATCGGGTGTGTGCGTGTCGACAGAAGGCAGAGGAGCACGGCGTGCAGCACAGCTGCTGGGACCGCCCACCGGAGGGCACAGGCAGAAGTGGGGTGTGAGTGTATGCGATCAGATGTGTGCGTGTATACTGTCAGATGTGTGACTGTGCAGCACGATGGGGGGTGCGCACCATGGGGGATGGAGCACGATGGGGAGTGCGCAGCATGGGGGATGGAGCAAGACGGGGAGTGCGCAGCATGGGGGATGGAGCACGACAGGGAGTGCGCAGCATGGGGGGATGGAGCACGACAGGGAGTGCGCAGCATGGAGGATGGAGCACGACAGGGAGTGCGCAGCATGGGGGATGGAGCACGACGAGGGGGTGCGCAACATGGGGGATGGAGCACGACGGGGGGTGCGCAGCATGGGGGATGGAGCACGACGGGGGGTGCGCAGCATGGGGGATGGAGCACGACGGGGAGTGCGCAGCATGGGGGATGGAGCACGACGGGGAGTGCGCAGCATGGGGGATGGAGCACGACGGGGAGTGCGCAGCATGGGGGATGGAGCACGACGGGGAGTGCGCAGCATGGGGGATGGAGCACGACGGGGGGTGCGTAGCATGGGGGATGGAGCACGATGGGGAGTGCGCAGCATGGGGGATGGAGCACGATGGGGAGTGCGCAGCATGGGGGATGGAGCACGATGGGGGTGCGCAGCATGGGGGATGGAGTACGATGGGGGTGCGCAGCATGGGGGATGGAGCACGATGGGGGGTGCGCAGCATGGGGTATGGAGCACAATGGGGGGTGCACATCTCCCCCCAAAACACACACACACACACCGCCACACACGCACTGCACAACACACCACACACACTGGAAACCACAACAACCGCCCTACACAGACACCCACACACACAGACAACGCCGCACACACACACAACACAACACCCAACACACAAACAGCGCGGTACACACATACCGCACAACACACACATTGCACAAAACATACCTCCCACCAAAACACACACACACACCCCACACCCACCGCGCAACACACACACAACGCTACAGACACACAGCGCTCCACAAACAACGCAACACACACAACGCAACACACATACAACACCGCTCTCACCCCCCGCCACACCCAGACAACACCCAGAACATGTACAGCGCCCTACACAAACACTTGGTAACTACACACAACAACATCTATATATAATATATAACAAAAGAAGGGAATTTTGTTTACTTACCGTAAATTCCTTTTCTTCTAGCTCCTATTGGGAGACCCAGACAATTCGGTGTATAGCTTCTGCCTCCGGAGGCCACACAAAGTATTACACTTTAAAAAGTGTAACCCCTCCCCTCTGCCTATACACCCTCCCGTGGACCACGGGCTCCTCAGTTTTGGTGCAAAAGCAGGAAGGAGAAAACTTATAAATTGGTCTAGGGTAAATTCAATCCGAAGGATGTTCGGAGAACTGAAGACCATGAACCAAAAGAACAATTCAACATGAACAACATGTGTACACAAAAGAACAACTAGCCCAAAGGGCACAGGAGCGGGTGCTGGGTCTCCCAATAGGAGCTAGAAGAAAAGGAATTTACGGTAAGTAAACAAAATTCCCTTCTTCTTTGTCGCTCCATTGGGAGACCCAGACAATTGGGACGTCCAAGAGCAGTCCCTGGGTGGGTAAAAGAGTACCTCGATAAAAAGAGCCGAAAACGGCCCCCTCTTACAGGTGGGCAACCGCCGCCTGAAGGACTCGCCTACCTAGACTGGCGTCTGCCGAAGCATAGGTATGCACTTGATAGTGTTTCGTGAAAGTGTGCAGACTAGACCACGTAGCTGCCTGACACACCTGCTGAGCCGTAGCCCGGTGCCGCAATGCCCAGGACGCACCTACGGCTCTGGTAGAGTGGGCTTTCAGCCCTGAAGGGAGCGGAAGCCCCGAAGAACGGTAGGCCTCGAGAATCGGTTCCTTGATCCACCTAGCCAAGGTTGACTTGGAGGCCTGAGAGCCCTTACGCTGGCCAGCGACAAGGACAAAGAGCGCATCTGAACGGCGCAGGGGCGCCGTGCGAGACACGTAGAACCGGAGTGCTCTCACTAGATCCAAAGAGTGCAAATCCTTTTCACACTGGTGAATTGGATTAGGGCAAAAGGAAGGCAAGGAGATATCCTGATTTAGATGAAAAGGGGATACTACCTTGAGAAAAATTCCGGGACAGGACGCAGAACCACCTTATCCTGGTGGAAAACCAGGAAGGGAGCTTTGCATGACAGCGCTGCAAGCTCAGACACTCTCCGAAGTGACGTGACTGCCACCAGGAAGGCCACCTTCTGAGAAAGACGGGAGAGAGAGACATCCCGCAGCGGCTCAAAAGGCGGCTTTTGAAGAGCCGTCAGAACTCTGTTAAGATCCCAGGGTTCCAACGGACGTTTGTAAGGTGGAACCATGTGGCAGACCCCCTGCAGGAACGTGCGGACCTGCGGAAGCCTGGCTAGACGCTTTTGAAAAAACACAGAGAGCGCCGATACTTGGCCCTTGAGAGAGCCGAGGGATAAACCCTTGTCCATTCCAGATTGAAGGAATGAAAGAAAAGTGGGTAAGGCAAATGGCCATGGAGGAAAACCGTTATCAGTGCACCAGGATAGAAAGATTTGCCAAGACCTGTAATAGATCTTGGCGGACGTTGGCTTCCTGGCTTGTCTCATGGTGGCAATGACATCCTGAGATAACCCTGAAGATGCTAGGATCCAGGACTCAATGGCCACACAGTCAGGTTGAGGGCCACAGAATTCAGATGGAAAAACGGGCCTTGTGACAGCAAGTCTGGGCGGTCTGGAAGTGCCCACGGTTGACCCACCGTGAGATGCCACAGATCCGGATACCACGACCGCCTTGGCCAGTCTGGAGCGACGAGAATGGCGCGATGGCAGTCGGACCTGATCTTGCGTAGTACTCTGGGCAGCATCGCCAGAGGGGGAAACACATAAGGCAGTCGAAACTGCGACCAATCCTGGACTAACGCGTCCGCCGCCAGAGCTCTGTGATCCTGAGACCGTGCCATGAAGGCCGGGACCTTGTTGTTGTGCCGTGACGCCATGAGATCGACGTCCGGCGTTCCCCAGCGGCGACAGATCTCTCGAAACACTTCTGGGTGCAGAGACCATTCCCCCGCGTCCATGCCCTGACGACTGAGAAAATCTGCTTCCCAGTTTTCTACGCCCGGGATGTGAACTGCGGAGATGGTGGAGCCTGTGTCTTCCACCCACTGCAGAATCCGCCGGACTTCCTGGAAGGCTTGACGACTGCGAGTGCCGCCTTGGTGGTTGATGTAGGCGACGGCAGTGGCGTTGTCCGACTGGATTCGGATCTGCCTGCCCTCCAGCCACCGATGGAAAGCCAATAGGGCTAGATATACTGCCCTTATCTCCAGGATATTGATCTGAAGGGACGATTCTATCGGAGTCCAGGTTCCTTGAGCCCTGTGGTGGAGAAAAACCGCTTCCCAACCTGACAGGCTCGCGTCCGTGGTGACCACTGCCCAGGTTGGGGGTAGGAAGGATTTTCCCCGCGACAGAGATGTGGGTAGGAGCCACCAATGAAGTGATGTTTTGGTTGCAAGAGAAAGAGACGTTCTTGTCGAGGGAAGCCGCACTCTTGTCCCATTTGCGGAGAATGTCCCATTGGAGTGGCCGTAGATGAAATTGCGCGAACGGCACTGCCTCCATAGCTGCCACCATCTTCCCCAGGAAGTGCATGAGGCGCCTTAAGGGGTGTGACTGACTCCGAAGAAGTGATTGCACCCCTGCCTGCAGAGAAAGCTGTTTGTCCCGCGGTAGCTTGACTACCGCTGGCTGTGTATGAAACTCCATCCCGAGGTAAGTCAGCGATTGGGTCGGTGTCAACTTGGATTTCGGGAAGTTGATGATCCACCCGAACTGCTGGAGAGTCGCCAGAGCGACTGTAAGGCTTTGTTGACACGCCACCCGAGAAGGGGCCCTGACTAGGAGATCGTCTAAGTAGGGGATCACCGAGTGGCCCTGAGAGTGCAGGACCGCCACGACGGATGCCATGACTTTGGTGAAAACCCGTGGGGCTGTCGCCAGGCCGAAAGGCAATGCCACGAACTGAAGGTGTTCGTCCCCGATGGCGAAACGCAGGAAACGTTGATGTTCGGGTGCGATCGGCACATGGAGATAAGCATCCTTGATGTCGATCGATGCTAGGAAGTCTCCTTGTGACATCGAGGCGATGACCGAGCGGAGAGATTCCATCCGAAACCGTCTGGTTCTCACATGTCTGTTGAGTAGCTTGAGGTCCAGAACGGGACGGAATGATCCGTCCTTTTTTGGCACCACGAACAAGTTGGAGTAAAAGCCGCGACCACGTTCCTGAAGGGGAACGGGGATCACAACTCCTTCTGTCTTTAGAGCGTCCACTGCCTGAAAAAGTGCGTCGGCCTGAGCGGGGGGCGGAGAGGTTCTGAAGAAACGAGCCGCAGGACGAGAGCTGAACTCTATCCTGTAACCATGAGACAGAATGTCTCTCACCCATCGGTCTTGAACATGTGGCCACCAGGCGTCGCCAAAGCGGGAGAGCCTGCCACCGACCGAGGATGCGGCTAGGGGAGGCCGAGAGTCATGAGGAGGCCGTCTTGGAGGCAGTGCCTCCTGCGGCCTTTTAGGGGCGTGACTTGGACCACCACGCATAGGAGTTCCTCTGGCCTTTCTCCAGCCTGTTGGACGAAGAGGATTGGGGCTTGGCGGAGGGACGAAAGGACCGAAACCTCGATTGTATTTTTCGTTGCTGAGGTTTCTTAGGTTTGGACTGGGGTAAGGAGGATTCCTTTCCCTTGGATTCCTTAATAATCTCATCCAATCGTTCGCCAAATAAACGGTCGCCAGAAAAGGGCAAACCAGTTAAGAACCTTTTGGAAGCCGAGTCTGCTTTCCATTCGCGCAGCCATATGGCCCTGCGGACTGCCACGGAGTTAGCAGATGCTACAGCCGAACGGCTAGTGGAGTCCAGGACGGCGTTCATGGCGTAGGACGAAAAAGCTGATGCCTGAGAGGTCAAAGACGAAACATGCGGAGCAGAATTCCGTGTGACAGCATTAATCTCAGCCAGACAAGCCGAGATTGCTTGGAGAGCCCACACGGCTGCAAAGGCCGGGGCGAAAGACGCAACCGTGGCCTCATAGATGGACTTCACCAAGAGCTCTATCTGTCTGTCAGTGGCATCCTTCAGGGATGAGCCATCTGCAACAGACACAACGGACCTAGCAGCTAATCTGGAGACTGGAGGATCCACCTTGGGAGAGTGAGCCCAACCCTTAACGACTTCAGATGGAAAGGGATAACGCCTGTCAGTGTGCCGTTTAGCAAAGCGCTTGTCCGGGACCGCTCTGGGCTTCTGGACAGCATCCCTGAAGTTAGAGTGATCAAGCCGGTCGGGGGCTGCGGTCTGGGCAGGAGTCCTCCGCTTGAGACCTAGGGGCCAACCTGGGAGCGCGCTGCGGCGCGGACCGAGAGGGGCCTGGAGGAGACAAGCTAACAGGGGCCGGGGCCTGTGAAAGGTCCGGTCTGGACTGCAAAGCCTCAAGGAGCTTAGAAGACCATTTGTCCATAGACTGTGCAATGGATTGAGAAAGAGACTGAGAGAGTTTCTCAGCGAAAGAGGCAAACACCGGTGACTCTGTCCCTGCAGCCTGCTCAGGGGGAGCAGGGGGTTCTACCTGAGCCGAAGGGCCCACCAGTGCCCGAGGCTCCGGCTGAGCAAGCGTGGCAGGAGTAGAGCATTGCTCACAGTGGGGGTACGTGGATCCCGCAGGCAACATAGCCCTACAAGAGGTACAGGCAGCGAAAAAAACCTGTGCCTTAGTAGCTTTGCTCCTTGTGGACGACATGCTGTTGTCTCCTAGGAGAGTGACCACTGAGAGTATATGGGGAAAGGGTATACGGACTGACCGAACAGATATATATATCTAATATATATATATATATATATATATATATATATATATATATATATATATATATATATATATATATATATATATATATATATATATATATATATATATATATATATATATATATATATATATATATATATATATATATATATATATATATATATATATATATATATATATATCTATTCCGGCACCCTAGGGGGGCCAGCACCGGGTGACCGGTGTGGCTTACCGACCGCTAACGAGCGGAGTGTGTCCTCCAGATTCCCTGTATTGGATCCCCCGGAGCTGCTGAGCTGCGTTCACTGAGAAGCATCCACCGGCAGAATGCCAGAAAATGGCCGCCGGAGCTCTCAGGGGAGGAGTGGGGCCGAGGGCGGCGCCAGCAAAGAGCGGGAATCTGGGGTCCCCACAGTGGTCAGTGAGGGGGGAGGAAGACATGCAGGATGCTCCAGCCCTCACATCCGACGTCATGTCGGTAATCCCGCCCTTACCCCTGACAGGCAGGCCCGAGGGCGGGATTTTCGCGACTAGGCCGCGGTGAAGCCGGGGACTAAATTTGAGGCCGCGCCCGACAAGCAGGCACGGTTGGCGCGGAAGTCCATCGCCCTCCTCAGTTTTACAACTACCGCGGCTTCCGGGAAGAAGGTGCGCTCTCTGTACGATCCCCGATGGGGACACAGAGTACCTTTAAGTTGCAGGGCCCGGTCCCTGGGGTTGAAGAGGCTCCGGTCCGGCAGGTTCCACTAGGGGCTGCGGATGGAGCACGGTCCCAGCAAATGGATGACCGCTCAGGATCCCACTTCTCCCAGAGCCGCATAAGGGATGGTGAAGGAGACGGCATGTGGCTCCAGCCTCCGTACCCGCAATGGGTACCTCAACCTTAACAACACCGCCGACATAGTGGGGTGAGAAGGGAACATGCCGGGGGCCCCGTGGGGGTCCTCTTTTCTTCCAACCGACATAACTAAGTCTGAGAATGCATGAGTGGATTTGTGCCTCCTTCCACACAAAGCATAAAACTGAGGAGCCCGTGGTCCACGGGAGGGTGTATAAGCAGAGGGGAGGGGTTACACTTTTTAAAGTGTAATACTTTGTGTGGCCTCCGGAGGCAGAAGCTATACACCCAATTGTCTGGGTTTCCCAATGGAGCGACAAAGAAATCATACATTAACTACACAATACGTAAATTCTAGAATACCCGATGCGTAGAATCGGGCCACCTTCTAGTCTATATATATATAATTGCCTTAGTCTGTCTGTCTTGCTCCAAAATTGTGTCACCGTGACAGTGTCACCGTGACAGTGTCGTTATAGTGACAACTGTCGAAGTGGCCGCTTGGCTCGGCCTGGCCCCGACCCCCCCACGGATTGGCCGCTCGCCTTGGCCTGGCCCCGCGCCCCCCGCATGGATTAGCCGCTCGCCCCGGCCCTCCGCACGCATCGCCCGCTCCAGCGTACACCGGCTCCCGGTACACATGTGCAGGGAGCCGGCATACACTGACGCCTCGCCCGCTCAGCCCCGCTCCAGCGTACACCGGCTCCCGGTACACATATGCAGGGAGCCGGCATACGCTGACGCCTCGCCCATGCCACACGTTGACACGCTCGGCCCCGCCCCCGGCGGACATAACCTTGCGATGCTGGGATCGTGACCAAGCCGGTGTACGCTGGTAACCATGATACACATCGCGTAACTATAGGAAGCGCTTCCCTTAGTTACCCGATGTGTATCATGGTCACCAGCGTACACCAGCTCCCGGTACACATGTGCAGGGAGCCGGCATACACTGACGCCTCGCTCGGACCCGCCCCAGGCGGCCCCAGCATGGGGGATGGAGCACGATGGGGGGTGTTCAGCATGGAGGATGGAGCACGATGGGGGGTGCGCAGCATGGAGGATGGAGCACGATGGGGGGTGCGCAGCATGGAGGATGGAGCACGATAGCGGGTGCGCAGCATGGGGGATGGAGCACGATAGGGGGTGCGCAGCATGGGGTATGGAGCACGATGAGGGGTGCGCAGCATGGGGGATGGAGCACGATGGGGATGCGCAGCATGGGGGATGGAGCACGATGGGGGGTGCGCAGCATGGGGGATGGAGCTCCTCCCTCCCCCCAAAACACACACACCGCACAACACACCACACACACACTGGGAACCACAAACACCGCCCTACACAGACACCCACACACACACACAGCGCCGCACACACACAACACCCAACACACAAACACCACGGCATACATAAATATACGCACATACCGCGCAACACACACACTGCACAAAACATACCTCCCCCAAAACACACACACGCACTCCACACCCACACAAACCGCGCAACACACTCCGCATCACACACACACACACAACGCTGCAGACACACAGCGCTCCACAAACAACGCAACACACACAGCGCAACACACATATAACACCGCTCTCACACACCCCCACACCCAGAATATTTACAGCGCCCTACACAAACACTTGGTAACTACACACAACAACATCTATATCTATCTATCTATCTATCTATCTATCTATCTATCTATATATATATATAAAAACAAAAATCATACATTAACTACACAATACATAAATTCTAGAATACCCGATGCGTTAGAATCGGGCCACCTTCTAGTATGTAAATATTTTGCAACTGTTTCTTATGCATCATCTTTAGAAGATTCTTCCTTCTGGCATAGCAGCCATGCAGGACAATATGATGCAGTGTGCAGCGTATAGTCAGAGCACTGACAGGCCGACCCTCCCCTCCTTTATCCTCTGCTGCAATGCTGGCAGCACTCATGCATCTATTTTGAAAAGTCAAACTCCGGATATGATGTAGACCACGTACACTCAACTTCTTTGTTCGACCATGGCGAGGCCTGTTCTGAGTGGAACCTGCCTTGTTAACCCACTGTATGGTCTTCGGCACTGTGCTGCAGCTCAGTTTCAGGGTAATTTTCTTATAGTCTAGGCCATCTTTAAGTAGAGCAACAATTCTTTTTTTTTTTTTTCTGATCCTCAGAGAATTATTTGCCATGAGGGGCCTATGTTGAACTTCCAGTGACCAGTAAGCGACAGTGAGGGATAACACCAGATATAACACACCGGCTCCCATTCACACCTGAGACATTGTAGCACTAATGAGCCACATTACTAGGGAGGGAAAATGGCTAATTGCGCACAATTAGGGTATTTGTTTTACTTAAGGGTGTACTCATTTTTTTTGTCAGAGGTTTATACATTAATAACGGTGTTGAGTGATTTAGAGGGCACACCAAATTTACACGGTTATACAGCTGCACACTGACTACTCTACATTGTGTCAAAGTGTCAGATCTTCAGTTTTGTCCCATGAAAAGATATAAAAGTAATTAAAAAAAATGTGAAGGGTGTACTCACTTTTGTGATGTACTGTATTTCCCTCTAACAAGGTTTTTTTTGTTTTTTTTTTAAGGGGGGGGGATAGCCCTTTACATGTATTAGTAACTTCTGGACAATTAAAAGGTGACTTGCAAAAACAAGTATATGTTTTCTTCACGTTGATCAAATATAGTCTTGGTATTATTGACATCATTAAGGTATCTCCTGTATATGTATCTGGAATTTACTTTGAAGGAAATATATCTAAAAACAATTTGTAATGATGTAAAACTGAGATAATTACACATAAATACAATTGATCAGCAAATGTATATTTTTAACAAAAATATGTGTTGTACTCAATTTTGTGATATACTGTATCCACATATTAAATATATGTAAATAATGAGCGTGTTGTATGTTTACCTCTCTCATGTCAGAGAAATACAGGTTTCCATCAGTAAACTCTTTTCCTAGTGAAATATTCAGGGTGATCTCAGCATTGTCATAGTGGCAGCTCAAATCTAAGTCTTTATCCACAGAATACTGCACAACGAAGGCTTTGTGACTATCCAAGCGACCTCCTCCCCAATCTGGATATAACACAGAGGCAAGTGGACAGAGATATTTCTCACGAAGAGGGGTAATGAAAGATTCATCTAGTCCAAGCTCATTCAGAAGGATCTAGGTATAAAGCAAAAGCAGGTGAAATATGGTACTGCTATATTTTCTGATACTTACTTAAAAGTAGTCATAACTTGAGACTTTCATGCCAGATAATAGATGTAAAGGGAATGAGTAACATTTAAAAGGGGAATCCAGGCAGACAATAAAGTACTTGTGCTGTCCCTGCACTCATACATGATAAAGATGAGGTAACCGGTACCGTTCTATTATCCTTATAACACCTGTAATTCAGTGTGACAGGAGCTGCCCTTTTTTCACCTGCCCTCTGGGATGTTACAATCACACATCAGTGTAAAGCACTGTGCTGTTAGTAACAGCCAGTCTCCTAAACAACTTCCCCACACCCCTCAATCAGAGAATGGGGCACATGGTCATAGCCCCTCTGTTCTCTGTAGAGAAGCAGCTATTATAAAGAGACTGGCAGTTACTAACAGCACTGAGCCTCACACCGATGTGTGACGTAACGTCCCATGGGTGAGGATCAGATCCTGTCACACTGAATTACAGGTCTTATAAGGATAATACAACGGTACTGGTAATCTCATCTTTATAGTGAATGAGTGCAGGGACCATATAAGAATATCTATCTCCCCAGAGTACCCCTTTAAACTTATAGGGGGAATTTATCTTTATCTCCATAAGTTTTACATCCCAGCCTTTCACATAGGATATGAAAGCTGCAACAGAATTTGTGCAGATTATATATGGATGACATTACGGCCTTTCTGACTATAATGCCTCATTTACAGTTGTATATTGAAATATGAAATTAAGACTCTCTTTATTTTCTGTTAAAGGGAACCAAACATCAGGATTTTCATGTATAAGGTGCAGCCAGTGCAGTACTGGCACTGTCAGGCACATTGTGTACATACCATTAGTGGGCAGCTCGGGTGTTTAGACTGTGAAATTCAACTTTATAAAGTTTGAAAATTCATGCACTTTTTGATTGACATATGCACCTCTCTCCTAATGTCCGGGCAGGTTATGCACGTGTATCCCCGCCCCCCCCCCTGCCGCCTGTTCCTCCCTCCCTCTGGCCGTATGCAAATTTCTAATCTTCTGTTACACGACGCCGGATTTAGCGCCTGCACATAGCGCTCATCTCCGGCGCCGTGTTTCTGATTCTGAAGCCCACGGTATTATGGTGCATGAGAGGGCGGCGCATACGCCCTCGCTTCTTCAGATCTGTTGTGACCGAGGGAGCGCGCGCGGTCACAACAGGACTCGAAAACAGCTGATCTTACCGATTAGCTGCAGCAGACGATATCGTAGCAGACGTCTGCTGCAGCTAATCAGGGTAAGATCAGCTGTTCTCC
The DNA here is from genome assembly GCF_048569485.1 of Anomaloglossus baeobatrachus. NCBI lineage: Eukaryota > Metazoa > Chordata > Amphibia > Anura > Aromobatidae > Anomaloglossus > Anomaloglossus baeobatrachus. The sequence goes on from NC_134353.1 coordinate 742,445,944, forward strand.
AGTCATGTTGTGACCGCGCGCGCGCTCCCGCGGTCACAACAGATTTGAAGAAGCGAGGGCGCATGCGCCGCCCTCTCATGCACCATAATACTGTGGGCTTCAGAAACATGGCGCTGGAGATGAGCGCTATGCGCAAGGCGCTAACTCAGACACCGTGTAACTAAAGATTAGAAATTTATATACGGCCAGAGGGAGGGAGGAAGGAACAGGGGAACAGGCGGCGGCGGCGGGGGGGGGGGGGTGTTGGGGATACACGTGCATAACCCGCCCGGACATTAGGAGCAAGGTGCACACGTCAATCAAAAATTGCATGAATTTTCAAACTTTATAAAGTTGAATTTCACAGCCTAAACACCAGAGCTGCCCACTAATGGTATGTACACAATGTGCCTGACAGTGCCAGTACTGGACTGGCTGCACCTTATATAGGAAAATGCTGATGTTTGGTTCCCTTTAATATTTGTCTGTCTATAGCTCAGTATTATGGAAACATTTTTCCGACTTATATTTTTTATTTTTGTTTGTCCAGGTTTCATTTAATATACTATAGAAAACAACATGTATAAAATATTTATGCAATGGTGCTAAAAAAATACCCCATAATTATTCATCGTGTTTGGTCGTCCCGTTTCCAAGTCTGATTTCTCAAAGTTTTCAAGTTCCTCCACAAAGTCTTTGCAAAACTGAGGAACAAATACAGGGAAACAATAGATCCTTTTACCTAATAAAAGAAGAAGCAGAAATAAATGCATCCACAATTCTACAAAAATATAATTGGATACAGCAGGGGTGGGGAACCTTTTTTCTGTCGGGGGCCATTTGGAAATTTCTGCCAACCTTCGGGGGCCGCACAAAATTATCAGTGTTTAAATGACCCTGCTATGTTGGGTGAAGCAATTAATTAACTAGGGGCATGGGGCTGGGGGCACAGACACCACACGCGGGGCTGGGGGCACAGACACCACTGGGGGGAGGCACAGACACCACTGGGGGGAGGCACAGACACCACTGGGGGGAGGCACAGACACCACTGGGGGGAGGCACAGACACCACTGGGGGGAGGCACAGACACCACTGGGGGGAGGCACAGACACCACTGGGGGGAGGCACAGACACCACTGGGGGGAGGCACAGACACCACTGGGGGGAGGCACAGACACCACTGGGGGGAGGCACAGACACCACTGGGGGGAGGCACAGACACCACTGGGGGGAGGCACAGACACCACTGGGGGGAGGCACAGACACCACTGGGGGGGGGGGGCTGCACACAGGACTGGGGGGGGGGGCTGCACACAGGACTGGGGGGGGGCTGCACACAGGACTGGGGGGGGGGCTGCACACAGGACTGGGGGGGGGGGCTGCACACAGGACTGGGGGGGGGGGCTGCACACAGGACTGGGGGGGGGGCTGCACACAGGACTGGGGGGGGGCTGCACACAGGACTGGGGGGGGGCTGCACACAGGACTGGGGGGGGGCTGCACACAGGACTGGGGGGGGCTGCACACAGGACTGGGGGGGGCTGCACACAGGACTGGGGGGGGGGCTGCACACAGGACTGGGGGAGGGGTGCACACAGGGGTGCACTCAATCTGGTATCATACATATAAACAAATTACCTGGGATTGAATGCAGATGCTTTAGGAGACCTTCTAAACTTGCATTAGGAGATTTACAAAATCGAACAGCTTCCAAAAATTCTTCAGTTAAAAAACACTCCTTGAATAGTAACAAAAAAAAAAATTAATTACTATTATCAGACATCCTGTTAGTACCTATATAAATCAGTGTGGCAGATGAAGGGAATTTTGTTTACTTACCGTAAATTCCTTTTCTTCTAGCTCCAATTGGGAGACCCAGACAGTGGGTGTATAGCTACTGCCCTCTGGAGGCCGCACAAAGAACTACACTTAAAAGTGTAAGGCCCCTCCCCTTCTGGCTATACACCCTCCCGTAGGAGTACAGATTCCTCAGTTTTAGTACCAAAGCAAGAAGGAGGAAAGCCAATAACAGTTTCAAAAACAAATTCAATCCGATAACACGATCGGAGAACTTAAGAAACAACATGAACAACATGTGCACCCGAAAAAACGAAACCCTAAGAACAAATAGGGCGGGTGCTGGGTCTCCCAATTGGAGCTAGAAGAAAAGGAATTTACGGTAAGTAAACAAAATTCCCTTCTTCTTTTTCGCTCCTAATTGGGAGACCCAGACAGTGGGACGTCCAAAAGCAGTCCCTGGGTGGGTAAAAAGATACCACATGAACGGGCTGTCAGACAGCCTCCTCCTACAGGTGGGCCACCGCCGCCTGAAGGACCTGTCTACCTAGGCTGGCATCTGCCGAAGCGTAGGTATGCACTTGATAGTGTTTGGTAAACGTGTGCAGACTCGACCAGGTAGCCGCCTGGCACACTTGCTGAGCCGTAGCCTGATGCCGTAATGCCCAGGACGCACCCACGGCTCTGGTAGAATGGGCCTTCAGTCCAGATGGAATCGGAAGCCCAGCAGAACGGTATGTGTGAAGAATTGGTTCCTTGATCCACCGCGCCAGGGTGGATTTGGAAGCTTGCGATCCCTTATGCTGACCAGCGACTAGGACAAAGAGCGCATCAGAACGGCGTAGAGCCGCCGTGCGAGAAATGTAAATCCTGAGTGCTCTCACCAGGTCCAACAGATGTAAACCCTTTTCAAATTGGTGAACTGGATGCGGACACAAAGATGGTAAAGTGATATCCTGATTGAGATGAAAGGAAGAAACCACCTTGGGGGAAAACTCTGGAATTGGACGCAGTACTACCTTGTCTTGGTGAAACACCAGGAAGGGAGATTTGCAAGATAACGCCGCTAGCTCAGACACTCTTCGAAGAGACGTGACCGCCACAAGAAAAACTACCTTTTGTGAAAGCCGAGAAAGGGGAACCTCTTTCAAAGGCTCGAAAGGCGGCTTCTGGAGAGCAATGAGAACCTTGTTCAGATCCCAGGGTTCCAATGGCCGTCTGTAAGGAGGAACGATATGACAAACTCCTTGGAGAAACGTGCGTACTTTAGAAAGCTGTGCCAAGCGCTTCTGAAAGAATACGGATAGCGCGGAGACTTGTCCCTTAAGAGAGCTAAGCGACAAACCTTTTTCCAACCCAGACTGCAGGAAGGAAAGAAAAATTGGCAATGCAAATGGCCAGGGAGAAAACCCTTGAGCCAAGCACCACGCTAAGAATATCTTCCACGTTCTGTGATAGATCTTAGCTGAGGATGGTTTTCTAGCCTGTCTCATTGTGGCAACAACCTCCTGAGATAAACCTGAGGCCGCTAGGATCCAGGACTCAATGGCCACACAGTCAGGTTCAGGGCCGCAGAATTCAGATGGAAAAACGGCCCTTGAGACAGCAAATCTGGACGGTCTGGTAGTGTCCACGGTTGGCCTACCGTGAGATGCCACAGATCCGGGTACCACGACCTTCTTGGCCAATCTGGAGCGACGAGTATGGCTCGATGGCAGTCGGACCTGATTTTCCGGAGAACTCTGGGTAACAATGCTAGAGGTGGGAACACATAGGGGAGTCGGAATTGCGACCAATCCTGAACCAAGGCGTCTGCCGCCAGTGCTCGGTGATCGTGAGACCGTGCCATGAAAACTGGGACCTTGTTGTTGTGCCGTGACGCCATCAGATCGACGTCCGGCGTCCCCCAGCGGCAACAGATCTGCTGAAACACGTCCGGGTGAAGGGACCATTCTCCTGCGTCCATGCCCTGGCGACTGAGAAAGTCTGCTTCCCAGTTTTCCACGCCTGGGATGTGAACTGCGGAAATGGTGGACGCTCTGCTTTCCACCCACGTCAAAATCCGTTGGACTTCTTGAAAAGCTTGGCGACTGCGTGTTCCCCCTTGGTGGTTGATGTACGCCACCGCCGTAGAATTGTCCGACTGAATCCGAATCTGCTTGCCTTCCAGCCATTGTTGGAAGGCTCGCAGGGCAAGATAGATTGCTCTGATTTCCAGAACATTGATCTGCAGGGTGGACTCTTCCAGAGTCCACATCCCCTGAGCCCTGTGGTGGAGATACACCGCTCCCCACCCTGATAGGCTCGCATCCGTCGTGACCACTGCCCAGGACGGGGGAAGGAACGACTTTCCCTGTGACAATGAGGTGGGGAGAAGCCACCAACGGAGAGAGTCCTTGGCAGTCTGAGAGAGGGAGACAGTCCTGTCGAGGGACGTCGATTTCCCGTCCCATTGGCGTAGAATGTCCCATTGTAGAGGGCGCAGATGAAACTGCGCGAACGGGACTGCCTCCATTGCTGCTACCATCTTTCCTAGGAAATGCATGAGGCGCCTCAGTGAGTGCGACTGGCTCTGAAGGAGAGATTGCACTCCAGTCCGTAGCGAGCACTGCTTGTCCAGTGGAAGCTTCACTATCGCTGAGAGAGTATGAAACTCCATGCCAAGATAAGTCAGAGATTGGGTCGGGGTTAGATGAGACTTTGGAAAGTTGATAATCCACCCGAAACTCTGGAGAGTGTCTAGTGCCACCTTCAGACTGTGTTGGCATGCCTCTTGAGAGGGTGCCTTTATAAGCAGGTCGTCTAGATACGGGATGACCGAGTGACCCTGCGAGTGCAGAACAGCTACTACTGCTGCCATGACCTTGGTGAAGACCCGGGGGGCTGTTGCCAGACCGAAAGGTAACGCTACGAACTGTAGGTGTTCGTCGTGTATGACGAAGCGTAGGAAACGCTGATGCTCTGGTGCGATCGGCACGTGGAGATACGCATCCTTGATATCTATTGATGCTAGAAAATCTCCTTGAGACATTGAGGCTATGACGGAGCGTAGGGATTCCATCCGGAACCTCCTGACTTTTACGTGTCTGTTGAGCAACTTTAGATCCAGGACGGGCCGATACGATCCGTCCTTTTTTGGGACCACAAACAGATTGGAGTAAAAACCGTGACCTTGTTCCTGAAGCGGGACGGAGGTCACCACTCCTTCCGCCTTTAGAGCGGCCACCGCCTGCACCAGAGCATCGGCTCGGTCTGGTGGTGGAGAAGTTCTGAAGAAACGAGTTGGCGGACGAGAACTGAACTCTATCCTGTACCCGTGAGACAGAATATCCCTCACCCAACGGTCTTTGACGTGTGACAGCCAGATGTCGCCAAAGTGGGAAAGCCTCCCACCGACCGCGGGTGTGGGAATCGGAGACCGCAAGTCAGGAGGACGCTGTCTTGGCAACGGTTCCTCCGGCTGTCCTTTTTGGGCGTGACTGAGACCTCCAAGAATCTGAGCGTCTCTGGTCTTTTTGAGTCTTTTTTGACGAGGCGAATTGGGACCTGCCCGGTCCTCGAAAGGACCGATAACCAGACTGACCCTTCCTCTGTTGGGGTCTGTTTTGTCTGTGTTGCGGTAAGGATGAGTCCTTACCCTTGGAGTGTTTGATGATTTCATCCAAACGCTCTCCAAACAATCGGTCACGAGAAAAAGGCAAATTGGTTAAGCACTTCTTGGAATGAGAATCTGCTTTCCAATGTCTCAACCACAGGGCCCTACGCAAAACAACGGAGTTGGCTGACGCCACTGCCGTGCGGCTTGTAGCGTCAAGAACAGCATTAATCGCGTACGACGCGAATGCCGCCATTTGCGAGGTCAATGGTGCTACCTGCGGGGCACATGCACGTGTGACGGAGTCCACTCGCGCAAGCCCGGCTGAGATAGCTTGGAGTGCCCATACGGCCGCAAAAGAAGGCGCTAATGACGCTCCAATCGCTTCATAGATGGATTTCAGCCAGAGCTCCATCTGCCTGTCAGTGGCATCTTTAAGTGCCGCTCCATCTTCAACTGCAACCAAGGATCTAGCTGCAAGCCTGGAAATTGGAGGATCCACTTTTGGACACTGGGTCCAACCCTTGACCACCTCAGGGGGAAAAGGATAGCGTGTATCTTTAAGCCGTTTAGGAAAACGCCTTTCAGGATAAGCGTGGGGTTTCTGGATTGCGTCTCTAAAGTCAGCGTGGTCCAGAAAAGTGCTTAAAGTACGCTTAGGGTATCTGAAATGGATTCTCTCGTGCTGCGAAGCTGACTCCTCCACAAGAGGAGCTGGTGGGGAAATATTTAACATCTTATTGATGTTAAATATAAGATCATTAACTATGGCGTCACCATCTGGTGTATCTAGATTGAGAGCGGTCCCAGGATCAGAATCCTGATCAGTTACGTCCGCCTCATCACCCATAGATTCATCTCGCTGGGATCCTGACCATTGAGATGAATGTGAAGGCCCGTCATAGCGAGCCCGCTTAGGCTGCCCGGGGCCATCGTCCGAGTCAGAGTCTTCACCCTGAGGTGTATATGCCCGTCCCGGAGCTTGGAGCTGAGGGGGACCAGGGGGCAATGATTGCACAGTGTCCGTGGCCTGAAGTACAGGCCTAGCTCGCAATGTGTCAAGAATTTGTGACATAGTGAGAGACATTCTGTCAGCAAAAGCTGCAAACTCAGTTCCTGTCACCTGGACAGCATTCACAGGTGGTACACCCTGGGACACGTCCAGCAGAGGTCCCGACTGTGCAAGCGCCGCAGGGGCCGAGCACTGCACACAATGGGGGTCCGTGGAGCCTGCCGGTAGAAAAGTCCCACAAGCGGTGCAGGAGGCATATAATGTCTGTGCCTTGGCACCCTTGCGTTTTACGGACGACATGTTGCTGGCTCTCTGCAATGTGAGAGAGTCTATAGCCAAAGGGCGACCAGCGCTATGCAATACAAAGTATTTGTAGAAACAAAATACTAAGAATAATACTGGCACAAGAGGGGGTGAGCCCTGAGGGCTGCTTACCGCCCGCTGAATAGCGGGTAAGAGGCTGCAGAATTCCTTGTCTGGGTCTCCCCGGCTCCCCTCTGCAGCTCAGCGTGTCAGCAGGAATGGCTGCCGGCGTCTGTGGAGAGGGGCGGTCCGTGGGAGTTCCCAAACAAAAGTGCGGGAAACAGTGCCCCTCTGTGCCGATTGTGAGGGCTGGAGTATGTAAAAACGACTCCAGCCCTCAGCGCTGATGCACTGGCCAGCGTCCCGCCCCTCTCCTGACTGGCAGGTCTGGGGGCGGGAACGAACGGAAGCAGGCCGCAAAAGCCGGGGACTCGAGTTATCAGCGCGGCCGCCGTAAAAGCGCGGGCCGCGCTGAAGTCCCCGGCGCACCACAAGTGTCAGCCGCGCCGCAGTCCCAGCGGCCGGCATGACCGTTCCTAGACGTGGCCAGCGTCCCGCCCCTCTCCTGACTGGCAGGTCCGGGGGCGGGAACGAACGGAAGCAGGCCGCAAAAGCCGGGGACTCGAGTTATCAGCGCGGCCGCCGTAAAAGCGCGAGCCGCGCTGAAGTCCCCGGCGCACCACAAGTGCCAGCCGCGCCGCAGTCCCAGCGGCCGGCGCGACCGTGTCCCAATAGTGTGCCTGCTTCAGCGAAGCTGAATGAGGCCTGGCACAAGCGCCGTAGCGCTGATGTCCCCCGGCGCACTACAACACCCAGCATGCTGCGGTGTGAGCGCCAAATGCACGGGGACACAGAGTACCTTGAAGAAGCAGGGCCATGTCCCTGATGTACTCCGCTCCATCCAGCATCTTCTCCAGGGGCTGTAGATGGAGCACGGTCTCAGTGCCTGGAGACCGGTAAATCCCACTTCACCCAGAGCCCTGTAAAAAGGGATGGGGAAGGAATCAGCATGTGGGCTCCTGCCGCCGTACCCGCAATGGGTACCTCAACCTTACAAACACCTCCGACATACAGTGGGGTGAGAAGGGAGCATGCTGGGGACACTATATGTGTCCTCTTTTCTTCCATCCGACATAGTCAGCAGCTGCTGCTGACTAAAAACAATGGAGCTATGCGTGCGTGTCTGACCTCCTTGCGCACAAAGCTAAAACTGAGGAATCTGTACTCCTACGGGAGGGTGTATAGCCAGAAGGGGAGGGGCCTTACACTTTTAAGTGTAGTTCTTTGTGCGGCCTCCAGAGGGCAGTAGCTATACACCCACTGTCTGGGTCTCCCAATTAGGAGCGAAAAAGAAAACAGGGTTGTAAAGTGCTACTACTTATTTTGAGCACTTAAAAAGGGATTTTTTTGGTGTAGTAAATCCCATGTTAGAGTTTTGAGAGTTATTAATGGTTCTTGTTCAGGATACTAACTACTTGGCCAAATGGGATCTGTCAGCAGGTTTTTGCTATGTAATCTGAAGATAGCAGGAGAAAGACGCTGATACACAGGGTTCACAGAATTGTCATTTATTACCCTGCGTGATGTTTAATTATAGTAAAGTTTTAATCATCTGAGATTAACATTGCTGGACTATGTCACTGACCACACCCTCTCCCCTGTGATTAGCAGCCCATAGTCTATAGTCTTTGCATATATAGAGCCTTGTGTGGGCAGGGGCAGCTTTTTCAGCTCTGCTAGATTGCTAAATCTAAAAAACTGATTGTGTCAAAGTTGCTGCACCAGCAATCTAAGGCTAGTTTCACACATCCGGCTTTTTGCCGGATTCGGCGCACGCCAGTACAGTGTATACAGTACAATGGTAGCGCGACAAGCGCCAGTCACATGCTGTCATGTGACCGGAGTATGTGACCCGAACGTTGCGACACTGCCATTGTACTCTATACACTGTACTGGCGTGCGCCGAATCCGGCAAAAAGCCAGATGTGTGAAACTAACCTAAGTGATACATCGTTGGATTCAGGGTCTCTTTTCTTACATCATGTTACTCTCAGATGAGGTAGCTAAAACCTGGTGACAGATTCCCTTTAACAAGCGTGTCTGGAGGATCTGTCCTGCATTCTACAGACAATGCAATGATTAGAATGAGAACAGTCCAACTAAAGGGTCCAACTTCCAGGTAGTGAGATCCCCGCATGCAGAACGGCATCTCACAACCCTATTGCAGGGAGATAAAAAATTATACTAATGGCCATGCCCTCAAACTATACAGACGAGATCCATAGTGTTGTTCCCCACTATCACAGTACCTGTAATTCTGAGTGCTGCTGGAGCTGCTCCCCTTCCCTTCTAGGACGTTACATCTCACAGTTCAGGGGGAGTGGCCTGCTAGTAGCCGCCAGGCCCCTAATAATATCTGTTTCTCTGCGATCTGACAACAAGAAAGCAGATATTGTCAGGAACTAGCTGTTGCTAACAACAGGAGCCGGCCACACTTCCTGATGTGTGGTGTAACATCCCAGAAGGGAGGAGGGAGTACAAAGGAGCAGCTCCAGTGTCACACTGAATTGCAGGCACTGTGATGTGGGGAACAGCACTATGGATCTCACCTTTATAGGTTATGAGGTTAAAACCTTAGCAACATTTACTACCTTCTCATGAAGGCCTAAAACAGTAATAAAAGCATGTGTGTGCTCAAAACAAACCACAAGCCTGGAAGAGAGATTTACATAGTGCACAGGATGTATAGTAGAATTACCTGTAAAACATACACTTCTGGGCGAAATGGTTTATAATTAAGTGAAATTTCTGCTTTTCTCTTCATCGATTCTTCTGCTAAAGTCATTCTTCTTTGCACCTCCTTCTTAACCTGAAAAAAAAAGTTATATAAATGAAGATTAACACAATGGAATCTTCAAGGGAACCAGTCATGTTAGTACACATGATGGTTGTTATGGCTGTATAGGCGCTGGTCCCACAAAATAAATATACTGTCAAGGGAGGAATTTGCGTTGAAGACTGCTAATGGAGTCCTCATTTGGGATATCCAGAGACGATGCCATATTAGCTGTATATCAGTGCCAATATATATATATATATATATATATATATATATATATATATATATATATATATATATATATATATATATATATATATATATATATATATATATATATATATATATATATCTCAATGTATATAAGAGAAAGAACACAGACATGCTCTCTTTTCAGCCAGCGTCACCAACTGACCCGTATAATACGATAGATCCAATTATACTGTAAGTAAGCATAAATAACCTTGAAACCAACGAAGGAGTGCTTTCACTCCCCTATTTCTCCCAGCATTTGTACAATACATCTGTTCATTAAAACATTCTTTCTGTGTGGACACTACTGATAAGAGTTTGTAGCTTCACATTTTGGCTTCATTATATTTGGTTAACTCCTTCATGACTATACAACTTTGAATTATACTATAGGCCTGTGTGATGGCTACATAGACAGACAGATAACTTTGCATCTACATCTACATTTTGATTAGTTATATACACAGATATTCTTGTTACGTTTAAACAAACATACTACAGCTCAGGTGACCTCCACAATATGATACCTTCTGTAGAAATCCAATGTGCCAGTCATGAAAACTTTAGTTCAGAAACCATATGCAAATCAGGCTGGCAGCATAGTGTGGGTGGGTCAATACATTGGGAAGAGGCAGTCCAAGTACTCTGATGCCCCGCAGTTTACTTCTGCATATGGCTGCTATACAATTATTCATGACTGGCACAATGGATTTATACACAAAAAGGTTATAATGTTAAAAGAAGGATTTTTGTGTACTCACCGTAAAATCTCTTTCTCTGAGTCTTCATTGGGGGACACAGGACCGTGGGTGTATGCTGCTGTGACTAGGAGGCTGACACTAAGTAGACAAAAAAAGGTTAACTCCTCCCTAGCAGTGTACACCCTGAGCCGGAGGTGGACTTATATCAGTCTAGTGCACAAGCAGTAGGAGGAGTACAAAAACACAACCATACATAAGTCAAGGTAATAACTTCAACAAAGTAGCCGTGCGACCCAAGTCCAGGGAACACGGGCCACTGAGATAGACAGTCAATATGTAACAAAACAAGCAGGGTGGGTGCTGTGTCACCCAATGAAGACTCAGAGAAAGAGATTTTACGGCGAGTACACAAAAATCCTTCTCTCTCTTTCGTTTCATTGGGGGACAAAGGACCGTGGGACGTCCAAAAGCAGTCCCTGGGTGGGAAGCGGCAAGCCCTGGGGATAGGACGGAAACGGCCTCCCTCGGCGGGTTTGCCCAAGAAGTGAACGTACCCGCCTTGTACAGGTGTGCTACTGCCACCTGCAAAAGCTATTTCCCAAGACTGGCCTCTGCCGATGCTTGGGTGTGAACCTAGTAGAAGTTGTTAAAGGATTGAAGACTAGACCAGGCGGCGGTGCTACGGACCTGGTCGGCCGACATCTAATGCGTAATCGGCCAAAAAGGTTCCCACTGCACTAGTAGAGTGCGCCTTTACTGCCCGTGGTGGAGATCTGTCCTTTATCCAAGAGGCCTCGGAAATGGCGGAACGGATCCATCTGGCAATTGAGGCCCTGGGTACCAGCATGTCCCTTTTGGGTCCGGATGGGATTATGAACAGCACGACCGTTTTACGGGAAGGTGCAGTCCTATAGGCACAGAGTGTGAGGGCTCGCACCAGGTCCAGAGTATGGAAGACCTTCTCGAGGCTGTGAGAAGGACCAGGACCGGAGGACAGAGAAAACAAACTCCTCATTTGACTGGAATGGCGAGACTGCCCTAGGCAGAAGGGATGGAGCCGGCCCGAGCACGACCTTGTCCTGGAGAAAAATCTGAAAAGGGGTAAGTACCGAAAGACCCTTTAGCTCTGACGTTCTTCACAGAGAAGTGATGGCAACGAGGAACACCACTCTTCCACAACCGATGAGAAGGAAAGAATCTCGAACGGTGCAAACGGCGGACCTTGAAGCGAATCCAGCCCTAGTATAAGATCCCACAGTTCTAGTGGCCGACGATACGGCAGAGCTGGATGGACAAATCCCTGAATGAAGGCCTTGATCCGTCGACGAGAAGCGAGAGACTTCTGAAACAGGATTGACAGAGCCGACACTTGGCTTCTTAAGTGTGGAGAATGTGAGACTCGCATCTAGACCTGCCTTGATGGGAGGGAGAAAAGATGCTGTGTTCTTCAGACCACCGGAGGAAGAACGCTCCCCGTGCGGTAGTGGATTCTCGCAGAAGATAGAAACCTGACTGTAATCATTGTCTGTATTAACTATGTCGAAAAGCCTGCCTGAGGTATTACCCAGGATACAGTAGCCAGACTGTCAAATTTTAGGACCTCTGGGTTCTCGTAGGAGAGAAAGAGAGAGAGAGAAGGCTCTGCCAACAAGGAGCTGGACGGTCTGGAAGGCGTCCCGGGAGGACAGCGTGGGTCCTGAAAAAGTTCCGCGAACCATGCTAGTCTGGGACCCTCTGGAGCCATTAGAATGGCTGGAAATCCTTCCGCCCTGATGTTCTTAAGAACCTTCGGGATCAGGGGTCGCAGTGGAAAGAAGTACGGGGGCCTGCACTGGGTCCACACGTCGACCCCTAGCGGCAGGTGGTCGTGGTAGCCCGAGATGAACCATGGAACCTGCCAGTCGAATCGGAAGGTCATTAAGACCACCTTCGGAGTCTTATCTGCTGCCGATCTGGTTGAGGCTTTCCCTGTTGAGGGACCATTTGCTTGAAGCGAGGACTTCCTGCTAGGTAGGCGTCTTGAATGTCCAGCGACGTCAGAACCTCACCGACTTCAATGGAAGTGAACACTGAGCAGAGGAACTCCATGCAAAATGCTCGAGGTCTCACGGACCTGCTAGAAAAACTCCGGGTCGAGGAGGGGGCGGACAGAGCCGACCCTCTTGGGGACCACAAGAGACTGCAATAAAAACCGCTGGAAAAGTTCTGATGGCGGGACTGTTGCCACAAGTCCAGAGTGGAGGAAATACCCCATGGAGGGGAGGAACACGCGCCCACGCACAGGAGACTCAGGAGGGTGAGAACGGAAAAAACGTCTTGTGGCAATGAATCGAATATATTTCGTAGTCTGAGACTGATCTCTCTGACCTAGGATCTGCCTCTAATGGGAGGTAGATCTGCTGGAGGGGGACAGAAGCCCCCCACAAGACTGGCGCAGCTGTCCGCAGACCGCAAGTCATTTGGAGAAGCGGCGCTGAGACCTGGAAGTGGACTTCGTGGACTAGTGGGGACGCGAACGCCAGGAGGTATTGGGCATAAAAGACGGGGCCCCCTTGTCCCTCCGAGGGGAGGATGTTTTTCGAGGATGAGGAGTTCCGGAAGGGCTTGGGCCGAAAATAGGGAAGAAGAGTACTCTTTTCTCCCGTAGCCTCAGAGATCAGTTGGACTAGCCTAGGTCCTAAAAGGCGCTCCCCTAAGACGGAGGGCAAGCCAGCTACCCTCAGAAGCCAGATCCGCGTTCCAGGTCCTGAGCCTGAGGGCTTGGCGGATAGCTACACTGTTGCAGGGACCTGGGCCGCTCCATTGGCAGGTGCCAGGGCTGCGTAGCGAAGGTACTCACCCGCGAGTGTGATCTGCAAAGAGATGTTAGCCAGTTCCGGAACGGCAGAGAAGGCACAGAGTCCCTGCGCAGCATGTCCGTCCAGGACATAGCGGCTTCGCAACAAAAAACCAAGGCAAGGGCCGGGGAAAGGGAAGTTCCTGATGGCTCGAAGGCAGAGCGGGCCCACCTGTGAATGGTACGGTCCGTGGAGTCCCTGAGAGACGCACTGTTAGGAGTGAGAAGTCAGGCGGAGCTGACGGGCTAACCATAGGGGAGTCTGCCCATTCTTCTCGGAGCCCTTCAGAGAAGGGATAATGTAAAATAATGGACTTCCCGCCGGTACATACCATGACTGGCTGTTGCCTGTGGTTGCTTCAGAACTCAGCGAACTCATGATGTCCACTGAATGCGTTATGGACTCGCCTCGTCCGCTGAAAGGGGACATGGGTGCTCTGAAAAGAGACGGGATCTACCTGTATTCTCAGAGAATGATTTACCGCTTCTACCAGGCTATCCACCATGCGCCGAACATCAGCCGCTTGTACGGAATCCAGCAGAGGTGCAGTCTCTGAATCATCACCCGAGAGGTCAGAGGACTCCAGGAAGGAGTGGTAGTCTGGACCTGGGGATGAGAGTGAAGCCTGGGAAGGCGCTGAAGACGAGACCTGGCGGGTCCGCTTCCGAGTAGCAGAGGACCGTGGGCCGGAGCTCACTTCCTACTGAGGAGACTGCGCTAGGCCTGTGGAGGGCTGAACTCGCGACGGCAGGCGACGCAGAGCTTGCGCGATGGTCTGAGAGACCTCAGAGAGGGAACCTACGGACTGCGACAGGGACGCCAACTAGTCGGGAGGGGGCGGAATGCAGGGCCCTGCAGGATCGGAGACTGCGCGGCGGCATCTGAGGCGTCGGGAGAGGAGTCCTGTGGGTGCTGCGGGTCTGCAGAGCAGCCAGAGCTTAGCTGGACATCCTGGCCTAGGGGAACTACACCAAGGCAAGGGAAACTGTTTGGGTCGGGCGGAGCAGGATTATGCAAAGGTACTCTCGCTGGGGCTGCTAGGCCGGAGACAGGAAAACGACTAAACTGTCGCTCATACATGAGGGCTATCTCCATAGGAGCAGATCGTACCCAGACCCTGTTTGCTGCCTACCAGTCGAGAGAGAGGGATCCCGGTCACGCCGGAGCCATGGAAATCAGGGCACTGCTGCGTCATTATTAGGAAAAGACAGGGTTGAGGCCCCACAGATATATGATCTAAAGGGGTTGTCTGGTACTAAGCATATCTACTTGTTTGCTAGAAGCAGTAGCCTTCCCCTGAGGGCGTTCCTGGTAATACAGTTCCTGTCAGATTCTGTCTATTTAAAAATATGAGAGAATCAAGAAACCAACATTAGGGCAATTAAATCCTAATGATACCCAGAGACCTGCAGACTCCAATAGGAGGCGGCATCTTAGCAGACGCACTGCAGAACGGTGCTATAGACGTGCTGAAAGTGAATCATGAAATCTGGAAATAAATTTCTTTTTTTTTTTTTTTTTTTTTAAACTGTAGAAAAAACTTCTGGGGTTAAAGAAGGGAATTTTGTTTACTTACCGTAAATTCCTTTTCTTCTAGCTCCAATTGGGAGACCCAGACAATTGGGTGTATAGCTACTGCCTCCGGAGGCCACACAAAGTATTACACTTAAAAGTGTAAGGCCCCTCCCCTTCTGGCTATACACCCTCCCGTGGGATCACGGGCTCCTCAGTTTTAGTGCAAAAGCAAGAAGGAGGAAAGCCAATAACAGGTTTAAAGACAAATTCAATCCGAAGAAACATCGGAGAACTGAAACCAATCAACATGAACAACATGTGTACTCGAAAAAACCAAAAATCCCTAAGAAAACAGGGCGGGTGCTGGGTCTCCCAATTGGAGCTAGAAGAAAAGGAATTTACGGTAAGTAAACAAAATTCCCTTCTTCTTTTTCGCTCCTAATTGGGAGACCCAGACAATTGGGACGTCCAAAAGCAGTCCCTGGGTGGGTAAAAGAATACCTCGTGATAGGGCCGTCAAACAGCCCTGTCCTACAGGTGGGCAACCGCCGCCTGAAGGACTTGTCTACCTAGGCTGGCGTCCGCCGAAGCGTAGGTATGCACCTGATAATGCTTGGTAAAGGTGTGCAGACTCGACCAGGTAGCCGCCTGGCACACCTGCTGAGCCGTAGCCTGGTGCCGTAATGCCCAGGACGCACCCACGGCTCTGGTAGAATGGGCCTTCAGCCCTGAAGGAACCGGAAGCCCCGCAGAACGGTAGGTTTCAAGAATTGGTTCCTTGATCCACCGAGCCAGGGTGGATTTGGAAGCTTGCGACCCTTTACGCTGACCAGCGACAAGGACAAAGAGTGCATCCGAGCGGCGTAAGGGCGCCGTGCGGGAAATGTAGATCCTGAGTGCTCTGACCAGATCCAACAAATGCAAACCTTTCTCAAATTGATGAACTGGATGAGGACACAAGGAAGGTAATGTGACATCCTGATTGAGATGAAAGGGGGATACCACCTTAGGGAGAAACTCAGGAACCGGGCGTAGAACCACCTTGTCCTGGTGAAACACCAGGAAGGGAGATTTGCATGATAGCGCCGCTAGCTCGGACACTCTCCGAAGAGACGTGACCGCCACTAGAAAAGCCACTTTCTGTGAAAGACGAGAAAGGGAAACATCCTTCATAGGCTCGAAAGGCGGCTTCTGGAGAGCAATTAGAACCTTGTTCAGATCCCAGGGCTCTAACGGCCGCTTGTAAGGAGGGACGATATGACCAACTCCTTGCAGGAACGTGCGCACCTGAGTAAGTCGTGCTAGGCGTTTCTGAAAAAATACAGATAGCGCTGAGACTTGTCCTTTAAGGGAGCTGAGCGACAAATCTTTTTCCAACCCGGATTGCAGGAAGGAAAGAAAAGTAGGCAATGCAAAAGGCCAGGGAGGAACTCCCTGAGCCGCGCACCAAGATAAGAATATCTTCCACGTCCTGTGGTAGATCTTGGCGGAGGATGGTTTTCTAGCCTGCCTCATGGTGGTAATAACATTTCCAGATAATCCTGAAGACGCTAGGATCCAGGACTCAATGGCCACACAGTCAGGTTCAGGGCCGCAGAATTCAGGTGGAAAAACGGCCCTTGAGATAGCAAGTCTGGTCGTTCTGGTAGTGCCCATGGTTGGCCTACCGTGAGGTGCCACAGATCTGGGTACCACGATCTCCTCGGCCAGTCTGGAGCGACGAGGATGGCGCGACGGCAGTCGGCCCTGATCTTGCGCAGCACTCTGGGTAACAATGCCAGAGGTGGGAACACATAAGGTAGTCGGAATTGCGACCAATCTTGAACTAAGGCGTCTGCCGCCAGAGCTCGGTGATCGTGAGACCGTGCCATGAAAACCGGGACCTTGTTGTTGTACCGTGACGCCATCAGGTCGACGTCCGGCATCCCCCAGCGGCGACAGATCTCCTGAAACACGTCCGGGTGAAGGGACCATTCCCCTGCGTCCATACCCTGGCGACTGAGGAAGTCTGCTTCCCAGTTTTCCACGCCTGGGATGTGAACTGCGGAAATGGTGGAAGCCGTGTCTTCCACCCACGTTAGAATCCGTCGGACTTCCTGGAAGGCTTGCCGACTGCGTGTGCCACCTTGGTGGTTGATGTATGCTACCGCTGTGGAGTTGTCCGACTGAATTCGGATCTGCTTGCCTTCCAGCCACTGCTGGAAGGCTTGTAGGGCAAGATACACTGCTCTGATTTCTAGAACATTGATCTGAAGGGTGGACTCTTGCTGAGTCCACGTACCCTGAGCCCTGTGGTGGAGAAAAACCGCTCCCCACCCTGACAGGCTCGCGTCCGTCGTGACCACCGCCCAGGATGGGGGTAGGAAGGACATTCCCTTTGACAATGAGGTGGGAAGAAGCCACCACTGAAGAGATTCCTTGGCCGCCTGAGAAAGGGAGACGTTCCTGTCGAGGGACGTCGACTTCCCGTCCCATTGACGGAGAATGTCCCATTGTAGTGGACGCAGATGAAACTGCGCGAAAGGGACTGCCTCCATTGCTGCAACCATCTTCCCTAGGAAGTGCATGAGGCGTCTCAAGGGGTGTGACTGGCCTTGAAGGAGAGATTGCACCCCTGTCTGTAGTGAACGCTGTTTGTCCAGCGGAAGCATCACTGTCGCTGAGAGAGTATGAAACTCCATGCCAAGGTATGTTATCGATTGGGTCGGGGTGAGATTTGACTTTGAAAAGTTGATGATCCACCCGAAACTCTGGAGAGTCTCCAGCGCAACGTTCAGGCTGTTTTGGCATGCCTCTTGAGAGGGTGCCTTGACAAGTAGATCGTCCAAATAAGGGATCACCGAGTGACCCTGAGAGTGCAGGACTGCTACTACTGCTGCCATGACCTTGGTGAAGACCCTTGGAGCTGTCGCCAAACCGAAAGGCAGGGCTACGAACTGAAGGTGTTCGTCTCCTATAACGAAGCGTAGAAAACGCTGGTGCTCTGGAGCAATCGGCACGTGGAGATAAGCATCTTTGATGTCTATTGATGCTAGGAAATCTCCTTGAGACATTGAGGCGATGACGGAACGGAGGGATTCCATCCGGAACCGCCTGGTTTTCACATGCTTGTTGAGCAGTTTTAGGTCCAGAACAGGACGGAAAGACCCGTCCTTTTTTGGCACCACAAACAAATTGGAGTAAAAACCGTGACCTTGTTCCAGAAGAGGAACGGGGGTCACCACTCCTTCCGCTTTTAGAGTGGACACCGCTAGCCGCAGAGCATCGGCTCGGTCGGGAGGTGGAGAAGTTCTGAAGAAGCGAGTTGGAGGACGAGAGCTGAACTCTATCCTGTACCCGTGAGACAGAATGTCTCTCACCCAACGGTCTGTGACCTGTGGCAGCCAAATGTCGCCAAAGCGGGAGAGCCTGCCACCGACCGAGGATGCGGAGAGAGGAGGCCGAAAGTCATGTGGAAGCCGCCTTGGTAGCGGGTCTTCCGGCTGTCTTTTTTGGCCGTGACTGAGTTCGCCAAGAATCTGAGCTCCTCTGATCCTTTTGAGTCCTTTTGGACGAAGAGAATTGGGACCTGCCTGAGCCTCGAAAGGACCGAAACCCCGACTGTCCTCTCCTCTGTTGGGGTTTATTTTGCCTGGGCTGAGGTAAAGATGAATCTTTACCCTTGGAGTGTTTAATGATTTCATCTAAGCGCTCCCCAAACAGTCGGTCACGAGAAAATGGCAAACTGGTTACGGCTGCGAATGCTGGAGCAAACGACGCGCCGATAGCTTCATAGATGGATTTCAACCAGAGCTCCATCTGCCTGTCAGTGGCATCTTTAAGTGCCGCTCCATCTTCCACTGCAACTAAGGATCTAGCTGCGAGCCTGGAGATTGGAGGATCCACCTTGGGACACTGGGTCCAGCCCTTGACCACGTCTGGGGGAAAAGGATACCGTGTATCCTTAAGCCGCTTGGAAAAACGCTTATCCGGATAAGCGTGGTGTTTCTGGATTGCTTCTCTAAAGTCAGAGTGGTCCAGAAAAACACTTAATTTACGCTTGGGATACCTGAAATGGAATTTCTCCTGCTGTGAAGCTGTCTCCTCCACAGGAGGAGCAGGGGGAGAAATGTCCAACATTTTATTGATGGACGCTATAAGATCATTCACTATGGCGTCACCATCTGGTGTATCCAAATTGAGAGCGGTCTCAGGATCAGAATCCTGATCAGCCATCTCCACCTCATCATACAGAGAGTCCTCCTGCTGGGACCCTGACCAGTGTGATGAAGTCGAGGGCCGCTCATAGCGAGCTCGTTTAGGCTGTCTGGGACTGTCGTCCGTGTCAGAGCCATCACCCTGGGATGCAAGAGACACCCCCGGATCCCGGAGCTGTTCCGACTGAGGGGGACCAGGGAGCAATGAGTTAACAGTGTCCATGGCCTGAGGTACTGGTCTAGACTGCAATGTTTCAAGAATTTTAGTCATAGTCACAGACAATCTGTCAGCAAAGACTGCAAACTCCGTCCCTGTCACCTGGACAGTATTTACAGGAGGTTCTGCCTGGGTCACCTCCAGCAGAGGCCCCGGCCGAGCAAGTGCCACAGGGGCTGAGCACTGCACACAGTGGGGGTCAGTGGAACCTGCCGGTAGAACAGCCCCACAAGCGGTACAAGCAGCATAGAAAGCCTGTGCCTTGGCACCTTTGCTTTTTGCGGTCGACATGCTGTTGTGTCCTCTGAGAATCTAGGAGGGTATATAGCAGAGGATCCTCAGCGACCGTACAGTGCAATGTAAAGCTGCAAGCATAAAATACAATATACACTTCGGCACCAGTGGGGTCAGCCCTTGAGGGCAGCTTACCGCCCACTGAAAAGCGGGTGTGTGGGCACCAGAATCCCGTGTCTGGGTCTCCCAGTCTCCTTTCTCCAGCTCAGACTGCACACAGGAATGGCTGCCGGTGTCCTGTGAAGAGAGGGATCGTGGGCGTGCCTCAAACAAAGTGCGGGAAACTGGCGTCCCACTGTGCCCAGTGTGAGGGCTGGAGTATGCAAAGCAGACTCCAGCCCTCTGCGCTGACATTCTATACAGCGTCCCGCCCTTCCCCTGACTGGCAGGCCTGGGGGCGGGAACGAAACGAAACTAGGCCGCAGAAAGCCGGGGACTCGAGTAATAAGCGCGGCCGTGATATATGCACGGCCAGCGCGGAAGTCCCCGGCGCACCACAAGTCCCAGCCGCGCCGCAGCGCTGATAACAGTGGCCGCGCGGCAGTTTCAATACATGTCCCCTCTCAGCAAAGCTGTAGATAGGAATGGCACCAGCGCGCAGCGCTGTTGTCCCCGGCGCACTAACACACCCAGCAATGCTGCAGTGTGCGCGCGGACTGTACGGGGACACAGAGTACCTTGTCGTAGCAGGGCCCTGTCCCTGACGATACTCCGCTCCATATCCAGCAGATTCCCCAGGGGCTGTGGACGGAGCACGGTCTCTGTGCCTGGAGACCGGTAAATCCTACTTCACCCAGAGCCCTAAGGGGGATGGGGAAGGATGCAGCATGTGGGCTCCAGCCTCTGTACCCGCAATGGGTACCTCAACCTTAACAAACACCGCCGACAAAAGTGGGGTGAGAAGGGAGCATGCTGGGGGCCCCATATGGGCCCTCTTTTCTTCCACCCGACATAGTCAGCAGCTGCTGCTGACTAAACAGTGGAGCTATGCGTGTATGTGTGCCTCCTTCGCACAAAGCATGAAAACTGAGGAGCCCGTGATCCCACGGGAGGGTGTATAGCCAGAAGGGGAGGGGCCTTACACTTTTAAGTGTAATACTTTGTGTGGCCTCCGGAGGCAGTAGCTATACACCCAATTGTCTGGGTCTCCCAATTAGGAGCGAAAAAGAAAACCACATAAAACTGCGATTTTTCACCTAATTTGTGAATTCTACATGTATTATATCGTGAGTTGTCATACGTCAGCAGTCCATTCACATGAAATCGATCTTTTACACTCTGCTTACAACCACATAACTGACAGATTACAGCTAATCTGCCTGTGTGAGCAAAATGGCGATGGGACACTGGAGTTGGCTGGGGAAGGGGCCGTATGAGGGTGGGAAACAGGGCATCCACCGCCCACACTGTGATGCCTGGAGGCTGAGCAGTGGGCGGAGTCGGGGGCAGAACGGCCTGCAAGCCAATAGCGCTGCAGCAGGGGGCGTGGGTGGGACGCAGGGAGACTAGGCCGAGACCAGGGCCTAAATTTTCAGCCGCCCGAGGGGGAGAAGTTAGGGGAAGACTGTCCTACCTGACATCTGCGGCGCCACTCCAGGGATGGTCCGGTGTGCAGGAAGAGGGCTCTGCACTTGCCTGTGTGCAGCGCACACCTGAAGGTAAGGCTGTGGGCTCCAGGGACGTGTGGAGAGGCGTCCGGAGAGGCAGAGAGGTGGACGCTGGGTGGGGGTAGAAAAACTCCCCTGCAATTGTAGGCAGCAATGCGGGCCCCATCCGAGATGAAAAACGCTGCGGGGGTCCAGCCTCTGTAGTTTGTCCCCGTGCGCCCTTTGGGGTGATACCGCAGGGTGGATCAGGGGTGCCCGTGGAATATCTGCCCCACATGCAAACCCAGGAGTGGTACCACGGGAATGGACGGGGGAGAGGGCCCAACATCTCAAACCTCTGCGACCCTGGGGAGTGGTACCCACAGGGCTGGAGGGAATGAGGGCGAAAATATGCGACACTTGCAGAAACAGAGAAGCAGGAGAATGAGAGCGATGAGCGTCGCCAAGAAAAAATGAAAAATATGCAAGAAAAATGTGGCTGAGGGGGGCTGAGAGAGCCCACATCAGCCTCCTACGACACTAAGCAAAAACTGATTTAAGTCCGCCTCCGGCTCAGGGTGTACACTGCCAGGGAGGAGCTAACCTTTTTTGGTCTACTTAGTGTCAGCCTCCTAATCACAGCAGCATACACCCATGGTCCTGTGTCCCCCAATGAAACGAAATAGAAAGGTAATTTATTACCTGGTTTTTGCTATGTAGTCTGAGCGCAGCATAATGTAGGGGCAGATATTTTGATTCCAGCAATTATCACTTATTTGGTTGCAGTTTTGATAAAATCACAGTTCTATCTGCTGCAGATCTACCAGTTTAGTAATGTGGGCTGGGTTATACAGAGTATATGAATATGGAGGACTACATGGCAATAAGTTTACTAGTCCTGTAAACAAGACCTCCTGTTAAAAACACAGATTTTTTTCAAAATTACATCAAGCAGCCCAGTAAATGACACATCGCTGGAATCAGTATCTCTGTCTCTACAACATGCTGTCCGCAGATCAGGTGTCAAAAACCTTCTTGTAGAGTCCCTCTATTGAGGGGGTTAAGCAACTACACAGCCATACTGCTACTTCCATATATAAAACATGCTGACTGGCTCAATTTAAAGGGAACCCGTCACCAGGTTTTCCCCTGTAGCCTGCGGTCACCACCGGTAAGCCCTTGTATGCAGCATTCTAGAATCTATATATATATATAATTGCCTTATTCTGTCTGTCTGTCTGTCATGCTCCAAAATTGTGTCCTTACGGTGACACAAAGCTGATTGGCCGCTGGGCTCGCCATGGCCCCGCCCCCCCACACGGATTGGCCTCTCGCCCCGGCTCTCTGCAGGCCCCGCCCCCCTCACGCAATGCACGCTCGCTCTGGCCCAACTGACACGGAGCTCCGACTCCCAGGTGAGTACACACACACACACACACATCAGATCACACTCACTCTCACACACACCTCACACATCACATCCACACACTCACAACATCCTGGGATATCGCTTGCTTCTACACCGGCTCCGTCACGATACCAGCAGCGCCAGACATAACCTTGCGATGCTGGGATCTTGACAGAGCCCGTGAACGCTGGTAACCATTATACACATCGGGTAACTAAGGTCCCTTGGTTACCCGATGTGTATCATAGTTACCAGTGTACACCGGCTCAGTCAGAATCCCAGCAGCGCCAGACATAACCTTGCGATGCTGGGATCTTGACGGAGCCCGTGAACGCTGGTAACCATTATACACATCGGGTAACTAAGGTCCCTTGGTTACCCGATGTGTATCATAGTTACCAGTGTACACCGGCTCAGTCAGGATCCCAGCAGCGCCAGACATAACCTTGCGATGCTGGGATCTTGACGGAGCCCGTGAACGCTGGTAACCATTATACACATCGGGTAACTAAGGTCCCTTGGTTACCCGATGTGTATCATAGTTACCAGCGTACACCGGCTCACGGTACACATGTGCAGGGAGCCAGCATTATACTCCTCTCCCCCCAGGACTACTTCTCCTATTACAGTCCTTCTATTATACTCCTCTCTGAGTATAATAGGAGAACTATTATAGCATGGGGGATGTAGCACGATGGGCTGCGCAGCATGGGGGATGTAGCACGATGGGGGATGTAGCACGATGGGGGATGTAGCACGATGGGGGATGTAGCACGATGGGGGATGTAGCACGATGGGGGATGTAGCACGATGGGGGATGTAGCACGATGGGGGATGTAGCACGATGGGGGATGTAGCACGATGGGGGATGTAGCACGATGGTTGGATGTAGCACGATGGTTGGATGTAGCACGATGGGGGATGTAGCACGATGGGGGATGTAGCACGATGGGGGATGTAGCACGATGGTTGGATGTAGCACGATGGGGGATGTAGCACGATGGGGGATGTAGCACGATGGGGGATGTAGCACGATGGGGGATGTAGCACGATGGGGGATGTAGCACGATGGGGGATGTAGCACGATGGGGGATGTAGCACGATGGGGGATGTAGCACGATGGGGGATGTAGCACGATGGGGGATGTAGCACGATGGGGGATGTAGCACGATGGGGGATGTAGCACGATGGGGGATGTAGCACGATGGGGGATGTAGCACGATGGGGGATGTAGCACGATGGGGGATGTAGCACGATGGGGGATGTAGCACGATGGGGGATGTAGCACGATGGGGGATGTAGCACGATGGGGGATGTAGCACGATGGGGGATGTAGCACGATGGGGGATGTAGCACGATGGGGGATGTAGCACGATGGGGGATGTAGCACGATGGGGGATGTAGCACGATGGGGGATGTAGCACGATGGGGGATGTAGCACGATGGGGGATGTAGCACGATGGGGGATGTAGCACGATGGGGGATGTAGCACGATGGGGGATGTAGCACGATGGGGGATGTAGCACGATGGGGGATGTAGCACGATGGGGGATGTAGCACGATGGGGGATGTAGCACGATGGGGGATGTAGCACGATGGGGGATGTAGCACGATGGGGGATGTAGCACGATGGGGAGTGCGCAGCATGGGGGATGTAGCACGATGGGGAGTGCGCAGCATGGGGGGATGTAGCACGATGGGGAGTGCGCAGCATGGGGGGATGTAGCACGATGGGGAGTGCGCAGCATGGGGGGATGTAGCACGATGGGGAGTGCGCAGCATGGGGGGATGTAGCACGATGGGGAGTGCGCAGCATGGGGGGATGTAGCACGATGGGGAGTGCGCAGCATGGGGGGATGTAGCACGATGGGGAGTGCGCAGCATGGGGGGATGTAGCACGATGGGGAGTGCGCAGCATGGGGGATGGAGCACGATGGGGAGTGCGCAGCATGGGGGATGGAGCACGATGGGGAGTGCGCAGCATAGGGGATGGAGCACGATGGGGAGTGCGCAGCATGGGGGATGGAGCACGATGGGGAGTGCGCAGCATGGGGGATGGAGCACGATGGGGAGTGCGCAGCATGGCGGATGGAGCACGATGGGGAGTGCGCAGCATGGCGGATGGAGCACGATGGGGAGTGCGCAGCATGGCGGATGGAGCACGATGGGGAGTGCGCAGCATGGCGGATGGAGCACGATGGGGAGTGCGCAGCATGGCGGATGGAGCACGATGGGGAGTGCGCAGCATGGCGGATGGAGCACGATGGGGAGTGCGCAGCATGGCGGATGGAGCACGATGGGGAGTGCGCAGCATGGCGGATGGAGCACGATGGGGAGTGCGCAGCATGGCGGATGGAGCACGATGGGGAGTGCGCAGCATGGCGGATGGAGCACGATGGGGAGTGCGCAGCATGGCGGATGGAGCACGATGGGGAGTGCGCAGCATGGCGGATGGAGCACGATGGGGAGTGCGCAGCATGGCGGATGGAGCACGATGGGGAGTGCACAGCATGGGGGATGTAGCACGATGGGGGGTGCGCAGCATGGGGGATGTAGCACGATGGGGGGTGCGCAGCATGGGGGATGTAGCACGATGGGGAGTGCGCAGCATGGCGGATGGAGCACGATGGGGAGTGCGCAGCATGGAGGATGGAGCACAATGGGGAGTGCGCAGCATGGAGGATGGAGCACGATGGGGAGTGCGCAGCATGGGGGATGGAGCACGATGGGGGGTGCGCAGCATGGGGGATGGAGCACGATGGGGAATGCGCAGGATAGGGGATGGGGCACGATGGGGGGGTGCGCAGCATGGGGGATGGAGCACGATGGGAGGTGCACACCTCCCCCCAACACACACACACACACACACACACACACACACACAGGGAACCACAAACACCGCCATACACAGACACCCACACACACAGGGGCACGATGGGGGGTGCGCAGCATGGGGGATGGAGCACGATGGGAGGTGCACACCTCCCCCCAACGCTGCACACACACAACACCCAACACACAAACACCGCGGCATACATAAATATACGCACATACCGCACAACACACACATTGCACAAAACATACCTCCCCCCAAAACACACCACACCCACACAAACCGCGCAACACACACACACACACACAAACGCGACAGACACACAGCGCTCCACAAACAACGCAACACACATACAACACCGCTCTCACCCCCCGCCACACCCAGACAACACCCAGAACATGTACAGCGCCCTGCACAAACACTTGGTAACTACACACAACAACATATATATATATATATATATATATATATATATATATATTATATATATATATATATCTCTCTATAACAAAAATCATACATGAACTACACAATACGTAAATTCTAGAATACCCGATGCGTAGAATCGGGCCACCTTCTAGTACTGTATATAAGAGCCCAGGCCGCTCTGTAGAACATAAAAAAAAAAAACCCACCTTTTATTATATTCACTTATTATACTGTCGGGTCCAATGGGTGTTGCTATTCTCGGTCAGAGGTTCCCATCATCCTTCCATCGTCGCCCCCTTCCCTGCTCCATCATCCACAGAGGCCGCCATTGCACTCCTGCCCACGCGCACTTTCATTTGCCCTACTCAGGGCAGAGCAAAGTACTGTAATGGGCAGGCAAGGGGAAAGGTCAAAGACCGCCTGTAAAAACTCTAAAGGGGTTGTCCCCTTTAAAAATCTTCATGCCAGGCTACAGTTTCTCATAAAAGAAAACTGCTATTTCCTTACCATTTCTAGGTCCAGGATGGAGTATCTGGAGCTGCGCTGAGGTCAAGTTGACAGTCAGTGAACTCCGCAGCTCTAAAGGGGTGCTCCATCCAAACAGGTAGAGCCGCTAATCTAACAGATTATCTATGGCGCTGTCAATGTGATGTGAGCGCCGCAGCCACTGCCAGTCACCGCAATCAGGGCCAACACTTCACACTGGAGTTGGTGAGAAAATAGCTACGGTACTTTATAGCCAACTGCAGCAGGGTCAATACTTTTAATTTGTTACTATTTTTTTCTGGTACAAGAAAGCTCTATAAATAAGGGTTGTTTTTTCAGGCCTTTGTCACATTTTCATTAAATAGTTACAAATTATTAGCATGCTTATGCGATAATTTCATCATTAAATGAATGAATAGCCATCCTGCAGCTATATCTTACCTTTTCCAGCACATGTGAGAACTGGTCCGCACCATGGCATCCTCTGCTTTGTAATGCCTGAAATATAAAATGGATGAAGAATAATAAACCTTCTATAAGTAATGTCAACAAGTTTCACCAAACATTCACCATCTGCTCTAGAATGGGATGAGACCCTTTCTATATCTTATTTTTTTTAGATGGTAGTTTTTGGGTTAGGGCAATTTCGCACTGCAATCCTCTCCCCGTTCAGTGGTCCCATTGGGCTTCCATCCGGAGCCCCCGCAAAACGGGTTTGAGACATAGACGTTAATGGTGCAGATGAAGTCACGGTGTGCTCTGTCGTGCACCATTTTCGGGAGTATTCAGTCCCGACAGAACCACTGAACGGGGAGAGGATCTCAGTGTGAAAGCAGCCTTAGGCTAGGTTCACATTTCCGTTAAAATGTATCAGTCACAATCCGCGGCTATGGTAAACAACTGCATCCGTTTAGCGGATTCCGTTGTGTCCCATAGACTTGTATAAGTGGCGGGTGCGACTGATTACTTTGCGTTCCATCCGCTGCGCCGCAGTCAGTCGTTTTTGGACTGACCACCGGGCGGGAGCAACGCAGAATGTAATGTTTTTCTGGCCGTCAAAATTAATGCGCCGCGCAGGAATCCGTCGCCATCCGTCAAGCTTGTAATGGATGTCTATGGTGCAGGATTCCGTCGTAATCCGTTTTACAACGGAATCCAGCGCTGGATTCCGTCATGCTCTACTGAGCATGCCCAGGATGTTTGGCACACCCACTGGGCTGTTCCAAACACAAACGGATCATAACTGATCCGTCAAAAAACAGATGCACAGCGGATGTAACGGACACAACGGATCAGTTTTTTCACAAGATTCCTGCGAAAGGAATCCTGTGAAAAACACATCCGTTGACATCTAAAAAACAACTGATCCGTTGCTGATTGATCTGACGGATTTAAAACAACGGAAATGTGAACCTAGCCTTAGAGAGTTTTCAGATCTTGGATCCTGTGGCATATTTGTATGCCGACTATGAACAGATCCAGCATATTTTAGTTCCGTCTGCTGTAATCCTATACACTATATCAACAAAACTATTGGGACTCCCTTTGCAGCCAAAAAGCGTCCATTCTGCTAGGAAAAATGTTGGAGTCTGTGTGACATCAAATGTGTTCTTATGGATGAAAGAGTTAAAATTTCAGCAATGCTAGATAAGACAGCCTGGCTCATAATGGCGTTCTAGTTCAGCACTATGGTGTCGGACTGGGTTGAGTTCAGGACTCTGGAGGAACTTGAATAGTTGCACAAACTCACCCAACTGTACCATTATGGACCATGCTTTGTGTACTGGGGCACAGTCAGACAGGCAATGTTTTCCTGGTATTCACCAAAGCCAGACTCACCCATCAGACTGCCAGGTACAAAATAGCCATTTGTCACTCGGAAGCTTAACCTTGTGCTTGTAGCCCTTTGGCCATGGAAACCCATGCCATGAAGTTTCCTGTTTGTGGCTTTTGTGCTAATGTTAAAAAGGGGTTGTCCACTACTTTTACATAAATCATCAATGTCCGATTGGCCGGGGTCTGACACCTCACATACCTGCCGATCAGCTGTTCCCGATCCCGGTGGCGGCAGCTGGAAATGCTCAGTTCCGGAGCTGCTCAGCCTTCTAATAGCGGCCGCAGTTGGGTACTAAACATTTTCCTTTAATTCAGATCAACAATGGGTGGATGTGCAGTACCCAGCTACAGCCGCTATCAGAAGACGAAGCAGCTCTAGAACTGAGCATTTCCAGCTGCCGGAATCGAGAACAGCTGGTCAGCGGGAGTGCGGAGAGTCAGACCCCGGCCAATCAGACATTGATGACTTATCCTAAGGATAGGCCTTAAATGTAAAAGTAGTGGACAACCCCTTTAATAGCAGATTTCCTTACTACATACTTCATTTTATAAGATGTGGCAAAGAGACTAATAGAAATAGGTTCGTCCAAATATTGACCATATAGACTGTATATTCACTGAAGACATAAGCAGATTTTACTAATTATTTATTCATTCTTTGTTTATAAACAAAACGGTTACAGAATCAGGCTAAAGTCAGCATAGCATACTTGACAAAAGCAAAGTGGACCCGTATATTACAGTAAAATCATATGACAGGCATCAATGGCCTCCGAAAGCAAAACAGAAAACCGCAATATAATTGGAATGCTACAGTGCAGTATTAAGCTTCATTAGAGGGAGAAGTGGATTAATGTTCAGTGGATTCACACGAGGCGACCATTCAACCATGGCCCAGAAGAAAGGCAATCAGGTCAAGGTGCCAGAAAGCAGCAGGCGACTCTATTTACAAGAATTCCATCCAGTAAAACCACGTTTTATAAAGCCCGATATCTGCTGTATAGAAAAGCTGTCAAGTCCTCCACATGCACTAAAATTGTTAACCTTGGAAATCCAAAAGCACAGACTAGGTGGGGTAGCTTTCTTACAAAACAAAGGATTGCATACTCTTGCAGCCATTTCCAAAAATCTTAGTAGAAATCATTTATAGGAGGATACGCCGGCCTCAAACTGGAAGAGGAACAGTCCAGGACCCATTTTGGATGTATGAGAAGAGAAAATTCAGCTCACAGAGTTGCTATGATCCGCTGTATATCCAGGGCTGCGCACGGAGGGCTAGGCTGCCATAGAAGAATCAAGGAAGAAAAATTTCCAGCGCGGTCCAAAATGTCTTGTAAAAAATCATCTTTATTTATAAATCCATAAAATAGGAGTTTACAGGCGGTCAGCAGGATATTGCATAGATATTATTTAGACCCCACAAAGCTACGCGTTTCGACGTGAGTCTTAATCATGCTCAGCACCTTCCCATGTCTTCACCTTTTACTGACGCAGCTCCGCTCCCATAGCACAAGTCTGTAACTGGCTTGGAAGTCAAGTTATATCACAAGTTCACAATGCATCTCTATGAGAGCCAGAACCAGGCTCTCATTTGGTGAAAGATTGACTTCAACCACTTCACGACCGAGGACGTACCGGTATGTCCTAAATCATGAAAGGGTAATACATATATTACCATATTTACCATATGTATTACCATATAATACATATTACCATATGTATACAGGGACAGTTAGGCAGGAATTAGCTCCATACACCCAGCACTGCTCGTGGTTGTGTGTGCATATTGCACCTGACAGGTTCACTTTAAAAAAAAAACATACACATATTTTGTATTTCCGCATTCAGAAATGTCCGATGAAAATATAAAATCAATTCATCTGATCGGTAAACAGTGTAGCAGCAAAAAAAAAAACAAAAAAAAAACAAAAAAACAAAAACAAAAAACAAATGCGTAAAAGTACGTTTTTGGTCGCAATTTTTATGCAAAATAGAAAAGGCGCATCTGCACAAAAATGGTATAATGAAAAATGTCAGCTTCAGATGCAAAAAAATAAGCCGTCACTGAGCCCCAGATCCCGACAAATGAGAACGTTATGGGTCGCGGAAAATGGTGCAAAACGTTTGAGGACAAAGTTCAGAATTTTTGTTTAACCCCTTAGATAAAAGTAAACCTATACATGTTTGGTATCTACGAACTGGTACCGATGTGAGGCATCATACCGACACATCAGTTTTACCATATAGTGAACACAGTGAATAAAATATCCCAAAACAATCATGCAATCGCAATTTTTTTTGCTGTTTTCCAGTACACTATATGGTAAAACCCATGGTTTCATTCAAAAGTACAACTTGACCCACAAAAAACAAGCCCTCGTATGGCAAGACTGACAGAAAAATAGAAAAGTTACGTCTCACATAAGAAAAGGAGGGGAAAAAATAAAACGGAAAAATTGCCCAAGGGTGAAGGAGTTAAAGCACCACTCCAACGCTGAGGGAAAAAAAAAAAACACTGGAGGGGTGGTGCTTTTAAAAACTTAGGAAATGTTTACAATTGTACTTCAGTAACCATAGGAATATCCAACCTATATTTTGTGTCAGAATCCCCAGAAAGCATTTATTGTAAGTGGAAAAACCCACACACCAGAATACACAGAGGTAAATACATAGCAATTTTGTTAAAAATTGGGGAAAGCTTGTGCATTTAATAAAAAACGCAATATGTGAACACTGCCTAATAAGAGCAGCATGGAGGCGCAGAATACCGCCTGGTAGTCCCTGCAGAACTGCTGCTCCTCGGTGAAGCGCACGTGCAGCCGGTGCTCCTCTAGGTAGATGTTGTCCGTGTAGAAGCAGGCGCAGGAATACGCGGCTCCGGCCGTCATCACTGTGCAGTCTCCACTCTGTGCAATCAGTTCCGGCTACATCACGTGACTCGGGAGCGTAAGAGACCGTCTACAAGTTTACACATCACACACAGCCTATGCCGCGCGCGTCTCATACAGCAGCTGGGTGTTTTGTCACGGTCCCTTATGAGACTGGTGTCACAGTAAATGTAAACCCCCGGAAACATGCCGCATCGCCCCCCAGTTATTGTACTCTATGTGCCCAAATATCACTGACAGCATCAAGCACGGAGGGCTGTGCCCGGCATGGAGCCCCTGCAGGTGGCGGAGGAGGTGGTGGAGTCCAGTCCTAACAAGCTGGAGGATATTTACAGGCTGCTGGCGGAGGGATCTTTCCCATCATCTTCCTGCTCCATGAAGAAGAAGAACTTGAAGAGATATGCGCGCAAGTTTATTCTGGAAGGTAAATCATGTGTGGGTGACCGGTGACTGATCGGTCCGTATATTCTGTCACTGACCAGACGACATAACGCGTTACCGTGCACTGCCCCCGCCATAATGTGCCCACAGTCACAGGCACCGTACAAGTGCAGCACAACTCCTGCACAGTACGATCTCAGCACCTGCACAGTACGAGCTCAGCACCTGCACAGTACGATCTCAGCACCTGCACAGTGCGATCTCAGCACCTGCACAGTGCGATCTCAGCACCTGCACAGTGCGATCTCAGCACCTGCACAGTGCGATCTCAGCACCTGCACAGTGCGATCTCAGCACCTGCACAGTGCGATCTCAGCACCTGCACAGTAGGATCTCAGCACCTGCACAGTGCGATCTCCGCACCTGCACAGTGCGATCTCAGCACCTGCACAGTGCGATCTCAGCACCTGCACAGTAGGAGCTCAGCACCTGCACAGTGCGATCTCAGCACCTGCACAGTGCGATCTCAGCACCTGCACAGTAGGATCTCAGCACCTGCACAGTAGGATCTCAGCACCTGCACAGTAGGATCTCAGCACCTGCACAGTAGGATCTCAGCACCTGCACAGTACGATCTCAGCACCTGCACAGTACGATCTCAGCACCTGCACAGTACGATCTCCGCACCTGCACAGTACGATCTCAGCACCTGCACAGTACGATCTCAGCACCTGCACAGTACGAGCTCAGCACCTGCACAGTAGGAGCTCAGCACCTGCACAGTACGATCTCAGCACCTGCACAGTACGATCTCAGCACCTGCACAGTACGAGCTCAGCACCTGCACAGTAGGAGCTCAGCACCTGCACAGTAGGAGCTCAGTACCAGCACAGTAGGAGCACAGTGGCCTCCATAATCCTTAATGGAAGAAGTTTGGGGTGATGGTGGAATATGGGAGGTTGTATATAATTTTGTGTCTAGGTTCGTATTATAGGCATTGTGTTCTGTCCATTCTATGTATTATTTGTCCTGTCTGCAGGGTTATAACCCCCTGCAGTGCTTCTGTCCCTAGATCTGGGGGAGGGGGCCTGGAATCCACCCAAACTCTCTGTTTACCTGGGGGATTATTCATTCTGTCTGAGAACTTCAAGAGAGAAGAGAGAAGCCTTATACTAAAGCTCCAGAAGCAAGGACTAGGGGACACAATATGCAACTGGGTAAGGAATTGGCTAAAAGATAGGAAACAAAGAGTAGTCATAAATGGTACATTCTCTAAATGGGCTATAGTCAGCAGTGGGGTGCCGCAGGGATCTGTACTAGGACCAATTCTTTTTACTCTCTTTATTAATGACCTTGTGGATGGGATTGATAGTACAGTGTCAGTCTTTGCCGATGACACCAAACTATGTAGGATATTAAAAACTGACCTGGATAGTACAATATTACAAAAAGATCTGGATAAGATGTCAGAATGGGCAGATACTTGGCAAATGAGATTTAATGTTGATAAATGTAAAGTAATGCACCTAGGACGGAGTAATCCTATAGCTGCGTATACATTAAATGGAAGTAAACTCGGGACTACAGAACAGGAGAAGGACTTGGGTATTCTCATTACAAATAAGCTGAGCAGCAGCACTCAATGTCAAGCAGCAGCTGCTAAAGCAAACAAGATTTTAGGGTGTATAAAAAGAGAGATTAGATCCCGTGATCCCAACGTATTGTTACCCCTCTATAAATCACTTGTAAGGCCACATCTGGAATACGGGATCCAGTTTTGGGCTCCACATTTTAAAAAGGACATTCAGAAGTTAGAGTCAGTTCAAAGGCAGGCAACTAGACTACTACAAGGAATGGAAGGCCTCCCATATGATGACAGGTTGAAAAAGATAGATATGTTTAGCTTAGAAAAAAGACGTCTCAGAGGAGATCTCATTTATATGTATAAATACATGTGTGGTCAATATAAAGGACTAGCACATGACTTATTCCTTCCAAAGACAGTACTAAGGACCAGGGGGCACTCACTGCGAGTGGAAGAAAAGCGATTCCAAAACCTAAATAGGAAAGGGTTCTTTACAGTTAGAGCAGTCAGACTGTGGAATACACTACCACAAGAGGTAGTAATGGCAGATACTATAACAGCTTTTAAAAAAGGGCTGGATGATTTCCTCAGTACACACAACATTGTTGGTTATAAATGACTTAGTGACTAAATGTAGAACTGGTGGAGGAAGGTTGAACTAGATGGACCTAGGTCTTTTTTCAACCTAAGTAACTATGTAACTATGTAACTATGAAGCAGGAAGAGTCATCTTCTGTGGGAGAAGCTGAGGCTGAGAAGAGCCTTGGTGAGAGAGGTAAAGAAGAACCTCAAAATCACTGTGGCTGAGCTCCAGAGATGCAGTAATAAGATGGGAGAAAGTTCCACAAAGTCAACTATCACTGCAGCCCTCCATCAGTCGGGCCTTTATGGCAGAGTGGCAAAACAGAAGCCTCTCCTCAGTGCAAGACATATGAAAGCCTACATAGAGTTTGCAAAAACACATGAAGGACTCTCAGACTATGAGAAATAAGATTCTCTGGTCTGAAGAGATGAATATAGAACTTTTTGGTGATAATTCTGTGCGGTATGTGTGGAGAAAACCAGGCACTGCTCATCACCTACCCAATACAATGCCAACAGTGAAACATGGTGGTGGCAGCATCATGCTATGGGGATGTTTTTCAGCTGCAGGGACAGGACGACTGGTTGCAAATGAAGGAAAGATTAATGCGGCCAAGTACAGAGATATTCTGAAGAAAACCTCTTCCAGAGTGCTCTGGACCTCAGACTTGGTCGAAGGTTCACCTTCCAACAAGACAATGACCCTAAGCACACAGCTAAAATAACTGAGTGGTTTCAGAACAACTCTGTGACCTTTCTTGACTGGCCCAGCCAGAGCCCTGACCTAAACCCAATTCAGCATCTCTGGAGAGACCTGAAAATGGCTGTCCACCAAACGTTCACCATCCAACCTGATGGAACTGGAGAGGATCTGCAAGGAAGAATGGCAGAGGCTCCCCCAAATCCAGTTGTGAAAAACGTGTTGCATTATTCTCAAGAAGACTCATGGCTGTACTAGCTCAAAAGGTGCTTCTACTCAATACTGAGCAAAGGGTCTGAATACTTATGACCATATGATTTTTCAGTTTTTCTTGTTTAATAAGTTTTCAAAAATTTCTACTTGTCAGGGTTTTTTTCTGTCAAGATGGGGTGCAGAGTGTACATTAATGGGAAAAAAATGAACTTTTATGAATTTACCAAATGGCTGCAATGAAACAGAGTGAAAATTTTAAAAGGGTCTGAATAATTTCCGTTCCCACTGAGTGTGTGTGTGGGTGTGTGTGGGTGTATGTATGTATGTGTGTATATATATATATATATATATTATAATATATATATATATTTATTTATTATTTACATATACATACAATGTCAGCTTTGGTAAACAATCTGCCGGTTGCTACAGAATTTGGACTGGTTTCATTAGTGTATTGGATAAACGGTGGAGAGATATAGTGCAATAGGGTCTTATCTGATATAAATTGTCAAGTAAATGTAATTGAATACACTCACCTGATGGAGTTGTAACAGTCACAACACCTGTATCAGCATAAAGCGTGATAGCAGCAGTCCTGGGATATTGCATTTGTAGATATAGATAAGAACGGGTTTTGAATGCAGGTCAAGTCCACGCGTTTCCGAGGTTGATTTTCTCTGTGGTCCTGATGAAGGAGGCTGCGACCTCGGAAACGCGTTGACTTGACCTGCACATGAATAAAGAGATTAATCAACATCGCTCCTTGGTGAGAGCGCGGCATTCAATACCCGTTCTTATCTATATCTACAATCTCATTAGTTTAAGACAAAGGACTGGCACAAAAGGAGATGAGCGGCAACATCAGAGGCATGTGTGTGACAAAAAAATGTATGAAAGATTATATAACATACAATATGATGTCAATTAGCAACCATGAGATAGTAATATAAACATGAAGTGCTGTGGAGACGGCAAAATATGTATATATATATGGCCGATATACATATACAGTAACAGCCAGATACAACGATGAGTGGAAGTAATGGTATAAGTACAAAATAAGTGCCCCACATTAATCATGTATCGGACGTAGCCAAGGCCATCAACACAACACCCATGGTGAATTATCACATAGCAATTGCAAGAGGTAAAACATGAGTGCTTATGGGGAAATCATGATGAGGCAGATATGTAATAAATGCCAATACGCATTAATAAAGCAGGAGTCATGGACTGTAATATGAATGCAATAATCCCACAAAGCGTATGCATCAAACATGACCCATGATAGCACAAACAATGATGCTATTGTAGACATACAAGTTGCAATTGCATTACATAAACCAGGTAGCAAATACACTGATCATAGGTCAGACATAGAGTAAAAAGCAATGGGCGCAGAACCTAGAGTGGAAAAAGGCATACCCATAAACACACACAGCCTGTGAGTAGCAGCAAAGAGGTCCCCCTGGAGACCCCCGACGCATACGTTTCACGATCCTATAAGTGATCATTTCATCAGGGGGATGATCCCCCTGATGAAATGATCACACTTATAGGATCGTGAAACGTATGCGTCGGGGTCTCCAGGGGGACCTCTTTGCTGCTACTCACAGGCTGTGTGTGTTTATGGGTATGCCTTTTTCCACTCTAGGTTCTGCGCCCATTGCTTTTTACTCTATGTCTGACCTATGATCAGTGTATTTGCTACCTGGTTTATGTAATGCAATTGCAACTTGTATGTCTACAATAGCATCATTGTTTGTGCTATCATGGGTCATGTTTGATGCATACGCTTTGTGGGATTATTGCATTCATATTACAGTCCATGACTCCTGCTTTATTAATGCGTATTGGCATTTATTACATATCTGCCTCATCATGATTTCCCCATAAGCACTCATGTTTTACCTCTTGCAATTGCTATGTGATAATTCACCATGGGTGTTGTGTTGATGGCCTTGGCTACGTCCGATACATGATTAATGTGGGGCACTTATTTTGTACTTATACCATTACTTCCACTCATCGTTGTATCTGGCTGTTACTGTATATGTATATCGGCCATATATATATACATATTTTGCCGTCTCCACAGCACTTCATGTTTATATTACTATCTCATGGTTGCTAATTGACATCATATTGTATGTTATATAATCTTTCATACATTTTTTGTCACACACATGCCTCTGATGTTGCCGCTCATCTCCATTTGTGCCAGTCCTTTGTCTTAATAAATCGTGTTATTTTGCATCACACTCTGTTTGTTCTTCTTGCCTTCATATGCTTTGAGTGTGCCATGTAGGAAGGTGTATCATGTTTTCCTTTTCCTACCTTTATTGTGTGGCCTTTTGCCTTCTAATCTCATTAGTTTATAGAAACGGTGTGGTTAGTTCATATTAGACCTCAGAGCAGACTCCTTTATACCCCTGAATTAAACCCCTTAGGGTATGTACAGGCGACATGTTTTTGGCGAATTCCACTTTCAATCTGCCTGGAAAAAGAGCAGCAAAACCACTGATAAATATGAACATAACACACCGCAATGTAAAAACGACATTGCTGTGCACACGTTTACGCTTTTTCTGCTTATTTAACCTCTCATTGTGTGGAAACCATGAAGTGATTAAAAGAAATAACATGTTTTGGAAGTAGAAAGTAGAGAGAAAAGAAGCCACCACAGTAAATGAGTGCGAATCTGCAAGAGTAGCCGCTATAGGAAAAAGACCACTGGCTTTTTCCTAAAGCGGCTTTCACTAGGAAAACTACAGACTTAATAAGTCCTGTACACCGTCTCTTAATGAATTTCAGAGCTCAGTTAAGACCCCTAAATGAATCATCACCTTAATATTATACATTGTGATACAATGGATTTGTACCCTAAAATAATGATATATCTGCAGTGTGATACAAGGGAGGAATTCTGGATGTTATTATTATTGCACATTGATCCATCCTTGGTTTCTGGTTTATTCTTTTGCTTCTGAATATTACAGCTATGGTAAGAGATATCATAAGGAGACACAACACGCTTTTTATAATATTACTGTAGCAAACAAACAAAAAATACAAACGTCTGAACGAGGCCTTGAAGGACAGAGAAGTATAACGCCATTTACAAATCGGCAGTTGTTGTGGCTGATAGCTTCTGCTTCGGGATTTTACTTGCTACATAGCTGTACGTCTATACTGTCACCATCTTACAGGGTTTTTTTGTTTTGTTTTTTATTCAGGAGGTTGCCTTTACTACGTGGGACCAAAAAATGAAGAAAAAAGGGAAGTGGTGGTGGACCCAGAAAGAAGACACCATATTTTCTTGGAAAACCATCTGTCGGAGTCTGGCCATCATTTAGGACAAAAGAAAACCGTGAACAGGATTCAAAGCCGATATTACTGGCTGGGGGTTGTGAAGGATGTAATAGACTGGGTAAGCTTCCCGAGCCTCTCTGATATCGGTATATAGAACAGTACCAGCTTACTAGGTCACATAACACTCTTGGTGTCCGAGAAAAAGGACTTCTTAAAGATGTCTATAGGATATAAAAAATGCAATCTTCAACTAAGTAAACGAAACCCAATATCTATTATTAATCCCACTCCAAGGTGTGTTAGTTTCTTGGGAAAGTTGGTGAAATTTAGCTGTCATATATTACCGTATGTCCTTTAACCACATCATGTTTCCAAGGATGCCAAAGGGTTAAAAGAAGTGACCTGACGGTTCTTCAGGTATTTTCCATTCTGAAGACCCTCTATACCTTACAATATAAGTCAATGAGAAAGTTCAAAAGACCCCAGTAAGATCTCTGGGTGTCTTCTTCAGTGTTTTGTGAATGGTTTTCG
Source organism: Anomaloglossus baeobatrachus (assembly GCF_048569485.1). Lineage (NCBI taxonomy): Eukaryota > Metazoa > Chordata > Amphibia > Anura > Aromobatidae > Anomaloglossus > Anomaloglossus baeobatrachus. The sequence continues at coordinate 742,484,257 of NC_134353.1, forward strand.
CTAGCAGTTTCTTCATTGTTGAATGGATTTTAAAAAAATGTGTGTGTGCGCGTATATAATATATAACGTCACTACAAAAGATTCCACAAAATTGCTTTAAAAAACGCTAAATAAACCTCGCTGGTGGTCAAACAACTCAAAAAAGTTTTCAGGAAACTACAAAAAACAATAAGTCGGCGGGTTCACCTGCCTGAAAAACACATTGTGTGCACACTCTAAGGGGTACTTTGCACACTACGACATCGCAGGTGCGATGTTGGTGGGGTCAAATCGAAAGTGACGCACATCCGGCGTCGCTGTCGACATCAGAGTGTTGAAGATGGGATACAAGTGATCCCTCTTTCCGATCTGACCGTTGTTCCAAATTAAAGATATCGTGTGTGCACGGCGAAAAAGAATAATAATTAATTGGAAATCAATTATAACTCTTCCTCTCACGACCAAGGCTGAGGCAAGACTGAAAATCTTTATTCTCGGACAATTAGACCACGAAGTAAAAGGGGTGTAAACAAAAGTTTTAGTCCAATCAAGTATCGTAGGTCAGGGCTTCATGACGTAGAGAGATCTGCATATCCTCCTTGGATTGGTCAGTCCAGGCTCCAGGAATTTCTTTTGTCCATCTGTCTTGGGTGCAGGACAGGAAATAGCAGCCATCTTCAAACTATATATATATATATATATCCTAGTATATACTGAGTTTAAGGAAAATACACTGAATATGCAATATACTTATATAAACGTATTAGTAAAAGAATAAAAGAGAACAAAGACATGCATAGATATGTGTGTTAGTTTACATCTTACTAAACTATATACCTGAGTCTATGAAATGGCTGAGTTAAGTATTTTTGGATACTCAATTCTTTATCCTCAACAGTCCACCCTAAAGAAAACCTGCCTAACGGAACATTGAGGCATGGGCGGAAAGGGGAAGTGGTTTTTTTCACCGGTTTGAGACCAAGGACTCCTAGGCGAGTCCTCACCCTTTGTAGTTGGACTTTCCCATGTCCCAAGGTTCTCTAAGTCCTCTCTTCTAACAGTTTATTCTAGCAGAATCGTTTTGTAACTGGGGGAGAGGGTCGTGTTGGTCTTTATGGGCAGGTCGTCTGTCATATCTAGGTCTTCTGTTTCGAGTAAAGGAAAGGTCCCTCCTAATGTGACTTCAGCTGTTTTGGAAAATATTTTCTTCAAACACGGAATTACACAAACCAGAATGGCTAATAATATAACTAATACTATACTTAAGGCGGTCCCTATCTGGATCAACCAGCCTTTAAAAGAACTCGTCCATCCAAAATAATCTCCCCAAGGGTCGGTCACTCCTGAATTTTTCTTTAATTCTTCAGACAGTGTAGTAAGTTTCTTTATAGCTAAGGTGACCTTCCCATCCACTCCAGTGTTATCTGGTATATATGTGCAACAAACATCCCCCACCATTTTACAGACTCCACCTTTTTCTGCGAGGATCATATCCAAAGCCATTCTGTTTTGATAAGCCATGATGGAAGTCGGATCTAGTTGTTCTGCCAGTCCCTGTAAGGCGTCACGTGTATAATTAACAAAACGTTGCTGATTATAGTAGATGTAGTTAATCCAGTCTACATTTTTATTTACAGTAATTATGGGGATAATGGATTCGAACCCCGCCCTGACTTGGTCTCTAGCTTTATATTCGTCAGGGACCCCCCTAGGCACTCCAATAGCATCAATGTAAACATGTGGGTCAAAAGAGCCTTTAGGTGTATTTCTACCGGTACGGTCATCATCTGCACTCCGTCGAGTCCGTAAGTTGATTTTGATGTGTGCTATAAAGTCATTTTCTTTGACAGTGTGGTCAGCGGGGGCTATGTGTATAGGCATAAGTGCCTTAGCTAAAGTGCATTCTCCCGTCCAATTTCCTTCTACTCGTGATCGAATTTTCATATCCCCACAAATCCAAAACACATCTGCCACGGACTGTACCTGGTTAATTAAGTGAGCACGGGTGAGATTGCTATAGGATCCACAGAACCCATCTCGAAATCTACCCATATCTCTCCCTTGACCACTCACATTATAACAGGTATAGTTGCCAGGGTATATAGTGATGCCTTTCCCAGGGGAGAAGGCCTTAGCTACTATCGGGTATCTTTTTCCATTCTTCACATGCATTTCCCTCAGTCATATTTGTAAACAGACTAACAAGACATAATTCAGCTTCGTAATCCAAATTCAGTGGGACAGTTCCTAAATGAGGTCTAGCTCCTGCACATACATAACAGTCTGACCTGTTGGCTTGGTGTACTGTATATTTCATCCATTCTAACCACAGGTTGGTGTCTGTATAACCCTGTTCAACTGCATATACATCTTCCATGGTGGGATTAGCTATGGCTACCATACTGTGAAAGGTCTGAATATGTGTAAGCATTCGAAATACTGGTAGAACTTTTGTCATCTGTGATAACCTAAATTTTCCCAACTGCGTACAACCATTGTGTCCACCCTTTATATGTGTACCCAGAAGGTATATACCTTCATCCTGTAATTGGGGGTTGTCACAAACCACCGGGGGGGTCACTCAGAAATCCCCCGCGCTGGCTACCAGTACGTCACAATCGGGGGGTAACAAGTGGGGGTCACCCCTCCTTTATACCTCCCGACCGACAGACAGAGCACGTGACGCGCTCTCTAGCGCCCCTCTTATAGTCAGGCCAATTATGGAATTGCCCGACAGTAAGCAAGGAGGCCGCTATACTACTTATGCCGATTATTGAAGGGTCCCCGGTGAGAGTAAGGTATATATTCCCCCGACCTCCGCGGGCGGAATATATAAAATCTCCCCGAATCTCACTGGCCTCCCCACAATAATCCTTGGCACAATTCGCTGCCACCAACCGATTTACGGTAACTATTAGCCGAACACACAGACGTGGGATTCAAGATCGAGATAACAGAACAGCCCAAGATTAATTATATAATTTAATCAGCCTAAAGCCACACTAGAAACTACAATATATACAATAGGGAATCTACAGAATATACATATGTCAGAGTACAGTTACAATCAAAGCATGGGTTACAAACAGGCATACACAGTTCCAGCAGTTACCTTGTTGCGTCTGGCCACAGGGGGGCGCTGTAGACCAGGTTTCCAGGAACTCCCTCACAGGTCTTTCCCAACCAGGCCCCCGAGCAGAAGAACACTGGAAAATGGCCGAAGTAGGGTTATCAACCTGGGCAATCCAGGTCCCCTCCTACCTTAGTGACCTCACAGGGAAGCACTGCCACTCCCCCTGCATGGATCAGAATTATCCAGCAAAGGGGATATTGGCCATAACTTTGCCTGGGAGCGTCGTAGGCAGACGCCAACGGTCTCATTGTGACAGTTATGAATTTAGCTACAGAACGAGGGGACTCATGACCTGTCTGCCAGTTCCCCATTGGCTGATATCACGCCTGGGGCATTTCCCAATGTCCTGCTCCCATAAAAAGGGGGTGCCGGCATCGTCCACATGCGGAGACACCATTTTTATGGTTGCCATATTTATCGGAAATATGGCTTGCGAGATATGAACCATTTTTTACTGGAGTCGTTCTGTCTAGCTAGTTCCATAGCCTTGCTAATGAGATACAACTCTTGTTACAGGGTGACGGCAGGGAGTCATCCTGTGTCCTTTTGTTCCCACACCACCTCATTTCCATATCACAGGACATGGCCATGGGATTTGTTGCTAAACCAGTTGTGTGAAGGAAAGGGGGGGTGACACCAGGAGAGGGCTTCCTGACATACTTGAATATCATGATTTATCGTCATATCTCCGGATTTACCTCACACCTCCCCCCTTTTGAGGGCGCTAGGGGGCAGCACACTCCGGTGTTCCCCCGTGCGCCCGTCCGCGACCTCTCCTTGTCGGGACAGCCCGTCTGCGTTACCGTGGTCACGGCCCCTTTTGTGGCGAATGGTGAAGTTGTATTGCTGGAGCGCAAGGCTCCATCGCAACAATCGCCCATTCGTCCCAGAGACGGTGTGCAACCAGCTGAGGGGATTGTGGTCCGTCTCCACGATGAAGTGGCGCCCGTATAGATAGGGTTGCAGACGCTGCAGGGCCCACACTATGGCCAGGCACTCCTTCTCCATCGTGGAATAGGCAACTTCCCTTGGTAACAGCTTCCTGCTCAGGTACAAGACTGGGTGCTCTTGGCTCGCAGAGTCCACCTGGCTGAGCACCGCACCGAGGCCGAAGTCACTGGCGTCGGTCTGTACTACAAACGGCCGCGTGAAGTCGGCTGCCTGTAGCACGGGCGGGCTGGACAGGGCGTCCTTTAGGGCCTGGAAGGCTGTCTCGCAGTCCATTGTCCAATCGACTGCAGAGGGCAGCTTCTTCTTGGTGAGGTCCGTCAAGGGCTTTGCCAGGCTACTATAGCGTGGAACAAACCTCCTATAGTACCCGGCGGTCCCCAAGAAGGACATCACCTGCTTCTTGGTCCTGGGGGTGGGCCAGGATGCGATGGCCTCCACTTTCTCAGGCTCGGGCTTCAGTGTTCTCCCACCTACCCGGTGACCGAGGTACTGGACCTCGCTCATGGCCAGCTGACACTTTCCCGGCTTGATGGTCAAACCTGCCCGGTGGATCCGCCTGAGCACCTGTGCTAGATGCTCTAGGTGGTCCTCCCAGGTGGGACTGAAGACGGCAATGTCATCCAGGTACGCGGCCGCGTACCCTTCAAGTCCCTCGAGCAGGGTGTTGACCATCCGCTGGAAAGTGGCAGGGGCATTCCTCATCCCGAATGGCATCACCGTGGACTCGTACAGTCCAAATGGGGTAATAAAGGCAGAGCGTTCCCTGGCCTTGCGAGTCAGGGGGATCTGCCAATATCCCCGGCTCAGATCCATGATGGTCAGGTACTGAGCCCCGGCCAACTGATCGAGCAGGTCATCGATGCGTGGCATTGGGTACGCATCGGCGACCGTGACCGCATTGAGCCCCCTGTAGTCCACGCAGAACCGCGTGGTTCGGTCCTTCTTAGGGACGAGGACTACAGGCGAGGCCCAAGCGCTGTTGGATGCCTGGATCACCCCCAGCTTCAGCATCTCGTCAATCTCCTGGCGCATGTGTTGCTGCACCTCCAGGGAGACCCGATATGCTGAACGCCGGATCGGGGGATGATCCCCAGTGTCCACGTGATGGACAGCCAAGTCAGTCCTTCCGGGCTGGTTGGTAAACAACCCCCGGAAGGGGTGTAGGGTGGCCCACAGCTGGGACCGTTGGTCCTCCAAGAGCTGGTGGCCAACCTCCACATCCTCAATGGATCCGCCTGCCCTAACCTGGGCTAGCATATCCAAGAGGGTTTCCGCTTCTCCCTCCTCGGGCAGGTTGCACACGGGGAGCGCACATGCCTCCCGCTCATGATGTGCCTTCATCATGTTCACATGGAAGGGCTTCCGCCTTCCACGGGCAGGGTCCAGGGTGACCAGGTACGTTACAGGGTTGAGCTGCTGGTACACGAGGTATGGGCCTTCCCAGGCTGCCTGAAGCTTGTCCTGTGGTACGGGGACCAGTACCCACACCTTTTGACCCACTTGGTAGGTCCTCTCACAAGCGTTCTGGTCGTACCAACGCTTCTGATCGGCCTGGGCTTGAGCCATATTGTCGTGTACCAGTTGCGTCAAGGCCTGCAGTTTGTCCCGGAAGCGCATGACATACTCGATAACCGACACTCCAGGGGTGGCCAAATCCCCTTCCCAAGCCTCTTTCACCAGAGCCAGGGGGCCCCGCACACGTCGCCCGTACAGGAGCTCAAACGGTGAGAATCCTGTTGAGGCCTGTGGAACCTCCCGGTAAGCAAATAACAGGTGTGGGAGATACCGCTCCCAGTCACGCCCATGGGAGTCGACCAACATCTTAAGCATCTGCTTTAAGGTGCCATTGAACCGCTCGCACAGGCCATTAGTCTGTGGATGGTACGGGCTGGCCACCAGATGTCGCACCTGGACTTGCTTACAGAGGGCCTCCATCAGCTGGGACATGAATTGGGTCCCCCGGTCAGTGAGCATTTCCTGGGGAAAACCCACTCGGGAGAAAATCTCCAGCAATGCGGTGGCCACCTTGTCAGCCCGAATGGACGACAAGGCCACTGCTTCTGGGTACCGGGTGGCATAGTCCACTACCGTCAGTATGAAGCGTTTCCCGGAGCTGCTGGGGATGGCCAGCGGGCCGACCAGATCCACAGCCACCCTCCTGAAAGGCTCATCGATGATTGGCAGAGATACTAGTGGGGCTTTGGGGTGTGGCCCCGCCTTCCCCACTCTCTGACAGGTTTCACACGAACGGCAGTAGGCAGCCACATCGGCCCCCATTTTTGGCCAGTAGAAATGCTGGTTTAACCTGGCCTTGGTCTTAGCGATCCCTAGGTGTCCGGCCATCGGAATCTCATGTGCGATCCGCAACAACTCCGTCCGGAACGGATAGGGTACCACCAACTGTCGGTCCCTGGGCCACGCCTCCGGTGAACCCTGCTGGACCGTGGCCCGGTACAGCCGTCCTTGGTCCCAGACCACTCGCTCCGGGTCCGAGTCCGAGGGAGGCTGTGCCGCCTGCTCCTTAAGAGCTTTCAGGCTGTCGTCAGCCTCTAACGCTGCCTGAAACCCCTGACTAGATGTGGCCAGAATCGACGAGACTGTCACATCTTCAGTCAGTACCCCGGGACCTGTGTCCTGGCCTCCACCTGACTCGGCTGCCACTTGGTCAGAAGGGGAAGAGCTATCGGACCTCCGGGAGGCCCCTTGGCTTCCAGCACTCCCACTGCGGGTGACAGCGGCCACAGCCGCTGCGACCGTGGGTCGTGCCCGCTCCTCCTCCGTTCCTGACCAAGTCGCCGGTTCAGGCAGACCTACCTGGCTTCCTGACACCCCGGTTGTGGGGGAACCATGCACCGAGATCTTACCTGGGAGCACTTCCGCTCCTGGACCGGCCCCAATCTCACCTGCCTGTTCCCCTCCTGCAGCAACAGAACCCCGCTGTGAAATCTCTGGGGACCCCACATTTGCTGTGGTAGCCCCCACCCCACACACTGGTCCTCCCCCTGCAGCACCCTGCTCTCTGCTTATCCCTGCAGAGGGCAACAGATCCCAGCTCACAGGCTGGTTACTTGTAGAGGCATTGTCACACCTTTCTCTGACCCCCTCCCCTGTCACAGCTGCAGCTGTGTGTGTGTCTATGGTGTCTATGCAAGCAGAAATATCAGAGTTCACTCCCTCCTCCCTTACATCATTCATAGATAACACATTAACATTGTCCGGAGGCATGTCAGTACGGGCTGAAGGTTCAGCCCTTGGTTGGGGCCCAAACTGGGAGGTTATCTGCCCCAAATCTGTCCCAAGTAGCACGTTTGCAGGGATCCGATCAGTTACCCCCACCTCCCTCACCCCTCGCCCTGCGCCCCAGTCCACATAAATGTCAGCAACAGGCAGCGCCGGGTCAGTGCCTCCAATCCCGGAGACAGCGAGGGTTTTTCCAGGGATCAAGTCTTGGGGGGACACCATCTCAGGCCGCACCAGAGTCACCTCCGAGGCGCTGTCTCGCAGTCCTATGGTCACAGACCGGCCGACGGTGACAGGTTGGAAGCTGTCCAGGGACCTACCACCACCCCCACCCACACAATACACCTTGGGCGGCCCTTGGGACGGGGACGGAGCCGGGGCCTTGGGACGCTGAGGGCACATGGCCTTGAAGTGTCCAGGTAGGTTGCACTGGTGGCACCGTCTTGGTTCTGCCACGGGCCTGGAGAGGGGAGTTGAGGGGGACACCCCCTGCAGTCTAGGGGCAGGTGGGGCAGTCGCCGAATTCATCTTACCCCCTCTCCAGGTGCTGCTGGTGGCCGCTCTCCTGGCCTCAGGGGCCCGGTTGTTGGTGTAGTCATCGGCAAGGGCAGCTGTAGCCGTGGACCCCTTTGGCTTCTGGTCTCGGATGAACTGGCGGAGATCCTCAGGGCAGTTCCACAAGAGTTGCTCCGTGATGAACAAGTCCAGGATCTCCGGTCCGGTGGAAAGCTGCAGGCCTTGGGTCCAGTGGTCGGCAGCTCGGGCAAGTGCCCGCCGGTGGTCAGCCCAGGAGTCCTTTGGTCCCTTCTGTAGGCTCCGGAACTTCTTGCGGTAGGACTCTGGAGTGAGGTTGTACTGTTGGATCAGGGCCCGCTTGATGGTGTCGTAGCCCTGATCTGCCTCAGCAGGCAAGTCACCAAGGATATCCAGGGCCTTACCCCTTAAACGGGGGGTCAGGTATTTGGCCCACTGGTCCTTGTCCAGATGGTGCTGCAAGCAAGTCCGTTCAAAAGCAGTCAAGAAAGAGTCCAAGTCTCCATCCTTCTCCAGCACTGGGAAGTCCTCAACACGGACCTTTGGAAGTTTGGTGTCTCGAAGGTCACATGTGGCTGATGAGGGCCGGAGCTGAGCTAGCTGCAGCTGGTAGTCACGGTCTGCCTGTCGCTCTCGCTCTTCACGCGCTGCCTGCCGCTCTCGCTCCGCAGCCTCACGCTCTGCGTGCCGCTCCGCAGCCTCAGCGTCACGCGCTGCCTGCCGCTCTGCCCTGCGCTCTGCCAGGAGTTCCTTGTAGCCCTTCTGGTCTCCAGCCTGGAGAAGGGCCATAGCCATTTGAAGAAGGCTATCCGAGCCTCCCAGGCTCGGTGGAATGGCACGTGGTGATCTGCGGCACGCTGCAGAGCTAGGCGATTCACTGTCCCTTTCAGAGCGGAGGGCTGGCATCTGGCTCGTTGAGGAACCTTGGGTGAGCTCCTCCTCATCTTGTCCAGCAGTGCCAGGTTGCGCAATGTCCTCGGCAGAACGGTTTTCTGGCGTCGAGCTCCTGGAGGACTCGTGGGCAACCTCCTCATTGCTGTCCACAGCACCGTCCTCCCTCTCTTCGGCTCCTGCCTTAGCATTGGCCAGTTGCATAGCTCTGCTCCTGGTGCCATCAGCCATTCTTGCAGACTTTTGGTCACTGACACAGAACTGACACCTGATGCCTCCACACACCTTACAGTATCTGCACTCTGACACTCTAGTGTTGAGCTAGTCTGAAGACCCCAGCAGCCACAGCTGCTGCAGGCAGTCTTTAGTGTCTGGGAGTATGGGTCTCACACTCACACACACTATTATCTCGATCCCACTGCTGCCACCAATATGTCACAAACCACCGGGGGGGTCACTCAGAAATCCCCCGCGCTGGCTACCAGTACGTCACAATCGGGGGGTAACAAGTGGGGGTCACCCCTCCTTTATACCTCCCGACCGACAGACAGAGCACGTGACGCGCTCTCTAGCGCCCCTCTTATAGTCAGGCCAATTATGGAATTGCCCGACAGTAAGCAAGGAGGCCGCTATACTACTTATGCCGATTATTGAAGGGTCCCCGGTGAGAGTAAGGTATATATTCCCCCGACCTCCGCGGGCGGAATATATAAAATCTCCCCGAATCTCACTGGCCTCCCCACAATAATCCTTGGCACAATTCGCTGCCACCAACCGATTTACGGTAACTATTAGCCGAACACACAGACGTGGGATTCAAGATCGAGATAACAGAACAGCCCAAGATTAATTATATAATTTAATCAGCCTAAAGCCACACTAGAAACTACAATATATACAATAGGGAATCTACAGAATATACATATGTCAGAGTACAGTTACAATCAAAGCATGGGTTACAAACAGGCATACACAGTTCCAGCAGTTACCTTGTTGCGTCTGGCCACAGGGGGGCGCTGTAGACCAGGTTTCCAGGAACTCCCTCACAGGTCTTTCCCAACCAGGCCCCCGAGCAGAAGAACACTGGAAAATGGCCGAAGTAGGGTTATCAACCTGGGCAATCCAGGTCCCCTCCTACCTTAGTGACCTCACAGGGAAGCACTGCCACTCCCCCTGCATGGATCAGAATTATCCAGCAAAGGGGATATTGGCCATAACTTTGCCTGGGAGCGTCGTAGGCAGACGCCAACGGTCTCATTGTGACAGTTATGAATTTAGCTACAGAACGAGGGGACTCATGACCTGTCTGCCAGTTCCCCATTGGCTGATATCACGCCTGGGGCATTTCCCAATGTCCTGCTCCCATAAAAAGGGGGTGCCGGCATCGTCCACATGCGGAGACACCATTTTTATGGTTGCCATATTTATCGGAAATATGGCTTGCGAGATATGAACCATTTTTTACTGGAGTCGTTCTGTCTAGCTAGTTCCATAGCCTTGCTAATGAGATACAACTCTTGTTACAGGGTGACGGCAGGGAGTCATCCTGTGTCCTTTGTTCCCACACCACCTCATTTCCATATCACAGGACATGGCCATGGGATTTGTTGCTAAACCAGTTGTGTGAAGGAAAGGGGGGGTGACACCAGGAGAGGGCTTCCTGACATACTTGAATATCATGATTTATCGTCATATCTCCGGATTTACCTCACAGGGGTGTTCTATGTTGAGAACTAAAGGGTTACACTGGTTATTTGTAGTACATGTTCTAGTGGTTGGTGCACGGGAGAGTGTCATCCTGGTAAGTAAAGATCTGCCCTTCTCATCCCGTTTATTTAAGGCTACACTTGGTTTGTATCCCCAATTTTCACCAGTATTCCACCCAACAGCCTTCCATGAGCTACATGTGTCTCCATATCCACCTCCTGTAACACATATGTACTGTTGCCCCTGTCTCAAGTGTGCCTGACATCCCATTTGGGGGACCCGTCCTAGTTCACATTTCACGATATCACAGTAATCAAATGTAAAAGTGACAACTTGTGTCGAACTATTGTACCAAAACGTAACCACATCATTTGTTTTAGTAACAGTGGCCTGAGACCACACAGATTTTGTGCAAAGGATAAGTATAAGCAGGACACTCAGTGCAGCTCTGGTGGATCGACCCTTCTGCAATGCGAGGCGTGGATCCATGTTGTCCTGCCTTCAAGTTTCACGGAGGTAGGAGTCACCAGGATTATCTGGAACGGGCCTTCGTATCTGGGCTCCAGACAATTCTTCCTGACGTGTTTTTTAACCACCACCCACTCTCCTGGTTTCAATGTGTGGGTGGCTAGATCTGTGTCAGGATCTGGAAGAGAAGAGAAAACTGCTGCATGTGTTTTAGTTTACTCTCGACTTAGTTCAATAACAAACTGCACAACTGAGTCATGGTGGTCAGACAAATTTTGAGGGAAATAGGACCCTAATCTGGGGACGGAACCAAAAAGTATTTCAAAGGGGGTTAGGCCATGTTTTGCAACAGGGGTGTTTCTGACATGGTACAGGACTATAGGGAGACGTTCTGTCCAGGGCAGTGCACTGTCTTGTGAGGCCTTGAGCAGTTTGGTTTTCAGAGTTGAGTTCATCCTTTCCACTTTCCCACTGCTCTGGGGATGATAAGGAGTATGCAGTCCGAGACTTGCTCCAAGCATATTCCACAGTTCTTGGTAAATGTTAGCTGTGAAGGCTGGTCCTTGATCGCTTTCGATGACTTCTGGCATTCCAAACCTGCACACTGTTTCCGTGATGAGTCGTTTAGCTGTGACTCTTGCAGTCATGTTGACTACCGGGTAGGCCTGGGGCCAACTGGAAAAGATGTCAACAACTACCAAAACATACTCGTACTTCCCCACTTTGGGTAGTTGGATGTGGTCCACTTGTATCCTTTGGAATGGATAAAGAGGCTTCGCCAAATGTTTTTGTGGTGTCTTCTCTGTTCGTGCAGGATTACATGTTATGCAAGTCTGGCAGCTTCTGGTGTACGCGGATATTGCTGAGGAAATTCCTGGTGCGTAGTAGAACTTCTGGATGAGTGCCAACATTTGATTCTTCCCTCTGTGCGTACAAACATGGGCCCATGCTACTACTGCAGGGAACATTCTTCTTGGTAGACAGACTCGACCCTCGAGCTTCCAAAGTTTCCAATCCACTTTGGCTCCCATCTTCTTCCATTCTTGTCTTTCATCATATGGAGCATGGATCTGTTCCGATATGAGTTTATCATATGGAGTCCTCCCCACTTTATTGCCTGAGTCTTCTGGCTGTGTAGTCTTCCCCGTCCTGGTTATTACCATAAGTAGAATATCCGCCAATTCTTCCGGTTTCTCTCGTGCGGCAGTCTTCGCTAGTTCATCAGCATAATGATTGCCAAGTGCTTCTGGGCTGTCCAGCCGTCCATGCGCTCTGACCTTCATGACAGCTATTTCTCTGGGCATCTGAACTGCCTGCAACAGTCTCTGGACAAGTACCGCATTCTTCACTGGAGTTCCAGTTGAGTTAATGAGTCCTCTGTGCAACCATAGCAGTTCAAAATCATGTACAACCCCAAAGGCATACCTGCTGTCAGTATAGATGTTGACTCTTTTCCCTTCTGCCGCTTCACATGCCTTGATGAGAGCTACCAATTCTGCTTCTTGTGCTGACATGTGGGGTGGTATGACTCCCGATGTAATTGGCTGATCCAGAGTGGTCACAGCAAATCCCGTGTAGAACTTGCCGCCATCCCCGTACCGAGAACCATCTGTCCACAAAGTAAGGTCTGCATCTGGCAAAGGTGTTTCAGATACTTGACAAGGTGTAGTAGTTTCCTTTTCCATCTCCTTTAAGCAATCATGGCTGCAAACAGGGACGTCAACCATGTCGCAGGAGCTGCAGCGTTCATGGGCTTCATGCTGACATATGGGGTAGTCCCCCCCTAGAAAGCGGAAGAAGAGTGGCGGGATTCAAGGTGGTACATCGCTGTAGAGTAACGTTGTCAGGAAGTAGTAGGGAGCACTGAAGACGAAGGTGACGTTGGGCGGACAGGTGTCTTGGTTGAGTCTGGTCAAGAATCGCCTTCAAATCATGGGGTGCTTGAACCACCGTGGGGTGGCCAAGGGTAATGTCGGCCGTTTTGTCAAGAAGAAGATGTGCAGCATGGACCGCACGAAGACAGGTGGGCGAGGCCCTTGCCACAGGGTCAAGTCTGCAAGAGTAGTATCCAACTGGGCGTTTTCTGGAGCCATGGTCTTGTGTTAACACTCCAGAGGCATGGCCATCGATCTCATGAAGAAAAAGAGTAAATGGCAAAGCATAGTTCGGAAGGCCCAATGCTGGGGCTGTTAAGATGGCGTCTTTGAGTTTCTCGAAAGCCCAATATCGTTTGTCATAATCCTCAGGAGAGTCGTTGTATGTGATATGATTGGTCTTGACAGCATCGTACAACGGTTGCATGATCCTGGAAGCGTCTGGTATCCATTGTCTGCAATAAGTGATGAGGCCTAAGAAGGCTTGCAGTTGTTTGATATTCCTGGGAAAAGATAAAGCATCAATGGCCTCTTTCCTGTCCTCCGTAAGATGCTTACAGCCTGGTGAAATACAATGACCAAGGAATACGACTTTGGGTTGGCACCACTGAACCTTTGCCTTAGAGACCTTACAATTTTGGGCTGCAAGGAACTGGAGCAAAGATACGGAAAAGTCGTAGCAGTCTTGTTCACTCCCAGCACAGAGGAGTAGATCGTCCACATACTGTAAAAGAGCCACTTCTGGATGCTCTTGCTGCCATGGTGAGAGAATGATAGACATTGCTTGAGTGAACTGATTGGGACTGTTTTGTGCTCCTTGTGGCATGACTGTCCATGTATACTGGCCTCTCTGGAAGGTGAAAGCGAACAGATATTGACAGTCTGGATGTAGAGGTACACTGAAGAAAGCGTTGGCGAGATCAATGACAGTGAAAACGGTCGCTGAGGGTGGGATCTGTCCAAGAAGAGTATGTGGATTAGGTACCACTGGGGTTTCCAACAGAGTAGCAGCATTGATGGCCCTCAAATCTTGCACTAACCGAAACTTAGGAGCTTCTCCTTTAGATGTCTTCTTTTTGACAGGAAACAACGGCGTATTGCATGGCGAAACACAGCGAATGAGGGCCCCGTTTTCAAGGAGAGCTGATATTTGCAGTTTGAGTGATTCTTCCTGGATGGATTTCAGAGGATATTGCGGCACTCGAGGTAGCTGGGCCCCAGGTTTAAGACGCACCATAACGGGAGGTACTTGCAGACGGCCAACATCTTCGGGACCCGTTGACCATAGAGACTGTGGTATAAGAGCTATAACACTGTCAGGTATTCCATACAAGGGATCGTCTCGATACAAGAGCATCATAGGCAATGCTGAGACAATACACACGTCTTCAATTCCCTCCGGTGTATTGGGATTGTAGAAAGTTACCGTCATGCCATTGGAGTCGAAATTGGTGTTGGCTCGGAAACGGTGTAAGAGGTCGGCACCCAGAAGATTAATGGGACAGGTAGGCGACACCAGGAGTCTGGTCAAAACTTCAGGGAAAGGACCGATTGGGACCGGCACTGTAAGTTGGTTTTTAGTTGGTGTGCCATCTACACCAACACAAGTAAAAGTGTCTGAAGTAAAAGGAACTGACAATGGTAAGTCTTGTTGTCTAATAACCGTTTTGGCCGCATCTGTGTCCACCATGAATTTGATTGGGTTCTCATCTACCAGTAGGGTGACTGCGGAGCAAGGAGAAAAGGCACTTGTGGTAGAAGCCATGGTAGGTTCAGGCGTGCCTGACCATCATTGTGGCTGTTGTTGGGCCTGAGCTCGATCACCTTGTTCAAGTGGTGGGTATTGTCTTCTTGGTTGCCGATTATCGACATTCCGAGGATAGCACCTATTGGACGGTGTTCGACAATCACGTTGGATATGTCCATCCCTTCCGCATCGGAAACAAGGGCCTCGGAATCCTCTCCGATCAGGGTAGTTTTGAAATTGTGTTGAATGTTCGGCCGTAGTCTGATAGATAGCGGGAGGGTACACTTGCGTAGGAAATGGTGATACATTAGACATAACGTATTGAGGGTTCTCAGAGTCCTCTTCCGCCAGGACAACCATCGCCTTCTTGGAGGGTTTCATATTCTTCTGGAAGCTTTTTGCAATAATAATAGCATCTGTCATGGTAGCATTTTCAATTTCCGGGCGAGTCTTCATTATATTATTCCTAAGCTCCTCCCTCAGGCCAGCGACAAAGGCTTGTGACAAAAGCTGAGCCTGTGGTTTAATCTGCTGTGAGAACCCGAGGTCTGCGAACATCTGGGTGAGTCTGGAAGCGTATTTTTCAACTGACTCTGCTTGATCTTGAGTCATATCCTTAAGGCTGGTAGCTTGATCAGATAAAGGATCTTGTGCCCAGGATTTCAACTGTTCACAAAAAGTGACACCGGATTGCCAGGTTTCTTCAGAAGACAGGCGAGAATCATTCAGGGCCCCTTCCATGACTGGCCAATAAGAGTCTCCTGCTTTAATTTGGGCCAATGACATTAAATCTTGCCATGTAGCTGCGTACATCTTCTGGATCTGTACGATACGGCGGTAAAATGGCATAGGTTGGGCCTCTGGGTCTGGCAGTGTGGAGACTAAGGTAGCTGCCTGTCCAGGAGTAAACTTTATGTACATCAAGGGTTCTGAGTCGTCCTTATCAAGTACGGCTTTCTGTGTCCGGACTGGTACTTGATCATCACTTGCATCTTCAACCATAATAGGTAGTTTCCTGGAGATGATAGTGGGTTTGGATGGGCGAACATATCCTTGGAGGGCATCCTGGAGTGCTTTAACAGTCGCTTCCAAACTTCCGACTAGACGAATTTCTTGCAAATTCAACATCTGGCCATGGATTAGGGGCATTATGGTTTTAACAATCTCGTTTGCACAAGCTCGGATAGGGAATCCGAAAATTCCAGCCGAAATGGCGGGCAAGGCTATTGACCGTAAAGGCATCTGGGCCTGAGAGGCCTGGGAAGCGTGTAGAATGGCTGCTTCGACTGCCTCTCGGAGGATCCGGCAACTGGTGTCATGTTGATTGGAATCATAGAGTGGGCCAACTGCATGAATGACTAGATTGCAGGGCAAGTTGCCTGGGCCTGTAATAGCAATACGTCCTGGTTGGACAGGGCCTTGTGTACGTACTAGGGCTTCTGAATCACGTTGAATAGATTCGCCTCCAGCCTTGACTATGCGAGCACCTAGGCCACCACTGTGGTGCAGGTGGCCATTGGCAGGATTAACCACGGCTCCTACAGACATGGTAGTAATGTCTCCTTTTCCAACTGAGAGGAGGAGTGTGCCATTGGCACAGGCATAATAACGCTGAAAGACAGGGTCCCACTCCTCGGATATGGTAGAAAATGAATCCTGTGATCCTCCATCTGTATGGGGGTTATCATAAGCCACACCGTCCTGTGCATAAGTAACACCCTCCTGTCCGGGTGGATCCAGATCAATAAGCTCATGTGACAGTGCAGAACGGGTAGTATGTGGTAGGGGCCTATGAGGTTGCAAAACTGGAGGTGCCACTGAGGATGCTGAAAGATTGGGACAAAGCAAACCGGGTTCAGGCACCGGGCTATAATAGGTGCCGGCTGGGGTGATGACTGGACAAAGTAATTGTGGTTTATGAGGTGTAGCAAGATGGCCACCACAGGAAGTTCCAGGCATCTGACTTCCGGGAGTATTGCCATGTTGGGACACTATGGGTGTACTGGGAGGGGCAGAAGCTATGGGCGGTGCCAGGGACGTTACTTTTAAGGGCTCTAAACTAGTTTGCATTACAGCATGCAAAGGAGGGGTTTGGTTAATACCGGATACAGCAGCTCCTAGAGAAGGAGAACGATGGGTCACAGTTGAAGGAAGACATTTAGTGACGTCAGAAACAGCAACAGGCAAAGGGGGGTAAAGGGGGGGACTGTAAGCTATAACAGGCAGTGAATGAGGTCTTTGTCCTCCACAATTATAACAAACATCACAATAATCAGGATTTTGGCAATCACAAACAGGGCATATCCATCCACCTGGACCAACGCCTGAATCGGCCGCGGAGCTATTGTAAGACGGCGGCAATGAGGTTTGTGAATCTATCACTTGAACCTTTGATTTTTCACTTAAAACATAACCATACAGTTTAACATCTCCTTGGTCCACTTCAATCTCCTGCCAGCCCTCTTTCTGTAACACCGCAGCTGTCCGAAACCAAGCCCTTACTGTATCTAACAGTATCCCCTTATTGGCGGTCAATATAGACTTCCATACACTGGGCTGCAGCCTGCCACCTGGTGGTAATCCAACAATTTTACACAATTTCTTACAATTTTTCGTATATTTTTTCCCTTCTCGTTTTCCAACTGGAATACTAGCGCTCTCGGCATCCTCCGGAAGAACCGTTTTCCTTCTGAACAGAGTATACATAGTGCTTAATTGGACCGGCCGTTCCAACGGAGTCCTTTCTCGCCTCGTCCGCGTTTGTAATGCGCTGACAGTGACTCGCGTCTAATACGCAGGAGAATCCGCTAACTCCAGCACCCTTACCTTAACTAAAGTGAAATTCTTTCCCGCCTCGTCTGCCACGCAGACAGTGACATGCGCCTGAACCGCAGGGGAATACGCTAATTCCACTTTAAGTTAACAGAACCCTTCCCGCCTCGTTTATTATCTATCCAATATTCAATATTTAATATCTAACAAACAGTGGCTGTGTTATCCGCAACACAGGGGAATCGCTAGTTCTCATACTTATGTTCAAAAAGAAAACAATTTAAAAAGACTGAAAAACGCATGAACCCGTTAATTTCTCTCAAATCCAAACCAAAATAACCCTTGTCTTTCTTTCAAATCATTACAACTGTTTGCTTTACTATACAAAGGCTGCAGCCCTCTCCTGTATGTTACCCCACTGACCCCTCCTTTCTCTTCACTGCAAAGAGCTGCGCTGTCTTGTCTCTGCCTGTTCACTCCTTCACCCCCCTTGCTTCTCAGCTAAAAGACAGCAGGGACGTAGCTATGTAATTCGATCTCTGCTCTTTCTCAAGCAGCCGGTGGGCAATGGCCAACACACACACTGACCCCCCTTCTCCTCCACAGAACAAAGACAGCAGCTACGTCTGTGTGGGCACTATCAACCCCCCTTTCTAACACACACAAACTTTCCTCTTAGTGGAGAAATGCAGGCAGTGGGTGATTAACTTCCCCCCCTGCTTTCTTTGTCCACAGCGAAGAAGAAAAAAACTACAGGCAATTAACTCTTTGAAAACTAAATCAGAGCGTAGAATCTACAAGCTATCTATGAAGCTAAAAACACCGTTCACAATTAGCAATTAAAAAAAAAAACAAACGATCAGATCGTATGACCCACGGACCCTATGACGCTATGGGGTCTGGGTCCGTCTCTTTGTTCTTAAACTACCGGCGAAAGATTCAAGCCCGCTAAGGGTCAATAGCGTCAACCACTTCCTCAGTTCAGGGATCATACCTCTCGCCACAAATCGCCGAAATCGCAGGCAGTACTCATATACATTATATATGACACTTACCTGCGATTTTGAGTGATCAGCTCCTGTTTCGGCGGCCTGTGGGTACTAGGAAACGATCCCTCGGATCCGAGATAGAAGTTCGGCCAATCTTTCTTACGGTATCTCAGCAGTGCCTCCAATTTGTTGAAGATGGGATACAAGTGATCCCTCTTTCCGATCTGACCGTTGTTCCAAATTAAAGATATCGTGTGTGCACGGCGAAAAAGAATAATAATTAATTGGAAATCAATTATAACTGTTCCTCTCACGACCAAGGCTGAGGCAAGACTGAAAATCTTTATTCTCGGACAATTAGACCACGAAGTAAAAGGGGTGTAAACAAAAGTTTTAGTCCAATCAAGTATCGTAGGTCAGGGCTTCATGACGTAGAGAGATCTGCATATCCTCCTTGGATTGGTCAGTCCAGGCTCCAGGAATTGCTTTTGTCCATCTGTCTTGGGTGCAGGACAGGAAATAGCAGCCATCTTCAAACTATATATATATATATATATATATATATATATATATATATATATATATCCTAGTATATACTGAGTCTAAGGAAAATACACTGAATATGCAATATACTTATATAAACGTATTAGTAAAAGAATAAAAGAGAACAAAGACATGCATAGATATGTGTGTTAGTTTACATCTTACTAAACTATATACCTGAGTCTATGAAATGGCTGAGTTAAGTATTTTTGGATACTCAATTCTTTATCCTCAACAAGAGTATGTGAATCCTTTTTACTAACGCAAAAGCGTCGAAATCGTATCATCGGTGTAGTGTCAGTCATTTCCATAATTTCGGAAGGACCAATGTTACGATGTTGTTCCTCGTTCCTGCGGCAGCACACATCGCTGTGTGTGAAGCCACAGGAGAGAGGAACATCGCCTTACCTGCGTCCCGGCTGCAATGAGGAAGGAAGGAGGTGGGCAGGATGTTTACGTACTGCTAATCTCCGCCCCTCCGCTTCTATTGGCCGCCTGCCGTGTGACATCGCTGTGATGCCGCACGACCCACCCCCTTAGGAAGGAGGCGGTTCGCCGGCCAGAGCGACGTCGCAGTGCAGGTAAGTGCATGTGAAGCTGCCGTAGCGATAATTTTCGCTACAGCAGCTATCACAAGATATCGCAGCTGCGAAGGGGACTATCGTGCACTGCATCGCAGCATCGACTTGCGATGTCGTAGTGTGCAAAGTACCCCGAAAGTACAAGCTGCAATGGCTGTAATTAGCAGGAATACATTTGACCTTAATACTATTTTTTTACTTTTGTCACAATTCAGATAAAAATTTGTGAAACTTGTCAGAACGCCGAATATTACAAATATCCATCTAAGAAATGCAAACCTGTAAAAGTGGACAGTCCTTGGGAAATCCTGGGTATGACTCTGCATGGTAAGTATCTTTCAGTGTAAAACTATAGGGATCTGTTCACATGTTTAGTTGGTATCTGTTTATTTCACGGGATCTAGTATTAAAATAACTGGATTTATACACACTGATCAGAAAAACGGATGCAGAATGGATAGCTACGTTTCCATTTTTGAATGGGGCCTTCTTTTCAAAAAGGTTACTTTGCTTTCAGATTTGCATCCGTTTTTACAAGACCTGTCCACGTATACCTCTATTGTTCTGGGGGGAATGCACAATGCTAACAGATGGATCCATTACCATCCATAAAGATCTGTTTCCCATCGACTTCAATGTCAAAAAAATAGATCCATTCGCTCTTCTTTTTTTGTTGGCTAGCAGGACGACCGGAGGCAAACGGCAGACTTTTTTATCATACTTCCTTCCACATTCAAATGAATGTAACATTATATTTCCATTTGATGTATCTAAAACGGATGCAAAACTGGAAACTACTGGATATGTGAACCAAACCTAAGGAACCACGCATTTAAAGCGTAGAATATTTTACTTTTACCATGCCACTAGAAAAATTACTAGGGAATTTAAAGGGAACCTGTCACTAGATTTGGCGACAATAAGCTGCGGCCACCACCAATGAGCTATTATACAGCACTATATTATACTGTATAGAAGAGCACAGGCCACTCTGTATAATGTAAAACTTTTATTATACTCACCTAGGGGGCGGTCCGGTCTGTTGGATGTCGCTGCTCTTGGGTCCGGCGCCTCCTCTGTGCTGCGATCGCCATCCTTCTTCTCCTGCGGACGGCGTGCATGACGCCTCCTACGTCATCCACACAGACCGACATTGCGGTCCTGCGCACGCGTACTTTGAACTGTCGTCCTCAGGGAAGATCAAAGTATTGTAGTGCACATGCACATGCAGTCTTTAACCTTTCCTTGCGCCTTTGCATTACAGTACTTTGATCTGCCCTGAACAGGACAGCAATTCCGGCTTGTGTGGATGACGTAGGAGGCATCATGCACATGGGCCTCAGAAGTAGGACGTTGATCGCAGCAGAGAGAAGGCGCTGGACCACAGAGCAGCGACACCCATCGGACCGGACTGCTCCTTAGGTAAGTATTATAAAAGTGAGTTATACGTTATACAGCGCGCTCGGGCTCCTATATACAGTATAATGGAATGCTGTATATAAGAAGCCCACTGGTGGTGGCCACAGCTTATAGTCGCCAAATCTGGTGACAGGTTCCCTTTGAAGTGGTGTTGAACCCTTTTAAGTCGCTCTCTGTACATCCTGCTCTGCTTGTATGGCCATTTAGATGCTGCAGCCAGTCACTAGCCGAAGCAGTGGCCCATTGGTCACTGTTCTGTTGTGGCCATCAATTGTTTGCAGTGGTCATATGCCCGTGCCCACAAAGAAAAGAAAGCTCAGAGATTGGCAGTAGACCTGAGCAGTGCTATGAAGTGGCTGGAGATTGGTAAGTGAGACCATGCTGGGCCTTTTTCTTATGAAACAGGTTGGGTTGGATAACCCTTCTATAAAGGGGAACACTCCGCACACATTTTGGAATACTATTCCTAATTTTTTTTTCTTTCCCAGGGCCTTTCCCTACAAGTTCTCAACACAATTCCTACATAATAATCGTAACCGACTTCTTTACAAAATGGACTGAAGCTATACCCATTCCCACGGATGATGCACTATGTATATCCAAAGCACTGTCTTCCATTTTTTACAGGTTTGGATTTTGTATCTCCCAAATTTAGGAGCCTGGGACAACTTTAGGCTATGTGTCCACGGTAGAATGTACCTGCGGATTTTTCTGCATGAAAATCCGCGGGTGCGGATTTGCCGCGGATTTGCCGCGGATTTTGATGCGGATTTCTTTTTTTTTTTTTTCCCCCATTCTATACCCAAATCCGCACCAAAATCCGCAACAAAGAATTGACATGCTGCAGATTTTTCCGCATCAAAATCCGCGGCAAATCCGCAGCGGAAAAATCCGCAGCATGGACACAGCATTTCCAAAATGCCATTGAAATGGCTTGGAAGTGCCGCTGCTGCAGATTTTCGGGAAATCCGCGGCAAAATCCGCGGTAAATCCGCAGCGTGGGCACATAGCCTTAGAGTGTATGATGGAGGGAGCAGATATGCTTTGCAGAAAGTGATAAGGCTGTTATATATCATAATCTTGTTATTACGGTGCTCATTGTGAGCATTTGGTGCTTGTCCTGCAAGAATCAGGGGGTGTCAGTCACATTTATAGCCTCTTCATAGTTTGCATAGGGAAGTAATGGTTTATTTCTTTGTCGCTCCATTGGGAGACCCAGACAATTGGGTGTATAGCTTCTGCCTCCGGAGGCCACACAAAGTGTAACCCCTCCCCTCTGCCTATACACCCTCCCGTGTATCACGGGCTCCTCAGTTTTATGCTTTGTGTGGAAGGAGGAACACATCCACTCATGCATTCTCATATTAGTTATGATCGGTTGGAAGAAAAGAGGGGCCCCCGGCATGTTCCCTTCTCACCCCACTACGTCGGCGGTGTTGTTAAGGTTGAGGTACCCATTGCGGGTACAAAGGCCGGAGCCTCATGCCGTCTCCTTCACCATCCCTTAGCGGCTCTGGGAGAAGTGGGATCCTGAGCGGTCATCCATTTACTGGGACCGTGCTCCCTCCGCAGCCCCTGTAGGAATCTTCCGGACCGGAGTCTATTCCACCTCAGGGACCGGGCCCTGCAACTCTAAGGTACTCTGTGTCCCCATTGGGGACTGTGCAGGCGCACCTTCTTCCCGGACGCTGCGGCAGCTGCTGAATTGAGAAGTCCGGCGGACTTCCGCGCCGACCGCGCCTGCTTGTCGGGCGCGGTCTCAAATTTAGTCCCCGGCTTCATCGCGGCCTAGTCGCAAAAATCCCGCCCCCGGGCCTGCCAGTTAGGGGTAAGGGCGGGACTGCCGACCTGACGTCGGATGTGAGGGCCGGAGCATCCTGCATGTTTCCTCCCCCCTCACTGATCACTGTGGGGACCCCAGATTCCCGCACTTTCCTGGCGCCGCCCACGGCTCCACTCCTCCCCTGAGAGCTCCGGCAGCCATTTTTTGAGCATTCTGCCGGTGGAGGATTCTCAGGAACAGCTCTGCAGCTCATTGGGACCTAAGGCCGGGAATCTGGAGGACACACACACGCCGCTTGTTAGCGGTCGGTAAGCCACACCGGTCACCCGGTGCTGGTCCCCCCTAGAGTGCCGGAATAGATACATATTTATATATATATATTTCTGTTTGGTCGGGCTGTATACCCTTTTTTGCCCATATACCCTCAGTGATCATTCTCCTAGGAGACAACAGCATGTCGTCCACAAGGAGCAAAGCTGCTAAGGCACAGGGTTTTTTTGCGGCCTGTACCTCTTGTGGGGCTATGTTACCTGCGGGTTCCACCTACCCTCACTGTGAGCAATGCTCGACCCCTGTTTCGCTTGCGCAGCCGGAGCCTCAGTCACTAGTGGGCCCCTCGGCTCAGGTAGACCCCCCCGGCTCCCCCTGTCCAGGCAGCAGGGACAGATCTCGCCTCTTTTGCTGAGAAACTCTCTCAGTCACTTTCACAATCCATGGCTCAGTCTATGGACAAATGGTCTGCCAAGCTGCTAGAAGCCTTGCAGTCCAGACCGGTCCTTACACAGGCCCCGGCCCCTGTTGGATCGTCACCTCCAGGTCCCTCTCGGTCCGCGCCGCAGCACACTCCCAGGTTGGGCCCTGGGTCCCACGTGGAGGACTCCGGCCCGGACCACAGTCCTAGACCGGCTAAGCAGGCTCGCTGGGAATCTTCCCCGACTTCTTCACGCTGCTCGGGTTCCCAGCTTGAGGACTCTCTGGAGGACGAGGCGGACGTCGCAGCTCAGGGCTCTGACCCTGACGTCGCCCTTAATCTTGATACACCTGAGGGGGACGCCTTAGGGAATGATCTTATCTCGTCCATCAACCAGGTGTTGGATCTCTCTCCCCCGCCTCCTCCTGTAGAGGAGTCGGCGTCTCAGCAGGAGAAACACCAGTTTCGGTTCCCTAAACGTACACGTAGTGCGTTTTTCGATCACTCTAACTTCAGAGACGCTGTCCAGAAGCCCAGAGCGGTTCCGGACAAGCGCTTTACTAAGCGCCTCACTGACACGCGTTACCCCTTCCCCTCTGAAGTTGTTAAGGGTTGGGCTCAATGTCCCAAGGTGGACCCTCCAGTCTCTAGATTGGCGGCTAGATCTGTGGTATCGGTCGCAGAAGGCTCATCGCTAAAGGATGCCACTGACAGGCAGATAGAGCTCCTGGTGAAGTCCATCTATGAAGCCACGGGCGCGTCTTTTGCCCCGGCCTTTGCAGCCGTGTGGGCACTCCAAGCTATCTCAGCTTGTCTGGCTGAGATTAATGCTGTCACACGTAATTCTGCTCCGCAAGTTGCGTCTTTGACTTCTCAAGCGTCAGCTTTTTCTTCCTACGCCATGAACGCAGTCCTAGACTCTGCTAGCTGTACAGCTGTGGCATCCGCTAACTCGGTGGCAGTCCGCAGGGCCATGTGGCTGCGTGAATGGAAGGCAGACTCGGCCTCCAAGAGGTTTTTAACCGGTTTGCCGTTTTCTGGCGAACGATTGGATGAGATTATTAAGGAATCCAAGTGAAAGGACTCCTCCTTACCCCAGTCCAAACCCAAGAGACCTCAACAACGAAAAATACAATCGAGGTTTCGGTCCTTTCGTCCCTCCGCCAAGCCCCAATCCTCTTCGTCCAGCAGGCCGGAGAAGGGCCAGAGGAACTCCTATGCGTGGCGGTCCAAGTCACGCCCCCAAAAGGCCGCAGGAGGCACTGCCTCCAAAGCGGCCTCCTCATGACTCTCTGCATCCCCTACCCGCATCCTCGGTCGGTGGCAGGCTCTCCCGCTTTGGCGACGCCTGGTGGCCACATGTTCAAGACCGATGGGTAAGAGACATTCTGTCTCACGGTTACAGGATAGAGTTCAGCTCTCGTCCTGCGGCTCGGTTCTTCAGAACCTCTCCGCCCCCCGCTCAGGCCGACGCACTTTTTCAGGTGGTGGACGCTCTGAAGACAGAAGGAGTTGTGACCCCCGTTCCCCTTCAGGAACGTGGTCGCGGCTTTTACTCCAACTTGTTCGTGGTGCCAAAAAAGGACGGATCATTCCGTCCCGTTCTGGACCTCAAGCTGCTCAACAGACATGTGAGAACCAGACGGTTTCGGATGGAATCCCTCCGCTCCGTCATCGCCTCGATGTCACAAGGAGACTTCCTAGCATCGATCGACATCAAGGATGCTTATCTCCACGTGCCAATCGCAGCCGAACATCAACGCTTCTTGCGTTTCGCCATCGGGGAAGAGCACCTTCAGTTCGTGGCATTGCCTTTCGGCCTGGCGACAGCCCCACGGGTTTTCACCAAAGTCATGGCATCCGTCGTGGCGGTCCTACACTCGCAGGGCCACTCGGTGATTCCCTACTTAGACGATCTCCTAGTCAGGGCCCCTTCTCGGGTGGCGTGTCAACACAGCCTTACCGTTGCTCTGACGACTCTCCAGCAGTTCGGGTGGATCATCAACTTTCCGAAATCCAAGTTGACACCGACCCAATCACTGACTTACCTCGGGATGGAGTTTCATACACAGTCAGCGGTAGTCAAGCTACCGCGGGACAAACAGCTTTCTCTGCAGGCAGGGGTGCAATCACTTCTTCGGAGTCAGTCACACCCCTTAAGGCGCCTCATGCACTTCCTGGGGAAAATAGTGGCCGCGATGGAGGCAGTGCCGTTCGCGCAATTCCATCTACGGCCACTCCAATGGGACATTCTCCGCAAATGGGACAAGAGGTCGGCTTCCCTCGACAGGAACGTCTCTCTTTCCCTTGCAACCAAGACGTCACTTCAGTGGTGGCTCCTTCCCAATTCTCTATCGCAGGGAAAATCCTTCCTACCCCCAACCTGGGCTGTGGTCACCACGGACGCGAGCCTGTCAGGGTGGGGAGCGGTTTTTCTCCACCACAGGGCTCAGGGAACCTGGACTCCGACAGAGTCTTCCCTTCAGATCAATGTTCTGGAGATAAGGGCAGTGTATCTAGCCCTATTGGCTTTTCATCGGTGGCTGGAGGGCAGGCAGATCCGCATCCAGTCGGACAACGCCACTGCCGTCGCATACATCAACCACCAAGGCGGCACTCGCAGTCGTCAAGCCTTCCAGGAAGTCCGGCGGATTCTGCAGTGGGTGGAAGCCTCAGCCTCCACCATCTCTGCAGTTCACATCCCGGGCGTAGAAAACTGGGAAGCAGATTTTCTCAGTCGTCAGGGCATGGATGCGGGGGAATGGTCTCTGCACCCAGAAGTGTTTCGAGAGATCTGTCGCCGCTGGGGAACGCCGGACGTCGATCTCATGGCGTCACGGCACAACAACAAAGTCCCGGCATTCATGGCACGGTCTCAGGATCACAGAGCTCTGGCGGCGGACGCGTTAGTTCAGGATTGGTCGCAGTTTCGACTGCCTTATGTGTTTCCTCCTCTGGCGATGCTGCCCAGAGTGTTACGCAAGATCAGGTCCGACTGCCGTCGCGCCATTCTCGTCGCTCCAGACTGGCCGAGGCGGTCGTGGTACCCGGATCTGTGGCATCTCACGGTGGGTCAACCGTGGGCGCTTCCAGACCGCCCAGACTTGCTGTCACAAGACCCATTTTTCCATCTGAATTCTGTGGCCCTCAACCTGACTGTGTAGCCATTGAGTCCTGGCTCCTAGCGTCTTCAGGGTTATCTCAGGATGTTATTGCCACCATGAGACAGGCCCGGAAGCCAACGTCCGCCAAGATCTATTACAGGTCTTGGCAAATCTTCTTATCCTGGTGCTCTGCTAACGGTTTTTCTCCATGGCCGTTTGCCTTACCCACTTTTCTTTCATTCCTTCAATCCGGAATGGACAAGGGGTTGTCACTCGGCTCTCTCAAGGGCCAAGTATCGGCGCTCTCCGTATTTTTTCAAAAGCGCCTGGCCAGGCTTCCGCAGGTCTGCACGTTCCTGCAGGGAGTTTGCCACATAGTCCCACCTTACAAGCGTCCGCTAGAACCCTGGGATCTTAACAGGGTGCTAACGGCTCTTCAGAAACCACCTTTCGAGCCGCTGCGGGATGTCTCGTTATCACGTCTTTCGCAGAAGGTGGCCTTTCTAGTGGCAGTTACATCACTCCGAAGAGTGTCTGAGCTTGCAGCGCTATCATGCAAAGCCCCCTTCCTGGTGTTTCACCAGGATAAGGTGGTTCTGCGTCCGGTCCCGGAATTTCTCCCTAAGGTGGTATCTCCTTTTCATCTCAATCAGGATATCTCCTTACCTTCGTTTTGCCCTAATCCAATTCACCAATGTGAAAAGGATTTGCACTCGTTGGATCTGGTGAGAGCACTCCGGCTCTACTTGTCTCGCACGGCGCCCCTGCGTCGTTCAGATGCGCTCTTTGTCCAGCGTAAGGGTTCGCAGGCTTCCAAGTCAACCTTGGCTCGGTGGATCAAGGAACCGATTCTCGAAGCCTACCGTTCTTCTGGGCTTCCGCTCCCTTCAGGGCTGAAAGCCCATTCTACCAGAGCCGTGGGTGCGTCCTGGACATTGCGGCACCGGGCTACGGCTCAGCAGGTGTGTCAGGCAGCTACGTGGTCTAGTCTGCACACTTTCACGAAACACTATCAAGTGCATACTTATGCTTCGGCAGACGCCAGTCTCGGTAGGCGAGTCCTTCAGGCGGCGGTTGCCCACCTGTAAGAGGGGGCCGTTTCGGCTCTTTTTATTGAGGTATTCTTTTACCCACCCAGGGACTGCTCTTGGACGTCCCAATTGTCTGGGTCTCCCAATGGAGCGACAGAGAAGAAGGGAATTTTGTTTACTTACCGTAAATTCCTTTTCTTCTAGCTCCTATTGGGAGACCCAGCACCCGCCCCTGTTCCCTTCGGGCTGGTTGTTCTTTTGTGTACACATGTTGTTCATGTTGAATTGTTCTTTGGTTCATGGTTTTCAGTTCTCCGAACATCCTTCGGATTGAATTTACCCTAGACCAATTTATAAGTTTTCTCCTTCCTGCTTTTGCACCAAAACTGAGGAGCCCGTGATACACGGGAGGGTGTATAGGCAGAGGGGAGGGGTTACACTTTTTAAAGTGTAATACTTTGTGTGGCCTCCGGAGGCAGAAGCTATACACCCAATTGTCTGGGTCTCCCAATAGGAGCTAGAAGAAAAGGAATTTACGGTAAGTAAACAAAATTCCCTTCTTTACCTTTCCTAATGTGTTTTCTAAGAAAAACATATTTTACATTTGGCTCTGTAAAGAATCTTCTAATAAGCTCATTCTTGCAATTTGCATTTTTTGGTTGTTTTTGAACAGCCCTTGCCACTTTAAAAAGAAGCTTAACTCTTTCATAGATGATATTACATGACGAAAACACTTAAATATGACAGAAATTGGCGCATATTGAGGTTTAAATATCCCTTTTTATTTTTTTGTGCTCAGGATGCTCAAGATGTAAAAAAAATTACAAACATGCACCTCCTAGTAAATTTTGCGCATTTTACAACAGCACTCAAGGATTATACCCAGTGTACAAAAGGCCAGTATTAGATAAATGTGCTGCATAGTCTACCAATGACTCAATTTATGTAATCTCTCTTTTAATCACATTTTGCATGCTTCATTTAAAAATTTTTGTCATAATAATTTGTTCTATTCTTGTCAATGCAGATTCGGCGCTGCCAAAAACATTTATTTCAATCAAACCTGGGACTTCTGTGAGGAGGTATGAACATTGGTGACATAGCAAGGAATAGAATTAAAGTGGTAAAGTATTATTAGATCATATAATACCTACTGCATGAAGGAAGCAGCAATTCTTGTAATTGTTTTTCTATAGGATTCCAAGCTGTTTGGTTTTTTTTTTGCCATCATTTTGGGGTACATGAGTTGTTGTATCATTGTAATTTGAGTGGTGAGAGAGGTTTGAAAAAACACAACAATTCTGGGGGGCTGTTCTTGTGTTCATTCATGCATCATGCAGTATTTGTGACAATCATGGTATGCTACAATTTTAAAAGTACTTACCGTATTTTTCGCTTTATAAGACGCACTTTTGTTCCCCCAAATTTTGGGGGAAACTAGGGGGTGTGTCTTATAAACCGAATATACGAATTATATACTGCAGGAGTGGTGCTGGGGGGGGGGGCTGGTGAAGCTGCGGGAGGGAGCCTTTGATCTCCTGCTCTCGCTCATATGCACAGCCGCTGTCCATCACTGTGGTGCTGAAACCGCACCGCGGCGATGAGCTGGGGGAGCTGCGCATATTATATCTGCCTGTGCTCCCTTTGATCGCACATGCACCCCTGTGTTAGATATGGCCCCCATGCTGCTGCCCATAGTAAAATAAAAAAACCTCTTTACTTACCCCCTCCCGCGTGTCTCCCCAGTCTCCCTCCTGGTGCTGTGATTATGCACGCAGAGATTTCACTCTGCTGTGCCGATCACATGACTGGCCGAGAACCAGGAAATGCAGGCAGGAGGCCGGAGCTCAACCCCAAGGAGGGGGACATGAGGGAGCACAGTGCTGGAGAAGGTAAGGAAAGAGTTTATTTTACTAAAAGCAGCAGCATGGGGGCGATATCTAACACAGGGTGATGTGTGCCAGCCACAGGGGGCCGTGTGTGCCAGCCACAGGGGGCCGTGTGTGCCAGCCACAGGGGGCCGTGTGTGCCAGCCACAGGGGGGCGTGTGTGCCAGCCACAGGGGGGCGTGTGTGCCAGCCACAGGGGGGCGTGTGTGCCAGCCATAGGGGACCGTGTGCCAGCCACAGGGGGCTGTGTGCCAGCCATAGAGGACGTGTGCCAGACATTGAATATAGGAACTTGTACATGCATTACTGCTATTGAAATAAACTTACAAATTGAGACACTTAAGTGTATAAAAAGGCCAGTTTAATGTGAGCCCAGCAGCCAGCGTCAAGGTCTCATACCAGTTTGACAAATTGGCATTACGAAGACTTGTTTTTTTGTAGAATGACTTTACCTCTTAATGATTTTGCGTAGCTTTTTTGAGAGGTTTTACTCTTCTAAACCACTACCGCCCTGCACAGAGCTTTCTGATGCGCTATTTTTTTTTTTTTAAGCATCTTTTTTCTTTTGTTTTCTGAATTCTTTTTCGACCGTCAGCATTTTTTGAGCCTTTTTCCAGCATATTTGTCTTTTTTTTTTAATTTTTCTTTTCAATGAAGAAATTGCTAGGAGTTTGTTTTGTTGGGGATTATTAAGCAAAAACTCTGGCAGAACACTCAAAAAGAGATCCAAACATCATTTGAGCAATTAGGCTAAATTCACACAAGGCATCTTTTGCTGCATTTTTGGTGCATTTTTGAGGTCACAAACATGCACCAAAATGCATGCATTTCCTTCTCCCAGCAAAGTCTATGAAATTTCTAGTTTGCTGTCCATACTGGGCATCTTTTGTTGGCTGCAGCTTGGCTGCATTTTTCAAGATGCAGCTTGTTAATTCTTTTTGCGTTTTGAGCCCTTCCAGTCAACAGATTTCACTTGCAAAACGCGGTAAAACGCATAAAAAACGCATGCGTTTTTGCTGCGGGTGCGTTTTCAGAAAATGAGATGCACTCCCGAAATGCACTCAAAACGTACATAACAAAAGACGCCCTGTTTTGTTTTTTTTTAACTTCGTTTTATTAACAATTTCAAACATGGTACAACTGACATTTGCCATATAAAGATAGCTCAGTATATAGATAGTAATATTTAAATATAACAATAAACAGTCATATAAAGTCCATAATATCTTTAGCAGTTAAGATAGAACAATGTTATTATCCATACTACTTATCATTTGCATATATATCTAATTTTATATTGAGCATAAGAACAGCTCTAACTATCAGCATGACCATATTTTGAAAACAAGATAGAAAGAGGAATAGAAAAAGAAAGAAAGAACAACAACAGCCACATTGCATTATTATACCTCAATATACCATTGGACAGTGTTTCATATCCCAACATCTAACGGGAACCACCATTATCCGCATAATCTCCCTCAAACCTCCACAAGTGTGTCTGGAGAAGAATTCCACAAACCCCAGATTTTGTTAAATTTTCCCGGGCACCCCCTATTATAATATACCACCCGCTCATAGACTATGGTTGCATTGACTAGTTTAACCCAGGACCGCACAGTTGGATTCGAATCTCCCATCCACCTCAGAGCTATTAATTTCCTAGCCAGAAACAATGCCTCTCTGAGGAATATTGTCATGTAATGATCCCAGGACTCTTACTCCACCACCCCAAACAGGCATATCAAAGGGTCACACAAAACAGGAATCGACACAATCGATGTCAGCAGAGAGGTCACTCCCCGCCAGTACGAAGATATATTGGGACAGCTCCAGATCATATGTATGAAATTTGCCCCTGAGAGATGACACCTCGGGCACTCCGATGTACGAGAACATCCCATACTAAATAATCGAGTTGGAGTAAGGTATGCCTGGTGGACAATGTAGCATTGAATCAACTTATTATTAACCGAAGGGGATACCGCAGTCGGAGATTCCAATATCTCTTCCCATTCCTCTCCCTGTAGAGAGGGAATTAGAGATTTCCATCTATCCTGGGCTGGCAAGGGGTCCGACTCCACCCCCACCGACAACAGGTAAGTATATATAGCTGAGATGAGGCCTCGAGGTCCTTGTGATTTTAGAATACCTATCATAGGAAGTGATGATATCAATTTCCTCACTCCAATTTTCTGTATGTGGGATTGAATCGCTGTGCGAATCTGCAGGTATCTAAAGAACTGTGATCTTGGAACATTATATTCAATCTGGACTTGTTCAAAGGACTTGAAGATTGTGGTTCCCGGGACAAAAAGATCACCTAATGCACTGACGCTGTGAGTGGCCCAGAATTGCGCCGAGGGGTGATCTCTCAGAGTATGGAAGTAGCTATTCCCCCATAATGGGAGTTCCGCCACCACCCCTTCGAAGTGTACCACCCTCTTGGCTTGTCGCCAGACTAATCTTGCCAACCTGAGGAGGGGTAATTGCCGTGGTGTTCTCAGTCCTTCTGATTCGAGAAAACCCACTAAACAATCAGTCCCAGCCGCGTGTGCCAAGTGACTCTCAGAGTTTGGCAGCTGACATCCAGGCATCCAAGTCTCTAGTGCCCTAAGCTGTCCCGCGAGGTAGTAGAGGAAGAACTCCGGTAAAGCCATCCCTCCCAGTCTTTTGGATCTCTGTAAAATGGATAACCGAAGTTTGGGTCTGGATTTCCCCCATATGAAAGAGGTAGTAAGCGAGTTCAACATTGAGAAGAAGGATTTGCGTACTGATACTGCACTATGTTGTAGTGTATAACTAAGCTTTGGAAGTAATATCATTTTGATTAAATTTATTCTGCCAACCACTGACAGGGGTAGCTTGCTCCACAAGTTATATTTAAGTTTAACGTGCTCCAGAAGTGGTGTTATACTCGTCTGCAGGTCTAGTGTATGGTCTTTCTGTATGTGTATTCCCAGGTATTTAAAGCTAGTTACCACTTGCAAAGGTGACCTACCCTCCATTGAAATTCCAGACCCATGCATTAATGGCATCAAAGCCGACTTATGCCAGTTGATGCGTAGTCCCGAAAACTCCCCAAATGTATCTATAACCACCGGTAGAGTCACTTGCACTCGATCTAAGAAGACAACCATGTCATCCGCATACAATCCTATTTGATCTGTTCGGTCGGCTATAGTGATTCCAGTGATCTGTGGATGAGAGCGGATTCTAATTGCCAAAGCTTCAATAACTAGTGCAAACAATGCTGGAGACAGAGGGCATCCCTGTCTTGTGCCCCGATTCAATGCGAAGGGTGTAGACATAGCACCATTGACTAGTATCCTGGCTGTCGGGGACCTATACAACATATGAATCCAGTTACTGAATTTAGGCCCAAAAGCGAATCTCTGGAGGCAGGCAAATAAAAATGGCCATTCTACCGAGTCAAATGCCTTGGCCGCGTCCAGCGAGGCCAAGGCCCACTCGTTCTCTTGGACCAGTGTGCTATATTGCACTATGGACTGGACCCGTCTTATATTTATAGAGGTGTTTTTCCCAGGCATAAATCCGGTTTGATCTGGGTGAACTATACTCAATATGACTGAATTAAGCCTGGACGCCAGTATTTTGGTAAAGATCTTGTAATCCACGTTAACTAGGGATATAGGACGGTATGAACCGCAGTCTAGTGGGTCTTTACCCTCCTTCATCAGCACAACTATATGTGCTTCGTACAAGGAGGCAGGTAGAGAGTCGCCGGCTGAAAAATGTGAGAAAACCTCTAAAAGAATCGGGGCAAATACGTCACAATATTTACTATAGAATTCTATGGGAAGGCCATCTGGACCCGGAGATTTCCCCCTAGCCATATCCGAGATGGCAGTAATCACTTCATCCAGTGTGATGTCCGCCTCCAGAGACTCCCGTTGTGATTCACTCAAAGTGGGAAACTCCAAATCCGACAAATATGTCACACAACTTTGAACTCCATGAGGATTTCTAGATGTGTATAGGGTTTTATAGTATTCACCAAAGCACTCTAAAATATCCTCAGGGGATGTAGCTATTGAGCCATCCATCCTCCGTATACCCAATATTGTATTTGAAGTGTTGTGTTGCCTAACCATATATGCCAATAATTTACTGGATTGATTTCCAAGCTCAAAATATGATTGTCGGGTAAAGAACAATTTGCGTTTGGACTTGGTCTCAGAGTGCTGCATATATAACCTATATGATTGCATCCAGGCCGCTCTATTTCCATCGGTTGAGGCCGATATATATATTGCCTCTAAGTCCCTAAGTCTCCCCTCTACTATATCATCCTCAGTTTTAGTCACTCTTTTAAGATATGTTATGGTTGAAGACAAACACCCTCCAAGGTAGGCTTTAAGAGTGTCCCACACCAAGTTAATATTCCAGAGTTTAGGGTGTGCTTCCAGGAAATCCTCTATTTGGGACAGAGTTCTATCACTTTGATCTATTAGTTTCAGCCAAAAGGGGTTTAACCTCCAAAAGGGTTTACCAACACCTTGGTTAGTCTTCATAGTAAGAATCACTGGGCTGTGATCTGATATGCCCCTGACCCCGTATACCACGTCATCCACCCAGGTTGCGATATTGCTGGACCCAAAAATATAATCTAGTCGGGACAGCGTGCGTCTAGTAGAAGAATGACATGTATATTCTCGGGTGTTAGGATGCCAGAGTCGCCAAAGGTCAATCCACCCACCTTCCTCCGCGCATTGCTGCAAATCAGTCAAGTGTGTGGCCGAATGTTGTCCCCCTCCATCCATCCGAAACCTGTCCTGCTCCTCATACATCACAAGATTAAAATCCCCCATACATAACACATACGCATCTGGATAATTGAGGGCAAAGCTCATTGCTTGTTTAAGAATGGAGATGCGAGCTGGCGGGGGGTTGTAAATACATACCAGCACATAATCTCTAGAGTTTATAGATGCATATATAAACACAAATCGCCCCTCCGGGTCATGCCTCACCACCTTCACTTCCCAACGGATATGTCTATGGACCAATAGAGAGACACCCCTGGAGTAGCTGGTGTGGAACGCATGTGCCGACCATTGTACCCACGGTTTGTTTACAAATCTGGCTGTGTCCCGTGTGAGGTGAGTCTCTACCAGTACCACCAGTTGGGCCTTGACTTGCTTAATTTGGGAGAATACCTTAATACGTTTTTTGGGCGATTTAAGGCCTCTGACATTCCAGGTCATAAATATTAGCTCTGACCCCATATCACATAGATCTTTTTATAGAACCAGGATCCCAGGTATAAGACGCTTTCTGCCTTGCAATTAAGTGTGGTTAACCCTCCAACAGTAATAAGCCTGTCCCTGCAAAGAAATAAAGTTAATGCAATTGCAGCTGTAAACATATAGAACCAATATCGAACTTCAGGACCTTTCCGATAAGTCCTGTAAAACATTTCAAACATCAATGGGGATACCACCACTGAATACAGTGTCCTGGTATAAGTGGTATAAGGGTGCACAAGATAGGGCTCCCATTTCACAAGAACCAATTCCTGGCCAATTCCTCCATCACTCGATGCACGGGGAAGTCCCATCTGTCTCCAAAGGGGGCTTCAAGCAACCATGGAAGAAGAGGGTCGCCAGGGGGCACAGAAAATGTCACCTAGGAAAGTAATCTCATTGCTTCTGCCCCTTAGGTTTCGGGTGTACCTGTAGCCAGTCCTCAGCCTCAGCAGGTGTAGTAAAAAACAGAGCGACCCTTCATGCACTATGCGGAGCCGGGCAGGGTACAGCATAGAGTAGATGATGTTCCGCTCCCTTAATTTCTTCTTCACCTCCATGAAGTGGGCCCTCTGTTTCTGGAGGTCCACCGAAAAGTCCGGAAAGATCGAGAGGGCAGCATTATTGAACTTGAGTGGGCTCTTCTGTCGGGCCACACGGAGTGCTGTGTCTCTATCTCTGTAGTTGAGCATCTTTGCTAAAAAGGGACGTGGTGGCGCGCCTGGAATAGGAGGCCTTGTTGGAACTCTGTGCGCCCTCTCCACCGCAAATGTCGAGGAGAACTCATCTCCGAGATTACATTTCAGCCACTCCTCCAGGAATTGTTCCGGATGCTGACCTTCCGAGCGCTCTGGCAGTCCTATGATTCGTATATTGTTTCGACGCATGCGGTTCTCCAGATCGTCTGCTTTCTGGCGCCATGCATTTGCCGATCCGGCCATTGTGGTCATTTTTGTTTTGAGTGTTACAGTTTGATCCTCAAGTTCAGACACTCGCGTCTCGACTTCCGCTGTTCGGGCCCTCAAGGATTGCATGTCCTGACGCAGGAGGCCCACCTCTGAATGTACCTGCTCAATTTTCCCTGTGAGGGAGCTGTTGCTTGTAGAAATTGCTTGTAGAAGCTGTTCATACACCTGCCTCAGGGTTAAATCATCTTTATCCTCTGACCCGTCATCCAATAGTACCTGACCTTTTGGGGTGGCATTTCTCTTGGCTTTAGGGGCATCTGCCTGACCACCCCTTGCGAACTCCTTAAGTTTGTCAATAGCTCCACTTTGTTTAGGGGGACTCATATTGATACACTGGGGATTTGCTGATTCTGCACCCCTCTCTTATTGTGCCCCCGTGCGTCTGAATCTGTGCCTTTATAATGTATATTTAGTAATATGTCTGTCTCCACTTCCTCACCACGTCCAGAGAGCCGGAAAACAGCCACTTATATGGTGGATAATAAGAATGAAGGGAGTCCTAGGGCAGCACAGCACTCAGGGTGTATTTATCAGGATGATGCAGGCCTGTGCAGCGTGGGGACTTCAATATGTGTCACTTATTTGTTTTCATGTGTCAGGAAAAATCTGCAGGGCCCGTTTTTCAAGGCACACACTCCAGACCCTCCAGCACTCTATGGGTTAAAGTCTTCCACACTGCAGCCGGCCCCCCTAATGTGCTGCACACTGACTGCCAGTTACACAGCTAAGGGAGAATTAACTTCCCTGTGCTCACGCTCCTGGGTCTTCACCTCTGGCCATAAATCTGTCACTCCTCACTGCTCTCCGGAGTCATGCTCTGCTGCTCACTGTGGAAATGCATGCTGTAGGGAAGATGGCTGCTGCTCCACACTCTCCAGCCTCAGGAGATCCAGCAACGCCGTGCAGGAGTCAGAGAATAGCTCCAGTGGGAATCGGCAGCCTCCAGATGGTGCCTCCTGTCACAGCAGCAGGTCAGTGAGTAAATGGATCAGGTAACCGGGTGTAAATGGCCAGGATAAGATCAGGATTATAGGAGCTCTCTTCCCATGCGTCCTCTCTGGTCGGCTACATCGCCCCGCCCCCAAAAGACGCCCTGTTTGAACATAGCCTTATACAGTATAGATAATATAGAAGACGGCCAGCACCACCTAATAGCCCAGTTAACTCGTGCCAGATACCAAAAGGGGGCAAATTGTAACAACAAAAGACAACAGGTATACCAAAGGCACTGAGTAACCAATTAGAAATATACAATTTATATGGCAATGATAGGGTCAAAAAGTAAGGTGCAAAAAAACATTTTACTATAACATATTCTCTCACTTATGTGTGCATAGATAAAATCACTTAAAACCAGTAACCGACTAAAAACCAAAAGGCCACACTCCTGAATAGACATGGAATAAGGTCAAATTCAAAACCTAACATACAACTCCCCATATACAATACATATAAAGCATAATATGCCAATAGTTATAATCACATACATAGTATAAAAAAATACCTGTCCAACCATAGATAAAGCCCTGAATATGAAGGATAGGGCATATCAGAGTAAGGCATAGGGTCCAGTGAAAAAAGCTTATACTATAATAAAATGGAAGATAGTAGGTAAAAGGAGTGGGCTCAAAGGAGTGTGGCCTTTTGGTTTCCATTCTTACTGGTTTTAAGTGATTTTCTATGTACGAGGGGCGATCCAAAAGTAATGATAATCAATAATAAACACAATGAATATATGAAAAAAAAAAAAATATTTTTCTACATAGTCTCCTAACAAGTCTATACATTTAGTCCATTTCTTTTCTA
Source organism: Anomaloglossus baeobatrachus (assembly GCF_048569485.1). Taxonomy (NCBI): domain Eukaryota; kingdom Metazoa; phylum Chordata; class Amphibia; order Anura; family Aromobatidae; genus Anomaloglossus; species Anomaloglossus baeobatrachus. The sequence continues at coordinate 742,521,624 of NC_134353.1, forward strand.
AACTTTGAATTCCCTTCGAAAAAAATTCTTGATCTTGACCCTCAAAAAAATCCCCAACAGCTGTTATCACGTCGCTATTGTCGTCAAATTTCTTGCCCCGGAGGTGTTCCTTGAGGCGAGGAAAGAGAAAGAAGTCACTGGGGGCTACATCTGGCGAATAGGGTGGGGTGTTCCACCAGTTCAAAGCCCGCTTCTTGAATGGTTGCCATGGCAACTGCAGCTTTGTGAGCTGGCGCGTTATGTTGCTGAAACAGCTCTCAAGCCCGCAGTTTGCCTCGCCTTTTCTCCTTGATAGCCTACCGCAATCTTCTTATTTGTTCTGCGTAGTAGGAGCCCATAATAGTGGCTCCCTTCTCCAAATAATCCACCATAATAATTCCTTCAGCGTCCCAAAAAACGGACGCCATAACCTTCCCTGCTAAGCTTGACACTTTGAATTTCTTCGGCGTCGGTTCGTCGGCTCGTTTCCATGTCATCGATTGTTGTTTAGTTTTGGGATCAAAGTGGTGGATCCAGGTCTGGTCCATGGTCAAAAACGTGACAAAAAATTCTCGTTGTCTGCTTGGAACTTTTCGAAATTTGCTATTGAAATGTCAACTAGTTTCTTCTTTTGCTCATTGGTTAACATTTTTGGCACCCAACGCGCGGAGACCTTTCTCATATGCAATTCTTTTGCAAGGATTCTTTGAATACTGCCATATGAGATCCCTGTGACCTCAGCTACATGCCTGATAGTCACTCTTCGATCTGCCAATACAACTTCTTCAACTTTTTTCACGTTTTCTTCATTGAGGGACGTGAATGGTCGTCCTTCACGATGTTCATCTTCCGTCGCTGTTCTTCCCAGCTTAAATTCCTTGGCCCAGCGTGCAACTGTTAAATATGGAGGAGAAGAGTCCCCGAATGTTTCCACAAAGTCGCTCTGTATGTCTTTGGTAGTCATTTTTTTCAAGCAGAGGTATTTGATGACAGCTCTGAGCTCGTTTTTTTCCATTTTGATGTTCACTCCTCGGCAGTTCATATTCAATTGAATGTAGCTCCCGGGAATCGTGGCCTATTTAAGTGTTTTTTGTTTTTTTTTTCTGGACTAGTGGGTACCTAAGAGAGAAGGAAACATTTTATTTTAATTTCTGTGTGCAATAGAAATAACCAATTATCATTACTTTTGGATCGCCCCTCGTACACACAAGTGAGAGAATATGTTATAATAAATTGTTTTTTGCACCTTACTTTTTGACCCTATGACTGCCATATACTGTAAATGTGTATATTTCTAATGGTTACTCGGTGCTTTTGGTATACCTGTTGTCTTTTGTTACATTATACAGTATAGAGCATCTTCGGAATGGAAAACACTTTTTAGACAGTTGGCATTTTTGGAAACCTGAAGCAGTTAAAAGACAGTCATAAGCCTGGACATAGCTAGTCTTTTTTTACGTAGACTTGTAGATGTTGGTTTGTTGTGTTTTGTTTTGTTTTTTTTAATCATTTCATTTATTTTGTGCAATTTCGGAAAAAAAATCTATCTTTTGTATTGTGTGAGCCAGTGGAAACTGTGTTTTGGTCAGTTTTCACAGCAGAATCCACCTGAAAAACACATTGTGTACATATACCCTAAAGGCCCCGTCACACTAAGCAACATCGCTAGCAACATCGCTGCTAACGAACAACTTTTGTGACGTTGCTAGCGATGTTGCTGTGTGTGACATCCAGCAACAACCTGGCCCCTGCTGTGAGGTCGTTGGTTGTTGCTGAATGTCCTGGGCCATTTTTTAGTTGTTGCTGTCCTGCTGTGAAGCACAGATCGCTGTGTGTGACAGCGAGACAGCAACAACTAAATGTGCAGGCAGCAGGAGCCGGCTTCTGCGGAGGCTGGTAACCAATGTAAACATCGGGTAACCAAGAAGCCCTGTCCTTGGTTACCCGATATTTACCTTTGATACCAGCCTCCTCCGCTCTCACTGTCAGTGCTCTCACTGTCAGTGCCGGCTCCTGCTCTGTGCACATGTAGCTGCAGCACACATCGGGTTAATTAACCCGATGTGTGCTGTAACTAGGAGAGCAAGGAGCCAGTGCTAATCATTGTGCGCTGCTCCCTGCTCTGTGCACATTTAGCTACAGCACACATCGGGTAATTAACCCGATGTGTGCTGTAACTAGGAGAGCAAGGAGCCAGCGCTAAGCATTGTGCGCTGCTCCCTGCTCTGTGCACATTTAGCTGCAGCACACATCGGGTTAATTAACCCGATGTGTGCTGTCACTAGGAGAGCAAGGAGCCAGCGCTCAGTGTGCGCTGCTCCCTGCTCTCTGCACGTGTAGCTCCGTGCAGTGGTAACCAAGGTAAATATCGGGTTGGTTACCCGATATTTACCTTAGTTACCAAGCGCAGCATCTTCCATGCAGCGCTGGGGGCTTGTCACTGGTTGCTGGTGAGCTCACCAGCAACTCGTGTAGCCACGCTCCAGCGATCCCTGCCAGGTCAGGTTGCTGGTGGGATCGCTGGAGCGTCGCAGTGTGACATCTCACCAGCAACCTCCTAGCAACTTACCAGCGATCCCTATCGTTGTTGGGATCGCTGGTAAGTTGCTTAGTGTGACTGGACCTTAACTGTGTTTATCCCCCCCCCGCCACCCTTTGCAACTTGACTTATCTGAAAACAGTATGGGGGACTGTAATCATGTAACAGTGATGTGCAGGTAAAATAAACCCTGATAGAACGCTCCTTGGTGGTGGTGGTGACAGCAGCCCCTTAAGAGCAGCTCAGAACAGGTGAATCCTGATGGTCAGTGCCATTTCTATAATTGTGATTATTTTACTGCTCAGGATGTTATGGGTGACTCGATACCAATTATGTTTTTGCTATTTTTTTATTTCTTTTTTTCTTCTTTTTGAGATGAATGGCAGCATGTCGAGTTCTAAGAAAAGGTATTACCAAGTTAATGTCTAATGGGAAATTTGGCAGTATTTAGTAAACCAAACTGTCAGGAAAGTTACCGGGTCCCTTTATAACCATGGAAGTGTTTGTTTCCGCTTTTCTGAAGCATACATAATGATCGCATTACATACATACTTTTCTACTTATTCTAGATTACTAGGTTACTTTGCGAGAGATGGAACGTTTCTCAGACTGTGTCGGCAGCGGGCACAAGTGAATACACAGGACTGGATGATCAGACCTATGAAGTGCTGAAGTCTTCTATAAAGAGGCTGGTGAATGACAATCACGATAACTGGGATGAACAACTGGATCAGATTTTATTTCAGTTCCGGACACTGGTTAACCCAGTAACCAAGTATACACCATTTTTTCTTATGTTTAACAGGAATGTTCACATTTTTAGCTCGGTAGGTGCCTTGTTTTGGTTGAACTTGTTATTATACTTGTAGATCCTTTTAAATAGTTTTCTTTTTTAACCGGTTACAAGACTGATCTAATACTGTCATAATTTGTTCATTATAGTTTATGGTAGTTAAAATAAGAAACAATTATGACAAATCTCTGAGATATGCCATAAATGTCTGATCGTCCCAAAGATAAGATTTCTAGAACGGGGGTCCAATGATTCTCCTTTCCCACTGCATCCAACTAGCAGTTAGTGGAAAAGTAGCCGTAAGACCCTGTGCACACACTGCGTTCTTACCCGCATTTTTGCTGCAGAAATTTCTTGAGAAAATGGTTGTAACCTTTCTGCAGACATTCCTCAGCAAAACCTATTGAAAAAAATAGCTCTGCGCACACTGCATTTTTTTCTCAAGAAAGTTCTTTCTGCAGAATTTCTTGAGAAAAAGAATGAGCATGTCACTTATTTTCTGCAGGTAGCTGCATTTTTTGCCATAGATAATGGTAAAATAACGCAGGGACCAACCTGCGGAAAAACCGCACCAAAACCGCATCAAAAACGCATGCGTTTTTGGTGCGGATTTTGAATGCAGGTGCGCTAATCTTTCACTGTCAAGACATTTCTTGAGAAAAATCCTTTTTCTAGTGCGCACAGGGCCTAAGGCTATGTGCGCACTAGAAATGTGAAGTTTCTCAAGAAAATTTCTTGAGAAACTTCTGGGAGTGAAAGATTTCCGGACCTCCGGAAAAAATCCGCACCAAATCCGCATGCGGATTTGCCGCGGATTTGCCGCGGATTAGCTGCGGAATTGCCGCGATTTGCCCGCGGGTGGTTCCCTGCGGATTTTTGCAGGCTGTACTGCCGAAATCCGCAGGGTACCTGCGGAAATAATGGACATGTTCATTTCTCAAGAAAGTTTCTCGAGAAATTCTTCTCAAGGAAATTTCTTGAGAAAAATCCGCACCAGTGCGCACAGCTTTTTTTTTTTACCATAGAATTTGCTGGGAAATGTCTGCACAAAGATTGCAGACATTTCTCAAGAAATTTCCGCGGCAAATCCGCGGGTAAATCCGCGGGCAAAACGCACTAGTGCGCACAAAGCCTAAATGTTCTACCTCTCTCCATTTATGCCATGTGAGTTCCGAATACAGCAGAGCACATTTGCACAATGTTTTAATATTGAATAAAATAACAATATTTTTTTAAACATTACATGTAATTGGTATTTTTTGCAACCCATACTATACAATCACCACATTATTTATCCATAAACACAAACCATGAAAAAGTACAAAAAAAGTCCTGTGTGGGCAGCACAGCCATTTGTCATGCTGCCCATGGTTTGGGCAGCATGAGTCAGATGACAGCTTCCCTTTAACCACTTGTGAAATGAGATTTCAAACAAACAAATCAAGTGGAAAAAGGAGTAAAATAAAACAAATAATATTTTTTTCTTTCCTTTTTTTGCTATTAATAACCAGAATGAAGCTGCAGGGAAACCCAATAATCATGAAGTTGTGTGCCCCAGAAAAGACGATTTGGGCCAGCACACCTCTGGAGTGCAGCTACAGCAGACAGCAGTAAGCCAGATGGTAGGTGTACCACATACTGTTGTTAGTGAAGCACTGGAGGCAGCTCATGTCATTATCTGCTGCTTGTTTTAGTTTTTAGGTATTTTATCTTTTAGATTTTAGTTTTTTTAAGAGGCGGTGACTTCAACTGGATTTAAAAGACTAGTCCTCTATATTAACAACAAACTACTGAAGCTCCAATGTTTCTCTACAAAAAAAGTCACAATCGACCATTGCAAAGTTTCTTATGTGGCTAAATTATTTCCTTTGGTTACAAGGAACATTTTTTTCCATGTGAAAAGGTTGTGGTTTTCAATTCTTGTATGAAACCAGGTTGGTGTGTTAAATTTCCTCTAGATCAATAGTGGAAGCAAAATTGTAAAATGTATTCTTAAGCGGGCTTTACACGCTGCGATCTCGCTAGCAAGATCGCAAGCGATCGTACCCGCCCCCGTCGGTTGTGCGACACGGGCAAATCACTGCCCGTGCCGTACAACCTCGCTTAACCCCGCCACACGCACTTACCTGCCCTGTGACGTCGCTCTGGCCGGCGAACCGCCTCCTTTCTAAGGGGGAGGTTCGTGCGGCGTCACAGCGACGTCACACGGCAGGCGCCCGATAGAAGCGGAGGGGCGGAGATGAGCGGACGTAACATCCCGCCCACCTCCTTCCTTCCTCATTGCCGGTGGAGGCAGGTAAGGAGATGTTCGTCGCTCCTGCAGTGTCACACACAGTGATGTGTAGTGCCGCAGGTACGAGGAACAACATCGCTGATAAGCAGAAAACGTTTTTTTGTTTCAGGACGACCTCTCCGCGGCAAACGATTTTGACCACTTTTGCGATTGTTTAAGGTCGCTCATAAGTGTCATACACTGCGATATCGTTGATGATGCCGGATGTGCATCACAAACACCGTGACCCCCGACGATAATTCATTAACGATATCGTAGCGTGTAAAGCCCGCTTTACTCAGCCCTCTTCTCAAAATCCTTCCCCTTGCTGAAACTGATGGACTAAAACAACTACTACATAAAAGCTACAAAAAATGGCAAATACGTCAGTGCCACAAATCTGTCTCCTCGTGATATTTTAATATTTTGCAGCCTCAAACAGATTTTCCTCAAGAATTGCCCTGTAGCTAGTTTCATCCATCTTCCCATTAGCTCCTATCATCTTCCCTGCCCCTGCTGAGTAAAAGTATCCCCACAGCATGATGCTGCCACCACTATGTTTGACAGTGGAGATGGTGTGTTCAGGGTGATGTGCAGCATTAGTTTACCGCTACACATAGTGGTTTGCATTTAACACAGAAAGTTCTACTTTGGTCTCATCTACCCAGAGCACTTTCTTCCACATGCTAGCCGTGTCTCATACTTTGCTGTTTGCAAACAGGACTTGTTTGGGCTTGCTTTCAAAAATGTCTTTCATCTTACAACTTTTCCATAAAGGCCAGATTTGTGGAGTATATAACTAATAGTTGTCCTGTTGTCAGATTCTCCCACCTGATCTGTAGATCTCTGCAGCTACTCCACACTGACCATGGGCCTCTTAGCTTCTTCACTTTCGCTTTTTCTCAACTTGGGATGCCAGTTTAGATGAACAGCCATATTTTTGTACGTTTGCAGTTGTGCGATACGCCTTCCATTTTTGGTTGATAGATTGTACAGTGCTCCATGAAATGTTCAGAGCTTGGGCAATTTTTTTATAACTTAACCCTCGTTTACTCTTCTTCACAACTTTATCTTTGACCTGTCTGGTGTATTCCTTCGTTTTTATGATGCTGTTTGATATCTAATGTTCTCAAAGAAACCTCTGAGGCCTCCACAGAACAGCCGTAGTTATGGGAATAAATTACACACAGGTGGATGCAATTTACTAACTAGGTGACTTCTGGAGGCAATTGGTCACTTAGGATTATATTTAGGGGTATCAGACTATAGTGGGCATGGATACAAATGCATGTCATAATTTTCAGATTTTATATTTTTTAAAACATTTTAGAAAACCATGTATCATTTCCCTTGCACTTCACAAATACTTACTACTCAGTTGGTTGTTGGTATATCACATAAAATCCCAAGACAATACATATGAGTTTGTTGATGTTATGTGAATAAATGTGGAAAAGGGTATGAATACCTTTTCCAAAGCACTACTATTAAATTATATATATACAGTACAGACCAAAAGTTTGGACACACCTTCTCATTCAAAGAGTTTTCATTATTTTCATGACTCTGAAAATTGTAGATTTACATTGAAGGCATCAAAACTATGAATTAACACATGTGGAATGAAATACTTAACAAAAAGTGAGAAACAGCTGAAAATGTGTCTTATATTCTAGGTTCTTCAAAGTAGCCACCTTTTGCTTTGATTACTTCTCTGCACACTCTTGGCATTCTCTTGATGAGCTTCAAGAGGTAGTCACCGGAAATGGTCTTCCAACAGTCTTGAAGGAGTTCCCAGAGATGCTTAGCACTTGTTGGCCCTTTTGCCGTCACTCTGCGGTCCAGCTCACCCCAAACCATCTCGATTGGGTTCAGGTCTGGTGACTGTAGAGGCCAGGTCATCTGGTGTAGCACCCCACACTCTCCTTCTTAGTCAAATAGCCCTTACACAGCCTGTAGGTGTGTTTGGGGTCATTGTCATGTTGAAAAGTAAATGATGGTCCAACTAAACGCAAACCGGATGGAATAGCATACCGTTGCAAGATGCTGTGGTAGCCATGCTGGTTCAGTATGCCTTCAATTTTGAATAAATCCCCAACAGTGTCACCAGCAAAGCACCCCCACACCATCACACCTCCTCCTCCATGATTCACGGTGGGAACCAGGCATGTAGAGTCCATCTGTTCACCTTTTCTGCATCGCACAAAGACACGGTGGTTGGATCCAAAGATCTTAAATTTTGACTCATTAGACCAAAGCACAGATTTCCACTGGTCTAATGTCCATTCCTTGTGTTTTTAGCCTAAACAAGTCTCTTCTGCTTGTTGCCTGTCCTTAGCAGTGGTTTCTTGGCAGATATTTTACCATGAAGGTCTGCACAAAGTCTCCCCTTAACAGTTGTTCTAGAGATGTGTCTACTGCTAGAACTCTGTGTGGCTTTGACCTGGTCTCTAATCTGAGCTACTGTTAACCTGTGATTTCTGAGGCTGGTGACTCAGATAAACTTATCCTCCGCAGCATAGGTGACTCTTGGTCTTCCTTTCCTGGGGCGGTCCTCATGTGAGCCAGTTTCTTTTTAGCGTTTGATGGTTTTTGCCACTGCACTTGGGGACACTTTCAAAGTTTTCCCAATTTTTCGGACTGACTGACCTTCATTTCTTAAAGTAATGATGGCCACTCGTTTTTCTTTACTTAGCTGCTTTTTTCTTGCCATAATACAAATTCTAACAGTCTAGTCAGTCGGACTATCAGCTGTGTATCCACCAGACGTCTGCACAATACAACTGACGGTCCCAACCCCATTTATAAGGCAAGAAATCCCACTTATTAAACCTGACAGGGCACACCTGTGAAGCGAAAAAAAATTCCGGTGACTACCTCTTGAAGCTCATCAAGAGAGTGCAAAGCAGTAAACAAAGCAAAAGGTGGCTACTTTGAAGAACCTAGAATATAAGACATATTTTCAGTTGTTTCACACTTTTTTAAGTATTTCATTCCACATGTGTTAATTCATAGTTTTGATGCCTTCAATGTGAATCTACAATTTTCAGAGTCATGAAAAAAAACAACACAACTCGTTGAATGAGAAAGTGTGTCCAAACTTTTGGTCTGTACTGAAAATATTTCCATAGGTGAGGAATTTATATCTTTCTGTATTTTCTTCTGTAGGTTTTGGCAAACCTTTCAGCCGTTGACATACACCAGAGAAAGACTGCTCAGAAGTCCAGAAGAAGCTCAGTGCCTTTAACTTTCCAAGCTCAAGAAGATATTTTTGACAGTGCTGCTGATCAGACTTTGAAAAAGTTTAAGCACAACCATATAGTTTCATTTAAGTTTGAGACTGTCTTGTCCCCAGCAGTAAACGTTGAAAAGGACAGTTAAAGTTCTGCTGTTCCTATGGACGTACTGAAGGCACTTGACATATAAGACGCCTGCATGCAAGGACTGCAGAAAAGGATGAAATGTATAAACTATTTCTCTGCCCTTCTACTCCAATATTCACGGTCTACTCAAAAGCCCACGCACCATAGATTTTATTTTCATTATTAAACGGTTTGATCCTCTTTATTAAATGTGTGCTGTTTGGGAATTGTGCACTTGGAAACCCTCTGCTTACGTTTTAGAAATCCGCATTTTGTTTAAACCCATTAACGACCAAAGTTAAAAATGCTTATCGAAGGTGGTGCTTTTTGTTTGCCCTCTATACATTTAGATTTGTTTCTTTTTGTCAATTCATCCTATTGATGGGTTTGTAACAAAGATCCTCAGGGCTGCCATCAGTGTCTGTCTGTTAGAGCTCATTCAGATATCAGTTTTTCACATATAAGTTCTAGCCGTATCTTTCACAAGTAGACTATAATGTACAAGTTTTGACAGGCTTTTTACATGCCCTTTTTTTTTTTTTGTGGACCACTCTATAACATGAAGTCATGTCCATTTTGATACGAGTCATGAACCAGATGCTGTCCATGTGCAGTCCGATTTTCAAATTTGTTTGATTGAAGAAGCTTGATAAACTTTCTCTTACTTAAAAGAAAAAAAAACCGGATGGAATTTATCCCATGTCCTTCCTGCCAACATGACAGCCACCTCTAAATAGGTCTTCTTAGGCCTAAGACACACAACATGAAAATCGGACCGAGTGGTATGTGATAAAACATCACATTCCACTCGGACCAATATGAGCCTATGTGTCAGCACCCATGAGCGATTATTTTCTCAACCCAATCGGACCGAGAAAACAATCGCCGCACGCTGCGGGTGCAATGCGAGACTCTTTCTCTTACATCCATTCAAGTCTATGGGGCGAGAGAAAGATCGCACTGCACTCGCAGTACACCAGTGTCCGCGAGTGCAGAGCGAGAATGTCAATAGCTGGCTACGGAGGAAAGAGGAAGATGAATCACTCCCTCACCTCCTCTGTGCTGGCCCGCCCCTCCTCCGTGCCGGCCCGTCCCCCGCAGCTGAGGTCCGATCGCATGATCGGACCTCAGTCGCAGTGACACTTGCATGACACTCTGCTCCCACTCTGCTGCCAGCACGAGCCGAGTGTCATGCGAGGATTGCATTAGTCCCTGTGTAGCCCCGGCCTTACTGCCACTAGTGTGGGTAACCCAATTATCTTATCTGGGGATACAGGTCTCCAGGAACCTAGGAGACTTTTACGACTTGAATATACTTCGTCTTCTATAATTTATTCAGACTAAAGGTCCAGTCACACTAAGCAACTTACCAGCGATCCCAACAACGATAGGGATCGCTGGTAAATTGCTAGGAGGTTGCTGGTGAGATGTCACACTGCGACGCTCCAGCGATCCCACCAGCAACCTGACCTGGCAGGGATCGCTGGAGCGTGGCTACACGAGTTGCTGGTGAGCTCACCAGCAACCAGTGACCAGCCCCCAGCGCCGCGTGGAAGATGCTGCGCTTGGTAACTAAGGTAAATATCGGGTAACCAACCCGATATTTACCTTGGTTACCAGCGCACGCAGCTACACGTGCAGGGAGCAGCGCACACTGAGCGCTGGCTCCCTGCTCTCCTAGTTACAGCACACATCGGGTTAATTACCCGATGTGTACTGCAGCTAAATGTGCAGGGAGCAGCGCACAATGCTTAGCGCTGGCTCCTTGCTCTCCTAGTTACAGCACACATCGGGTTAATTAACCCGATGTGTCCTGCAGCTACGTGTGCACAGAGCAGGAGCCGGCACTGACAGTGAGAGCGGCGGAGGCTGGTAACAAAGGTAAATATCGGGTAACCAAGGACAGGGCTTCTTGGTTACCCGATGTTTACTGTGGTTACCAGCCTCCGCAGAAGCCGGCTCCTGCTGCCTGCACATTTAGTTGTTGCTCTGTCGCTGTCACACACAGCGATCTGTGCTTCACAGCGGGACAGCAACAACTAAAAAATGGCCCAGGACATTCAGCAACAACCAACGACCTCACAGCAGGGGCCAGGTTGTTGCTGGATGTCACACACAGCAACATCGCTAGCAACGTCACAAATGTTGTTCGTTAGCAGCGATGTTGCTAGCGATGTTGCTTAGTGTGACGGGGCCTTAAGATAAAGGAATGGAGAAGCTGCCCTTTTGGCCCCCATCAGCCTATTTAAACTTATTGATATGCTGAAGGAGCTATACAGCCTCCTACAAACGCCAGTACATGTAAACATTTATATGTTTGATAGTCTGTTTGTTATTCACATGTTTTATCTGGCAGGGCCAGTATCCCGAATTGGATATGCTGTACTCCTAGACACGAGGAGGGCCTGCAATGCAAGACTCTAAACTATACTATTGGTAGCCCAGATTTCTCATCTGTGTCATTGGGGAGGAAAAGTTTAAGAGACTGTGGAAATCATTGTTCCCAACAACCCAAATATCTCACATCCACTACAGTGATACTTTGTTCCTCTAAGAGAACCCCACAAGTCTCTGCTCAATACCTGATCATCAGGCAGGCCCTTATGGTCTGTTCTGCGGCACGGAGGTTGCTTCAGTTACCTCCCTATGATAATCACACTCCGCTTTGACATGATAAAATCCTCATTGAACTGTCACATCAGGAGGGGTCCTGGGACCCATAAATCTTTCCAGACAATAAAAGGGCTAAACCTTACAAACACTTACCTTTTCCCCTACCTACAATTATGATATGCTCTGTAGATCTTGTTATTGGATCCACCCCATGTCCTACAAGACTTCCCTTTGTCACACGCACTGCTGGATCCACCTAGATCTGGGTTTATATCGCATTTAGGCTATGTGCCCACGCTGCGGATTTTGCCGCGGATTTCTCGCGGAAAAGCCGCGGATTTTCCAGAAATCTGCAGCACAGCTACTCCCGAGCCATTTCTATGGCATTTGGGAAATGCTGTGCCCACGCTGCGGATTTTTCCGCATCGGAAATCGTGCGGATTTTCGTGCGGAAAAATCTGCAGCATGTCAATTATTGTTGCGGATTTCTCCGCAGGGTCCCATATACTTACCTGCCTCACCGGAGTCACTTTCTCAGTCCGGTGTACAGGAGCGCGGTGAATCCAGGTACAGGAAGGAAGAGGTGGGCGGAGCCTGCACGAGCTCCGGTCATGTGACAGCCGGAGCTAGTTCAAGCCCGCCCACCTTCTCTGCAGACGCTGAGAGAGTGACCCGGCTGCCGGAAAGCGAGGTGCTGCATGATGGAGGTAAGTATGAACTCCCCCGATCACTGTAGCACTTGTTCTGCATTGAGGATGCAGTGCCGAAGCCATGGTACTGTGTCCTCAATGCAGAAAACCCGCACCATATCCGCAGGACATTCCGCAGCATGGAAACAGACAGAAGTTGTGGTGCTGTTTCCTGGGAGCACCTGCGGATATATCCGCAGGACACAGTCCCCGTGGGCACATAGCCTTACATGTCCTTTTCCTGGCTGGAAACGCAGAACCAATACATGACGTAACAAGAAACAGTGGGAGACAGATGTAGGACTGATAAGTGATGAACACTGGGAGCTCTCCTTAGAAACCCCTAAACAAGTTTCTCCTAACAATACTGAAACCACACAATTCTTCAACGTATGTATTACATTACATCCAGAATGATCAGAGTACAACCTGAATTCTGGGATTAATGCCCCAAATGTCACAGGGGCCTGGGAATGTTTTTTACCCGTGGCATTGCCCGTTAATTTGGGGATACTGGGCCCAAGTGGTTCAGTTTCTATAAAACCATATGGCATTCCCAGCAAAGATCACCCTAAGATTTGACTACTATTTATTGACCTTGAACTATACCAAGGCACTGTAGCTATATTATTCCTGACTAGGGTTCTATTTTATAGCCTGAAAATGTGTGGCCAGACAGATGTCATTAAGAAGACCAACCACCTTGCAATGGAAATTGGCTGTAAACCTGTCCCTTGCGTTATAAAAAAAATTCTATATAGACTGGAAAATTCCCCAAAAATTTAGAGGGACTTATTTAAATCTCCCCTGACTTTTTAACTGGTCGGGGATGCACAGGGGTGACTATTGAGAGGGAGGAGGGCTACTAAGGATGCAGTTTCTTTATGTGGGATTCATACCCGCCATTTATCAACTTATCGCACAAAATCGAAATACAAGTGCATGTCAATAAATTAGAATATCCTAAAAAAGTTAATTTATTTCAGTAATGCAATACAAAAAGGGAAATGCATATATTATGTAGTCATTACACACAGAGTGATCTATTTCAAGTGTTTATTTCTGTTAATGATGATGATTATGGGTTATAGCTAAAGAAAACCCAAAAGTCGTTATCTCAAAAAATTAGAATAATTACAACAAAACACCTGCAAATGCTTCCTAAAAATGGTCCCTTAGTCTGGTTCAGTAGGCTACACAATCATGGGGAAGACTGCTGACTTGACAGATGTCCAGAAGGCAGTCATTGACACACTCCACAAGGAGGCTAAGCCACAAAAGGTCATTGTTAAAGAAGCTGGCTGTTCACAGACTGCTGTATCCAAGCATATTAATGGAACGATGAGTGGAAGGAAAAGTGTGGTAGAAAAAGGTGCATGAGAAACCGGTATAACCGCAGCCTTGATAGGATTGTTAAGAAAAGGCCATTCAAAAATTTCGGGGAGATTCACAAGGAGTGGACTGCTGCTGGAGTCTGATTCAATAGCCACCACACACAGACGTATCCAGGACATGAGCTACAACTGTCGCATTTCTTGTGTCAAGCCACTCATGACCAATAGACAACGCCAGAAGCGACTTACCTGGGCCAAGGAGAAAAAGAACTGGACTGTTGCTCAGTGGTCCAAGGTGTTGTTTTCAGATGAAAGTAAATTTTGCATTTCATTTGGAAATCAAGGTCCCAGAGTCTGGAGGAAGAGTGGAGAGGCAGCTAATCCAAGGTGCTTGAGGTCTAGTGTGAAGTTTCAACAATCAGTGATGGTTTGGGGAGCCATGTCATCTGCTGGTGTAGGTCCACTGTTTTTTATCAAGACCAAAGTCAGCGCAGCCATCTACCAGGAAATTTTAGAGCACTTCATGCTTCCCTCTGCCAACAAGCTTTTTAGAGATGGAAATTTCATTTTCCAGCAGGACTTGGCACCTGTCCACACTGTCAACCAAAAGTACCAATACCTGGTTTAATAACCACAGTATCACTGTGCTTGATTGGCCACCATACTCTCCTGACCTAAACCCCATAGAGAATCTATAGGGTATTGTCAAGAGGAAGATGAGAGACACCAGACCCAACAATGCAATTGAGCTGAAGGCTGCTATCAAAACAACCTGGACTTCCATAACACCTCAGCAGTGCCACAGGCTGATTGCCTCTATGCCACGCTGCATTAATACAGTAATTCATGCAAATGAAGCCCTGACCAAGTATTGCGTGCATTTACTGTACAGACTTTTCAGTAGGCGCCAACAGTTCTGAGTTTAAAACCATTTCTCAGTTGATCTTATATAATATTCTAATTTGAGATAATGACTTTTGGGTTTTCATTGGCTGTAAATCATAATCATCAATATTAACAGAAATATACACTTGGAAGTAGATCATTCTGTGATAAAATATATTCTGTTCAATTTTTCTATATCTATTCTACAATATCTTTAATACCATTATTACTACTGTATGTACTAAGCATGTTACAATTCTTGCTGGTAATTTATTGGACATCAAAGGTTAAATTTGTTCCATGAATGTGATCCTTTATATCTCCTCAATAAACTTTTATTTGCTTTTTGTTTGTTGTTTTTTGTGGTTATTTTTGTGGGGGGGGTTTTGACAGGTGATGAAACTTTTATGATAAAGACTGGCTCACTGGTGAAATTCTGATCAAAAACCTTGATAAATATTTGCGCATGAGAGATATCACTGATGTCTGAATGAAGCACACATGAAAATCAAATTATATTGGCTATTAACACAGCACCCATAGACGTTTTAGGTGCTTTACTGAACTTTTGTATGCATCCAATTTAATGCAGAAATTCAGTTTTTTTTGTTTTATTTTTGTTTAAGTCTATATTAAAATGAAAAAGTATGGCTAGCTCCGTTAAATGCTGTATTCGAGGTATCTCCATAATAAAGCATACTATGGAGCACCACATCGTCCCTAAGGCTCTGTAAGAAGGGTTCTGTACTGCTATACAGTCTGCTTTATTCTTCAAGCCCAAAGTTTTTCTGTGCCCCATTACAGTCCTAAATCCTGGTCTGACCACAGGTCCCATCACCCAAAGTAACAACAATTCAGGTGGTCATACACAGACTGAAGCCCAAATATGTGGCCGTAATAGATCAGACCTATAGTCATACTAATACTGTGGTTTTAATACATTTACGGAAATGCACTCATAATAAGCTGATGCGATATATACTTTTTTTCTCAAATGCATCATGAAATTAGATAGCCCTTCTTTTACTTGCTTGTATATTGCTTGTTTTAAGAATTAATTTTTAGAATTTTCCTGATAAAATGTGTTCATGTGTACAATATATCTCAGTTTTAGATCATTAATATTACACATTGTCTTTAGATATATTTCCAATTGAACCCACTACATTTAATAGTATTTGTCTTCTTATATAGAGCAAAGGGTTCTTTTTGGGCCCTCCTGGGATCCAGGGCCTGGGTGCAACTGCAACCACTATAGTTACATCCTTTTCTTTATCCATAAAGATCCCCTTTTCTAAATTCTGTGATGCCTCCAGTTCCTCACCTCCTTATGACACCCTGTATTGATGACAAAATGTATGCACTTAATTCCCATAAAATCTGTAGTTAATAATTAGTGGCAGTGGGATTATTGTTTTGAACTTTTTGTGGTATGCTCCTCAGTATTGTAACTAGAATCCAATGGGCCCAGTGCAAAGTTTGGACTTGTGCCCTCTCCCCCTTGCACGTTGGTTAGATGTATGGGCTCCCGTAGCTTTCTAAATCCTATAAGGACATACATGTTATTGCTCCTTCCTCATTATTACATAATGTCCCCCACCTTGTACTAATGTCCCCCATCCTGGGCCCCTTTTAGGTATATATGTCCTCCATCCTGGTATATATGTCCCCCATCCTGAACCCCTTCCTGGTATATATGTCCCCCATCTTGAGCCCCTTTCTGGTTTCTATGTCTGCCATCCTGGACCCATCCTAGTATTTATGTTCCCCATCTTGGTATATATGCCCCCTGTCCTGAGCACATTCTGCTATATATGTCCCCTATCCTGGTAGCTATGTCTACCATTCTGGTATGTATGTCCCCCTTCCTGGTATATATATCCCTCATCCTGGTATATATGACCCCCATTCTGTGCCCCTTCCAGTTATATATGTCCCCTGTTGTGACGCTGTTATTTAACGCATATATATATTTTTTCATATATATACATGTATGATTCTACTCATGATCCCGTCCTTCCACGATGTGCGGCATCCTCTTCTGTAGCTGGCGTAGAGACCAGCAGCTGACTTCAGACTGCAAGAGACGGTCAGCTCATACTGTCACTGCCATGTGCTGCCGGTGACTTGCATGATGATGTAAGTTGTTAGCTTCTGATTAGTCAGCAGCATGTATTGCGATGCAGGGCCCAGGTAGGTCTCTGTGCCACAATGCATGTCAGCTGAATTTGCATCCTCAAACAGACATTCAGCTGAAATATATGCATAGGCAGGCCCCCTCCCATACGGCCGGGTTGCACCCTCTGCATCACCAATGGTATCAATTCAATCAATATTAGGCCTTGTACGCACGTTGCATTTTTTGCCGCTTTTTGCCACGTTTTTCCGGTGCAGTTTCAGTGCCAAAACTGCACCTTCTCCAGCAAAGTCTATAAGATTTAATTTTTGCTGTGCATACGTTGCAGTGTTTTTTTTGGCTGCATCTTTGTGGTGACCACAAAAATGTAGCATGGGAATTCTTTTGCGTTTTGTCCCAGCGTTTTGGAGGACTGGCAGATCAATCCACCACTGACTTGGGACGGCGGAGGATTGATCCCGGGTGTCTGGCCAGACGCCGGTCACCATGAAATAATCTATGGAGACTAGAATCCGGCGAAAGAGGTTAGAGCAAGCGTTTCATACTTACCAATTCACCAGGGCGCCTGTCACATTGCTCCCTCAGACTCTCATTTTTCTTCCCGGGCCGCTCATTAGGCTCATACATATTCACTGCTTCCCCGCCCACCGACGTCTGTGATTGGTTGCAGTCTGACGAGCAGCCACGCTGAGTGACAGTGTGTCTGAGGCTTCCAATCACAGACGCCGGTGGGCGGGTCTATATCGTTCAGTAAAATAAATAAAGAGAAAAATTGACGTATTGACATTATGATACCAACACAGATAAAGCCCGACAGCTGGGGGCTGGTATTCTCAGTCTTGGGATTGAGGGCCCCTCAGCCTAAAAATATCAGCCTGCAGCCCCTGGAATTGCCACATCTATTAGATACGACAGTCCCGGCACTTTACCTATTTCTTCCCGATTGCCCAAGTGCAGTGGCAATCAGAGTATTAAGAAGTTGATGGGAGCCCACAGCCCCACTAAGTCCTGGATTAGTAATGGCAGGCATCTATGAGACACCCCCATCACTAATCTATAAGTGAAAGTAAATAAACACAAACACCGAAAAAATCTTTACTTTAAATAAAAGACAAGAAAGCACCCTCTTTCATGCCTTTATTAACCCCAAAACACCCCTGCAGGTTTGAAGTAATCCACGCGAGGTCCCACGACGCTTCCACCACTGCTACATCTGAAGCCATAGAACAGAACTGCCCGCTGTCATGCCAAGCTGTGAGCAGCCTGCTTGGCTTAAATGTGGTACTATGGCCTGTAGCATCTCCGGACCTGTCTCACATTAAAGACATTTGGGATGTCATTAGTTGACAATTGCAAAGGGAGCTGCCAGCAGCGTATCTTGATGATTTCCGTGCCCAAGTGTATTCAGCATGATAGAACATTCATCAGACAACAATTAATAGCCTCCTCCTTGATAGCAGCCAAGGTGTGTAAGATTGAGTACTTCGGTGGTGTGCCTACTCGATACTGAATAAATCAAAATGTTTTGAGAATGTTGTTCCCTATTGTTCAGTATTTGCATATGATTAACATGTCTACAAATTCTGTTATCTCCATAATTCCACTACTTTTTCTTCTTGGTGTTGCAATTTCAAGGTTGAGGGGTGTATAATAAAATGACTGACCGTGAAAAAGTAAACGTTATCATGACTGAATTGGTTTTAACTGATACAAATTAGTACAATCTATGGACTGATCCATCCATCATGATCAGTTGTTAAAGGAAGAAATAATGCAAAAAAAAAAGCGTAACCCAGCCTTCAGATGAAAGTTGTAGCTCACGGGCAAGTGACATCCTCCTTGGGACACTTGTGCACTAATCCTTATCAGGGACAAGTTCAGGAGATAAGTATTACTGAAACTATCACTTGCTAGTCTAAATGGGTAAGACCAGTACATGCTACGACATTGGAAATCATTTGTGTATGCCGGGAGTAGTGCTTCACAAAGAAAGTTCAGCAGCGTGCGACATACGTAGAAACATGCAAGGCAAACTATGGTGGTGCCCATGGCGGTAGATTTTATACAACCCCTGCCTTTTCATACTCTGTATCACAACTTCTCAGATGTTCAGCATGTTACTTATCAATCACTTATTTAAATCTTTAATAGTGTTCTTCTTTAGGCTTCATTCATACGTCAGTATTTTTCCATCAGTGTTTCTATACCAAATCCATGAGTGGAACTTCCAGAGAAAAACTAATATGTAATTGAAATATTGACTCCTGTTCTTGGTTTTGGACAAACTCCTGGTTTTGGCAACAAATACTGATGAAATACTGATCAAAAACACTGATGTGTGAATAAAGCCCTGGGCTGACTTCAGACGGGCGTATTTCATGGGCCATATACAGACTCCCGACCCAACAGCCTCAACCGCCCAGAAATTGTAGAACATTAACAGAAAAATACAGCACTTTTTTTGCCCTGTCCGTAAAAATAATTGAAGGCGTCCATGATTTTTGACGCTGTAAAAACTATAGAAGATTATTTTATCTGTAGCTTTCATCGTTTTACTGTTTGCAGTGAATGCATTTGATGTCTACATATCAGAATTATGGGCTGTGGACATGGATCACTTGTAACCATAATGATTTATTATGGCTTTCCATTTTCCAGTTTCATTTTTTGATAACCTGTCCAGAAGTAAAAAAAAAAAAAAAGGAAAATTGGCAATCTTGGTCAGTCCAGCTGTTGCATTCCATAAATATGTCTGTTGATCCGAGCTTAAGGCCGGGTTCATACAAGCATATGCAAATTTCTCTGGTTTGCATACAGTAAAAATGATGATTTTTCATCCGTATTC
This sequence comes from Anomaloglossus baeobatrachus, assembly GCF_048569485.1. Taxonomy (NCBI): domain Eukaryota; kingdom Metazoa; phylum Chordata; class Amphibia; order Anura; family Aromobatidae; genus Anomaloglossus; species Anomaloglossus baeobatrachus. The sequence continues at coordinate 742,541,072 of NC_134353.1, forward strand.
AATCCATTTTTTTAGGTCCGTTGGCCCCTTTTGTCCATCTGTATGGCATTAGTTTTATTACATCAACAATTTAATAAATAATAAGGTCAAATACAGTTTCCTATCTACCTAAGTGTAATGGATCTGTGAAATATGCATGACATGGGTGGTCACCTGGATGTGATCTGTGTTGTGCACCTAGGACCTATACTGGGCTAGTCTGATCCAGAATACGGACCCATGTCCTGCATTATGAGCTCCAAGATAGCCCCCTATATATAGTATGAGTGCCCACATAGCCCCCTATACACAGTATGACCCATGTCCTGCATTAAGATCTCAGTATAGCCCCCTATATGTAATATGAGTGCCCACATAGCCCCTATGTATAGTATGACCCATGTCCTGGATTATGAGCTCCAAGATCCCCCCCTATATGTAGTATGAGTGCCAACATAGCCCCCTATACACAGTATGACCCATGTCCTGTATTATGATCACCAAGATAGCCCCCTACATATAGTATGAGTGCCCACATAGCTCCCTATTTACAATATGACCCATGTTCTGCATTATGATCTCCAAGATTGCCCCCCCCCCATATATAGTATGAGTGCCCAGATAGCCCCCTATGTACAGTATGAACCATGTCCTGCATTATGATCTCCAGGATAGCCCCCTATATGTAGAATGAGTGCCTACATAGCCCCTATGCACAGTATGACCCATTATTCTGTATCTTCCTCATAGCAATGAATCCAACCGCTCTAATTATCAGTCCCTTAGATAACTGTATGATTTTACTCACTCTACGGCTTCCACAGATAGTGTTAACTCAGCACAACGATGACTTGTAGGAAGACAAGGAGAAACGCTGTAGTTTTCTTCTAGAATCTTGTATTAAGTACAAAGTAAATGCAGGTGAAAAGGAATAATCTGTACAGGGTTGCAGACATGTCTCTTCAGCAATGGTTTCTCTAGACTAAACTGAAGGAGAAGGGAGGAGCATTCTATACAGAAGCCAACTAAGGGAGGTACATAGGGACAAACTTCATACAGTCTAATCTACCTAGTAACAATAAAGGAATTTCCTGATAGGAGGAAAAATATGCAATGCAAGAATTATATACAACAGGTTGTTCCCATTCATGGGACACAACACCCATGTCCTGCAGTATGATCTCCAGGATAGCCCCCTATATATAGTATGGGTGCCCACATAGCCCCCTATGCACAATATGACCCATGTCCTGCAGTATGATCTCAGGATAGCCCCCTATATATAGTATGGGTGCCCACATAGCCCCCTATGCACAGTATGACCCATGTCCTGCATTATGATCTCCAGAATAGCCCCTATATATAGTATGGGTGCCCACATAGCCCCCTATGCACAGTATGACCCATGTCCTGCAGTATGATCTCAGGATAGCCCCCTATATATACTATGGGTGCCCACATAGCCCCCTATGCACAGTATGACCCATGTCCTGCAGTATGATCTCAGGATAGCCCCCTATATATAGTATGGGTGCCCTCATAGCCCCTATGCACAGTATGACCCATGTCCTGCATTATGATCTCCAAGATTGCCCCCCCCATATATAGTATGAGTGCCCACATACCCCCTTATGCACAGTATGACCCATGTCCTGCATTATGATCTCCAGAATAGCCCCTATATATAGTATGGGTGCCCACATAGCCCCCTATGCACAGTATGACCCATGTCCTGCAGTATGATCTCAGGATAGCCCCCTATATATACTATGGGTGCCCACATAGCCCCCTATGCACAGTATGACCCATGTCCTGCAGTATGATCTCAGGATAGCCCCCTATATATAGTATGGGTGCCCTCATAGCCCCTATGCACAGTATGACCCATGTCCTGCATTATGATCTCCAAGATTGCCCCCCCCATATATAGTATGAGTGCCCACATACCCCCTTATGCACAGTATGACCCATGTCCTGCATTATGATCTCCAGAATAGCCCCTATATGTAGTATGAGTGCCCATATAGTCCCTTATACACAGTATGACCCATGTCCTGCATTATGATCTCCAAGATTGCCACCCCATATATAGTATGAGTGCCCACATAGCCCCCTATACACAGTAGGACCCATGTCCTGCATTATGATCTCAGGATAGCCCCCTATATATAGTATGAGTGCCCACATAGCCCCCTATGTACAGTATGAACCATGTCCTGCATTATGATCTCCAGGATAGCCCCCTATATGTAGAATGAGTGCCTACATAGCCCCTATGCACAGTATGACCCATGTCCTGCATTATGATCTCCAAGATTGCCCCCCCCCTCCATATATAGTATGAGTGCCCACATGGCCCCCTATGCACAGTATGACCCATGTCCTGCAGTATGATCTCCAGGATAGCCCCCTATATATAGTATGAGTGCCCACATAGCCCCCTATGTACAGTATGACCCATGTCCTGCAGTATGATCTCAGGATAGCCCCCTATATATAGTATGGGTGCCCACATAGCCCCCTATGCACAGTATGACCCATGTCCTGCAGTATGATCTCAGGTTAGCCCCCTATATATAGTATGGGTGCCCACATAGCCCCCTATGTACAGTATGAACCATGTCCTGCATTATGATCTCCAGGATAGCCCCCTATATGTAGAATGAGTGCCTACATAGCCCCTATGCACAGTATGACCCATGTCCTGCATTATGATCTCCAAGATTGCCCCCCCCCCATATATAGTATGAGTGCCCACATAGCCCCCTATGCACAGTATGACCCATGTCCTGCAGTATGATCTCCAGGATAGCCCCCTATATATAGTATGGGTGCCCACATAGCCCCCTATGCACAGTATGACCCATGTCCTGCAGTATGATCTCAGGATAGCCCCCTATATATAGTATGGGTGCCCACATAGCCCCCTATGCACAGTATGACCCATGTCCTGCATTATGATGTCCAGAATAGCCCCTATATATAGTATGGGTGCCCACATAGCCCCCTATGCACAGTATGACCCATGTCCTGCAGTATGATCTCAGGATAGCCCCCTATATATAGTATGGGTGCCCACATAGCCCCCTATGCACAGTATGACCCATGTCCTGCAGTATGATCTCAGGATAGCCCCCTATATATAGTATGGGTGCCCTCATAGCCCCTATGCACAGTATGACCCATGTCCTGCATTATGATCTCCAAGATTGCCACCCCATATATAGTATGAGTGCCCACATAGCCCCCTATGCACAGTATGACCCATGTCCTGCATTATGATCTCCAGAATAGCCCCTATATGTAGTATGAGTGCCCATATAGTCCCTTATACACAGTATGACCCATGTCCTGCATTATGATCTCCAAGATTGCCACCCCATATATAGTATGAGTGCCCACATAGCCCCCTATACACAGTAGGACCCATGTCCTGCATTATGATCTCAGGATAGCCCCCTATATATAGTATGAGTGCCCACATAGCCCCCTATGTACAGTATGAACCATGTCCTGCATTATGATCTCCAGGATAGCCCCCTATATGTAGAATGAGTGCCTACATAGCCCCTATGCACAGTATGACCCATGTCCTGCATTATGATCTCCAAGATTGCCCCCCCCCTCCATATATAGTATGAGTGCCCACATGGCCCCCTATGCACAGTATGACCCATGTCCTGCAGTATGATCTCCAGGATAGCCCCCTATATATAGTATGGGTGCCCACATAGCCCCCTATGTACAGTATGACCCATGTCCTGCAGTATGATCTCAGGATAGCCCCCTATATATAGTATGGGTGCCCACATAGCCCCCTATGCACAGTATGACCCATGTCCTGCAGTATGATCTCAGGATAGCCCCCTATATATAGTATGGGTGCCCACATAGCCCCCTATGCACAGTATGACCCATGTCCTGCATTATGATCTCCAAGATTGCCCCCCCATATATAGTATGAGTGCTCACATACCCCCTTATGCACAGTATGACCCATGTCCTGCATTATGATCTTCAGGATAGCCCCCTATATGTAGTATGAGTGCCCACATAGCCCCTTATGCACAGTATGACCCATGTCCTGCAGTATGATCTCAGGATAGCCCCCTAAATATAGTATGGGTGCCCACATAGCCCCCTATGTACAGTATGAACCATGTCCTGCATTATGATCTCCAGGATAGCCCCCTATATGTAGAATGAGTGCCTACATAGCCCCTATGCACAGTATGACCCATGTCCTGCATTATGATCTCCAAGATTGCCCCCCCCCCTCCATATATAGTATGAGTGCCCACATGGCCCCCTATGCACAGTATGACCCATGTCCTGCAGTATGATCTCCCGGATAGCCCCCTATATATAGTATGGGTGCCCACATAGCCCCCATTGCACAGTATGACCCATGTCCTGCAGTATGATCTCAGGATAGCCCCCTATATATAGTATGGGTGCCCACATAGCCCCCCTATGCACAGTATGACCCATGTCCTGCATTATGATCTCCAAGATTGCCCCCCCCATATATAGTATGAGTGCTCACATACCCCCTTATGCACAGTATGACCCATGTCCTGCATTATGATCTTCAGGATAGCCCCCTATATGTAGTATGAGTGCCCACATAGCCCCTTATGCACAGTATGACCCATGTCCTGCAGTATGATCTCAGGATAGCCCCCTAAATATAGTATGGGTGCCCACATAGCTCCCTATGCACAGTATGACCCATGTCCTGCATTATGATCTCCAAGATTGCCCCCCCATATATAGTATGAGTGCCCACATAGCCCCCTATGCACAGTATGACCAATGCCCTGCATTATGATCTTCAGGATAGCCCCCTATATGTAGTATGAGTGCCCACATAGCCCCTTATGCACAGTATGACCCATGTCCTGCATTATGATCTCCAGAATAGCCCCTATATGTAGTATGAGTGCCCACATAGCCCCCTATGCACAGTATGACCCATGTCCTGCATTATGATCTCCAGAATAGCCCCTATATGTAGTATGAGTGCCCATATAGTCCCTTATACACAGTATGACCCATGTCCTGCATTATGATCTCCAAGATTGCCACCCCATATATAGTATGAGTGCCCACATAGCCCCCTATGCACAGTAGGACCCATGTCCTGCATTATGATCTCAGGATAGCCCCCTCTATTTAGTATGAGTGCCCACATAGCCACCTATGCACAGTATGACCCAGGTCCATGTGTAAGATCATTAATGTATATTGACGTGCATTGATGGGTGTGCCGTCCGTATAGTATCAGTTTTGTATACGATGCACAGACGATTACTATAGCCCTGACACTGAGGACTATTAAAATGTAAAAATGCTGAATATTGTTTCTTTACTGCCCAACCACAGCAGGCAGCTCCTTGTACCTGGTATATAGCAGGCATACAGCCACAATATTCAGCAGATCCAACTTTCAGTGTTTTTCTGCTGTATTGCACATAAATAAAAAAATAAGAAAAAAAACAAACTTCTGCGCTAGCCGGGACTCGAACCCGGGTCGCAAGAATGGGAATCTTGCATGATACCCCTACACTACTAGCGCGCATGTAAGTTGAGGGCGCTTGCCCTTTAAACGGGCCTGGAAGCTGACACTGAGGAGCGCAGCATACAGGACGGCGTGTGGGCGTGGCTGTGACGTCACTCTGGATCTCTGCTGCAGCCTGAGCAGCTGGTGCTGGGAGAGCGGCGGCTGCAGTGCAGAGGTGAGTACCGCGTCCTGTCTGCGCCGTCACGTGACTCAGCCTCATCGCTTAGTATTAGCGCCTCGCACTGACCCGGCATCTCCAGTGTGCGCGGATCTCAGGACACGATTGTTTATTTCAGATTATTATTATTATTATTATTATTATTATTATTTTTTTCTCACCCTATAACGGGTACCTCTGAATTAATGAACTTTGATAAAAAAAAAACCCTACCCTCTGGCATTAAAGCGCCATGCTGTCTGCGCATCAGGAGGTGCTCATCTCTGCACCTGTGTGCTAGCCTGTCTATAGATGCTGTGAGGATGCGAGGACCCTGCTTGGTGATGGTTTCCACTTAGAAATCAGGGGTTTCTTTTGCTTTATCCAAAAGTGACAAAGAAGGCTGTCAGCAGGGTGCTCTGTCTCTGTGCTCTGTGTGTCTCTGTACCATTCCTCTGTTCCCTATCTCTGTGCCCTGCTCTCTCTGTGCCATGCCTCTATGCCCAGCCTCTGTGTCATGCTTCTGTACCATGCTTATGTCCCCTGCCTCTGTTCCATGCTTATGTCTCCTGTCTCTTTGCAATGCTTCTGTGCTGTCTTTGTTCCATGCTTCCGTGCCATGTCTCTGACCCTTGTATCTGTCCTATGCCTCTATCCCATGTCTCTGTTCCCTTTCTCTGTTTCATGTCTCTGTCCCATGTCTCTAGCCCATGTCTCTGTGCCCTATCTTTGTGCTGTGTCTCCATGCCCTCTCTCTGTCCCCTGTCTCTGTGCCCTGTTTCTGTCCCATGTCCCTTCCCCATGTCTCTAGCCCATGTCTCTGTGCCCTATCTCTGTGCTGTGTCCTCTCTCTGTCTCCTGTCTCTGTCCCCTGTCTCTGTGCCCTGTCTCTGTCCTATGTCCATGTCCCTGTCCTATGTCTCTAGCCCATGTCCCTGTCCCATGTCTCTAGCCCATGTCTCTGTGCCCTATCTTTGTGCTGTGTCTCCATGCCTCTCTCTGTCCCCTGTCTCTGTGCCCTGTTTCTGTCCCATGTCCCTTTCCCATGTCTCTAGCCCATGTCTCTGTCCCATGTCTCTGTGCTCTATTTCTGTGCTGTCCTCTCTCTGTCCCCTGTCTCCTGTCTCTGTCCCCTGTCTCTGTGCCCTCTGTCTGTCCCATGTCCATGTCCCTGTCCTATGTCTCTGTCCCATGTCTCTAGCCCATGTCTCTGTGCCCTATCTCTGTGCTGTGTCCTCTCTCTGTCCCCTGTCTCCTGTCTCTGTCCCCTGTCTCTGTGCCCTGTCTCTGTCCCATGTCCATGTCCCTGTCCTATGTCTCTAGCCCATGTCCCTGTCCCATGTCTCTGTGCCCTATCTCTGTGCTGTGTCCTCTCTCTGTCCCCTGTCTCTGTCCCCTGTCTCTGTGCTCTGTCTCTGTGCCCTGTCTCTGTGCCCTGTCTATGTCCCTGTCCCATGTCTCTAGGACCCTGTCCCATATCTCTGTGCTGTGCCCTGTCTCTGTCCCCTGTCTTCTGTCTCTGTGCCCTGTATTCCCTTATGCCCCAGATTTGGTCAGATTCTATCTCCCTATGATACCAGGTCTCAGCAGTGTAAGCTCCTCTCCTTACAGTGATGTCTGATGTACTACATGAAGTGCTGACTACAGAGTGCTGACTACAGAGTGCTGACTACAGAGTGCTGATTACGGAGTGCTGATTACGGAGTGCAGACTATAACTAGTATTTGTCCATATTTCACACGTATTTTTTCTAGGTCAGATTCCATTACAAATATTGATGAATGCTCAGTATGGATACTGAACGTGTCATTTCCAAACTCTCATGGGGGCTCGTTTCTCCTGTGTTTCACAGGCCGTACTCAGACCAGTACTCAGATGCACAGAGCAGCCTGCACAGTTTCACATATGCCTACGAGACTAAGTAGTTGGGCCAGAAGGGCTATGACTACCTCATGCACTGTGGCCCAAATACAGACTGTGAAACACAGATGTTTAAAAGTGGCCTATAAGTTTGGTTGTAAGACCCACTAGATCAGGGGTGGGCAATTATTTTTCCCGAGGGGCCACATGACAGACCGTGACTGTTGGGGGGCCAAACCAATAGACTGAAATTAATTCCACTAAATATTAATATTAGCAAATGTGTTATACTTATTATATTAATATTAATTGTATCACTTAATATTGAGCAGGCTTAAAGGGGTATTCCCATTGCCAAGATCCTATCCCAATATGTACAATATGTAGTAGGTATAATAATAAAGTAAGCAACTGCTTCCAGTTAGAAATGTAGTAAAGTCTTCTTATTCACTGTCTCTTACCTCATGTACAGAGCATTACAGGACCTTAGGTATCCATGGTTACAACCACAAACAACTAACTAACTGTGACTATATGTATGGTCGTAACCATACTGTAGATACATAAGGTCCCGCAATGTCCTGAACATTAGGTAAGCGACATAGTGAATCAGAAGAACTGTATTACATTTCTAATTGGAGGTATTTGATATTATTATTATTACTACACCTACTACATATTAGGTTAGGTTCTTGGAGACAGGAATTTAAGTATGCTATCAAACAGAGCTGTGGAAAAAAAGCGCAAAATAGGGTCTTATCTGGTTTACAGATCGGTGTAAGGGGTGTAAGGGTAAGGGTAAGGGTAACCATGGTTATTCTGTTCTTTCTTTGTCCTGATGAAGAAGGCGGAGATGCCTTTGAAATGCGTTGACCTGTGTTAATAAAGGAAAGAATTCACTACATCTCCTGGATTTGTGGTTTCTAGTGCAGCATTTAGCCCGACTTCTCCACCTACCATGTGACCTTTAAGTATGCTGACACCCCACCCCCCCATATACCGTATGAGCCCACAGACAGCCCCTTTTATTCAGTATGAGCCCCCACATAGCCCCCCTATAAATATTATGAGTGCCCACATAGCCCCCTATGTACATTGTATAGTATGGGCCCCCACATAGTCTCTTTATACACAATATGAGCCCCCAGATAGTATCCCCTATATAGAGCAAGATGCCCCTCTCTATATTGTATGAGTGCTCACATAGCCCCCTATGTACAGTATGAGCCCCAACATAACCCCCTATACACAGTATGGGCCCCCACATAGCCCCATATATATTATATTAGCCACAGAATAGCCCCTATATACAGTGTGAGTCCTCACATAGCCCCCTATATACAGTGTGAGCCCCTACATAGCCCCCTATATTCAGTGTGAGCCCCCACATAGCCCCCTATTTACAGTGTGAGTCCTCACATAGTTCCGATATACAGCATGAGCCTCCACATAGCCCCCTATTTACAGTGTGAGTCCTCTCATAGTTCCGATATACAGCATGAGCCTCCACATAGGCCCTATACTCAGTATTAGCCCCCACATAGCCCCATATATATATAGTATGAGTCCCAAGATAGCCCCCTATATACAGTGTTAGCCCCACAAAGCTCCCTATATTCAGTATGATCCCCAATATAGCCCCCTGTATATAGCATGATTGCCCACATAGCCCCTTATGTACAGTTTACAGTATGAGCCCCCGTATAACCCCTATATACAGATTGGGCCCCCACATAGCCCCATATACAGTATATCTATCTATCTATCTATATATATATATATATATATATATATATATATATATAATATGAGCCCCAAGATAGCCCCTATATACATTGTGAGCCCTCACATAGCTTCTATATACAGTATGAGCCCCTACATGGCCCCTATATTCTGTGTGAGCCATCACATAGCCCCCTAGTGTGAGCCCCTATATAGCTCCATATGTTCATTATGAGCCCACATATAGCTAGCCCCTTACATACAGGCACACATCCCATACCACATATGAAAAATAACAACACGTACTCACCTGGCTCCTGCTCCCCCAATTCTCTGCTCTGGTTTACGGTGCACTGACGCTCCGCAGAGCAGACGCAACGTGATGTCGTAGTGTCTGCTGTCTCAGTCACACACGCTGATTAGTGGAACTATGAACCAGTGGCTCTGTCCTCCTCCAGTGTATTCGCATCCTGAGGACGTAAAGAGCGGTTGTATCAGGACTTGGGTTGTGGAGGGCACGGTGGGGACCGTGGGCCACTGCTTTCAGCTGTCTTGGTCTGTAGGCCATACTGTAACAGGCAGAGAGCCACACTTTGCCTTGATCTGTACTCGATTAAGACATCTGAAAAATGTTATTACCATCTTCTTACATGGATGCATTTGCAAAGTGCTTTTGAAATCATCCATCTTTGCAGTTTACTTGTCAATAAAATTCCTCTCTATTCTCGAGAAGTGAGGGATTTTTCATGTTATTGCTTATAGCTTGCTGCATAGGGAGCTGAACATGCGCAGTATGTACAAGGTCCTTCCAGTGGAGCTTGTAAAGGCTATGCTGGAGCTCCCAGCCAGCTTCAGTTCTATTGTGCTCCTCCAATACTGCAGACACAAAGCTGACTTGTATAGCCGCATCGGGAGAACATAGTTTGGGTCTGTAATACAATAATGCCGCTGGTCCAAACTGTCAGTCAAGCAAGAGGGCTTAGTCTGAGCAACAGGTAGCTGAGATTCTGGAGAGCGGTGCCATCCTGAAAAGACGTGAGACAAACCTTTTTAGCTGTTAGAGGTCTGCAATATTCCTATGACAAATAGTTCCCACCTGTTCACAGTATAAATGATTAATGCACAGTGCTGGTACTCCCATAATAACTAGAATGTGGTGGGGAGGGAGGGGTAGTAGCCTTTGTTTTGGAAGAGTGTAAAGAAAGCTGTGGTTAACACATGCACAATACCTCTCCATTCACGTGCACTATATGGCACTGATGGTGATGGACGAGCACTGTAATGTGCCATCTCTGTCCTTCCCATTGACTTTGAATGGAGCAGTATTGTGCACGTGTGACCACTAGTGATGAGAGAGCACCTGAGCTTTGTAGTCCTCGCTAGTGACCACCTCTCTCTTCACACTCCTCCATAACGAGGGGCTCCAAGGTTCTGGGTCTATTGAGCGTTGGGTGGCCTGTGGGTGGGTGAAAGATGTTATAGGAAAGGGCACTTCCCTTTCGGCTGGAATATCTGCTGCATATTATAATAGTAGAAAGGTGGCTGAGATTTTAGTGATCTCCGGAGAATCCTGTATGGCGGCTCCGTGCACCTGTCATAATGCAGAAGGGTGCACAGAGCTTCACACTGACTCCGTCATGTGACGCCCTGGACTAGCCAGGTAGTCACATACATACCAACATACACACCCCCACCCTAGGCAGTTACAACAGTCAAAGAAAAACCCTTGTTGCCTCCCTCCAGGGCCTGATGTCCACACCAGGTGGGGCGGAGCCAGGCGGTTGGCCCCACCCACCGAGGAGTTCACAGGCCTGGAGGCGGGAAAGGTGTGAGTTCAATCTTGGAGGTGAAAGTGAGAGGAGTGAACACTTGAGGTGTCTGGGTCAGAGCCCAGGCACTGACAGCAAGGTTGGCAGACGGTGGTGGCCGTCTGCAGGAGTTGGTGGAACTCCGCAGAGCCGAAAGGACCGGGGTCGGTCGTCGGCCCGCCGGTACCGGACCGGGGAACGGAGTGAAGCTAAGCACACAGGCAGGGCCATCGGACCCCTACCAGGCTTGGAGCCGCCGTCAATAGTCAAATCCGAATGTGACAGGAACCCCCGGGGTTCCCTAACAACCAAGTCCCGATTGAAGGCAACCGCTCACACCGTGAGGATATACAGCCACAGGCTAGAGATCCAAGGGCGAAACCCCCTACCCACGGAGGGGACAACTTCCAACCTGCACCCACCATCCTTCCCGGGATCCCCGTTACCAGCAGCGGTGGTGCCATCATCACCACGTCCCATGGGTGGCGTCACGAACAATCTCCCTAACCAAAAGCACCCCTTTTCACTCACAGGCGAGGAGCGCTGCTCGAGTCCCCGAGTCCGGTCCACCGCTCGAGCCACCGAGCAGCAGCAGCAGAAGCTCCGGACCCGAGCGTGGTGAGCGCGTCCCCTCCGCCCGCGACACGTCATATCTACAATTTGGGGATGTGCCTGGCCGATGATTTCACCAGTTGTGTGAAATGGACCTTATGACTCGTACAGCTAAGTACTGACTGTAACAATCGGATAGTTAATGGACAGCACACTGACCAATGGTACTGAATAGGGCTGTGCCCATGATCCACTTTCTGTGTGAAAAAAATCCCAGCATGCACTGCTGTATTTTGTATTTCAGATGAGATTCGCCTATGGAAGCCCACGAGTGCGCCAAAAAAAATCAGATCCTATATGGATAATCCGTATTATATCTCACATTCACAGATACATTGCACTTATTAACTTAGGAAACTGTATTTGGTCTTGTAATTGTTGATAGAGAGAAACATATCCCGTATGGACGCAATTCACATGTAATATGGATGGAAATTGTCCTTTTTTTATGTGGAAGAAGGTTAGATAACTTTTTTTACATTAGTGTTAACCCCGCCATAGGGTAGGTTCACACTACATTATAAAAAAATCGGTCAATTTATTATCCAGAAAAGTTAAACAATTTTTCTCTCACGTGTCTTCTGTGTTTTTTTTTTTTACAGGAACAGTTATTAATCCTTTACAGCTTCCTCTTTTACAGAATGGTAATGTATCCATATAAATCGGATGTTATATGAGGGGCTGCTGATAAGTCTTTGGCTTTGTGATTTTTTTTTTGTTTCTATGGTAATGAATGAAATGAAATGAAATGAAAGCCTTATGTGTCTAATATACTGTATGTTTTCAAAATGTTGTGTTTGTTGCTTATGGCAACAGTGTTATACACACGTGGGAAAACAAAATGGCAGAGTGTAATGCGATATTCTGAGAGCAGATGAGTGCTAAAATTATTGTTTCTGCAAGGAAACTGCACGAAGGATATTCATGGTGATATGTCGCAGACATTGGGGGATCAATGCCCTTCATATTCCACAGTTAAGAACTAGGTTGCCAAATTTAAAACCGGCCACTTCAGCACCAATGATGAGGAACGTCCTGGACGACCGAGAGTGGTTGTTGTTCCGGAGCTCGTCGATGCTGTGCACAACCTCATACTGGAGAATCGACGAATTTCAGCTAAAGCTATAGCAGACATAATGGGGATTTCCCGTGAACGTGTTTGTGTTATTATCTATGAACATTTGGACATGAGGAATCTATCTGCAAAGTGGGTCCCCAAATGTTTGACAACAGATCAGAGAAGCATGTGAGTGAAAACTTCCCAGTCTATTTTTCAGTGTTTCTGGGCTGAGAAGAACATTCTAGATCGACTGGTCACTATGGATAAGACCTGAATTTACTTGTATGACCCTGAAAACAAGAAGCAGTCAAAAGAGTGGAGGCACAGTGGTCCTCCACATCCAAAGAAGTTTAGGGTGCAAAAATCAGCCACTAAGGTGATGGCGTTTGTGTTTCTGGGATAAGGAGGGCGTGTTGCTAGTGGACTACCTTCAAAAGGGTTCCACCATCAATGCAAGGTATTATATTGAACTTTTGGACTAATTAAAGGCAGCTTTGAAGGCCAAAAGGCGTGGCAAGCTGTCCAAAGGAATCTTGTTCCTGTAAGACAACGCCTCCTCTCACACTGCACAAGCGACCACAGCAAAACTGGCTGAGCTGGGCTTCCAGCTGGTTGACCACCCACCTTATTCACCAGATCTAGCTTCCTCTGGGGGGCGTGGCCTGAGCAGCATGTGAGGAAGACCTGTGTAGAGACAGCTCCTGCAAAAAACTCCTGTATAATCCTGTCCAGCTGGGGTTAAAGTTTGTTTTACTGCTTTCCTGGAGTGGTGACCTCTCCTAGACTGAGGGGGCTTCAAAGACCTGAGTGATATGACCAGAACTCGGGCTGATAAGAAGCGCGGGACACAGGCCACACTCATGGACGCTGGAGCTTCATGTGGGGGCAGGGCGTCTGATGCAATAGCTCGCCTCAGCAAGTTTGCACGAGATCAGCCTGAGATACCTGGAGCTGTTAAGCAGTGTGCCCTCAGCGTGGAGGAGATCCCAGGACAAGAACTGATGGAGGAGGAAGAGCAGCAGGGAGCTGTGAGTATGTTGGCTGCTGCCAATAATGTGGAGCAGGGGGACAACCTTAGAGCTACAGATGAAAACACAGATCCTGGGAGAGCAGAGCCCACCCTCAGTGATGTGCTTGCAGCAGTAAATACCTGCAACAATATGCTAGCCACTTTGAACATACAGATGGGAGGAATTAAAATGGACATTTCATCTATCAGGCACGAGTTGCAGGGGGTCAATGTACGGGTGGGGGCCCTGGAAGACCGGGTCAGTGCCACAGAGGATAAGCTTCCCCCTCTGACTCGGGACCTTGGCAGAGCAATCCACAATATCTCATTGCTTAGGGCTAAGGTGGACGATCTAGAAAACAGATCCCGCAGAAGCAATCTCCGACTGGTCGGGGTCCCAGAAAAGGCAGAAGGCAATAATCCAGTAGCTTTTTTTGAAATGTGGCTCCCCAAGACTTTGGGTATGGATCTGTTTTCTCCTTTCTTCACTATTGAGCGGGCACATAGGGTCCCCACTAGACCCCCACCACCAGGGGCACCCCCTCGTCCTATCCTCCTCAAGCTACTGCACTTCAGGGACAGGGACACTGCGCTCCGCAGAGCCCGGGAGATTAAGGATCTGGCTATTGACGGCCATAAGGTCTCACTGTACCCGGATTTTTCCACTGAAATCCAGCAGAGGAGAGCGCAATTTATTGATGTCAAAAAACGCCTGAGGCAGCTGCAGATCTCTTACTCAATGCTATACCCTACCAGGCTGCGAGTGGTGGCGGATGGTGGGACAAAGTTTTTTGACACTCCAAAGGATGCAGCCGCATGGCTCGATACCAATGAAAAAGGACTGCGCAGAAATCACCGCTGAGGATTATTGCGGATTCCTTGCTGTTGGACTTGCTGAGGTGAACGTGCTATGTTTCCCAGCTGGAACACTTATGGACGGTTGGCAGGAGCCACCCAGATAGGTTACTATGCAGTTGATGACTGTTCAGGAATTTAAACCGTTATGTGCTCTTAGGGTTATGTTTAGCCCCACTTCCCTCTGTTTGAGAGGAATGTCCTGGTTCACTGTGTATGTTTTTATGTTGTTTGACCTTTTCGTTTTATGCACCTGTTTGGTCTATGCTCATCTATGGGAACTGCTGCAGATGGGTCCGGAGGTCCCCGCTTGCTGCCCCCTGCTGTTACATATGTGTACTCACCCTTATGGCGAAGGAGGTTAATATAGTGGCCTGGAATGTGCGAGGATTGGGTGAAGCCACTAAAAGATGTGCAGTTTTTCTGTTTCTACAGCAGCTTAAGCCAGACATAATATTCTTATCAGAAACGCACTTGGTGAAGGAGCGGCTCCACTTGCTCCACAAAAAATGGATAGCCCATGAGTATCACTCTGTATATACCACACATTCCAGGGGGGTGAGTGTCCTGATACACAGGACAGTGCCGTTTGAGTGTCTTAAAGCTTCTGTGGATCAGGAGGGTAGATTTGTATGTCTTTACTGTGTCCTTCATAATGTGCGCTGTGTTCTAGTTGCAATTTATATTCCGCCGCCATACACAGGGGAACCATTGAAACGTATTCTCAATTTTGTTGCTTCCCTCCCTGAGGTCCCCACCCTATTAGTAGGAGACTATAATAATTACTTGCACCCGTATTGGGATAAGTTACATACAGGGAATATCTCAGTGGGGGCGGCAGCTACATCCCTTGCCAGACTGATGGAGGAGGTGGGATATGTAGATATTTGGCGTATTAGAAACCCGCAGGTCCGGCAGTATTCATGCTATTCTAGTTCTCATCATTCACTGTCCCGGATTGACCTGGCCATTGGAAATGCTCAGCTGCTGCCTTGTGTAGCTTCAGTCACGTACCTGGCCAGGGGGGTGTCTGACCACTCCCCACTACAGGTCCGTCTAAGGCTTGGGGACCCGGACCGGCTGGCGGGGATACCTTGGCGGCTCAACCCTTTTTGGATACAACTGATAGGGGGCACTCTGACTGACACTATACGGGAATATTTTGTGACAAATGACGGTACGGCATCTAAACATATAGTGTGGGACGCAATGAAGGCGTATGTTCGTGGGACATATATTAGGGAAATTTGCACCCGAAAGGCGAAAACAAGAGAGCGCACTAAGTATCTGACGGACACTTTAGGTGATGCAGAACGACTTCTTATATCTAACCCTACAGATGATGCCAAGCGGGACTTAGAGAGGGCACAGAGAGCTCTGAGAGACCATATGACTTCCTTGGCCACTAACAAACGCTTTTTCCTTAAGCAGCGGTACTTTACGGAGGGGGAGAGTGTGGGACATCTCTTGGCTACAATTGCTAGGGCGCAGGAGGGATTGACCTATATCACCAAATTGAAACTTGACACTGGAGAGGAGGTGAGGGACAGCGGGAGGATTGTGGAGGTCATGCAACAGTATTACACCCAATTATACTCCTCTAAATCGCATTATGGGGATGAGGAACTGCGGGACTTTGTGGAGGAGATCACTCTCCCCAGTCTGTCAGATAGTGAGAGAGATTCCCTGAATAGAGATATAGACCTGGAGGAGCTGGAGGAGGCGCTCGGTCAAATCCAAAATGAAAAGGCCCCAGGTGCGGACGGACTCCCGGGTGAATTCTACAAATTATATACCCATCTGCTGCTGCCAAGACTCTTGGATGTGTTCAGAGATGCTGAGGAGAAGGGATCCCTCCCTGCATCCATGAGGGAGGCTATTATTGTTCTGATTTTAAAACCCGGGAAAGATCCGACCGCGCCTGACTCCTATCGCCCAATCTCGCTGCTTACATTAGATATTAAATTAATCGCTAAAATTCTAGCTAACAGGTTGTCCCGGGTGATCACGTCAGTGATCCACGAGGATCAGACTGGATTCATCCCCAATAAATCTACTTCCATTAATTTGCGACGTTTATTCCTGGGGATACAGCTAAGTTCTGAGGGGAGAAACAAGGAGAGAGCAGTCCTGTCATTAGATGCAGCCAAAGCCTTTGACAGTATTGAATGGAATTTCCTATGGGTAGTTTTGGAGAAATTGGGTCTTGGCTCCAGATTTATTGGCTGGGTCAAATTGTTATATGCCTCTCCGCGGGCCAGGATTCGAGTTAATCGTTGTACCTCCTCGTCTTTTAATTTGGCCAGGGGCACGAGACAGGGCTGTCCTCTCTCTCCATTACTATTTGCAGCGGCAATTGAACCATTGGCGGCTATGCTTCGTGCATCCGCTGGCGTAAAGGGGTTTGAGATAGGCGGTCTGGAGCATAAGGTTTCCCTCTATGCGGACGATTTGTTGCTGTATCTCAGGGAGGTGGGGACATCGGTGGGCCCAGCAATAAATATTATTATAGAATTTGGTAGGCGCTCGGGACTCCTAATAAACTGGAAGAAATCGGCCCTGCTCCCTATAGATCCACTCCCATCTAATTTTAGTACTCTGGGGCTGCCAATTCCGACGGTGGATAAATTTAAATACCTGGGGATTGTGGTTAGTGCCCGACCGCGTGATTACTACTCTCAAAATCTGGAACCAGTGTTGGCTCAGTTTAGGAACAAGATAGATGCCTGGTGTCGACTCCCACTGTCCCTTATTGGCCGTGCTAATCTACTAAAAATGGTACTGATGCCCAAACTTCTGTATCTTCTCCACAACGCCCCAATATGGATCCACTGGAAATTTTTCCGTAAAATCAACACTTTGTTTCGGGAACTCTTGTGGCAAAAGCAGCAGGCTAGAATCCGCCTTGAGACCCTGCAGAGAGGGAAGGAGGATGGGGGTCTGGCAGTCCCCAACCCGTGGGTTTATTATGTTGCGGCACAGATGCAGCACTTCAGGGGGTGGGGAAAGGATGAGGCATATGACGCTGGGGGCAAATTGGTGAGGGGCCTTGCAGAATGGGGACACCCAGTGGCTTTTTTGGATGCAGGATACTCACCCAGAGGAGGAACATTATATCCAACATTATCATTGATGTACAAGGTGTGGGATAGAGGGAAGCAGTTGCTGGGAATATCAGGAATGACTGAGTACTGGCCCTTATGGCATAATCGTGGACTGGCGGAGCTGCAGAGACTCCCGGGTTGGAGAATGTGGGTGAGCAGGGGGGTGCATCAGGTGTCTCAGATTCTTCAGAATAATATACTTAAAAGATTTGACCAGCTTCAAGCTGAGTTTGGGATACCGCACAGTTCCTTTTACCAATACCTGCAGCTCCGTCATGCCTATGAGACACAGACACGTCGTATGGACATTAGGATAGAGCGGAATCACACTCTTACTGAATTGTTGACATCTGATCGCTCCTATGGTATTATTTCTAGGTTGTATACAGTGATGTTATCTAGACACCTCGACAAATTCCCTTTGCAGGCTAGAGAGAAGTGGGAGAGGGACCTAGGCCCTATGACAGAGGAACAGTGGGGTGAGGTCCTGTCTCAGACTCCAAGCCTTGCTGTATCTGAAGGCCAACGACTGTCGCAGCTATTCCTGTTACATAGAGTATATAGGACACCTAGTCTATTGCATAAGATGGGAGTTAGGATGGATGATCTGTGTCCTAGGTGCGGACAGGAAGGTGCGAATCTGATGCATATGATGTGGTCCTGTGGGAACATTGAAGATTACTGGAGGGCAGTACTAGATTTGGTTAGACAAGTTTTCAATATCCGTCTACAGCCAAGACCTATTATATGTATCCTGGGTCTACTGGAGGGGGGGGGTGGACTTGAGTTCGCCGGTAATGGTCGGTATTACACGTCTCTTGTACCAGGCTAGGAAACTGTTGGCCTACCACTGGTTGGACCCAGCGCCTCCGGTCATCGGGGATTTTAGGGAAAGAGTAAACGCTATACTTCGACTGGAGAGAGGAGTATACCTTAAAAGAAATGCATTGAAAAAGTTCTATAAGATCTGGGGGGCATGGTTGGATACCCCAGGCCTTCCCTCCTCGGCGTTACTGCAGGACAGTGCGAGCGACCAGGTCCTTCTCCTTCTGACCGGTTAACAAATTTCCTCAAATAGGGTGATATACGTACTGCTGGAAGGTGTGTGCATGTATATGTGTGTGCATGTATATGTGTGTGCATGTATATGTGTGTGCGTGCGTGCGTGCGTGCGTGCGTGCGTGTATGTATATGTGTATATATATATAATGTCATAATGATGCTGGGTAAGCTATACTATGGAGAATATATTGGGAAATAATATGCACTTTGAGACCCATATTGAAATGAGACGTGGACTGCGGGTGCATTGTTTATTATGTTATTTGTGTGGTTTTTCTTATTGACTAAAGGTTTTTTCCCTTTCTGTGATATTTCTATGGAGGGAATTATTTTATGTGTTGTATAATTTTGATGTTAAATAAAAATGAACCTGATTTAAAAAAAAAGATCTAGCTTCCTCCGACTGTCATCTGTTTTCAAACCTGAAGAAACACCTTAAAAATACCAAATTTCACACCATTTCTGATGCCATGGCTGGTATGGATGCCTGGTTTGAGGCACAACCGAAATCCTTCTTTTTGCTAGGCTTATAGACCTTGGAATACCGATGTAACAAGTGTATTGACATCAGTGGAGAGTATGTGGAATAAAAGTAAAGTTTCATCATCCTATCTCGTTTCTTTCTGGGTAAAGCCAAAGACTTATCAGCAGCCCCTCATACGGCGGCATCCCACTTTACTCTCGCACCCATAGACTTGAATGAGTGAGTCTCATCTGATTTTAGGGTCACATTGCAGCATGCAGAGATTTTATTCACAGACAGGTTGTGTCTTTGAAAAAAATCAGTCATCTTCACTGCCCTATAAAATAACATGGGTCTGAGTGCAGTGCGATACAAAAATTAGATCGCATTCGTCTGATTTATAGGCTTGAGTTCACAAACCCTTATGCTATGTTCACACAGAGTGTTTTTGATGCTTTGGGGTTGTTGTTTTTTGCAACAAAGTATAATCTCTTGGCAGTAAAGAACCTGCGTTTATTTGCTGCATTTCTTGCCTCGATTTTTTTGCTGTGTTTTTGGTGTCATTTGTCTACAGTGCATCTTTAAATAAAATTACTTCCATTCACCAGCAAACGCTGCGGCACTTTTTTCACTCTTCATTGGTGAAGAAAAGCTGCAAAAACGCTCAAAGAGCTGACACGCTGCTTCCTTCAAAAACGCAGCATTTTGCCATTTCAGTCAGGAAAGAAATTAATTATGTGTGTATGTGAAATTTCTGGAATCTGAGAGGTTTTACTGCTACTGAAAAAGCAACTTTTTATTAGCATGGATATGCAGTGAAAAAACATGCAAAAAAAAAGCTCCAAAAAAGTACCAAAAACACCTTGTGTACACATAGCCTTAGGCTATGTGTCCACGGTAGAATGTACCTGCGGATTTTTCTGCATGAAAATCTGCGACTTTCGCGGCAAATCCGCACCCGCGGATTTGCCGCGGATTTACCGCGGATTTGCCGCGGATTTTGATGCAGATTTTTTTTTTTTCTTTTCCCCATTCTATACCCAAATCTGCACCAAAATCCGCAACAAACAATTGACATGCTGCAGATTTTTCCGCATCAAAATCCGCGGCAAATCCGCAGCAGAAAAATCCGCAGCATGGACACAGCATTTCCAAAATGCCATTGAAATGGCTTGGAAGTGCCGCTGCTGCAGATTTTCGGGAAATCCGCGGCAAATCCGCGGCAAATCCGTGGCAAAATCCGCGGCAAATCCGCAGCGTGGGCACATAGCCTTAGAGTGAAAGAGAAACTCGTAAACAGCGTCTTACTGCTCTTTTTGGGAGTGACAACCCAGGCTAAGATGAGATCTCCAGCACTGAACCTTATCTTGAGTGTTAAGTTTCTATGCCGCCATATGTTCTGCCAAGGATGAATTGGTATCTTTAGTGCCTGAGAAATACAGAATGCTTCTTCTGTTTAAAAATGTATGTCTTTGTAAGTAACACCACTCCGGAGAACAGGGCATAGGCACAGCTGTATAATAGCACCTGTGAAATACCTCATACTGCTTCAGAATATAAGGAGTGAATAAAAGGGCCAGAAAAAAGCACCGTGGGATTATAACACTATACAGTGTGTCCACCCATATCCTGTACACTGCCATTAACTTGAGAACGGCGGCAGCTATAGGCATAGAAGTGGTGTCTAGTTTGTAATTCATTTTTTTTCTCTATCTTGTTCTGTTTTCGAGATAAAAATGCTAACTCCATTGTTTTCCACCAGGTGGCGCTATAGGTGGTTTCATTGCGTAGCGCATGGATACTTTACTATACCTAGACACCACTTCTATGCCTATAGCTCAAGTTAATGGCGGTGTACAGGATATGGGTGGACACACTGTATATGTATACTATTTATTTTTTTCATGGCCTAATTTGGCATGGGCCAAAAAGATTTGTTATATTTTCTGGCATTTCCTTGTAATGTGTCACCAACCTCTTTGTTATAATGAAAGATAAGTTATGTTCATTTACAGGATTATCACAGAAGACCGCATATGGTACAAGAAGAAGCAGCAACCATGAAACCTGGTCATGTTATGATTTGCACCCTGATATTCATAGCCTGCGACCTTACGGTGTCCACCCTATTATACATCTGCACCTGTAAAAAGGCGAGTATCATTCAAGACATAGTGCAATTTGATATATTTCATTCCATGTCGGACGTCTGGGGAACCTCTTTGCTGAGAGCCTCCATATCTCTTGGAGCTTTATTAGGAGTAGCATGGAATCGGATGAATGGTCCTCGAAGGCTCCAGGCGTCCCTAACCCCTATGACCTTGGTGTGCTACCTCATTGCCTCCTATGCCACGATTAAGCTCTTGCTGTATTCTGAGGAGGATAAGCCTGTTAAAGATCCTTGGTTCTGGAGCCTTCTGATGTGGACATGGGTGTCCTCAGCTGTCACCCTCCTAACGTGGAAACAGATGGGTGAGATGACCCCTTGCAGACAAGAGGGAAGATCTTATTCTGAAGTGTTTGATGATCAGGAGAGACGACAAAAACAGGAGGGAAAAAGTGAGATCTCGGGAGCAACTGTAGGAAGATTATTATCTTATTCCAAACAGGATTTTGGATATATGTTGACTGCATTTCTCTTCTTGATTCTCTGCACGCTGGGTAAGTCATGATCTTGTAGTTCAGCATAACTTGTAAATTCAGAAATAATCAGTATTTATGGATTTTTCTGTAATTGAAGGCAACCAAGGAACCATTAGTGCGGATTAAATAGCACTTGCCGCATTAAAATAGTGCCCCCTGCCTGTCACTGAACTCCATCAGCCATCCTGTAGCACCAATGGGCCAGAGGTCACTAACAGACATCTTTTTTACACATTAGGCCCCATTCATTATTGCATTTCCTCCCTTTGTTTTTTTGTTTTTTTGCATCAATACCTCTCAATGAGTCAATTTTTGATTTGCGACAAATGCAGCAAACAATTTGTGCATTTTTTAAACCTGTCTATTGTTGTTTAGTAGTGATGGGTGGACCTGGACTGTAAAAGTATTTAGATGCCAGGCCCAGATTTCCCAGGGAATGATCCAGATCTGCCAACTCAGGAAATAAAAGAAAAAATTAGGAAAAATAAAGCAAGCTCGCTATACTTACCAAGTCTCCGGCGCAGCTGTAACTGCTTCCTTACCACTCACTCTTCTTCTAGGGGCACTTATTAGCCTCATACATATTCATGGCTTTCCCCACCCACCGGCAGTCCTGGCATCTGTGATTGGTTGCAGTCAGACACACCCCCAGCCTGTGTGACAGCATCTGACTGCTTGCAATCACAGACCCTGTCTGTGGGTCATTATCGTGGTATAAAAATAAATACATAAATTGTCATAGGGTCACCCCATATTAGGATACTTAGCACAGATAAAGCATATGGATATAGGCTGCGCTGCAGTCCTCGTTACTAATAAAGGGCTTAGTGGCAGCTGTGAGCTGTCATTAACCTCTTATTACTCCGATTGCCACCGCACCAGGGCAATCGGGAAGAACCGGGTAAGGTGCCGGGATTGTCACATTCAATGGACTCAACAATCCTGGGTGACTGCAGGTTGCTATTTTTAGACTGTGAGGGGCCCAATAAACATGGGTCTCGCCAACCTGACAATACCAGCTCCCAACTGTTGGCTTTAACATGGCTTGGTATCAAAACTGAGGGGGGGTGACCGCACACCGTTTTTTAACAATTATGTATTTAAATAATTAAAAAATATATATATACACAGCCAAGATAAGCGCACAGCTGGGGGCTGCAGCCTGTAGCCGTATGCTTTATCTGTGCTGTTTTTTTTTTTAATATGGGGGGACCCTATCACAATTTTTTTTTTAAAATGTATTTATTTTTACACTTATTATTTCACACCTTATTTTTACACCATGTACAGTGACCCGCAGGCAGGGTCTGTGATTACAAGCAGCCAAACACGCTGTCACACAGGCTGGGGTGCTGTCTGATTGCAACCAATCACAGACATGGGGACTGCTGGTGGGTGGGGGAAGCAGTGAATATGTATAAGGCTAATTAGCGGCCCAAAAGCAGTTACATCCGCGCCGGAGACTTGGTAACTATAACGAGCTTGCTCTAATCCCCCTTTAACATCTACCACCATTTTTAAGCACTGAATTCTGGTCTCCATAGACTTTAAAGTCCGATTAGACCCCCCGATCCCAGATATCTGTGAGTCCGCCCATCACTATTGTTTAGTTTTCTGATTTTTATGTTAGTGTGGTTTTTACCGGTGTTTTAGGCTATGTCCGCACACTGCAGTTTATTTGTTAACAACAAAACTGCAACTACTGGTAGAAAAACGCACCTTTGATCAAAAAACGCATGCATTTTTGCAGCATTTTTGGCCCGTGCGTTATTTGAGTGAAATAAATGGCTGGAAGGGCTAAAACATTCTGTACAAAAATGCATAAAGAATTAATATGCTGCCGTTTTTCTGTCAGACCAAAAAAGGAAGCAAAAAAAAGCGCACAGCATTTCTGAGTTCTTACAGACTTTGCTGGGGGAAGGAAAAACCACAGCGTGATCATGGAGCCTTAGTCTATGTGCGTACGTTGCGTCGTGTCCCATGCTGCAAATTCTGCAGTGATTTGGGAGTGCATGTGCGCTTCAAATTGCTGCAGAAACACTGCGTAATGGATGCAGTGTGTCTGCGGAATAGAAGCCGATTTCATGCGCTCTGGATGCAGTCTCTCCCATAGAGTGGGAGCAGCATCCAAAGCGCACGAAAAAAGTGACATGCTGCATTTTTGAACGCAGAAATTTTGTCAAATATTTGACTCTAAAAACACTGCGTTCAAAAAAGCATCGTGTGGATGGATTATGCACAATCTTCATAGATTGTGCAGGGGACGCAGGACGCATGCAGTTACACTGCAGTGCTAAACGCAGCGTAAATGCATGAAATTACACTATGTGCGCACATAGCCTTTGACCGATTAATCAAATATGACTTGTTTAAAAAGTGGCAAAATTTGTTGCAAATCTACCCCAGTCTCCCCCAACTGGAGTAATTTTATGTACACCAGATGTTTTGCCGTGATTCATTTTGTGAATTTTTTTTAGTCTAAAAAGTCACAAAATGGGTCAAAGAAAATAGCATTTTGGATTTTGTGCAAAATTCATAACATTCCTTTTTGAAGAATTTTGCACAAAAAAACTGCAACAAAAACCACATGACAAAAATTAAAATTAACTTGAAAACCCCTGCAAATGATGAATGGGGCACATAGTGTTTTATTTTTGCTCCTAGGCTATGTTCACATGTCGCAGAAAATTTCAGCTCCGGATTTGGTGACAACGAATCCACTGATAGGATCCATATGCGCCTCCTGTGGATTTTGTTGCTGCTGTGACTGCGGATTTCACTATGCTCCATTTACAGTGCCTTTAATATGGTGAAATCATCTATGAAAATCAGCACAAGAAGGAGCTTTCATTTTTGTGCTGATTTTTTCCGCAATGTGTGAATGGGATTTTGAAAAACTCATTTACTGCAAATGTTCGGGGTGGAATCTGCACTTAAGGCCCCGTCACACATAGAGATAGATCTGTGGCAGATCTGTGGCAGATCTGTGGCAGATCTGTGGCAGATCTGTGGCAGATCTGTGGCAGATCTGTGGCAGATCTGTGGCAGATCTGTGGCAGATCTGTGGCAGATCTGTGGCAGATCTGTGGCAGATCTGTGGCAGATCTGTGGTAGATCTGTGGCAGATCTGTGGTAGATCTGTGGTAGATCTGTGGTAGATCTGTGGTAGATCTGTGGTAGATCTGTGGTAGATCTGTGGTAGATCTGTGGTAGATCTGTGGTAGATCTGTGGTAGCAGTGAAATTGTGGACAATCAGTGCCAGGTTTGTGGCTGTGTACAAATGGAACAATGTGTCCATGATTTCACTGCAACCACAGAGCTGCCAAAGATTTATCTCTGTGTGTGACGGGGCCTTTAGGCTCTCATTTTGTTTGGAAAACTGCACCTAAAATATTGACCGATGAGATCTATGAATGCCGGGAATACGTCACAAGTGCTTAGGGTAACATGGAAGTTAGTATTCTCCAGGGCTAACTAATCTTATTCAGTGATTTCTACAGTAACTTTACTAGTAATGATGAACGAGTTTTGAAATACTTGGATTCGTGATACTTGTAACAGGTACTGTCTAATACCACGTATGCATTCCGAATACTGTCTGCAATGCAAGTCAATGGGGAATACTCGCAATGTAACAAATAACCCGAATGCCGTGCTAGTCGTGCGAGTAGCAAAACAGGATTTGGGTGTATGCACTGATGGGGCCATTGACTATAATAGTGCAGATAGAGCCACCGTGTGCTCCTACGTGCACCATTTTCGGGCTTATACCCTTTCTGGAGGTGGACACCCAGATGTAGTAGACTGCATCTGGGTGTCCGCCTCCATTATAGTCAATGGCCCTGTCAATGTTACTGATGAGATTCTATGTGGATAGAAGAATGGGGAGTGGGCAGAGACCTGCCTCTAGTTCCTCCATCTTTCCATTGTCTTAAGCCCCCGTCACACACAGCGAGATTGCTAGTGAGATCGCTGAAACGTCACAGGTTTTGTGAAGTATCAGCGACCTCGCTAGCGATATCGCTGTGTGTGAAAGGCAGCAGCGAGCGGGCCCCTGCTGTGAGGTCGCTGATCGTGATAAAACGATCAGGACCATTTTTTGCTTGTTGGTCTCTCTCTGTGCAGCACGCATCGGCGTGTTTGACGGTAGGAGACCAACGAGCACCCGGCGTCGCACTGGCTACCGGAGGAATCTCCAGTAATGCCAGGACTGGATTCAGTTACCTGCATTGCACTCCGGAGCTCTCACCTGAGCTCTGGAGTGCAGCCTAGACTGCACCGCGAGCGCCGAGTGATTGATTCCCTGGCGATTGCGGTTCAGTTCATGACAGCTGCAGACATCCCGGGCTGATCTCCGGTGCTCTCATCTGAACTCCGGATTGCACCCCAGCCTGTCCGCAGCTGTTATGAACTGAACCGCAATCTCCGGGGGAATCAATCACTCGGCGCTCGCAGTGCAGTCCTGCAAACTCTGAGATCAGACCAGGCTGCAGCTGAGAGCTCCGGAGTGCAAAGCAGGTAACTGAATCCAGGCCAAGCATTACTGAAGATTCCTCCGGTAGCCAGCAGGGAGCCGTCGTTACACGAGTCGCTGGTGGCTGATTTCTGATCGCTGAGGAGATCTGCCTGATTGACGGCTCACCAGCGACCATGTAGCGACATTCCAGCGATCCCTGCCAGGTCGGATCGCTGGTGCGTCGCTACATGTAACGAAACCCTTAGAATCTACTCAGTAACCACTGCCATGTCCTATCTCATTAATGGGAAAGTCTTCACTGA
This sequence comes from Anomaloglossus baeobatrachus, assembly GCF_048569485.1. Classification (NCBI taxonomy): domain Eukaryota; kingdom Metazoa; phylum Chordata; class Amphibia; order Anura; family Aromobatidae; genus Anomaloglossus; species Anomaloglossus baeobatrachus. The sequence continues at coordinate 742,567,749 of NC_134353.1, forward strand.
ATACGGATTTTACCTCACAAATGAGAATTTTGATAATGACTGAACAATTCTGTAAGAGAAACAAGCAAATGTGTCTGATAAGATTTACAGTGGTGAAAGTAAGTATTTGATGCAGTGCCTATTTTGCAAGTTTTCCCACCTACAAAGATTGGAGAGGTCTGTAATTTTTATTGTAGGTCCATTCAACTGTGACAGACAGAATCCCCCCGAAAATACAGAAAATCACATTGTATTATGTTTAAATAATTAATTTGCATTATATTGCATGAAATAAGTATTTGATCACCTACCAATCAGCAAGAATTCTGGATCTCACAGACCAGTTATTTTTTCTTGAAGAAGCCCTGCTACTCTGCACTCATTATCTGTATTAATTCCATCTGTTTGAACTCGTTACTTGTATAAAAGACACCAGTCCACACACTCAATCAATCACACTCCAACGTCTCCACCATGGCCAAGACCAAAGAGCTGTTTAAGGACACCAGGGACAAAACTGTAGACTTGCACAAGGCTGGGATGGGCTACAAGACAATAGGCAAACAGCTTGGTAGAAGGCAACAGCTATTGGCGCAATTATAAGGAAATTGAAGAAATTCAAATTACGTTAGTCTTAAGGCCCTGTCACAGACAGAGATAAATCTGCGGCAGATCTGTGGTTGCAGTGAAATTGTGGATAATCAGTGCCAGGTTTGTGGCTGTGTACAAATGGAACAATATGTCCATGATTTCACTGCAACCACAGATCTGCCAAAGATTTATCTCTGTGTGTGACAGGGCCTTTACTCAGTCTGAGCTCCATGCAAGATGTCGCCTTGTGGGTAAGGATGATTCTGAGCAAGATCAGGAATCAGCCCAGAACTCCATGGGAGGACCTGGTCAATGACCTGAAGAGAGCTGGGACCTCAGTCTCAAAGATTACCATTAATAACACGCTATGCCGTCATGGATTAAAATCCTGCAGGCCACGCAAGGTCCTCCTGCTCATGCCAGCACATGTCCAGGCCCGTTTGAGGTTAGCCAATGGCCATCTAGATGATCTAGAGGAGGTATGGGAGAAGGTAATGTGGTCAGATAAGACCAAAATAGAACTTTTTGCTTTCAACTCCACTCACCGTGTTTTGAGAAAGAAGAAGGATGAGTACAGCCCCAAGAATACTGTCCCAACCATGAAGCATCGGGGTGGAAACATCATACTTTGGAGGTGCTTTTCTGTAACGGGAACAGGGTGACTTCACCGCATTGAAGGTACGATAGATGGGGTCATGTATCACAAGATTTTGGCCAACAACCTCCTTCCTTTAGTAAGAGCATTGAAGATGGGTTATGGCTGGCTATTCCAGTGTGACAATGACCCGAAGCACACAGCCAGGGTAACTAAGGAGTGGCTCCATAAAAGCATTTCAAGGTCCTGGAGTAGCCTAGACAGTTTCCAGACCTAAACCCAATAGAAAATCTTTGGAGGGAGCTGAAACTCAAAGTTGCCCAGCGACAGCCTCGAAGCCTGAAAGATCTGGAGAAGATCTGTATAGAGGAGTGGGCTAAAATCCCTGCTGCAGGGTGTGCAAATTTAGTAAACAACTACAGGAAACATCTGACCTGAGTAATTGCAAACAAAGGTTTCTGTACCAAATATTAAGTTCCGTTTCTCTATTGTATCAAAAACTTAATTCATGCAATAAAATGCAAATTAATTATTTTAAAATCATGCAATGTGATTTTCTGGATTTATTTTTTTGATTCGGTGTGTCACGGTTAAAGTGTAGCTACGATAAAAATCAGACCTCTCCGTTTTGTAGGTGGGAAAACTTGCAAAATCGGCAGTTTATCAAATACTTATTTTCCCCACTGTATTGCAAAGTTGCTTATCTTTATGCGTAGTATTGATTTATAAAATAAAACTTAAAACGACAGTTATGCTTTAAGCCCCAGGGAGCCATTAACCGTATGCTAAAATGCAATGTGAATATAGTCTAAGGGTAATTTCAAACAAGCTTTTAAAAAAATCGTTCAGCGTTTCATCCAGAAAACTCAGAATTTTTTTTTCTCACTTGTCATTTGTGGGTAATTCAGGTTCAGTCCATACACAATCCGTCTTTTTACAGAATCAGCTATTAATAATTTAGAAGTAGTGATGGGCGAACCCAACTGTAAAGTTCGGGGTTCGTACCAAACACCTAGTGTCCATGCACGGGCCCCGAACATGGACTTCTCAGGCAGGGCCGGCTCCAGGTTTTTGTGGGCCCTGGGTGAAAGAGACTCAGTGGGCCCCATCCACACATAGACATGCACAGATACATACACATACAGGCATACGTACACATACATATTTAAAGAGAAATTCACAAAAACATATATAAATAGACATAAATCTAGACACAGTCATATACACTGACATACATAGATACACATCATACATGCACACACAGACACATTTTTATATTTTTATCTATATTTTTATTATTGGGAAGCCAGCAACAGCCTCATTCACCTCCCCTCTTGTCTCCATCCAGCTCCTCCTGAGCATGTGTCTGTGCCACGCTGATTGGTGGCAGTCACTAACAGACATGGCCGCACATAGAGCACACTAACACCACTGTTATACATCACAAGAGAGGCTGGGGACATACACATTACTGGGGGGTATACATATTACTGAGGAAAGGGATATACAGCAATGGGGAGCATACAGCTCTAGAGGGGGGTAGTGGCTCTGAGGTGGGGGGGGACAAACAGCTCTGAGGTGGGGGGACATGCAGCTCTTGAGGGTATACAGCATTAGGGTGGGGGGACAAACTGCTCTGAGGGGGTCTACAGCATCGGGGTGGAGGGGACATACAACTCTGGGGGTATAGTAGTATACAGGCCTCATATTCCTCCATATAGTGTTATGAAGCCCCCATAGTCCTCCATATAGTATTATGTAGCCCCCATGTAGCTTTATGCAGCCCCCATATGGCACTATGCAGTCCCCATATGGCATTATGCAGCCCCCATATGGCACTATGCAGCCCCTAATATGGCACAATGCAACCCCCATATAACATTAAGCAGCCCCCATATAGCACAATGCAGACCCATATAGCATTAGGCACCTTCATGGGGTATACAGCCCGCATATAGCACAATGCAGACCCAGATAGCATTAGCCACCCTCATGTGGTATACAGCCCGCATATAGCACAATGCAGACCCAGATAGCATTAGGCACCTTCATGTAGTATACAGCCCGCATATTGCACAATGCAGACTCAGATAGCATTAGGCATCCTAATGTGGTATACAGCTCGCATATAGCACAATGCAGACCCAGATAGCATTAGGCACCCTCATGTAGTATACAGCCAGCATATAGCACAGTGCAGACCCAGATAGCATTAGGCATCCTCATGTAGTACACAGCCCATATATAGCACAGTGCAGAGCCAGATAGCATTAAGCACCCTCCTGTAGTATACATCTCGCATATAGCACAATACAGACCCAGATAGCATTAGGCATCCTCATGTAGTGCACAGCCCCCATATAGCACAATGCAGACCCAGATAGCAATAGGCACCTTCATTTAGTATACAGCCCGTATATAGCACAATGCAGACTCAGATAGCATTAGGCACCTTCATGTAGTATACAGCCCGCATATTGCACAGTGAGGACTCAGTAGCATTAGGCATCCTCATGTGGTATACAGCCCCCATATAGCACAATGCAGACCCATATAGCATTAGGCACCCTCATGGGGTATACAGCCCGCATATAGCACAATGCAGACCCAGATAGCATTAGCCACCCTCATGTGGTATACAGCCCGCATATAGCACAATGCAGACCCAGATAGCATTAGGCACCTTCATGTAGTATACAGCCCGCATATTGCACAATGCAGACTCAGATAGCATTAGGCATCCTAATGTGGTATACAGCTCGCATATAGCACAATGCAGACCCAGATAGCATTAGGCACCCTCATGTAGTATACAGCCAGCATGTAGCACAGTGCAGACCCAGATAGCATTAGGCATCCTCATGTAGTACACAGCCCATATATAGCACAGTGCAGAGCCAGATAGCATTAAGCACCCTCCTGTAGTATACATCTCGCATATAGCACAATACAGACCCAGATAGCACAGTGCAGACCCAGATAGCATTAGGCATCCTCATGTAGTGCACAGCCCCCATATAGCACAATGCAGACCCAGATAGCAATAGGCACCTTCATTTAGTATACAGCCCGTATATAGCACAATGCAGACTCAGATAGCATTAGGCACCTTCATGTAGTATACAGCCCGCATATTGCACAGTGAGGACTCAGTAGCATTAGGCATCCTCATGTGGTATACAGCCCGCATATAGCACAATGCAGACCCAGATAGCATTAGGCACCCTCATATAGTACACAGCCCCTATATTGCACAGTGCAGAGCCAGATAGTATTAGGCATCCTCATGTAGTACACAGCACCTATATAGCACAGTGCAGAGCCAGATAGCATTAGGCATCCTCATGTAGTACACAGCACCTATATAGCACAGTGCAGAGCCAGATAGCATTAAGCACCCTCCTGTAGTATACAGCTCGCATATAGCACAATACAGACCCAGATAGCACAGTGCAGACCCAGATAGCATTAGGCATCCTCATGTAGTGCACAGCCCCCATATAGCACAATGCAGACCCAGATAGCAGTAGGCACCTTCATTTAGTATACAGCCCGTATATAGCACAATGCAGACTCAGATAGCATTAGGCACCTTCATGTAGTATACAGCCCGCATATTGCACAATGAGGACTCAGTAGCATTAGGCATCCTCATGTGGTATACAGCCCGCATTATAGCACAATGCAGACCCAGATAGCATTAGGCATCCTCATATAGTACACAGCCCCTATATAGCACAGTGCAGAGCCAGATAGCATTAGGCACCCTCGCGTAGTATACAGCCCGCATATAGCACAATATAAACCCAGATAGCACAGTGCAGACCCAGATAGCATTAGGCATCCTCATGTAGTGCACAGCCCCCATATAGCACAATGCAAACTCAGATAGCAATAGGCACATTCATGTAGTATACAGCCCGTATATAGCACAATGCAGACCCAGATAGCATTAGGCATCCTCATGTAGTACACAACTCCTATCTAGCACAGTGCAGAGCCAGATAGTATTAGGCATCCTCATGTAGTACAGAGCACCTATATAGCACAGTACAGAGCCAGATTGCATTAGGCATCCTCATGTAGTATACAGCCCGTATATAGCACAGTGCAGAGCCAGATAGCATTAGGCATCCTCATGTAGTATACAGCCCGTATATAGCACAGTGCAGACCCAGATAGCATTTGGCACCTTCATGTAGTACACAGCCCCTATATAGCACAGTGCAGAGCCAGATAACATTAGGCACAATCATGTAGTATACAGCTGCCATATCATTTAATGCACCCCCATGGTCATCTGGCCACAGTGATTGTACATACTCACTTCACCTCATTCCCCCACTGCTCCAGTCTCCTCGGCACGTCCACTGCTGTCGTTTGCTCTGACCTCTCAGCAGGCGCGCAGTGATGACGTCACTGCGCTCTGCTGTTGAGCAGTCAGAGCGCCGACAGACACAGCGGGGAGAATGATGAAAGAGAGAGCGCGCCACTCCATCTCATCATTGCTCTAAATTGTATCGGCAGTCGGCAACTGCGATGCCGATACAATTGAAAGCGCGATCCTTGGTGGGGGGAGGCCGGTGACAGCACTGGCACCGGGCTCCCTTGACCAGCGGTACGCCACTGCGGCCACCGCGAGGCCAGGGCCCTGGCATTTGACCGGGTTTGCCGGGTGCTGATGCCGGCCCTGTTCTCAGGTAATTCCATGTTACTTTTTGGGTTCGTCTGTGCGGATAAAAAAAAATAAAGGAAGCAAAATAGTGATTAAAGCAGGACAATGACACTTACAGAGCTCCCGCGCGGCTGTCACACTGCTTCTTTATCTACTCATTAAACCCTATGAATATTCATTGGCTCTGCTGCCAACCCTCTGTGACAGCATCTGTGATTGGTTGCAGTCAGACTGCGCCCACACCCTCTCTGCTGGCGTCTGTGATTGGTTGATCTTACACTAGCTGTCTGGGTCCCCGCAGTGGAGTGTAAAAATAAATAAATATTTGGAACATATGGAGTAGAGTCCCTTGTATTTTGATTCCTAGTGCAGACGAAGCAGACTGCTGGAGACTGCAACCCCAGCTGTGGACTTTATCTTGTTTGTGTATCACAATATGAGGGACCCAACTCGGCTTTTTTTAAATTAATTAAATAAATAGTTTAAAAAACAACATGGTGTCCCCTCAATTTTGATATTCAGCCAAGATATAGCAGGCAGCTTGGGGCTGGTATTCTGAAGCTGCCATGGCCCATGGTTATTGGGCTCTCCCCAGCCTAAAAATAGCAGACAACAGCCACTTCAGAATTGGTGCATCAATTAGATGCGCCAATGCTGGCACTTTTCCCTGGCTCATCCTGATTGCCATGTAGTGGTCCCTGTTAATCACAGCTGTGATTTGTCAAAAAATATCAAAGCTGCCACAAAGTCTTATTAGTAATGTGTAGGGGTCTATGAGACCCCCCTTGTACTAATCATGTCAGTAAAAAGAAACACAGAGAAAAATCCTTTATTTAACAAAAAAAAAAAAACCCCTCTTTCTCCAATTTATTAACTCTCTGCTACATCTAGAGATTGCAGTGTGCGGTCAAATAGAAATCATGACCAATCGCAGGATACTCTTCCAGGGACAGACCACTACATCCCACTTTGGCAATGCTAAACAAGGTATGGAACAGAGGGAAGGAGTTGCTGGGACCATTGAGGACTACTGGAGTACAGTATTAGAGCTGATCAGACAGGTTTTTAATATACATCTACAGCCAAGACCTGTTACATGCATTCTGGGTCTCCTGGAGGGGGGGTTGGACTTGAGTTCATCGGTGACAATTGGTATTAAGCGACTCATATCAGGCCATGAATCTGTTGGCCTGTCACTGGCTGGATCCGGCTCCTATGAGCATCAGGGAACTTAGGGAAAGAGTTAATACAGTACTTCGATTGGAGAGGGGGGTATACCTCAAAAGGAATGCACTGAAAAAGTTCTACAAGATCTGGGGGGGTGGTTGGATACTCCGAGCCTTCCCTCTTCAGCACTGCTGCAAGACAGTATGGGAGATCTGGTCCTCCTTCTCATAACTGGATATTACTTTGCTGGGACAGGGTGAACTGCAAGTGGCTGGGATTTATGTGGTTGTTTCAAAAGATGTTGGTTACCTCATATTATGGGCAGTATATTGAAATTAATATTTACTGTGTGACCTATGCTGATGTTAGTTATAGGGGGCAGGTACACTCTTTAATTTAGGTGTACTTTTTGTGACCGAATATGGGCCTTTTCTTCGTGCTGTTTTTGTGAGGAAATAGACCGTTATCTATGTTATGTAATTTTGTTGAGAAAATAAAAATGAACCTGATTTAAAAAAAGAAATCATGACCGATCACTGCGGCCGGCAGGACACACTGGCGGAGCTGCAGTTGTGAGAGCGGTGATGTCAGTGAATTCACCTGAGGTCGCAACTGTTGGTTCCCAAGATTAGGCTATGTGCGCATGTTCAATATTTGGTTCCAGGTAGACAGGATTTGCATCTCATGGCAGAAAACACGTCAAAACAGCATCTTGTTTTTGGTGCGTTTTTCTGCCAGGAAATGCAGATTTGGTACAGAAATGTCTGAAACCAACATGCACACATAGCCTAATCTGGTAATCCAGCATTGAGTTCAATGAGTTCATCTTGGAAACTGACAGCTGTGACCTCAGCTAAACTGACTGACATCACCGCTCTCACAACTGCGGCTCCGTCAGTGTGTCCCAGATGCCACAGTGATCAGTCACGTTTTCTAATGTGGCCTCACAGTGCGACCTTAGGATGTAGCAGAGACGGAATCATCCTGGGATGTTGTTCCTGTGGTTTACACAGGGGTGTTTTGGGGATTAATAAATTGGAGAAAGAGGGTTGTTTTTTGTTTTTAAATAAAGGATTTTTCTTTGTGTTTATTTCTTTTTAATTTATTTTTACTTACACAATTAGTAATGGGGGTCTCATAGACCACTAACCATTACTAATCCAGTGCTTCTTAACAGTTGTGATTTTTTGACAAATCACATCTTTCATTAACCTCTTATATTCTGATTGCCACTGCCCCAGGACAATCGGGATGAGCCAAGTAAGAGCCAGGATTGGCGCATCTAATGGATGCACCAATTCTAGGGTGGCTGTGAGCTGCTATTTTTAGGCTGGGGAGGGCCCAATAACTATGGAACTCCCCAGGCTGAGAATACCAGCCCCCAGCTATCTGCTTTATCTGTACTGGGTCTCAAACTTGGGGGGAACCGCACACAGTTTTTTAAAATTATTTATATAACTAATTTTAAAAATTCCACTTGGGCACTCCCATATTTTGATGTACAGCCCACAGCAGGGGGCTGCAGCCTCTCACCTGGGTATCAAAATACTGGGGATCGCTCATCATTTTTTCTGATTATTCATTTACTTTTACACTCCACTTTGGGGACTCAGACAGCTAGTGTGAGGGCAACCAGTCACAGACGCCAACACAAAGGGCAGGGGCGCAGTCTGACTGCAGCCAAACACAGATGCAATCATAGAGAGTGTGGGTGGGACAAGCAGTGAATATTCATAAGCTTTAATGAGCGGACCCGGAAGCAGTGTTAAAATTCAGTGAGTATAATTGACCTGTTTTCATCCCCATTTTGGTTATTTTTGCAGCTCCTTAGCCCTTTCCAACCCCATTTTATAGCACTAAAGTTAGGGTACCAATAGACTTATTTGGAGTTCGAGGTCCGAGCTGAAGTTCGGATCAGGCCAGACTTATTTTTTAAGTCCATCCAAACCCAAATATCTGCGGATTCACTCATCTCTATTTACAAGACCATTCATGGCTTCCTATATTACAGAATTGCAATGTATCTGTACATAAAAACATTTTACTGTGGCTCCATATGGCAATCATTTTTGTTTTTTGCACATCCATAGACTTCAGTGGGTGAGTATTATCTGATTTATGGATGAAACTAGTACATGGTGCAATTTTTTTCACATACAGATTCGGTTAGTGAAAAAAATTCCTCATCTGTACTGTCCCACTGAATAACATTGATCCGAGTGTGGTCCGTATTTTTTTAACAAACAACACTCAGGCTAAAACTACGGTCTTGTGAACCTGGCCTGAGGTTAAATTCCCATGATGAGTTTTTGGTGAGTTTTTGATATTGTGTATTTTTGGCATTGATAGAAATGTCATGCCCAATGTGTTTTTTTTCCTCAGCGGAAACTGACCTGTGGTGTGTGTTTTAAATTCCCAATATATCAATTTATCTTACAGGTATGCTGAATTTTATGTGTGGATTTCCTCCATAGAATTGCATTAGATGGGAAAAATCTGCAGGTAATAAAACTGTTTGTTTTTAGTGCCTTTTCCGCTGTGCAGAAATGCTGCAGAAATTCTGTAACATCAAAAACTCACCAATAGGTCATTGTGGCACGCAGCCTTAGGGGGAAAAGACTACTCAGCCTGGGCAGAAGTATATGTTCATTCAGAACTTAGAATTGGATCATGATTATGGATCAAGTCTTGGTATGTGACCGTAAAAGATTTCTGTGCATTATGTCAATTCATGATGGAATTGTTCTTTAAAAAAATTGCTTTCACAGATGGGAGCACAACCTGAAGCCTCTTGTTGAGGCTAGTTGTCAATTTATAAATGCAGTTTTCCTTTATCACAGGGGAAATATTTAGTCCGTATTACACAGGACTGGTCATAGATGGTATTGTCGTCCAAAGAAGTCTGAAGCAGTTTTCCAGCGCGGTTGTAATACTCGCAGTCCTGGCTGTGGGGAGGTAACTTTCTAACTGCTTTTTCTGGTGTGATAGTATAGTGTTCTATGTGGTTTATCAGACTCCCTGTATTATTAGGGGTTTCCTCACAAAAGATTGGTTTACTTTTAAAGGGAACCTGTCACCAGATTTTTCACTATTAAACTAAAAGTGTCACCTTCTGCAGCTCCTGGGCTGCATTCTATGAAGGTGCACCTTGGCCCTGACTCCCCTTCCAAACCCCAAAAATAACTTTACAAAACATGACCCCCACGTATGCTGTTACCTGTTTAGTTCCGGCAGCTTCCTCACCTGCTCAGTACCGATATCAAACATCAGTGCTGAGGAGGAGGAAAGAGGGCAGCTTTATGTGATTGGGGAGAATGTGTTTGTCAGTGTTCTCCTCCATCACAGGAAGTTGCCTCCACGCTTTTTAGCAAAAGTTTTTCTTGTTAAAATGTGCATCTTATAGTCCCAAAAATACTGTAGTTATAAGTCCCGTCATCATAATAAGTTATTGTATCAGATTTCAGAAACTGCATACATTAATGGACAGTTTCCTTAGAACTGATGAGACTGGTGTACTGACTTTCAGCAAAGTGAAAAGCTTATAGGGGTTGTCTAGTTAAAAGAAGTTATCATCTATCCACTGTGACCCGCACCGATTGGCACCTTATTTGCTATTGGGGTGCTGGAAAAAGCAGAGCTCAGCACTTGGCAGCCCAGCAGTCAACCCCCCACCAAGCAACAGTCATTCAGATAGGTGATATCTTTTTTTAACCGGAAAACCGCTATAAGTGTATTCATAAGTTAAACTCTGTATCTGTTCCTACCTCGATTGACAAAATCTTATGTCACGTCACTCCTAGACACTAGCCCAGAATCATCAAAGCAATTTCGCAAGAATTCTGGCTTAAATTGCTTTGAAAAGTTACATTTTTGCACAACTGGGAGTTGAACAAAAATGTTGTGACTTTTGGCGTTTTCACATTAGTTTCTCCCAGCTTCACCAAAATGGGTGTAACTGAGAGGGGACGGGGTTGTGACTCCAAGGCTCATTTAATTCATGACGAGCTGTGGCGCAACTTATACCAGAAATCTTACTGGAGTAAAATGTCAGGTGTAGTGCACGGAATCGTTTGCCACTCGTTAGATACTCCTGATTCATTAAGATGTGTGCGCTTCTTAAGGAATCTGTCACGCTCCCCGGGTCCCCTGTGCTGCCCTCCGGCTCACCTGTCACGCTCCCCGGGTTCCCCGTCTCGCTTCCCGGTTCCTTGGTCCGGTCACCGCCGCTCCCCGCTCTCCAGCACCCCTTGCCAGCGTGTCCCCAGCGTCCTGGTCCCCGCACCCGGCGTCCGTCGGCTTCACAGCCCCATCCTGGCCCTGCTGCTTCCTCCACGCAGCTTCCTGCTCTGGCTTCTGGCACTCGAGCCGCGCGCATGCGCATTAGGGCGCGCGGTCATTGACCCTGTCTTAAAGGGCCAGCGTCCATTAACAGGATATGATGCAAAACAGTTACAGGGTATAAAGGGGGTTTATGTCCAAGGGGGCGGGGCCTGATCTTCGTGTTTCTTAAGCTAGGAGTCAGGTCTCCTGGTGTATATGTGTATATACTCACCTATCTCTCTTGTAGAGCCGTGCCTGCCTCGCCATCCGGTCCAGACCGAATCCCGAACCCCGAACGCAGTCCATCTGCCATCCTGACAGTCCGTACCATCTCGGATCCCTGCGGTGAACTGTCATCTCGCTCCAAAGGTTCCGGACCCCGCCTGACATCTTCTCGGCTTCCGAACCTGAGCTGCGTCACCCGGACTACCATCAGTGACTCCGTGGTCCCAGGGACTTCTCCGTTATACTCCTGTGCACGGACTGTTCTGCTGCCTATAGTGCTCCAGCTACCGGACCCCTTACCACCATCTAGGAGTTCGGCCCAGTGGATCCACCTCCTGGGTCTGCCCGTCCACCTGGCCCTGACAGTAAGATCAGGCCATGGATCCCGCTGCAGCACTAGCAGCCGTACAGGAGGAACTCACACGCCAGCGTGAGACTCAGACCCGCATGCTGCAATTTATGTCTTCTGTGGACGCCCGCCTGAACACGCTACAAGCGGCAGTTACGTCTTCAGCATCCCGGGCCTCCACTAGTCAAGCCACGGCTCCAGCTCCCGTGGCGACTTCTTCAGATACTTCCAGACTTCGTTTGGCCTCACCACCCCGGTACGCCGGAGACCCCAAGACCTGCAGGGGATTCTTAAACCAATGCTCCCTCCATTTCACGCAGCTGCCGCATTTGTTTGCCTCTGATCTAGCCAAGGTCGCCTTCATCATGTCTCATCTAGAGGGTGAGGCACTGGCGTGGATGAACCCCTTGTGGGAGAAGGGGGATCCTGTGACCACGAACATCCAGGACTTCCTGCAGGCATTCCGTGGCACCTTTGATGAGCCCGGACGCGCCTCCGCGTCTGCTTCGTCTCTTCTCCGGTTACGTCAGGGGACTCTGACGGTGGGCCAATACGCAATCCGGTTCCGCACCTTGGCTTCGGAACTCGGGTGGAACAACGAGGCCCTAACCGCCGCCTTCTGGGAAGGACTCTCGGGGCGAATTAAAGATGAGCTGGTGGGTCGTGACGTACCGACCACCCTGGATGCCCTGATCGCCCTAGCGACTCGAGTGGACATCCGCTTTCAGGAGCGATCCAAGGAAGTGTCCCGTGAGAGACGACCGGTACGGCATTCCTCTCCTCCGCAGAAGCCCGCCGTACTTCAGTCTTCGACAGCTGGGGTCCCCGTCCACGAGCCCATGCAGATCGACAGAGTGCGGCAGTCTGAACAACGTAGAGCTGAGCGGCTCGCCAAGGGCCTCTGCTTTTACTGCGGAGAGGACACACACCTGCTATGCTCCTGTCCTGAGAGGCCGGGAAACTCCAAAGCCTAGGGTTGGTAGGAGAGGCCACCCTAGGTGCTGGGACTCTCTCAGACCCGGTTACGTGGACTGTGCAAGTGACAACGGGAGAGACGCGGTTCACGGCTGAGGCATACCTCGATTCCGGGGCAGCAGGCAATTTCATCCAGCAGGCCACGGTGGACAAGTACCAGGTGCCTGTTACTCCACTCGACAAGCCCCTCGTGATTGCCTCTGTGGATGGGAGACCCCTCTCTGACACCATCTCCTGGATCACCATGCCGGTGGAACTGCGTATCGGTGCCCTGCACACCGAGAACATCGCTCTCTATGTCCTTCCACACATGTCCCATCAAATCCTGCTGGGACTTCCCTGGTTGCGGACACACGAACCATCAGTCAGCTGGGGCACTGGCGAAATCACCCGATGGGGCTCTTCGTGCCATGAGAAGTGCCTGAAGACCATACAACCCATCCGACGACCTCCGGTTCCAGAGAACCTACCGGGGCTGCCCTCGGCCTATTGGTCCTTTGCAGACGTCTTTGACAAAAAGGAATCCGAGGTACTTCCGCCACATCGTCCTTACGATTGTGCCATCGACCTGCTCCCTGGAACAACACCACCTCGAGGACGGATATATCCATTGTCTCCAGCCGAAACAAGGGCCATGTCTACTTACATCACAGAGAGCCTGGCAAGGGGATTCATTCGGAGATCCTCCTCTCCTGCTGGAGCAGGTTTCTTCTTTGTCAAGAAGAAAGAGGGCGACTTACGCCCATGCATAGACTACCGGGGTTTGAATCAAATCACCGTAAAAAACAAGTACCCTCTGCCGCTCATCCCTGAATTGTTTGACCGGCTTAGAGGAGCTCGTGTGTTCACCAAGCTGGATCTTCGGGGTGCTTACAATCTGGTACGCATCCGCTCTGGGGACGAATGGAAGACCGCGTTCAATACGCGCGATGGGCACTATGAATACTGCGTGATGCCCTTCGGCCTGTGTAACGCCCCAGCCGTCTTTCAAGAACTGGTGAACGACGTTTTCCGGGACCTTCTTTACGTCTGTGTGGTAGTATATCTGGATGACATCCTTGTCTTCTCTCCGGACCTCCAGACCCACAGAGAGAACGTGCAGCTGGTTCTACAAAGACTGAGAGAGAATCGTCTGTACGCGAAGTATGAGAAGTGTGTCTTTGAGCAGTCTTCTCTCCCCTTCCTGGGGTACATCATCTCTGATACCGGACTGCAGATGGATCCAAAGAAGGTCTCCTCCATTCTCAACTGGCCTCCTCCTTCTGGACTGAAGGCAATCCAACGCTTCCTGGGATTCGCCAACTACTACCGCCAGTTCATCCCTCACTTCTCGGCTCTGACTGCTCCTCTCTCCGCTTTGACCAAGAAGGAGGCTAATCCAAAGGACTGGTCACCTGCGGCCGATGCCGCGTTTGGCTCGCTGAAGCGGGCATTTGCCTCCTCTCCTGTACTTCACCGTCCGGAGTTAAACCGCCAGTTCACCTTGGAGGTGGATGCCTCCTCCTCGGGAGCCGGAGCAGTGCTCATGCAGAAGTCCTCCTCCGGGAAGATGGTGACTTGCGGATTCTTCTCCAAGAGCTTCTCAGCGCCTGAACGCAACTACACCATCGGTGACCGAGAGCTCTTGGCAGTCAAACTGGCTCTGGAGGAATGGCGCTACCTTCTGGAAGGAGCAGTGTACCCCGTTATCATTTACACGGACCACAAGAACCTAGAATACCTGCGGTCTGCTCAGCGACTGAATCCACGGCAAGCCAGGTGGTCCTTATTCTTTGCCAGGTTTGATTTCCAGCTCCATTTCCGACCCGCGGACAAGAATGTACGCGCTGATGCCTTGTCCAGGTCTTTCATGCCCATGGAGCAGGAGGAGGAGACTACCCAACCCATCATCTGTCCTAGCAAAATCATTCCGGTGGCCCCTGTCACCCTGGCCCAGATACCGCCCGGGAAGACCTATGTCTCTGAGACAGACAGGCAAAAAGTGTTACACTGGGGTCATGCCTCGAAAACAGCCGGTCATGCTGGTCAGAAGAGAACATGGGGTGCGATTGTACGCCATTACTGGTGGCCATCCCTTCGCACGGACGTCGCTGCTTTTGTCTCTGCCTGCTCTTCTTGTGCCAGGAACAAGACGCCCAAACACCTGCCATATGGCCGTCTTCTGCCTCTGCCGATACCTTCAGTTCCGTGGCAACACATAGCGATGGACTTTATAACAGACTTGCCATTGTCCTCCGGACACACAGTCATCTGGGTCGTGCTGGATCGATTCTCTAAAATGGCTCATTTCGTCCCTATGGCTGGATTGCCCTCTGCTCAGGAACTCGCGGACGCCTACATACATCACATCTTCCGCTTGCATGGCTTTCCATCTCACATCGTATCCGATAGAGGAACTCAGTTCACCTCCCGCTTCTGGAGGGCTCTCTGCAACCATCTGGGAGTGACTCTGGACTTTTCATCTGCATACCATCCTCAGTCTAATGGCCAAGTGGAGAGGGTCAATCAAATATTGACCTCTTTCTTACGTCACTATGTCAACGCCCATCACGACGACTGGTCCACGCTTCTTCCTTGGGCTGAATTCTCCCATAACCACCACATCAGTGAGTCGTCCTCCAGCTCTCCCTTCCATGTCGTTTACGGACTTCAGCCCTCCGTCCCATTGCCTATATCCCCTTCTTCGGATGTCCCTGCTGCTGATACTGTAGCCCATGACTTTGCAACCATTTGGGACTCTGTCAAGGCGTCCCTTGGGCGTGCTTCCCTGCGGATGAAAAGACACGCAGACAAGAGACGTCTGGATCCTCCGTGTTTTTCTCCTGGAGATCTCGTCTGGCTTGCATCCAAGTACGTCCGATTGAAGATACCGTCCTACAAGCTGGGTCCTCGCTACATCGGGCCGTTTAAAGTCCTCAACAAGATCAATGAGGTCTCCTACAAGCTACAGCTCCCGGCCACGATGAGGATACCCAACTCATTCCACGTCTCCCTGCTCAAGCCGGTTGTCCTGGGTCCCTTCTCCGCTGCTGCCAGTTCGGCTCCTCCACCTATTGCCGATGACGACATCTATGCGGTAAGGGATATCGTGGCCATGAAGACCGTACGGGGTCAACAGTTCTTCCTGGTGGACTGGGCAGGGTATGGTCCTGAGGATAGGTCCTGGGAGCCCCGGGAGAATGTGGGTACTCCGCTGATCCGTGCCTTCCTGTCCCGGTTGCGGGGAGAGGGCCGTGGGGGGGGGGGTACTGTCACGCTCCCCGGGTCTCCTGTGCTGCCCTCCGGCTCACCTGTCACGCTCCCCGGGTCCCCCGTCTCGCTTCCCGGTTCCTTGGTCCGGTCACCGCCGCTCCCCGCTCTCCAGCACCCCTTGCCAGCGCGTCCCCAGCGTCCTGGTCCCCGCACCCGGCGTCCGTCGGCTTCACAGCCCCATCCTGGCCCTGCTGCTTCCTCCACGCAGCTTCCTGCTCTGGCTTCTGGCACTCGAGCCGCGCGCATGCGCATTAGGGCGCGCGCGGTCATTGACCCTGTCTTAAAGGGCCAGCGTCCAATAACAGGATATGATGCAAAACAGGTACAGGGTATAAAGGGGGTTTATGTCCAAGGGGGCGGGGCCTGATCTTCGTGTTTCTTAAGCTAGGAGTCAGGTCTCCTGGTGTATATGTGTATATACTCACCTATCTCTCTTGTAGAGCCGTGCCTGCCTCGCCATCCGGTCCAGACCGAATCCCGAACCCCGAACGCAGTCCATCTGCCATCCTGACAGTCCGTACCATCTCGGATCCCTGCGGTGACCTGTCATCTCGCTCCAAAGGTTCCGGACCCCGCCTGACATCTTCTCGGCTTCCGAACCTGAGCTGCGTCACCCGGACTACCATCAGTGACTCCGTGGTCCCAGGGACTTCTCCGTTATACTCCTGTGCACGGACTGTTCTGCTGCCTATAGTGCTCCAGCTACCGGACCCGTTACCACCATCTAGGAGTTCGGCCCAGTGGATCCACCTCCTGGGTCTGCCCGTCCACCTGGCCCTGACAGAATCAAGAGCGTCATACTTCGACATGCCCCTCATCAAGACGGACAAGAAAATCATTGGCCTTGATTCATGTGTACTGAGTTTGAGTTTAGGAGTTTGGGTCATGATTTCATCTAGGCACTCATTTTCAACTGCAGATTTTTCTGTAAAACATTTTAGTTGAGAGCCTTAATACTATTCAGTGTTTGACATTATGCTCAGGGCTATACAATGTGAACAGTCTGTGCCTGCTCTTTTAACCACCATGAGATATATTGTGACATTATCATTGACAAAAGGATCTAACATTAGGCTACAATATACATGAAGAAATAAGTACTTTGACCTCCCTGTAAATTTAAGGATACCATCACTTGTCTTCATAGACAGGTTACAGTTGACTCTATGACTAAGGCCAGGTTCGCATGAGCGTACTTCATGGTCCGTATACGGGCTGCAATACCTGGACTGTCCACACGTCTCCAAATCTGGATTTACAGCCTAATAGACACATTTGAGGCAGTAAGTTTGGGTTGAAAAACCCACTCCCGTCCTCATCTGGACTGGAAAATATGCTTTGTAAACCCAGCCCTGATATTTTTATGACTGATAGTCTGCATAAAAACATAAGACACGTCATATTGTGGACCAGATTGATGAACAATTCACATGTAAAGTGCCATGGAATAAATGGCGCTATAATAATAAATAATAATAACAACCTGGTCTATTCAAGCGAATGAGTCTGTGGAAAAAAAAAACAGATCTCACATCATTGAATTTATGCGCTCTTCAATTTCACTTATTTGTAGAAGAAGTTTATGAAACTTCCATTATTTCTTTCTTCCGTATAAAATAAGTGATGATACATGGCTTGTACAAAATGTTGCACTGAAACAAAAAGAAAAACAGATAAAAAAACGGATAAACTTGAAAAAATAAATAAATAATAGTAAATAAATAATACTAGAAAAAAAGCTGATGAGTGAATTTGACCTGAAGATTCAAATAGTCACCAAAAGAAAGTTAGCACAATACAAATGAGTGCAACAATTTTTTTTTCTAAGGCTGCGTTCATACATTGTCAAGCAGTTTTTTTCCAGACCTATTTACATTATAATTACGAAAACGGTAGAACAATGGTGCATGGCGAAAAAACCCACATCACGGCCACAATGTGTGAATACTGCCTAGATGGATGGTGTGATTTAAAGAAGCACTCCCATCAAAGTTTTTATCCTGTTAATAGATTGTGGTCATCATAGTATACAGTGCTGTAAGCTTACAATTGCTCATTTTGCTCTTCTACTCAGTTAATTCTTCCCTTTTCCATTAAGTCTATGACATCACATGATTAACAACAGACTAGCTGAATCCTTCTAAGTGTTATATAGAACCAGGAAGTCTATTTTACCTCCATGAGTTATCATTAGAACAACAAATTGTTTCCAGTGACCTAGATTTGTAGTTCTTTTGATGACTTATGCAGGGAAAAGAGACTTCCTGTTTCTACATAGAGTTTAGAAGGATTCAGCTCAGTGGTGGATATATCATTGATGCAACCTATGCAGCCGCACAAGGGTCCAGGAGGTAAGGGAGCCCACATCCAGCTCCAAAGCAGAGAAAAAGTACATTATCATGAGCTATTGAACTGTAAAGGCACCATATATTGTTCTTGCACAGGGGCCATCTTCAGTCCGTGTCTGCCACTGATTCAGCTAGTCTGTTTTTAATCACGTCATGTCATGGACCTAATGAAAAAGAAAAGAGATGACTGGGCAAAAGGGCAAAATGAGCAATTATAAGTACACAGTGCTATATGATATGCAGACTGCAATATACAGTGCCTTGCGAAAGTATTCGGCTCTCTTAAATTTTTCAACCTTTTCCCACATTTCAGGCTTCAAACATAAAGATAAAATTTTTAATGTTATAGTGAAGAATCAACAACAAGTGGGACACAATTGTGAAGTTGAACGAAATGTATTGCTTATTTTAAACTTTTTTAAAAAATAAATAACTGAAAAGTGGGGCTTGCAATATTATTCGTCCCCTTTAAGTTAATACTTTGTAGCGTCACCTTTTGCTGCGATTACAGCTGCAAGTCGCTTGGGGTATGTCTCTATCAGTTTTGCACATCAAGAGACTGAGGTTCTTGCCCATTTTTCCTTTGCAAATAGCTCCAGCTGAGTGAGGTTGGATGGAGAGCATTTGTGAACAGCAGTTTTCAGCTCTTTCCACAGATTCTCGATTGGATTCAGGTCTGGACTTTGACTTGGCCATTCTAACACCTGGATACGTTTATTTGTGAACCATTCCATTGTAGATTTTGCTTTATGTTTGGGATCATTGTCTTGTTGGGAGAGAAATCTCCATCTCTGTCAGGTCTTTTGCAGATTCCAACAGGTTTTATTCAAGAATGGTCCTGTATTTGGCTCCATCCATCTTCCATCAATTTTAACCATCTTCCCTGTCCCTGCTGAAGAGAAGCAGGCCCAAACCATGATGCTGCCACTACCATGTTTGTCAGTGGGGATGGTGTGTTCAGGGTGATGAGCTATGTTGCTTTTAAGCCAAACATATGTTTGGCATTGTGCCCAAATAGTTGATTTTTGGTTTCATCTGACCAGAGCTTCTTCCACATGTTTGGTGTGTCTCCAGGTGGCTTGTGGCAAACTTTAAACAACACTTTTTTATGGATATCTTTGAGAAAAGGCTTTCTCCTTGCCACTCTTCCATAAAGGCCAGATTTGTGCAGTGTACGACTGATTGTTGTACTATGGACAGACTCTCCCACCTCAGCTGTAGTTCTCTGCAGTTCATCCAGAGTGATCATGGGCCTCTTGGCTGCATCTCTGATCAGTCTTCTCCTTGATTGAGATGAAAGTTTGGATGGACGGCAGGGTCTTGGTATATTTGCAGTGTTATGATACTCCTTCCATTTCAATATGATCGCTTGCACAGTGCTCCTTGGGATGTTTAAAGTTTTGGAAGTCTTTTTGTAACCAAATCCGGCTTTATACTTCTTCATAACAGTATCATGGACCTGCCTGTTGTGTTCCTTGGTCTTCATTATGCTATCTGCGCTTTAAACAGAACACTGAGGCTATCACAGAGCAGGTGCATTTATACGGAGACTTAATTACACACAGGTGGGTTATATTTATCATCAGAAGTCATTTAGGACAACATTGGATCATTCAGAGATCCTCAATGAACTTCTGGAGTGAGTTTGATGCGCTGAAAGTAAAAGGGCCGAATAATTTTGTACGCCCCACTTTTCAGGTATTTATTTTTTTAAAAATTTAAAATAAGCAATAAATTTCGTTCAACTTCACAATTGTGTCCCACTTGTTGTTTATTCGTCACCATAACATTAACATTTTTATCTTTATGTTTGAAGCCTGAAATGTGGGAAAAGGTTGAAAAATTCAAAGGGGGCCGAATACTTTCGCAAGGCACTGTATTTAGAGGATAAAAACTTTGATGGGAATGCTTCTTTAAGGCTAAGGGGTAAGGCTACTCGTGTTTTTGGCCAGCGTGCTGTCCGTGTGTGTATTGTACAACACACTGACCAATGTTAACCTATTTGCTAGTGAACATGAGCGATTTTCCGCCACGTGGCAAGAAATCACACCATGTACTATTCTGGCCCTTTTATGGATGACAATAGTACATCTATTAGCAGGCAACATGTTGAATTAACCTGTAATTTGCTGACATGTTTGACCCACTAATTTCAATCTAGAATAATATCTTGGCTCTACCATGTCAAGTGCTATTTATATTAATGCCATGATAGATATACCAGATTAATTGTCAATGGATGCTGGCGAATGCTGTTTTGTTTTAATGCAGTCTTCCATGTGTTTGATACCAAAAATAGCTCTATTCCTCTATTCCAGCTATTTTTATTCCTCACTCTTTAAAAGGGTTGTCCAAAACGAACATTTATTTTAATTCTAAATATTTGTCTATTTAATGTAATAATCTAATCTCTTTTCTGATATACTTGAATTAAAGCGTACCAATCACCAGGAATTTCCTATATAACCTAAAGCCAGTGCTATACTGGCGCTATCATGCTGATTCTATAGATACAGTACCTTTATGATTCATCATGAAAAAATTACCAATCTATTTTTTCAAAAGGGAGACAGCAAATCCAATGCAATTCATAAATATTTTATTGTGAAAAATAATAATTAAACAATAACACCAACACCATTAAAATGAGATATATGCAGAGTATTATTGTAGAAATAGGACAAACAGTATCCAAAATAGCACATGAAAAAATTCATAACCAATCGTATAAAGTGACAAGTGCCTCAAGCTTACTAAAAGTCACTAAAAAACAGAACCTGCCATATAAAAAATCCAAAGTGCAAAGTGCAATTGCACATAACCCTATGGACAAGGCAAAAAACTGCTCTGTAAACTGCAGCTATATAAGCATAGGGCCACTTTGGAAGGTATACTGAAAAACACGTGCTACCACCCGTGCTACCAACAGCTGTTGAAGCCGGGTGCGAAACGTGCATCGGGACATATAGGACAACAGCACGTATATACTTCTACACCCAGGTAATTTACTATCTTGAATGTGCTCGATGCGGTATGCGATTTAATGCTGTGCATTGCAGTGAGCAGACGCTTATTTTTGCTATCATACTGCGGTGTGCTTCTGTTTACCGGGTGGTAGCACGTGTTTTTCAGTATACCTTCCAAAGTGGCCCTATGCTTATATAGCTGCAGGTTACAGAGCAGTTTTTTGCCTTGTCCATAGGGTTATGTGCAATTGCACTTTGCACTTTGGATTTTTTTATATGGCAGGTTCTGTTTTTTAGTGACTTTTAGTAAGCTTGAGGCACTTGTCACTTTATACGATTGGTTATGAATTTTTTCATGTGCTATTTTGGATGCTGTTTGTCCTATTTCTATAATAATACTCTGCATATATCTCATTTTAATGGTGTTGGTGTTATTGTTTAATTATTATTTTTCACAATAAAATATTTATGAATTGCATTGGATTTGCTGTCTCCCTTTTGAAAAAATAGATTGGTAATTTTTTCATGATGAATCATACATTGCTGCGGGAGTGTCCTCATACAGGTTGACCTTCTCTTTTGTTGACATACAGTACCTTTAGTTGTCAGCTAGGTTTTGAAACACAAGCAAGTAAAGTTTGTATAATGAACTCCTCTATAATGGAATTAGCATAAATAATAGATAGGGGGTGGACGGACAGGCTGGGGGGTGGAAATCACTATCAAATCCCACCACAACAATCAGCTGCTCGGCTCCTGCTGCCAATCAAAAAACTGTTCATTTTACAAACTTTACTTGCTTGTGTTTCAAAAACTATACATTCTAGCTGACAACTAAAGGTCTGTATAGAATCAGCCTGATAGTGGCAGTATAGCACTGGCTTTTGATTATATGGGAAAATCCTGGTGATTGGT
Organism: Anomaloglossus baeobatrachus; assembly: GCF_048569485.1. Taxonomy (NCBI): domain Eukaryota; kingdom Metazoa; phylum Chordata; class Amphibia; order Anura; family Aromobatidae; genus Anomaloglossus; species Anomaloglossus baeobatrachus. The sequence goes on from NC_134353.1 coordinate 742,590,106, forward strand.
GCACTTTAAGAAGTCCATATAATTCCCTTACTACGCTAACTAAAAACTTTACTTTTTTTAATACTTCCTCTTTGATGATGCTTCATTTGAGAACGCCCAGTCCATGCTGGGATACTCAAATGGGACTTCATCAGGGTGTAAAGTATGGTCACTGTCTCTGTCCGCTCCCTCCAATGAAGTGTCATCAGTGACCTCCATTTCAGGGGTCGAGCTAGTCCTTGCTCGTTTGAGCATGTGTCAGTTGGCAATTCCGACGGATGCTCAGTATTACATTTAATGCACAGAGATGGTAGATTAAAAAAAAAATGTAAATAAAGCAGTTATATAGCGTAATGAAGAAACAATAGCAGCTTTTTAATTCAAATATATTAGAAAAGAGATTAGATTAAATAGCAGACATTTAGGATTAAAATACATGTTAGTTTCAGACCACCCCTATATATTTCTTTATTTCTTATACTTTTGAATATTTGTCATACTTAAATGTTTGATATCACCAAACAAATTTAAATATTAGACAAAGATAACACAAGTAAACACAAAATGCAATTTATAAATGAAGGTCTTATTGTTAAGGGAAATAGAAATCAAACCTACAGGGCCCTGTGTAAAAAATAAAAAACAATTGCCCCACTCTCCTCACTCCCTCAAATAAACTCAGTTTATTTTCCTTAGCCACTGCCAGGCCTTATTACTTCTACACATGTTCTCAATTAAGAAATCACTTAAATGGGACCTGCATGACAAAGTGAAATAGACCAAAGAATCCTCAAATGCTAGTCATCATGCCGCGATCCGAAGAAATTACGGAACAAAAGAGAAATAGTACGTAATTGAGATATATCAGTCTGTAAAAGGCTATAAAGCCATTTCTAAAGCTTTGGGACTCCAGTGAACCACAGTGAGAGCCATGTTCCACAAATGGCGATAAACATGGAACAGTGGTGAACCTTCCCAGGAGTAGCCGGTTGAGCTAAATTACCCCAAGAGCGCAGCTATGACTCATCAGAGGTCACAAAAGACCCCACAACAACATTCAAAGCACTGCAGGCCTCACTTGCCCCAGGTAAGATCAGTGTTCATGACTCCATCATGAGAAAGAGACTGGGCAAAAGTGTCCTGCATGGCAGAGTTCCAAGACAAAAACCACTGCTGGGCAAAAGGAACATTAAGGGTCATATCAGTTTTTTGGCCGGAAAACATCTTAATGATCTCCAATGCTTTGGGGAAAATACTCTGTAGACTGATGAGACAAAAGTTTTTTGTTTTTTTTTAAACTCGTTTTATTGAAGGTTAAGTATGGCATTACATCAGAAATCAAATCAACAGTTTGTACAGTCAGGATATGGGAAGTATTGAGTAATATCGAGAGTGATAAAACATCCATAATCAAATCCACTTTCTGGTCTTTTAGGTTGGCATTGAAACAGTAAATACTTCAGATGTGTCTATTCACAAGTTATATCTGACATGTGGTAAAGAACTCATATTGACAAGGAGTATGCAAACTAGGTGTCGGGGACCACGTCACACTGCAGATACATAGCTTTATAATCTATAGGATTCCCCTTCCATATCACCAATATGATAACAGAATTGTTACGACGACAATAGTGTTTGTAGATTATTATCCAGGGAACGGGGTGAGCCTCCAGTTAAGGGCGAACCCAACCATCTGCCCCAGATTTTGTCAAATTTATTTAAGAAAACCTCTTGACTTGAATACAAATTGTTCGAGTGGTATTATAGCATTTACCAGTGCAATCCAAGAAGCCCTGGATGGGGGACGTATACTCATCCAATTTAGTATGATACCCTTCCGGGCCAAAAACAGGACCTTTTTTAATAATATGTTCTCATCTTGGGACCAAGAGCGTACATCTACCACACCAAATAAGCACAAAATCGGGCTCATAGGAACCGGCTTTTCAAGTATGGAGCAAAGAATCGTTATAATCTCACCCCAATAAGAGTGAATGATCCGGCAGTCCCATATCATGTGCCAGAAGTCTGCACCGTCTCTCCCACACCTCGGACAACCCTCCCCTGCCGAGTTGTTCATCTTTTTCAGTCTCTGGGGGGGTGATATAACTCTGGTGTATTATGTATAATTGGATCAGTCTGTTATTAATTGCAGGAGAGACCAAGGTGTGGGATTCGACGATGTCATCCCAGACTACATCAATCTATTTCAGGAATCCTGGCTCTCCATCTATCCCGGACAGAAAGAGGGTTATTCATGGCTTTGGCCCGATTGAGAGAAGAGTATAGTTTGGAGATAAGACCACCAGGGCCTTGTGATCTAATGATTCCGATGATTTGGAAGGAAGAGAATCTAACCCCACGACCAGAGAACTGAGCCCGAAAGGCGTGCCTGATCTGGAGGTACTGAAACCCATGGGATTTCGGCAATTCGAATTCCGCTCGCAGTTGCGCAAAAGGGCTGAGTTCACCATCACGGACAATTGAGCTTAGGGAAACCATTCCACGTTTCCTCCACTCACCAAAGCCCAGCAGCCCACAAAAGTGCGGAAGGTCCAGGTTACCCCATAAGGGGGTCTCAATTGGTACATCATGGAATCCAAAGATGGCTTTGGCCTCCTTCCAGACCCTGGCCCCCAGTTTGTGTATCGGGAGTACAAGACCCTCAGATGAGACTAAAGTTTAACTGTTTGGAAGCTGTCCCATTATATCTGGTGTAGAAGTAACACAGCATTTCAGAAAAGGAATACTAACAATAAAATATGGTGGTGGGAGTGTGAATTTTGGGACTCTTTTGCTGCTTCAAGGAGACTTGCTGTGGTAAATGGAACAATGAACTCTGCTGTCTACTAAAACATTCCGAGTGAAAATGTCTGTCCGTCTGTTCGTCACCTCAAGCTGAAGCACATTTGGGTGATGCAGCAGGACAATGATCCAAAACACACCAGCAAGTCCACCTCAGAATGGCTTAAGAAACACAAAATTAAGACTTTGGAGTGGCCTAGTCAAAGTCCTGAACTTAATCCGATTCACATACTGTGGCATAACCTTAAAAAGGCAGTTCATGCTCAGAAATGCGCCAATGTGGCTGAATTACAACAACTCTGCAAATATGAGTGGGCCAATATTCCTCATCCTTGCCAGTTATCGCAAATGCTTGATTGCAGTTGTTACGGCTAAGGGTGGCCTAAACAGTTATTACATTTAGAGGGCAATCACGTTTTCACACAGGACCCTATAGGTTTGGATTTCTTTTTCCCTTAATAATAAAGACCTTCATTTATAAACTGCACTTTGTGTTTACTTGCGTTATCTTTGTGCAATTTGTTTGGTGATCTGAAACATTTAAGTGTGACAAACATGCAAAAGAATAAGAAATCAGGAAGGGGCAAACGGTTTTTCACAGTAGTGTGTGTATAAATATACTGTATATATATATATATATATATATATATATATACAGTGCCTACAAGTAGTATTCAACCCCCTGCAGATTTAGCAGGTTTGATAAGATGCAAATAAGTCAGAGCCTGCAAACTTCAAACAAGAGCAGGATTTATTAACAGATGCCTAAATCTCACAAACCAACAAGTTATGTTGCTCAGTTAAATTTTAATAAATTTTCAACATAAAAGTGTGGGTCAATTATTATTCAACCCCTAGGTTTAATATTTTGTGGAATAACCCTTGTTTGCAATTACAGCTAATAATCATCTTTTATAAGACCTGATCAGGCCGGCACACGTCTCTGGAGTTATCTTGGCCCACTCCTCCATGCAGATCTTCTCCAAGTTATCTAGGTTCTTTGGGTGTCTCATGTGGACTTTAATCTTGAGCTCCTTCCACAAGTTTTCAATTGGGTTAAGGTCAGGAGACTGACTAGGCCACTGCAACACCTTGATTTTTTCCCTCTTGAACCAGGCCTTGGTTTTCTTGGCTGTGTGCTTTGGGTCGTTGTCTTGTTGGAAGATGAAATGACGACCCATCTTAAGATCCTTGATGGAGGAGCGGAGGTTCTTGGCCAAAATCTCCAGGTAGGCCGTGCTATCCATCTTCCCATGGATGCGGACCAGATGGCCAGGCCCCTTGGCTGAGAAACAGCCCCACAGCATGATGCTGCCACCACCATGCTTGACTGTAGGGATGGTATTCTTGGGGTCGTATGTAGTGCCATCCAGTCTCCAAACGTCACGTGTGTGGTTGGCACCAAAGATCTCGATCTTGGTCTCATCAGACCAGAGAACCTTGAACCAGTCTGTCTCAGAGTCCTCCAAGTGATCATGAGCAAACTGTAGACGAGCCTTGACATGACGCTTTGAAAGTAAAGGTACCTTACGGGCTCGTCTGGAACGGAGACCATTGCGGTGGAGTACGTTACTTATGGTATTGACTGAAACCAATGTCCCCACTGCCATGAGATCTTCCCGGAGCTCCTTCCTTGTTGTCCTTGGGTTAGCCTTGACTCTTTGGACAAGCCTGGCCTCGGCACGGGTGGAAACTTTCAAAGGCTGTCCAGGCCGTGGAAGGCTAACAGTAGTTCTATAAGCCTTCCACTTCCGGATGATGCTCCCAACAGTGGAGACAGGTAGGCCCAACTCCTTGGATAGGGTTTTGTACCCCTTGCCAGCCTTGTGACCCTCCATGATCTTGTCTCTGATGGCCTTGGAATGCTCCTTTGTCTTTCCCATGTTGACCAAGTATGAGTGCTGTTCACAAGTTTGGGGACAGTCTTAATTAGTCAGAAAAGGATGGAAAAAGAGATAATTAATCCAAACATGTGAAGCTCATTGCTCTTTGTGCCTGAAATACTTCTTAATACTTTAGGGGAACCAAACAGAATTCTTGTGGTTTGAGGGGTTGAATAATAAATGACCCTCTGAATAAACTTTTCACAATTTAAAAAAAAATAAAAAAAAGAAATAACATTCTTTTTTGCTGCAGTGCATTTCACACTTCCAGGCTGATCTACAGTCCAAATGTCACAATGCCAAGTTAATTCCGAATGTGTAAACCTGTTAAATCTGCAGGGGGTTGAATACTACTTGTAGGCACTGTATATATATATATATATATATATATATATATATATATATATATATATGCACTTCATTTAGGGTAATTCACTTTTAACAGTATTTTTGTAAATTAACATAATAATATTATCATTTCTAGTTTTAGTGCATAACTGTTCTATCATGTTTTTTAAGCTCATTTTCTGCAGGGTTACGTGGTGGCCTTTTTACATTTACATTTGCAAGACTAAATATCCGAATACGGAATCTTCTTTTTCGGTCCCTGGTATCGCAGGAGATTGCCTTCTTTGATGAAAATCATACAGGTCAGTATATCAGGCAAATAATGAATTCCACACTGTGTGCACAATTATTAGACATTTTGTATTTTTTATGATTGGTTTTACTCTTGAACAACTACCGTGTTGTCGGTCAATCCAAAAGGTTAATAAACCTAATATTTAAGAAAGTAAAAGTGAGGTTTTGTGTTTATTAGGATATTATCTGTGCATGAATATTGGGCAATTACTATGTTTTTCAAAAATAAGACACTATCTTATACTTTTTTTGCCCCGAAAAAAGCACTAGTGCTTATTTTTGGGTAGGGCTTATTCTTGTGGAAACACGGTTGGGGGTAAGTTTACTCCCTCAAAAAAGCAGACCCCCCCCCTTCCCAGGAGAATTATACTTACCAGACCCCGGACATCTGCGTGGCTCCCAGGTCCTCCTGCAATCTTTGGTGGGTGCTCCCAGCAGGTATGTTTTACAGCAGTCCTTCCCTGCTTCTGGTTGACACACTCGCATACATCAGATTGCGCATACACACTTATACTCATTCACACACACAATGTCATCGCTTACACACACACTCGCCACATGCGGCGATACCTCCCTCCTTCCGCATTGCCGGCGGGAGCCGCGGGACGCAGGTAAGATCTGTTCATCGTTTCCGGGGTGTCACACACTGCGATGTGTGCTACCTCGGGAACATTGAACAACCTCACGTTCAATTTTGAGCAATTGAACGACGTGCATGCGATGAACGTTTTAACGTTCAATCGCAATCGCACGTAGCTGTTACATGCTACAATATAACTTACGATGCCGGATGTGCGTCACTTACGACCCCGCCGACACATCGTAAGATATATTGTAGCGTGTAAAGCCCGCTTAAGCCTCAAATGGACCAAGTCCCAAACTCGCCAAATTTACATTGTTTTGCAGCTCATTGGATCTAAAGGCGGCATTACATGGGACGATATATCGTGCGATCGCATGAGCGATCACACCCGCCCACGTCGTTTGTGCGTTACGGGCAATTCATTGCCCGTGGCGCACAAAGTCGTTAAATCCCCGTCACACGTACTTACCTCCCTAACGACATCGCTGTGGGCGGTGAACATCCTCTTCCTGAATGGGGAGGGACGTTCGGCGTCACAGCGACGTCACACAGCGGCCGCCCAATAGAAGGGGAGGGGCGGAGATGAGCGGGACGTAACGTCCCGCCCACCTCCTTCCTTCCTCATTACCGGCGGGACGCAGGTAAGCTGTGTTCGTCATTCTAGGGGTGCAACACGTAGCGATGTGTGCTGCCATGAGAACGACGAACAACCGACACACAGAAGGAGGAACAACATTATGAAAATGAACGACGTGTCAACGAGCAACGATAAGGTGAGTATTTTTGCTCGTTAACAGTCGTTCGGAGGTGTCACACGGCACGATATCTCTAACGATGCCGGATGTGCGTCATGAATTCCGTGACCCCGACGACATATCACACGATATATTGTACCGTGTACCGCTGCCTTAACACTCAGAATATAACCTAAAGTCTTTTGTTCTTAAATTTGACAATCCTCACAATATTTCTTGCATGTCAGTTATGTAGTTTTCTTGCATTAAAAGGTTACTTCACTGTCGTTCACTTCCACATTTGAGGGGAGTGGCGCTGAAGTCACATCTGCTGATACTTGCCGAGACACATGTATGATCTACAAGTATCGTCCCCCTTCCCTAATAACTAGAATAGTAAGAGAGCACACAAAGTAGAAGGAATCATGAAGTCTATATCAGAAGGTGGAGTGGTCACCTTTATTCCTTCGGTCAGTACGGTTACAGCAATATCAGAGTTATATTGTTTTTTTAGGTTTGGCTACATTAAAAAAACGTTGTTTTTTTTTACAAAATAAAGGTTTTTTCCATCACTGAATTTTGATGGCTATAGCCTGAGCACAGCGCTGCTCGCACAAGTGAAATTCACACATAAAGCATCCAAACCCAAGCCCTGTTTTTTTAAGTCGGTGTTCAGTGCAAAAACCGAACCTCAGGTTCGCTCATCTCTAGTTACAGGTAGCACAGAGGCCCTGGAAAAGCATTATTGCTCCTCCCAAAAAGAAATCCTGCAAAATTTGAATGCTCAAATCCAAATGCCCCCTTCATTCTGAGCACCACAATGTACCTAATCCACAGTTAATGCCCACGTTTGGCATTGTTGTAGTAATGGGTGACCGCTTAATTTACGGGGTGCGTGTCTCCAGAAGCATGAGCTGGGCACAATGTACGGGCACTATAATGTACAGGGCACTACAGTGGCTTATTTGTAATTTTTAATTCTGCAACATTCACTGCGTTTGACTCCATGACTCCAGAGACAAAATAGTCACTACACCCAGAGGGGTGTAATTTCCAAAATGTCACTTGGGGGGTTTCTGTACTAACACTTAAGGCCCCGTCACACGCAGCGATATCACTAGCGAAAGCACCCGCCCCCGTCGTGTGTGCGTCACGGGCAAATCGCTGCCCGTGGCGCACAAAATCGTTAGGAGCCGTCACATGGACTAACCTGCCTAGCGGCCGCCCAATATAAATGGAGGGGCGGAGATGTGCGGCCGTAACATCCCGCCCACCTCTTTCCTTCCTCATTGCCGGCGGCCGCAGGTAAGCTGTAGTTTGTCGCTCCCGGGGTGTCACACGTAGCGATGTGTGCTGCCTCGGGAACGACGAACAACTCTGTCCTGCAACATTCAACGATTTTTTGAAAATGGACGACGTGTCAACGATCAACTATATGGTATTTTTGATCGTTAACGGACGTTCGTAGGTGTCACACGCAACGACGTCGCTAACGATGCCGGATATGCATCACGGAATCCGTGACCCCGGCGATATATTGTTAGATACGTCGTTGCGTGTGACGGGGCCTTTAGGGGCTCTGCAAATGAAGTCCACATACTATTGTAGGAAAATATGTGGTCCAAAAGTCAACTAACACTAGCAAGCCCTGCCTGTAGCCAAACAGTTCTGTACAGTCACATGTTGGGCATTGCCACTTTCAGGAGAAATTGTGGAACACATTATGGAGTCTTTTTTTTACCTATTTCCCATGTGAAAATGTGATTTCTGGGGCAGAAACAACATTTTAGTGGTAAAAATGTAATTATTCTTTTTCACCATCCAATTGTATAATTGTGACACACCTGTGGTGTCAATAAGCTTACTGCACCCCTAGATAAATTCAGGGGTGCAGTTTGTAAAATTGGGTCAGGTGTGGGGATTTCTGCTGCTCTGGCACCTCAGTGGCTCTGCCAATGTGACATGGCACCCCCAAACCATTCCAGCAAATTCTGAAGTCCAGTATTTCGCTTCTTCCCTTCGAAGTTTTGCACTGTATTTCAAAAGTCGTTTCCAATTACGTGGAGGGTATCGGCACACTCAGGAAAAATTACACAACAAACTGTGTGGTCCATTGTTTTTCTTCTTAGCCCTCATAAAAATTAAAAACTTGGGCTAAAACAACATTTTAGTGAAAAAGAAAAGTAAATATTCTTTCTTATCCACCCAATGGTATAAAATTCTGTGGCACACCTGTGGTGTCGATATGATCGCTGCACCCCTAGATGAATTCACTAAGTGGTGTAGTTTGTAAAATGGGGTCACTTATAAAGGGTCTGCTTTTCTGCCATGTCAGGGGCTCTGCCAATGTGACATGGCTCCCCCAAACCATTCCAACTAAATCTGAACTCTGAAATGGGGCTCCTTCCCTTCTGAGCTTTGCACCGTGCCTCAAAATTATTTTTGGACCACATATGGCGTATTGATGAACTCAGGAGAAATGGTGTAACAAATCCTCTGGTCCATTTTTTCCTATTAGCCTTTTTGAAAATTAAAACTTTGGGGCCAAAGCAACATTTTAGTGGAAAAAAATGGTAGTTCTTTTATTTTCACAACCCAATGATATACAATTCTGTGAATCACCTGAGGGTGAAATTTGCTCACTACACCCCTAGATGAATTCCTTGAGGGGTGTAGTTTCCAGAATAGGTACATTCTTTTTTTGGGGGGGGAGGGGGGGGGGCTCACTGCATTCTAAACTCTTGTTTTGCATTGCTTTAATACCTCTTTTTTAGAATTAAAATATTTTTTTTATTCATGGCCTTCAGCTCTTCTGCATAGTATTGTCTTGCAGGTACTGTTGTGTTCCACTAGATGGCAACAAAGAGCTTTTCTTTCACTGCTTCTGTTCATATGTATTAATTCCTTTTTCTATTGTGCTTTGCTTATATAGCGCCATCATTTTCTGCAGCACTTTATATATGTTATCATCCCTGTCTAAATTTGGGTGTTGAGGAAACTTGAGTATCCAGAGGAAACGCAATTAACCAGGAGGAGAACATGCAAATGTTGTCTTTGGTGGGATTTCAACACTGGACCCCAGCACTGCCTAGTTATATGTTATACTTTGATAAACTAGTAGGGATGGGGCAGGCCAGCTGTGATTGGTGATTTGAATCATTTGGCTCCACTTACCAAAATTAACTGGCTTTTTTCAGTCCCAAACGGATCCCAATTATATATGTATACAGTATATATGTGTTCATTCGCATAAACCTTATATTTAAGGTGAAATCACCGCTGTTCAATTTGGTTGAATACATGCCCACCCGCAACCAGGTATTGAAAGAGCAGTTTTCAGGCTTGGTAGACAGTATTTCAGTTGCAACAGCAGCCAAACACCATCATTTTACAACCTGGAGAGAGCCATTAAAGGGAACCTGTTACCTACTCACCTGCGGGGCGGTCCGATCCGGTCCGTTCCGATGGGCATCGCGTCTCTCGGGTCTGGTGCCTCCTCTATCCTTGCAATTGCGTCCTACATCATCCACACAGTGCTCTCCATTGCACTCCTGGTCACGCACACGTTGTTCTGACAAAAGCAAAGTACTGTAATGCACAGGCGGTCTTTGACCTTTCCCTGCACCTGAGCATTACAGTACTTTGCTCTTTCCTAAACAGTGCACATCAAAGTGCGCATATGCAGGAGCGCAATACAGGGCACTGTGTGGATGACGTAGGATGTCTCATCCACACGAAGCAAGGAGGATGGCTATCTCAAGAATGGAGGAGGCGCTAGAGCAACGATGCCCATCGGACTGTATCGTATCTTACTTAACCGCAGATCAGTAGGTGACATTGTTCCCTTTAAGAAACCAGGTCCATCACAAACAACCCATCACTATTATATACTAAATCAGTTGTCTCAAAAATATCACTGCAGTGTGAAAATGTTTACACCAGTCATGATGACACTTGTTTTTACCGCTAGTACCAGTAAGGCCAGGCTCAGACAGCGGTACTAAAACTGGACCAGTCAAATCTGCAAATTTCAGATGTGATTAACTTCATATGCCCATCCACATATCGGACAAGTGCAGGGGCTGCTCTAGTCTGGGTCCTAAATCTTATCAATGTAGTGCATGCTGCCGTTGTGTCCATACAGACTGTTGGTCATGTGGCATATTGGCCATGTACACTGGCTATAATGGGTCCACGTGCGGTCCGTGGTGCATGGACAACACAGGTCTATATAATACGCTCGTTCTGAACAAGCCCTGGGGCCAGACAAAGCAGCGACACTGGTATGGCTGTGATGTAGACACACCTGCATTGATTGTTAGATGGGTGCATGATTTTGTGTGAATAACAGATGTTTCATCTGTAAAACTGCACATTTGGTGATCTGGTTTTGCTGACAATATATTGTGCCCACTGAAGAATAAGTTTAATAACCCATCGGCCGTGGGTTTTGTCCTCATGGCAGCCGCGTCGGTGCTGCTCTGTCCGCTCTTACCTCACTGCTTCCCATACTTCACAATAGCCATGGATAAGGACCTGAATAGTGGAGCTAGCATTTCTTATTAGTATTGTGTAAGCTTATTCATTAATGATACATATGGTTTTACATATCATCATTTTTAATCCTAGGTGACATCATTTCTCGTTTAACCTCTGACACGACAATTGTGAGCGACGTCGTTTCTGAAAACGTAAATGTCTTCCTGCGCAGCTTGGTGAAAGCTGTGGGAGTTATAGTCTTCATGTTCAGCTTGTCCTGGCAGCTTTCATTGCTGACCTTCTTGGGATTTCCCATCATCTTGTTGGTTTCCAGGGTATACGGCAAATACTACAAGGTGTGGTCCTCGGTTATTAATAAATGTTTGTTATTTTGATGTTGGTTCCAGATGTCTGAGTGATGGAGTCATCTTTTTCCAAGTTTTATTTGATGCATGATTTACTTTCCAAGAATTCACTCACCGTGGATAGTGCGGGTGAATTTTCTCTTTTTTTGCTGCCAGTGTTCATTTGATGCATGCTTTACTTGACGGCTAAGCTTCAGGCCTCATTCAGACATCACATTTGTGTTTTATCTGAGTTTTTCCAGACATAGGCTATGGTGCTGTTCACATGCCCATGTTTTTTGTGGACTAAATGTTCTGCCCAAAAATATGGAGACATGATCATTTTTTTATCCAAGTCACGGATCAAAAGTACAAGCTTATAGGTTTGTGAAAAATCACTGACCGCAATCATTGCCATCTGTGTACAGTCTGTGATTAAAACTGTAGTGGATAGGAGGATAGGAGATAGGTGGATAGGAGAAGCTTTGTCATTTGTTTATTTTGTCATCTCCAAAAAATAATTGATGATGAAAAGTGACACACTGACCAAACACCGATGAAAATCAATTGTTTTGAATCATTGATGACTGAATGAGGCCTTAGCTTGGGTTCCCCTGTATACGTGTCACTCTCATAGTACCGACGGCGATGCACAGACTGGCTGCACGTCCCCTGATCCAAACTTTAAGGCTACGTGGCCATGATCCGGACATGCTGCATCATGGACGTAGCATGTCCTCTCCTACGGGTCCGCGAGTGTTGTCCGCAGGAGACCGCAGCTACCCGTGCCCACAATCAAGGTTCGGCCCGATGTGGTCTTTCTTTCTGTTCTACCTCCGGAACCCTAATCGTGGGCACGGGCAGCTGTGGTCTCCTGCTGAGAGTACTCGCAAACCCGCAGGAGGGTTGACACTTCGTCTAGGAGGCAGTCTCCGGACGGTGTGCACGAAATGCCTATGAGACTGAGTTTGGGTCAGGAGACCCGCGACTGGTCCATGAATCACGGACTGTGACACAAGGATGTGTGAATCCTGTGTTTTATTGGAAGTCCTATTGTGTTATCACGTACCTGGTTTGCAGCCTAAATACCACAATTTTTTTGTGTACATTTAAAGGTTTTATTATTTTCAAGTTAATCAAAAACACGTTTTCATACCGTTAAAAAAAATAACATTAAAGAAGTACAAATTTAAATAAAAAGAGATAACAATAAGGGACAAGAATGGGCCTCCATGTTGTAGAGTGTCACACACTAACAGGTTCCATGTCGATTCCATTTGTGCCGGAGAAGTCATGCAGCAAGATCTGGATCTATGCATAATACACCTGAAACACAGGCAAGTGCAAGAGAGCATCAGAATCAGCTATACCATCAGATTAGACAAATTGGGTAGTTTAGAAGAGCATCACAGAGTGAAGGATAGCAGTACATATAACCTGGAGGTAAAAAATAAACACATCGGGAAGATTAGGTAATGGAAGAGAAAATACTATGAGATACATAACAGTAGACACATCAGGGTCTTGTGAATAATGAGGGCCTAAAATATGATGCAAATGGTGATGTGAGATGAAATCAATTTAAGAGAAGAAAGGTATGGAAGAGCAAGAGGAATGTGGTATGTGGTGAAAAATTGGCAGGAAATCAAGTGATACCAAAAGGTGGCACAGTAGGTGGATTCCTCTTGAGTCTGAGTAATAGCTTTCCCAATTTGCTGTGTTTGGGCCACTTCCTAGGTCTTAAGTGGATTTGGTGCATATTGATGTCCAAAAATGAGTAAAAAAGGATAATGTATGACTGATTTCTAATATTTAGATTTAGTATGCAACACCACATTCTAAAACCTTGCAATGAGGATCTGATGATAATTTCCATCAGGACGATCCTCACTGCTGATGGTGAGCTTACACTGATGAGCAAAAGGGTAGCAATATTTTGAACTTTTGGTTTCAGGCTTCATATCTCACCATCCACTACAGCTTTGTACGTGAGACTACCTTTTATAGACAATCATCTTGGCTATCTCATACATATATTTGACCTGCAACTACAGTATTTAGCATATTATTAGTTAGGTAGATTCATGTCACTGCATTATTACTGTTTTGCTCCTAAAAATTTAAATATTTATTATTTGTTAGCTTTTTTGTACATCTACCTTTTGACTTTCAAGACTGCCTGAACCTCTCTGGGCATTTTCTAGATCAGATTCAAGCATGTCACGACCGAAATCTGATCCCAGGTCTCTTCTACACTTTTCCAATGTTGGTTCTAGTTGACTCACTTGGGTATGTATACAGCTTATTCTTCAACTCTACCCACAAGTGTTTAATTGGGTTGAGGTCTGGGGACAATGGGGGACAATTCAGCAACAGTACGTCATTGTTATTGAACTATTTTTTTGCTAATCTCAACGTGTACTTCGGGTTGTTGTTCCGCGAACACTAAGTCGTCCTTTTCATACCCATATTACTTGCGTGTACGAAGTAACTCATCTTGCAGGATACTTACATATAACTCAGCATTGAGACCACCATTCATCCTGGTCAATATCCAACGTGAAGCAACCCCATATCATTAGACTTCCTCTACTGAACATAACAGTTCATTCCATTTCTCGATCCATTAGCCCCTTTTTCCCTTGCTTCATAAAGACCCATTTGCACCCATCAGAGCCTAGTCTATTGACTTTCGTCTCATCGCTCCAAATTACCAGTTTCCAATCTCCTACTGTCTGCTTTTCGTACTTAATTGCAAACTTGAGCTGACATTTCTTATGATGATATTGAAGTTGAGGCTTCTTCACTTTTTTCAGGCCACCATTCCAGACTTGTGTAACATGTATTGCACGGTGCTTGCATGGACGTCTGTCATCTCACTATTACAGAGCATACAAACCACTTCTACTGCTGCTTGTCGCAACAGAACTGATAGACCTTGTGGTGATCCGACTTGTTGACTCCAATATTTTGCCTGGACGTCCATCTCTTGGCTTTTGAATGGATAGATGGACTTCATGTAGTTTTCTTCCAACTGTCAAAGCAATCAGATGATGCAGTTTGGCAATTTTCTTTGCCAATAGACTGCTATTAATGAGCTGGATGATGCCATTTCTTTTTTCTTGGGAAATCTTCATGGCTGCTCCTCTCTTCAAACCAGTGACCTCTTAGGAATCAACCTAATAACACACTGAGCTCAACCCAATAGAACACTTGAAAAGTTGAAGAAAAAGTTGTATACAAACTCAAGTGAGTTGACGAGTATGAACCCACATTTTGAACGTGTAGAAGGGACGCAGCATTTCAGTCGAGACATGCTTGATTCTGATCGAGAGCATGCCCAGAGGGGTTCAGGCAGTGTTGAAAGCCAAAGGTGGCTTTTCAAACTACTAACAAAATAATGAAAATTTAAATTTTTAGTAGCGAACAGTAACAATGCAGTGATATGACAAAAATCTGTATAACTAATTATATACTAAATAGTTGTAAGCAAGTTTATGTACGAGTTAGCCAAGATGATTATCTATGAAATGAAGGTAGTCTCATTTTCGTAGCTGTAGTGGATGGTGAGATATGGAACCTGAAAGTCAAAACTTCAAACCATTGTTACCTTTTTGTGCATTAGTGTACAAGAGTCATAATCCAGGGGCTGTAATGTCTAATGTAAATGTGGCTATAAACGAGCAGCAGTTATGTGTTATCTTTCATTTCTACTCACAAATTGTCATTACGATCACTCAGAAACCAGCAAATGGTAACAAGAATTGCCCAATGTAATTTGGCCTGTAGAAATTTTGGGTAGCTGTGTCAATACTATTGTACATAAAATTAAATATACAATTTTCTAGTATTTAAGTTTTCATTCACCTGCATTAGAACAGTAAAGTATGGTGTGAGGATGACTTGCATTCGTCATCATATGACAGTCACACAGTGTGTAATAGCTACCTGGTTCCCTCCACCTTTTTCCTGTTATTAGTCAGAAGCCAAATATAACTTGTACATTACAGCATGTAATGTGAGACCCAGGAGCCACACCTAGAAAGTAAACCGTGGCTTAGCATGCACAGATGGGTCTTGCTTCCATGGGTATTTGTGTATTCATGTTCCTGTTTGTTTCTCTTGCCTCAATATTTGGATGTTCACATGTAAACTCGATTCACAGTGTACACAGAATTTACAGCAAAACTTGTACTTTGTTTTTAAATACATACATGATATAGGTACAAAGTGGCAACTATAATGTTGAGGTAATTGAAGTTCACCATACGGATACGCCTGTACTTTTTACACCTTAGTCGGACGCCTGTGAGTCATTTGTTTGTCTATCCGTGTTTAGAATATGAATCCATTATAGTTCATGGTGTGGTTCTCATGTCCTTGTTTTTATTTGTGGACTGAGTGATCTGACAGAGAGAGACAAACCGGGAAACAGACAAAAAGAGACACACAGAGACAGACAGAGAGAGAGACAGGGAAAGAGACAGAGAGAAAGACACATAAAAATAGATAGAGACAGGGAGAGAGACAGAGATACAGAGAAAGGGCTACAGAGTGAGAGAAACAGACAGACAGGGATAGAGAGAAGCAGACAGGGAGCGAGACAAAGATAGAGAGAGGGACACAGAGAGACACAGAGAGAGACGGATAGAGAGAGACAGATAGCGAGACAGACATAAAAACAGAGCTATAGAAAGCAAGACAGACAGAGAGACAGACAGAGAGAGAAACAGAGACAGACAGACAGACAGACAGAGAGGGTGAGTGGGAGAGAGACAGTTACTAAACTAAGCAACGCCGGGTACTACAGCTAGTATATATGTGTAGATATACAGTCCGTATGGAAAGTATTCAGACCCCTTTAAATTTTTCACTCGTTTCATTGCAGCCATTTGTTACATTCAAAAATGTTCATTTTTTCTCATTAATATACACTCTGTACCCCATCTTGACAAAAAAAACCCTGAAATGTAGAAATTTTTGCAAATTTTTTAAACAAGAAAAACTGAAATATCACATGGTCATAAGTATTCAGACCCTTTGCTCAGTATTGAGTAGAAGCATCCTTTTGAGCTTGTACAGCCATGAGTCTTCTTGGGAATGATGCAACAAGTTTTTCATACCTGTATTTGGGGATCCTCTGCCATTTTTCCTTGCAGATCCTCTCCAGTTACGTCAGGTTGCATGGTGAACGTTGGTGGACAGCCATTTTCAGGTCTCTCCAAAGATGCTCAATTGGATTTAGGTCAGGGCTCTGGCTGGGCCAGTCAAGAATGGTCACAGAGTTGTTCTGAAGCCACTTCTTTGTTATTTTAGCTGTGTGCTTAGGGTCATTCTCTTATTAGAAGGTGAACCTTTGGCCAAGTCTGAGGTCCAGAGCACTCAGGAAGAGGTTTTCTTCCAGAATATCTCTGTACTTGGCTGCATTCATCTTTCCTTCAATAGCAACAAGTTGCCCTGTCCCTGCAGCTAAAAAAAAAGCCAGAGCATGATGCTGCCACCACCATGTTTCACTGTTGGGTTTGTATTGGGCAGGTGATGAGCAGTGCCTGGTTTTCGCCACACATACCGCTTAGAATTATCACTAAAAAGTTCTATCTTCGTCTAATCAGACCTGAGAATCTTATTTCTCGAAGTCTGGGAGTCCATGTGTTTATTTGCAAACTCTATGCGGGCTTTCATATGCCTTCCACTGAGGAGAGACTTCTGTTGGGCCCCTCTGCCATAAGGGTCCAACTGGTGGAGGGTTGCAGTGATAGTTGACTTTGTGCAACTTTCTCCCATCTCCTTACTGCGTCTCTGGAGCTCCGCCACAGTGATCTTGGGGTTCTTCATTACCTCTCTCACCAAGGCTCTTCTCCCATGATTGCTCAGTTTGGCATGACGGCCAGGTCTAGGAAGAGTTCTGGTGGTCCCAAACTTCTTCCATTTAAAAGGGTGGTTCACCCATATTTTTTATTTTCTAGATCGATATTATATTGAGAAACAATGTTTCTCTCAAATACCTTATGTTGGCAATAGTGCCTGTGGAAGGCGCTATTGCGGACCACTGTTCCCCGCTCCGTGACCCCCGGTCTCCTTGATCTCGGGGATCCAGTGACGTCACGTCAAGTTCCTGTTACAACGTGGCCGGCCACAGTGTCCGTGAGTGATGGGCAGTGGGCAGTATTTCACCACTCGTCACAGCCCATCAGCTCCCTCCTCTCTCAACCGTCACAGGAAGGCGCTGCAAGCAGGAGACACGCTGGGCTGTGACAAGCGGTAAAACACCGCCCACAGCCCAGTGACTCAGGAAGACTGGGGCCAGCCGCGGTGATGTGACGTTATCCGGAACGTGACGTGACATCACCGAATCCCTGAAGTCACGGAGGCTGGGGGTCACGGAGCGGGGAACAACGGTCTACAATAGCGCCTCTCACAGGCACAATTGCCAACATAAGGTATTTGAGAGAAACATTGTTTCTCAATTTAATATCGATCTAGAAAATGAAAAATATGGGTGAACCACCCCTTTAAGGATTATGGAGGCCATTATGCTCTTATGATCCTTGAGTACTGCAGAAATTCTTTTGTAACCTTGGCCAGATCTTTGCCTTGCCACAATACTGTCACTGAGCTCCTTGGGCAGATCCTTTGACCTCATGACTCTCATTTGGTATGACATGCACTGTGAGCTGTGAGGTCTTATATAGACAGGTCTGTACCTTTCTAAATCAAGTCCTATCAGTTTAATTACACACAGTTGGACTCCAATGAAGCAGTAGAACCATCTCAAGAAGGATCACAAGGAAATGGTCAGCATGAGACTTAAATATGTGTGTCTGAACAAAGAGCCTGAATACTTATGACTATCTGATATTTCAGTTTTTCTTGTTTAAAAAAATAGCAAAAATTTATACATTTCTGTTTTTTCTGTCATCATGGGTGCAGAGTGTACATTAATGAGAAAACAAATGAACTTTTTTGAATTTACCAAATGGCTACAATGAAACAAAGAGTGAAAAATGTAAAGGGGTCTGAATACTTTCCGCACGCACTGTATATACAGTATATGTGTGTGTGTGTGTGTGTGTGTGTGTGTGTGTGTGTGTGTGACTCGCCCACCCCAGGGCTATGGGACACCCGGTGCCGGGCCGGACTAGTCCGGGGGTCGTCAGTGGTGGCGGGGCCCGACTCCGTGACCCTGGTGGGTGTCAATTAAATATGGCTGCAATGTTGGGGGTGAATAAAGTTTGTGTTCGTGACGCCACCTGTGGTATGCGGCTATTAAGCCACCGCTGCTGTATGAGGCCTCCGGGGTGATGGAATGGCAGCAATGATGGTACTGCTCCCCACAGGTGGAGCGGTGCCCTGGGGACACTGTTGGTGCTCGTAAGTGTCTATGCAGATAAATAACTGAGGCAACACCAGGGGTGCAGTTTCAAGGTCTTTACTCACAGTTCTTGTCAAGGCCTGCAGGAGCCTTTGGACTGCTGGGACCACCGTCAGGGACCTCCGCCGATCCCGGGTAGATCTGGGGGTAAATGCCAGTGCACCCCTCTAATTGTGTCCTTTCTCAGCTGACTTCACTAGCCTTGCCTTTTGTGGCTGAACCTGGCTCGGCCTCCACTGCAGCCTCCGGGCTGGGAGCTCGCCTGTCGGTATTTGCCCCTTTTCCAGAGATTCTTGCTGTGGGCTTTGGTCCGGGGAGCATGCAGCTTTCCCTGGACCTCGGTCTTTTAACCTTTGGAGATGGTTTCTCCTCCTCCAGTTACTAGGGACCGTCCCCTGATGCAGCTTGATCCCTCCACCGATGTTCCTGTGGAACAGGCCACCAGCTCTGAAGCTATCTGTGGCCCTGGAATCCCTTTGTTCCCTGCTTGGTGTCACCTCGACCCTCTGAGTCCCAGGGTCTTCACCAGGAAGCGTCACTTTCTTCTTTCTTTAGCTCCTGCCTGACTAGAGCTCTTTTTCTACTCTCTGTTTCTCTCCTTCTCTGTTGCGGACACTCTGAACTCACAGAGCTCCTTTCTCTTTCACAGCTACATGCTGTCTCCTCACTCTCTCACTCTCTGAGGTAAACTGAAACTCTGACCTTCCTCTCTGCTCTACACTCGGCTGGCTCTTCCCACCCCCCGGTTGCTAAGCTACCACCCTATGGGAGCAGGGATGGGTCTTACGACCCCTCCCAGCATGCAGCATGGGAGGGTTGCTGCCACTGTCCCTGGTCCCAGTGTGTGCCTAGCAATGGGTGTAGTGCAGTTTTACCTGTGAACTGGCATGTACCCCTTTCCTTACCCAGGATGGGGCATCACACCTCTGACTGGGGTGCAATGTCTCTGTGGCGACGGAAGCCTCAGGGGCGCCACATGTGTGTGTATGTGTGTGTGTGTGTGTGTGTGTGAAAAATAATGGATGTCTGAAATAGACATTATTCGTGTCACTGATTGCAAAGTCATAGTGAACAATTGTGCATATTGACACTGTTGTAACCCATACTATTTTAACATTGGATCCATTAAAAGGATGCTTTTAATTAATCAGGTTTTTTTTCCTCCATCAAACCCTTGTGACAGTTTTCATTCAGATACTGGGATCCAATCATGTATACTGCAATTTTTCCAGATCTTTCATTTGAATGTGGTTATTGACTATAATAGGGTCAGAGTGCAGTCCCATTTGCAAAAATTGCTTTTACGGACTGGAATCAGATGTCTAAGTAAGCCTTATTTATAAAATGCTTTGCGTTTATGTAGTGAGCTTTGTGGCTCATTTTATACAAAAGATTATTGCATACAATTATTCCATTCTACTTTCTCTTATGTCACACTAAGCTGCAATTTACATACAAGACACAGAAATGAACAGTGCTATTATGAAGAGAGGGACCAGAAAAAAAATAGAATGCCTGGACATTAGTGAGATGTTTAGCCATTTCCACAAATCCATGTTTCACGAGTCTACACTGTGTGCAGAATTATTAGGCAAATTAGTATTTTGATCACATGATAATTTTTATACATGTCCTACTCCAAGCTGTATAGGCTTGAGAACCAACTACTAATTTAGTAAATCAGGTGATGTGCATCTCTGTAATGAGGAGGGGTGTGGTGTAATGACATAAACACCCTATATAAGGTGTGCTTAATTATCAGGCAACTTCATTTCCTTTGGCAAAATGGGTCAGAAGAGAGATTTGACGGGCTCCGAAAAGTCCAAAATTGTGAGATGTCTTGCAGAGGGATGCAGCAGTCCTGAAATTGCCAAACTTTTGAAGCGTGATCACCGAACAATCAAGCGTTTCATGGCAAATAGCCAACAGGGTCGCAAGAAGCGTGTTGGGCAAAAAAAGAAGCAAAGTGGCCCATGAATTGAGGAAAATCAAGCGTGAAGCTGTCAAGATGCCATTTGCCACCAGTTTGGCCATATTTCAGAGCTTGAACGTTACATGAGTATCAAAAAGCACAAGGTGTGCCATACTCGGACATGGCCAAGGTAAGGAAGGCTGAAAAATGACCACCTTTGAATAAGACAGATAAGATAAAACGTCAAGACTGGGCCAAGAAATATCTTAAGACTGATTTTTCAAAGGTTTTATGGACTGATGAAATGAGAGTGACTCATTTCAGAAGCTGGCTCAGTAAAGGGCAGAGAGGTCCACTCCACTCAGACGCCAGCAAGGTGGAGGTGGGGTACTGGTATGGGCTGATATCATCAAAGATGAACTTGTGGGGCCTTTTCGGGTTGAGGATGGAGTGAAGCTCAACTCCCAGACCTTCTGCCAGTTTCTGGAAGACAACTTCTTCAAGCAGTAATACAGGAAGAAGTCAGTATCGTTCAAGAAAAACAGGATGTTCATGCAAGACAATGCTCCATCACATGCATCCAACTACTCCACAGCGTGGCTGGCCAGTAAAGGTCTAAAAGATGAAAAAATAATGACATGGCCCCCTTGTTCACCTGATCTGAACCCCATAGAGAACCTGTGGTCCCTCATAAAATGTAAGATCTACAGGGAGGGAAAACAGTACATCTCTGGGAACAGTGTCTGGGAGGCTGTGGTGGCTGCTGCACACAATGTTGATTGTAAACAGATCTAGCAACTGACAGAATCTATGGATGGTAGGCTGTTGAGTGTCATCCTAAAGAAAGGTGGCTATATTGGTCACTCATTTTTTGGGGTTTTGTTTTTGTCCGAAATGCTTATTTCTAAATTTTGTGCACTTGTATTGGTTTACCTTGTAAAAATAAGTGAGATGGGAATATATTTGGTTTTTATTAAGTTGCCTAATAATTCTGCACAGTAATAGTTACCTGCACAAACAGATATCCTCCTAAGGCTACTTTCACACATCAGTTTTTTGGCATCAGGCACAACCCGGTGTGTGCCTGATGCAACGGATCCGGCACAGAATATGTAAAAATGGAGGCACCGGATGCTTTTTTGCATCCGTTCCATCTGTTTTTTTACCGCATCCGTTTTTTTACAATAAATTGGAGCATGCTCAGTTTAAAAAAACTGATCCGGAGGCCGCATCCGTTTTTTGCCGCATTACACCAGATCCGGCGTCCATAGGCTTCCATTGTAAATCACGCTGTATCAGAGACAAAAAACCTTACAAGAGACGTTCCATGCGGCCGCCGCATTAGCCAATTACGCCGGATGCAACACAATTCTATTCAGCACAATCCGGCGCTAATACAAATCAATGGGGATAACACGGATCCGGCGCCTGATCCGTTTTATCTGTTTTTTTATGTTTTGTGCCTGATGGAAAAAAAATGATTTGTAGCCTAAGATAGCCAAATCTAAAAAAAAAAACACTTCAACTTTCAAAAATATTAGGCTTTGATATTTATGAGTCTTTTGGATTGATTGAGAACAGTTGTTGATCAATAATAAAAAAAATCCTCTAAAATACAACTTGCCTAATAATTCTGCACACAGTGTAGTATAGACCACGATTAATGGACTGACTACAGGTTTCCTAACTTAAAGGGGTTTTCCCTCGAACAAATGTAATCTTAAAGTTCATTTTAATCAATAGATCTTGGACTAATCATACGTTCCACATTATTTGTTTAACCCCTTCACCCCCAGCCTGTTATCACCTTCCTGACCAGGCCATTTTTTTTTATTCTGACCAGTGTCACTTTGACAGGTTTTTCTGGTTAGCCTATAAAGGTATGGCTATGTGCGCACTGAGCGTTTTTTTGACGCTGCGTTTTTGGCCGCTAAAAATGCACCCGCGGCAAAAACGCGCAAAAAATGCACTGGTAAAAACGCATACGTTTTTACCACGTTTTGGTGCGTTTTTGGCTGCGTTTTGCTGCGTTTTTTATCTCTAAATTTTTCTGCGTTTTTCCAATGCATTGCATGGGGGGAAAACGCAGAAAAACGCAGGAAAGAATTAACATGTCCATTTTTTTTTTTAAGGTAAAAAACGCAGCTTAAAAAAAAAGTTGTCTGTGGACAGCAAAAATGAAAACTCAGACTTTGCTGGGGAAGCAAAGTCATGCAGTTTTGAGCCCAAAAACACACCCGAAAAACGTGCAAAAACGCTGCGAAAAACGCACTGTGTGCACATAGCCTATCACTCCTAACATACTTTTGTCATTCTTGGGGCATAAGTATTTCAATTGACTTTAACAGGTTATAACTCTGGAACAGATCCCAGTGATTCTGAGATTGTTTTGGTTTTTTTTGTCACTATTGTACTGCATGGTAGTGGGGTATATTTTGCATTTATTTGTGAAAATGTTGGAAATTTTGTGAAAATTTTGCAATTTTCAAACTTTAAATTTTTATGCCCTTAAACCAGAGAGTTATGTCACAAAAAATAGTTAATAAATAACATTTTCCACATGTCTACTTTACATCAGCACAATTTTTTACATATCTTTTTTTTGTTAGGATGTTACAAAGGTTCAAATTTTATCAGGAATTTCTTATTTATCCAACAAAATGTACAAAACCATTGCTTTAGGAACCACAACACATTTGAAGTGATTTTTGAAGGGCCTAGGTGACAATAAATACCCAAAAGTGAGACCATTCTAAAAACTGCACCCCTTAAACTGCTGCTAACCACATTCCAGAAGTTTATTAACCCTTTAGGTGCTTTGCAGAAATTAAAGCAATGTGGAAAGAAAAAAATGAAAATTTTACTTTTTCCCCACAAAAATGTTACTTTAGCTCCAAATTTTGCCATTTCACAAGGGTAACAAGAGTAAATGCACCATACAATTTGTTGTGCAATTTCTTCTGAGTAAAGCCTGCTTTACACCTTACGATCCAGCATACGATATCGTATGCGATCGCATCCGCCCCCATCGTATGTTCGGCACGTTCAATTTGTTGAACGTGTCGCACAAACGAATAACCACCCGTCACACGTACTTACCCGTCCATACTACCTCGATGTGGGCGACGAACATCCACTTCCTGGAGTGGGAGGGACGTTCGGCGTCACAGCGACGTCAGGCGGCAGCCGGCCAATAGAAGCGGAGGGGCGGAGATGAGCGGGACGTAAACATCCCGCCCACCTCCTTCCTTCCGCATTGCCGGCGGGAGCCGCAGGACGTAGGTAAGATCTGTTCATCGTTCCCGGGGTGTCACACACTGTGATGTGTGGTACCCCGGGTACGATGAACAACCTGACGTTCAATTTTTAGGAATTGAACGACGTGCATGCGATGAACGTTTTACCGTTCAATCGCAATCGCACGTCGCTGTTACATGCTACAATGTAACTTACGATGCCGGATGTGCGTCACTTACGACGTGACCCCGCCGACACATCATAAGATATATTGTAACGTGTAAAGCGCCCTTAAACCAATACTCATGTGTGGTGGAAATACTGTTCGGGTGTATGGCGGGGCTTGGAAGGAAAGGAGTACCATTTGAATTTTGGAGCGCAAAATTGTCTGAAATAGTTAGCTGATGCCATGTCACATTTGGAGAGCCCCTGATGTGCCTAAACAGTGGACCTTCCCCACAAGTGACCCCATTTTGGAAACTAGACCCCTCAAGAAATTTATCTAGATGTTTGGTGAGCACCTTGAACCTCTTGGTGCTTCACAGAATTTTATAATGTTGAGACGTGAAAATGAAAATAAAAATTTTTTCACAAAAATATTGCTTTAACCCAAAATCTTTCATTTTCAGAGGGTGCCAGGAAATAATGCACCATACAATTTATTCTGCAATTTCTCCTGAGTTCGCCAAAACCCCATATGTGGTTGAAAACTACTTTTGAGGCACAGTACAAAGTGAACAAGGGAAGGAGCATCATATTTGAGCTCAGATTTAGTTGGAATGGTTTGTGGTGCCATGTCACATTGACAGAGCCCCTGAGGTGTCAGAACAGTCAAAACTCCCCACAAGTGGCCCCAGTTTACAAACTATATCCCTCAATGAGTTCATCCAGGGGTGCAGTGAGCATATTGACACTACAGATGTGTCATAAAAATTTGTACTATTGAGTGGTGAATAAAAAATAATTACATTTTTCCACTAAAATGTTGTTTTAACCGTAGATTTCCAATTTTCACAAGGGGAATAGGTAAAAAAGGCTACATAATATGTTACACAATTTCTCCTGAATGTGGCAATACCCCACATGTGACTGTACACTACTTTTTGGCCACACCGCAGGACTTGGTAGGGAAGCAGTGCCTTTTAATTTTTAGAGCACAGGTTAGTTTGTGGACTCTATTTGCAGATCTCTAAGTGCCAGAACAGAAAAAATGCTCTCAAGTGACCAAATTTTGGAAATGACACCCTCTGGTAATTCATCTACGGGTGTAGATAATTTAGTCTTTGGAGTACACCCATGGTGTCAAACGCAGTGAATGTTGCAGCCTTAAAATTGCAAATGAGTCCTTGTTGTGCCCAGTACATTGTAGTAACCCCGTAAATTAAGCGGACTCTCCTCACTATAACAATACCAAACATGTGGAGGCTAACTGTTGTTTCGGCACACTGTGATACTCAGAAAGCAGGGGGCATTTGGATTTTAGAGGACAGATATTGCTAGATTTCTTTTTTGAGGAGTTAGCCATAAAGTTTTATTAGAGTCTTTGTGCTACCAGTAATATGGAAGCTCCCTATATTTCCGTTAACAGATAACAGACCTGAGTGGGGACTTATATTTTTGTGGGTTGAGTGGAATGCTGTTTGGTGGCAATTTGGGTACAGAACATTTTTTATTAGTTAACATTTATTCTGCTCTATGCTGAGCACTTGCATTTGGTTTTCCATCTAAATTCCCGAAATACATGATTCAGAGGAAACCCCCGATGGAGCCATTCACTATAATGAGGCAACAGAGTTATTCCGAACTGTGTTTGGCCTCTGTTCAGCGGTATCCGTATTTTCAAAAGTGAACAAAATTGTTGATGACTGCATTTTTGTGCACGCCTAAAAAGAAGAGCAAAAAGATGGATACTGCTGCACCACAGGCCACAAGAGAGGTCAAAATAACTCTATCTGCCTCATTAGACTAAATTGTCCATTGGGAATGTTGTTTGAATCACGTTTTTCAAAGATTATTTATCACTTAATCCCCGGTGTAAGAGCGCAGCGTAACGCGCAGGATAAATATGAGCTGAGCCGTACTTTGATTTGTGGGAGGCAGAATGAACAAATCAACAGCAGCTGAAGAATTGGCTTTATTTCATTATTTTTTAAGCCGTTCACCTTGCGGTATAAGTGATAAGGAAGCCCTATTCATCAGGTTAGTACAATTACAGCAATATCAGATTTATATAGTTTTTTAGGTCTAGCTACTATCGCACAAAAAAATGCTTTTTTTTACAAAATAAAGTTTTTTTGGATCAATTAATTTTGGAGTCTATAGTTTTTTTATTTTTCTGCTGAGTCATGTGAGGGCTTGATTTTTTGTGGGATGAGTTGGAGTTTTTATTAGTACCATTTTGGGGCACATAATACTTTTTGATTGCTTTTTATTCCAATTTTTGTGAGGCAGAAGCAAGAAGAAACAGCAATTCAGGAATTATTTATTTGTTTTTTTTACCCCATTCACCGTGTCATAAAAATGATAAGACAGCTTTATTCTTAGGGTCAAAACGATTACAGCGATACCACATTTATATATTTTTTATGTTTTGTCACTTTTACACTATGAAAACTATTTTATAGAAAAAAACATTTTACATTGCTGTATACTGAGTGCTATAGCTTTTTTATATTTTTTCTGCTAACGGAGCTGTATGGCGGCTTGCTTTTTGCTCTACAAAATTACATTGTTAGCAGTACCATTTTTATTTATGTAGACTCTTATTCACTTTTTATTCCACTTTTTTGTCAGCTGCATGATGAAAAGATTTTTTTTTTTTTTTTTTTTACTGTGTTCACTGAAGGTGCTAACTAGTGTGACAGGTTTATATATTGGGTTGTTACGGATGTGGCCATACCAAATATGTGCAGTTTTTACAAAAATATACATATTTATTGGATTTTTTTTGTTATTTCTGATTTTTAAAACATATTTTTACAGGTTTTTTTTTTTTACTTTTTTATTTAGTCCCTATAAGGGACATTACTTTTTATTCTCCTGATCAGTGGTATAATGTATTGCAGTGCACGATCATTGCAATACATTATACTGTCAGTTTTATATTGACAGAAGCTTCAGGGATCATGCTTCCAGCATGATCCCTGAGGCTTCTCATAGCTGGGTGACTTGGATTTCATCATGATGACCTCAGGTCACCATGGCAATAATCGGGCCCTCGGGATCCCATTGCGGGGGCACATATCGGAAAGAGAGAGTGTGATTCGTCTCCCAGTCTCCTAAGTGCCGCAGTTGATATCACTTAGGGGGTTAAACAGCCAGAGACGGTGCGAGAACTGTCCTTGGTTGTTTGGGTTGTGGCTCAGCTGTCAGATAAGCGGAGTCTTTGGCGGCGATCGCGGGGGCACAGGGCCTTTGCCAACGCAATTGCCATAACATATGTGGTACGTCCAAGGTTGGAAAAGCACCTGACAGTCAGGACGTACCCCTTATGTCCAAGGTTGGGAATGGGTTAAAAAAAAATCTACATTACTAGGAAACTCTGATATAGACATTAATATAGGTAGAGGTATTCTAAGACTTTTTCACACTATTTTATTGCTGTCCCATAAGTTGATCCTTAAATATTGGATAACATCCTCCACAGCCTCTAGCTCTGAACTGATAACTCAACTTAAGCATTATATGGAGACTGAGTAGGGCAATGCACTCACAAATAAGGAAGCGCAGGCGTGTAGATTTCTATTAAAATGGAAACAGTTTCTGGTGAAGTATTGCAATAAGGAGGAAAAAGAAAAAATGGTGCAACCTTTTACCTCAACTCAACTCATGGTATTATGGAAGATCTAAAAAATAACCTGGGCCACCTCCGAATAGGTAGCTAAGCTACGAAAGAACGTGAATAAGTGACGAAATGAAAAAATCCCCCCCCCCCTTTTTATTTCTTCCTCTTTTAACTGAGATGGCTGTTATGCTTGTATGGCTTGTTTTATTGTCTTTATGTTATGGACTTTAGATAAAGTTCGGTTTGGGAGCTGGACTTGACCGGAACACCAATTGAAGATACTAATTGGGCAGTTTGGGTCTCCACCCACGTGCAGCCAGCTATAAACAGATCACTTACAGGGGAGGGTGGGCAGATTTTTGTATTGTTTTGTATGATGCACACTACATCCGATTACGCTGTTACCCCAGTGAGAGCCGTTCAAACACTGCAAGCGGCTCGCACTGGGCTGAGCACCGAGCGTACCTAAGCACAGTGATGCTCATGGGAGTGGTTTGCATACGTAAAGCACCCGAACTTCAAACTCTATTTTTTTGTAAAGTCCGTATTTGAGTTGAACACTGAACCTCGGATTCACTCATCTCTTCTCTTGGGCAGGGGAAGACAGAAAAGAGTATCAAAAAAGAGTATAAAGACATTAGAACATGAGACCGTATGTGATTATTTTGTGAGATAAAACATTTCCGCCTCCTGACAAAGATAGGACAAAGATAGGATGAAACGTGCTTTGGTGCGACAGGGATATCACAACACTATGTGCTTTATGTAAGTCTATATGCACAAAGCTTCCTTTCTTTAGTTCTATTATTGGGACCAATTAAAATTAATTATCACGATGACTTCCGGGAGGCGGAGCTACGAGGAAACACACTGGATGAAGGGCAATCATCCATTTCTTCACAGCAGAAAATATGCCGTATGTGCAGAAGCGTCATTTACGAGAAAACAAAGAGGGGTAGCTATATTGATCAATAAGCATATTAGTCATGAAGTTCTGGAGGTTTCAGAGGACCCTATGGGGAGATTATTATTGGTGAAAGTGAAGATAGAGGGCACTATCTACAACTTAGCAAACATATATGCACCAAATATTCCTGATCCACAGGTCAGAGCCAGATTGATCGAAAGTATCACAGGTTGGGATATGACTAATTTAATTGTAGGCGGAGATTTCAATGAGGCTCATGATGGAATTTTAGACAGGTCAAGTCCCCAGCCATCTCCTCTATTGGCACTCCATAGTGGTTTGCAATATCTCGTCAATCAATTGGGACTAATAGACACATGGCGCATGCAGCACCCAATAGATAAAGATTATACATTTTATTCACATGTCCATGACTTACATACACGGATTGACTATTGGCTACTAAGCCCAGCACTGACGCCACATTTACTTTCCTCCAACATCCTAGACATCTGTATTTCGGATCATGCACCGGTTACTTTTAATTTGTTATTATCTACCACAATACTACGGGAAAGAAGGGGGAGGTTTCCTTCATATTTATATCAATCTGAGGATTTCAAAGCTTCTTTACAAAACTACTGGAGCTTTTATGAGAATGATAATCACGAGCATAGTGGGGACGCTGGTTTGTATTGGGCTGCCTCCAAGGCAGTAGTAAGAGGTCAGATAATATCATATGTCAGCCATAAGAGAAAAAAGCTCCTGGAACAAACTATATCAGCACAAAAATTTCTCACGCAGGCATATAAAGATTTTAAAAATAACAACACGGATACGACAAAACAACATTTCTTAGAGGCCAAGGAGGCGGCGGACACCTTGGCCCATGAGATGGCACTTAGTAACCTGGACTACCAGAAACATAAATACTTTAAATGGGGCAACAAACCTGGGAAATTACTAGCTTCTTTAACCAAACCCTTTAGAACCACCACTAGAATCCACAAAATTAAAAAGAAAGATGGTACCATGGTAACAAAAGATGAGGAAATAGTGGAGTTCAGGGCATTCTTTGGCTCGCTGTATGAGGCGGAACCGAGGGAGGTTGACGGGGAAGCTGATTTTATCCATGGTACTGTAGCGCCCATCTTGACAGAGGAACAAAGAGTAGTACTAAACGCCCCTATAAATATTTCAGAAATAGTAAAAACTATTGGCACTCTTAAACTAGCCAAAAGCCCAGGGCCCGACGGATTTAGTAACGAATATTATAAGATCTTGGGAGCCTCTATCGGTCCTCATCTATGTGCAGTGTATAATAAGATAGTCACAGATAGAATAATTCCCGACAGGTTCAATGAGGCAAACATTATAGTATTACCTAAGCCATGAAAAGACCCACTACAGGTGGAGGGATACAGACCCATCTCATTACTCAACTCTGATTTTAAAATCTTTACTAAAATACTAGCTGGTAGATTACAACAAGTGATTCCAGATCTTATTCTGCCCTTCCAAACGGGATTCGTGCACGGGAAATCCATCACTTATAACATCAGGACGGCTATTGGGGCTATCTCTTATAGCAGGAAGCATAGATGTACCAAACATATAGTAGTTAGCCTTGATGCGGACAAGGCCTTTGACAGGGTCTCTTGGGCCTATTTACATAATCTTTTGGCATGTCGCCAGGTGGGATCCTGGTTTTGCGAAGCAGTCAAGATGATATACACAGACCCCAAATCCAGACTATCTATAAATAATACATTCTCTGAGCCATTTGAGGTACAGAGGGGAACGAGGCAGGGGTGTCCCTTGTCACCTTTATTGTTTAATTTGGCTCTGGAGCCAATGTTGAGGACCCTACATAATTTAGCAATATTTCAGGGCATGAGAGTCGGTGGGACAACAATTAAACTTTTGGCTTTTGCCGATGATATTTTATTGTTTATTGCCAATCCCTCTCAAGCGATTCCAGAGATAATGAACACATTGAATAATTTTGGAAAGGCCTCAGGCTTCAGGGTAAATTACAAAAAAACTGAGGCATTGGCAATGTACAAATCGGGTAAAATTGATAACAACTTATTTCCCTTCCAGTGGTGTACCAGGTCCATTAAATATTTGGGGATTCAGCTCCCAGCAAACCCCTTGTTACTACATCAAATTAATTATAAGCCTCTTATAAATTCATTAATACATCTACTCCAATCTTGGAAACATCTGAAAATATCCTTTTCGGGTCGATGTCACTTAATTAAAATGGTAGCATTCCCCAAAATAATGTTCTTATTTCAGACTCTCCCGTTGCTTCTACGCAAATCAGATATTAAGCTACTAAATTCATCCTTTGGAAAATTAATTTGGGGGCACAAGGGGCGTACTAGGATCAGCTTAATCAAGCTTCAATTACCAAAAGGGGCAGGGGGCATAAATCTTCCAGATCTGGGCAGATATAATCTAGCAGCAAATTTTAGATATGTGGTGGACTGGGTGCGAGGAGTATCTCACTTTGCCAATGTACAATTGGAACAACAGCTATGTTCACAAGTCTCGTTAACAGCATTGCTGCAATTAGGGAACGAGGAAATACCGAGTGAGGTTAGGGATCATCCAACACTATGGCATACTATACTAACGTGGAGGAAGGTGAGGAAACTTGGTAAAATTAACACTTCAAGTTCCCCATTTCAACCCTTTATTGGAAATCCGAGATTCCTCCAGGGTCGCCCTCCGAGGATTTATGAAACATTGTCAATGCAGGGTTGTGCTTATGCTGCAGATCTAATGGAGCCTGATTGGTCGTTGCTTTCTTACGAGAAGGCGGCACACCGATTTCCAGCTTTTGTGGGTCAGCCTTTTCTTTTTCTTCAGGCGCGTAGCTTGGCACAAAAATATCTTGTTGACAAGCCAAAGGGAGATCTTGGAGGAAGTGTGGATAACTTTCTTAGGAGGGCAAGAAGCCAGGCGTCCTCGATTAGTCAGGTTTATTCAATGTTGCGTACAGTTTGGACATGGGAGGGGAAAACAACAGGTCCAGCAAAATGGAAGGTAGACATGCCAGAGTTCGAGGTAAAGGATTTTTTACAAGCCACGCTGTTGCAACGTAAATTTCTGTCGTCCAGTAGCTACACAGATATGGCCTTGATGATTCTACATAGAGCATATATTACTCCAAAAATTCAATCAAAAATTGACACAAATGCCTTATACTCTTGTTCTAAATGTGGCATAAGAGACACTGACCTGTTTCACCACTTATGGGACTGTGTTCAGATACAGGGAGTATGGAGAAGCGTTCACTCAGTCTTACAAAACACATACAATATTCAGTTTGCTCTGACACCACAGTGGGCGATTTTTAACATGTTGGAGGAGGCTCAACAAAGTTTTCCGAGAGGTACCAGGGCAATGTTAACTATTTGGGCCTCGGCCACTAAGAAAAGTATCCTACATCTCTGGGTAAATCCTGAAGCACCCTCTCTAGCGTTTAGCCAAACAAAACTAATGTTCATATTCAAAATGGACTGGCTGGATGCACTGTCGAATAAGGAGAAGTTGACTAAGCGTTTCTTTGAAACATGGTCTTTATTTATACCTAACTTGGCTACAGTGCTTAAGGATAGACTTAAATCTCAGTTTGGACAGACCTCTTGGTACCTTTTTGAACTGCTGAATGGACACATACCAATTACATAAGTTACCATTTTAAGTTGCTTCTGGTCGCACGCAGAGCGGGGGGAGGGGTGGGCGGGACTGTTTTGATTATAATGTCATCAATGAAATGCTCTTTGTATAAGAGCAGATTGTAAAAGAAATTCGGTTAAAATTTAATAAAAAGATGTTTAAAAAAAAAAAAATTAATTATCACAGGTTTGCTGGTAAAATTTGTTGTGATAGTGTATGAGTATGGACTCATATTATTTTCTGTAAACCTGTTATGAAATCTGGACCTGTGAATTTGCTTATTAGCCCAGTATATTGATTGGAATGTCTCATGCAATGATTAGCAGCATTTTGTTTAACATTGTGAGATTATTTTAATCAATTAATAAAATTTGGGAGTTTTATATACTCTAATTATGGACTCTTTAATGTCCTATAAGTGTGTTGTAGTTTAAAACATTTATCTGTCTATTTTTAAAAAATGTTTTTGCTTAAAGAAACAATTATTTGTGATCCCGTGCTGTATTGTCTGTACACTTTTTCGCATCCTTCCCTGGCAAAGGGGACAGGGTATGACCAGACAGTGCCCCTGTACTGTCAGACACAGCCATTACACAGTACACAGCAGGTGCACATATATAAGATTTTTTCAGCACAGGAACATTTTTTTTAAACACATCCAATTGTGGAACTTATTATTATTCCAAGATCTATTGATTAACATTAACTATGCTTGTGAGACAACCCCTTTAAAGAGGTTGTCAACTACTCAGACTACCCCTTCTCAATTCCTATATTTTCCCCCTGGTAAAATAATAACACCTATACTCACCTCCGGCGCCATTTTTTAAACGCATCCAATTGTGGAACTTATTATTATTCCAAGATCTATTGATTAAAATTAACTATGCTTGTGAGACAACCCCTTTAAAGAGGTTGTCAACTACTCAGACTACCCCTTCTCAATTCCTATATTTTCCCCCCAGTAAAATAATAACACCTATACTCACCTCCGGCGCCATTCCAGCAGTCACGAGATCCCTGTGGCCAATCAGCACTGGCTTCACTCTCCCCTCCTTTGGATAAATCAGAAATCTGGAGAAATCGAAAGCTGCAGCTTCCCTCTCACTTTGTCCAGATGTCTGATTTGTCTAAAGGAGGGGAGAGTGAAGTCAATGCTGATTCGCCACAGGGATCACATGACATACCATTGTAACGGTGCCAACATCAGTAGGTAGGCTTTTTCATTTTCATGAGAGTAACATAGGGATTGAGAAGGGGTTGTCTGAGCAGTGGAGAATCCCTTTAACCTCAGCTGTCTACAGTGTGTCCACCCATATCCTGTGCACCGCCATTAACTTGAGAACGGCGGCAGCAATAGGCATTGAAGTGGTGCATTTCTGTATGCAAGTTGTCAATTCGTATTGAATTGATGATGCCCTACAACTTTGTAATTCACTTTTTTTCTCTATATCGTTCTGTTTTCTAGATAAAAATGCTAACTCCGTTGTTTTCCACCAGGTGGCGCTATAGGTGGTTTCATTGCGTAGCGCATGGCTACTTTACTATACCTAGACACCACTTCTATGCCTATAGCTGCCGCCGTTCTCAAGTTAATGGCGGTGGACAGGTTGGGTGGACACACTGTATATGGCTTTTAAGTTCAGGTCAAGAGACTGTCAGTTAGTCCGCACATTGGGGTCCATACTCGGACCATCAAACATCGATGTGTCAAGCTAGCCTACAGAGTTATAAAGAAGTGGGGTGACGGTATTACAGTCATAGGGACTGCAAGATAGCACACATATGAAGATATCTTTGTGTCTCTTTGTCTTTTGTTGACTTGTTCTCATATCTAGTTAGCAGGCGTTGGAAACGTGCCCTCACGGCCCTGCCCAGGGATCTAGAAGCTTGCTGAAAGGTGGAAATCACATATGCTTGTAATTAAATTTAGTTCTAAGAGAGCAAATAACCTTTACTTTTCTGTTACATTGTCAGTGTGGGGTGGTAGTATGTTTGTTGAATGGTTATTACGTAAATGCTGTGATTACTTTCCAGGGTGTAGAGCAAAGTATTGTTATGTGTCACATTACAGCCTTCAGTTTTATTGAGACACAAAGCAGCTGACTTTGTTTTCTGTAAGCATTGTGTAATGTTATACTGGTTTCCAGCAATGTGTGGATCTACATTAGCAGGAAGATAAGAACTTACTGTGAGCTCTCATGCACACCACTGTATTACTGCTCTGTATAAAATTGTGCAGAATAATAATCATGGAACCAGTCATATGGCCATTTCCCTAACGTGTCCTAGGAGCCATTTTTCAACATGACGCCAGTCCTGATATTGCTTGCGCTACTGTGAGCAGCCTGTGTGGCCTAAATGTGCTATCATGGCCTGCAGCATATCCAGATATGTCCTCCATTGTGCACATCTGGAATGTCATTGGTTGACACGTAAGGACCATAAGGATTAAAATAGGACGGCATGTAGTGTTGAGCAAGTAGTTTACTATTCGTTTTTGCTATGCTGTTAGCGAGTACTGTCCGCTACTTGCTTTGTTACGAGTAGCGGGCGCAATGTAAGTCAATGGGAAATACTCGCTAAGTAGCAAGTAACCCGAAAGCCATATTTTTCGTGCGAGTAGCTAATAGTACGGCTCTCGGGTTACTCGCTACTTAGTGAGTATTTCCCATTGACTTACGTTGCGCCCGCTACTCGTAACAAATATGCAAGTAGCGGACAGTACTCGCTAACAGCATAGCAAAAACGAATAGTAAACTACTCGCTGACATGCACTGCCATTGGCTACTGAACTCAGCCATGCAATTGGTGCATAAAATGGTCCTGCTTATCAGCCATGCCAGTCAGCAACACACTTGCTCAAGCAAGAGAAAATTAATTAGCTGATTGCTACCCAGTATATATATACCCACTGAATGTGGTTCTTCTGGACATTAAGCATGCCACCTAATTGTGCATCACTGCTACCTATCTTGCCTGCAGCGCTATTTACAAAGTCACATTTGCATCAAAAACAAGTGGAGCAGGAGAGAGGATTTCTTTATTTATTAGGCTGCTTTCACACTTGCAATCAGCGTAATCCGTCGCTATGGAGAATAGCGCAGTCCGTTAACGCACTGCACTATTCTCCATAGACTTGTATTAACAATGCACCGTAACGCAAGTGTCTCCGTTGCATCCGCTGGACGCCGCCGAGTCGTTATTTTGACACAGCGTCGGGCGGAGGGAACGCTACATGTAGCGTTTTTTTGGACATTAAAATAACGCACCTTGATGTTGGAATCCGCCAAGGTGTGTAATGATTGGCTATGGTGGCGGATTCCGCCACTATGCGCTAAGCGGCAGCCTAAAAATATCAGCTAGCAGCCGCCCGGAATTGCCACATCCATTAGATGCGACAGTCCCGGGACTCTACCCGACTCATCCCGAATTGCCCTGGTGCGGTGGCAATCGAGGTGATAAGGAGTTAATGGCAGCCCATAGCTGCCACTAAGTCCTAGGTTAATCATGGCAGGCATCTATGAGACACCTCCAATGATTAACCTGTAAATGAAACTAAATAAACACATACACCCGAAAAAATACTTTATTTGGAATAAAAGATAAAAATACACCTTTTTTCACCACTTTATTAATCCCCAAATACCACTCCAGGTCCGACGTAATCCAAACGAGGTCCCACGATGCTTTCAGCTCTGCTACATGAAGCTGACAGGAGCGGCCGTAGAACACCGTCGCTCTCTGTCAGCTCCAGGCAGCAACTGAAGTGAGTCGCGCTGTCAGCGGGGACATCACTAAGGTAGTGTGTGCGGTGATGATGGGTGTGGTAGTGCCGGTGTGTGTGCGGTGATAATGAGTGCAGTAGTGCGTGCGTGTGTACGGTGATGATGGGGGCGGTAGTGCCAGTGTGTGCGGTGATGATGGGTGCAGTAATGCCGGTCTGTGTACGGTGATGATGGGTGCGGTAGTGCCGGGGTGTGTGTGGTGATGATGGGTGCGGTAATGCCGGTGTGTGTGGTGATGATAAGTGCGGTAGTGCCGGGGAGTGTGCCTTGATGATGGGTGCGGTAGTGCCGGTGTGTGCGGTGATGATGAGTGCGGTAGTGCCGGGGTGTGTGCAGTGATGATGATGGGGGTGGTAGTGTCGGTGAGTGCGGTCATGATGGGGGCGGTAGTGCAGGTGTGTGTGCGGTGATGATAAGTGCGGTAATGCCGTTGTGTGTGTGGTGATGATGGGTGCGGTAGTGCTGGGGTGTGTGCCTTGATGATGGGTGCGGTAGTGCCGGTGTGTGCAGTGATGATGGGGGCAGTAGTGCCGGGGTGTGTGCAGTGATGATGATGGGGGCGGTAGTGCCGGTGTGTGCGGTGATGAGTGCGGTAGTGCGTGCGTGTGTGCGGTGATTATGGGGGCGGTAGTGCCTGTGTGTGCGGTGATTATGGGAGCGGTAGTGCCGGTGTGTGCGGTGATGATGGGGGCTTGCTCTCTCTCTCGGTTTAACACAACGCGTTATTTTACAGGAATTCGTTGCCTTTATATCACACTATTTACAACGCATTGTGACGGATGCCGTTCAACGCAAGTGTGAAAGCAGCTTTACTTATTACTGTCCTGGGCCTCAAGAACTGTATTTACTTTGTAACAAGGAAATTTTGTGTCTTTCTTTTTCTGATATACATTATTATCTCCGCATGCACCACATGTTAAGGACAGAGTGCTGATCATATGTACTAAAACATCCAGAACTGTATTAAGACAATGAGCAAAATGGTTGTTTTTTTACTGTGTTGATTTTATATTTATCTTTTTAGTAAATATAGTCCATTTTTACTTCAATCTGCAGAAAATGTGTGAATAATAGGAGTAGATACAACATAGGCTTGACTGCCAATCCAGTCTTCATGTAATACAGAAATATTTGGTTTCTAATTAGTGGTACTGGAGCTACAGCAGTGGAGCCTAGCCAATGTTCACAGATTTTATTATTTTTTTTTTTATAATGTTCCAATTTTGGATTTATAACTTTTTTTCAACCTAAGAAAAATGTACATTTTTTTTCTTAATATCTTGCCAGAATAGCGGACATGACATCTTTAGGGTAAAAGGCAATCGATTTTCTGGCTTGATATAGTGAGCAAAAAATGGAAATTCTAATTAGAGGTATTTGCTAATATTATTGTTATTATTATACCTACTACATATTAGGATATGATCTTGGATATGGCAATAACCCTTTTAAATTGTAATCCATAAACTTGTTTAAACACCAATTTAAGAAGGTACTATACATAGCACTCCAAAATTCTCTGTCCTCAGTGTGAAAAGTTGTTTTCCTTCGCCCATGTGCATTACAGCAAAGTTTTGGCTCAGCAGTCCAGTGCATTCATTATTTCTGAGAAAGGCTCTGGACTGCTGAGCTAAAACGTTGCTGTTAGTCACATGGGTGATTTAAAAAATATATTAGGCAAATGAGTATTTTGATCACATGATCATTTTTATACATCTTGTCCTACTCCAAGCTGTATAGGCTTGAGAGCCAACTATCAATTAAGTAAATCAGGTGATGTGCTTCTCTGTAATGAGGAGGGGTGTGGTGTAATGACATCAACACCCTATATAAGGTGTGCTTAATTATTAGGCAATTTCCGTTCCTTTGGCAAAATGGGTCAGAAGAGAGATTTGACGGGCTCTGAAAAGTCCAAAATTGTGAGATGTCTTGCAGAGGGATGTAGCAGTCTTGAAATTGCCAAACCTTTGAAGCGTGATCACTGAACAATAGAGCGTTTTATGGCAAATAACCAACAGGGTCGCAAGTAGTATGTTGGGCAAAAAAGGCGCAAAATAACTGTCCGTGAATTGAGGAAAATCAAGCGTGAATCTGCCAAGATGCCATTTGCCACCAGTTTGGCCATATTTCAGAGCTGCAACGTTACTGGAGTATCAAAAAGCACAAGGTTTTCCTTACTCAGGGACATGGCCAAGGTAAGGAAGGCTGACAAACGATGACCTTTGGACAAGAAACATGATAAAACGTCAAGACTGGTCCAAGAAATATTTTAAGACTGATTTTTCAAAGGTTTTATAGACTGATGAAATGAGAGCGACTCTTGATGGGCCAGAGGGATGGACCAGAGGCTGGGTCAGTAAAGGGCAGAGAGCTCCACTCCGACTCAGACGCCAGCAAGGTGGAGGTGGGGTACTGGTATGGGCTGGTATCATCAAAGATGAACTTGTGGGAATTTTTGGGTTGAGGATGGAGTGAAGCTCAACTCCCAGACCTACTGCCAGTTTCTGGCAGACAACTTCTTCAAGCAGTGGTACAGGAAGAATTCAGTATCGTTCAAGAAAAACCTCATTTTCATGCAGGACAATGCTCCATCACATGCATCCAACTACTTCACAGCGTGGCTGGCCAGTAAAGGTCTAAAAGATGAAAAAAAAAATAACATGGCCCCCTTGTTCACCTGATCTGAACCCCATAGAGAACCTGTGGTCCCTCATAAAATGTGAGATCTACAGGGAGGGAAAACAGTACACCTCTCGGAACAGTGTCTGGGAGGCTGTGGTGGCTGCTGCACGCATTGGTGATCGTAAACAGACCAAGCAACCGACAGAATCTATGGATGGTAGGCTGTTGAGTGTCATCCTAAAGAAAGGTGGCTATATTGGTCACTAATTTTTTGAGTTTTGTTTTTGCATGTCAGAAATGTTTATTTCTAAATTTTGTGCAGGTATATTGGTTTACCTAGTGAAAATAAACAAGTGAGATGGGAATATATTTGGTTTTTATTAAGTTGCCTAAAAATTCTGCACAGTAATAGTTACCTGCAAAAACAGATATCCTCCTAACATAGCCAAATCTAAAAAAAACCCACTCCAACTTCCAAAAATAATAAGCTTTGATATTTATGAGTCTTTGGGTTGATTGAGAACATAGTTGTTGATCAATAATTAAAAAAAATCCTCTAAAATACAACTTGCCTAATAATTCTGCACACGGTGTATATCAAAAAAACTGACCTGCACATCGAACAAGTGTGAATAGGTGCTAGCTGAAAAAATCATAGTAACTACAAATGCATACAACTGCACATTAAGAAGCCAACAATGACTAAGGGAACTCTGGTATTGCATTACTGCTATAGGAATATATGAAAAATGAGATATTTAGTTTATGTATTAGCCAATGCATGTAAGCTCAGTCACCACACCAAGATAATCCCTGTATATCGGGAACCTAACCTGAAATGCCACTATCTGGGTTAAAAACCTCCATGTATGGGCAACTAGACTAAAAATCTAACTTGAAATTCCACTATCTCTGTTACAAACCTCCATGTATGGGCAGCTGGACTCTTGCTATAAAGGGGAGTGAACACAGCCTGCTTATAGAGTAGAGTGCTCAATCAGAAAGAAATACACTACAAATATATCAAAAAGACTGACCCGCACATTCAACAAGCGTGAATAGATGGTAGCTGAAAAAACATAATAACTACAGAGATTCATACAGGTGCACTCTAAAAAGCCAACAATGAATAAGGGAACTCTGGAACAGGCGTAAGATTTGCACACAGAACTCTGCATTGGAGAATAGCTCTATATGCAGATTATCTGCTTTTATTTCTAGTTGAGAGGCTAAGATCTCCGCATTATGCCATACCATTTATCGTGATTTTGAATACCTCCATGGATTAACAGTAATTTGGACCAGACCAACAGTACATTTCAGTAAAATAGTGTCTTTACAAGAGTCGTAAGGCTGCCTCACACTGGCATATAACATGGTCCAGTTCTCTCTGATGTTTTGCACTCAGTCCAGTGTTATACTATGGGGCAGTGCAGATCAGCTTTTGTTTTTTTTCTCAAGCCAATTCGGAATGAGAAAAAAAATAAATAAAATTTCTGCATGATGTGATTGACTGTGTATATCGGACGGTGCACACTGATTCAAATCAATGGGTGTGGGCAAAACATCGAACTGCACTCAGATGTGCAATTAAAATGAAAACCCCTGCACAATTCCAATAGATACTTTTTTTCCGACAAGATCCAACTATTTTTTCATTATTTTTTTTATCATGGATTTACATGACACAGCCATCATGACTGCCCACGGAGAGGCACATATGTAGCGCCCCTGAAACCTTCAGGGTGCAACAAGATTCTGCATCCCCACCAGGATGCAGGGCGTACCCCCTTGGTGACCCAGAACCCCAGTGCTGGAACACCAAAAACCCAGGTAATCCCAGTTTTCCCCAACAATCCCCCATACAATGGTACCTAGCTAGGGTGAGACCATGGATGGCCGCCTAGAGGTGGAGCCACTCAGTCCACTAGTTAACATTCCCAAGAGAGACACTGCCCGGGACTGAGTACCCCATATCCCTGGGTGCTACAACCCTTTTTTCCTGGCGTCACGAACAGGATTGAACTGGACCCGGTCAAACCGGGTGACGTGTGCCTTAAAAGCTATGTTATGTGGACTGAACTTTATTGTTTGAAAAACCGCCGCCATTTTGCTGTGAAAAATAACTGGGCCACAGCAGACTAAAAGGCGCGAAAAGAAAGCCCTTCCCCTTGGGCGTATCCGGAATGTAAAAACGAAACCGGAAACAGGGAGCCCGGAGGCCCTGCACCAGAATGCCTCCAGAACTGTTACTGACAACATGTCTGTTCCAGGGGATCGTGCCAGTGTCCCAGTTCAACCAGGGACCTGGATCGCAGAGAGGCTAGAAGCGGGGGTCCAGCGGGACACCTGCAGCGAGTCAAGGAGTGGAAGGCGGAGATGATGGAGGTGGTGGCAGCCATGCGGGCTCAAGAAAGTGGAGCGCCGCTTGACCAGGCTGCACCTATCTAGCTACCGGGATCCGTCCTCAACCAGGCCGTGTCACCGCCAGAGCCAGAGAGACCAGAAGCGGTCGCATCACCTTCTCCGCTGAAGAAGGACAGAGTGTTACCAGCGTCCCCTGCCAGACCAGAAGCGGTCGCATCACTTTCTCCACTGGAGAGAGAGCATGCTTTGTCTCCTGATCCAGTGACGGCATCCCAGGCGATGATGTCATCGAGAGCCGCGGAGGAGGCCGCCATCAGTGCTGACAACTGTCCTCAGGTACTGTGCCTGGTGGCTGTAGGGTGCCCAGCTGACCAGCTCCCCGCACTGGAGTGGATCCCGCCTGCAAATGGCGAGGTTGTTAGTGTCTTCCTAAAAAGCTACCGGGTGTCCAGGCCCTGTGCGCCAAGGCTGGAGCACCTGGTGCGCGGTCTAAATTCGCTGTCATTCCGTACCCGGCCTGGCATGGGGTTGGTTCTCAGATGCCATTCTATGTGCCAGCAGAGCCACCAGGAGGCAGTGCAGGTGCACGGGACAAGTGCACACAGACTATAAATGCTGATCCCAGGAGGCCAAGTGAACCTGATGGCCCCTACCCAGCACCATGGTAGCTATGACCTGAATGATACCAGTTAATTTGTTCACTGTTTACTGAAAATTGTTTATTGTTTGAACATTGGCAGTTTTTCATATGTGTTGATAAAAATGGACCCAGGCTGCAGGACTGGCAGCAGCCAACACAGACTTGTGTTTTTGTAAATAGTTGCACCAGTTGTGCCCCACCAGGGTACACCCATCCAGCAGACATTGCTGTGTGCACCTCCACCAGGAGAGGCCGGGTGCAGGAAAGGTCCGGGACAGACATGGTCCGGACCTGGTCACCAGTGGAACCGGTAACCTGCCTCCTTAGAAGGGTTCTGGAACCAGTACCTTTGGGTGGTGGGTGCAAGGAGGGATACCCAGGTTGTAACGTTTAAGTGATGAACCTCCCCTGTGTGGGATGACCAGTTATATTAATGTTTTACTTGAAGATAAAAAAAACAAAACTGTGTAACCAGTTTACCTTGCAACCCGAGGACGTGCTGGAATTAACCAAGGGGGAATGTAGTGCCCCTGAAACCTTCAGGGTGCTACAAGGTTCTGCATCGCCACCAGGATGCAGGGCCTACCCCCTTAGGGACCAAGAACCCCAGTGCTGGTAACACCAAAAACCCAGGTAATCCCAGTTTTCCCCAACAATCCCCGATACAATGGTACCTAGCTAGGGTGGGACCATGGATGGCCACCTAGAGGTGGAGCCACTCAGTCCACTAGTTGACCAGGTGGGAGGGGCAGACTGTGGAGAGTAGTCAGTCTAAGTCTGAACTGCAGTGACAGTGAAGAGGAGAGTTGAATAGTGACTGTAGAGGTGTAAAAGTGGAAGTGAAGTGACACCCTGACTTGGGTTAACGGTGACCTGGTACCCAGGAGAAGTGGTTGCCGGTAGAGTATGGTGGAGTACTCCTGGAACTACGCACCGACGGGGTACAGGGCCCTAGGACAGGAAAGAGCTTCAAGCCGACCTGCACCTGCACAGCAAAGGGGACCATCAAGAACCTTGCTGGCCCTAAAGAATCCGAAGACTCAGTAGCAAAGGGAGAACCTGGGAAAGGACAAGAGACTCCAACCCCAGAGGGTTCACGCTACCGTCAGGCGGACAGAAGTGTACAAACCACAGAACGGGGACCCCCAGTGTTCTATACCACGGGGACCCACTTATCAGAGACAGGGGCAGGGGAAGAAGGTACCAAAGAAACCAGACTGGTACTGGGATGAAGGGAACCTGGAGGTGAAACCAGCCAGCCTCGGGCCCCCAGTTACCATCTCAAGAAAGTGAGTAAACCAATTGCACTGAATACCTGTGTGGACGCTCTTCTTCCGATGCCCACTGCACCATACACCTGCTGGGGCAAAATCCAACTTGCGGAGGGATTACCATACTAGCTGCCAATACCACCAGCCCTAGTAGAGGCATTCAGCAGTGGCAGCTCTTTACATTTAGTCGCAACACCGCAAGTGGCGTCACATATAAACTTTATTCAACAATCCCCTGTAAATATCCCCATTACAAAAAGGGCCCAGGGCACGGAACCGGGTAACGGCCACCACCGTTACATTCCCAAGAGAGACACTGCCCGGGACAGACTACCCCATATCCCTGGGTGCTACACATATATCTATAGTTTGTTTTATTTTATTATATAATACAGTCTAAAGCTCGCTTTACACACTACAATATATCTTACGATGTGTCGGCGGGGTCACATCGTAAGTGACGCACATTCGGCATCATAAGGTACATTATAGTGTGTAACAGCTACGTGCGATTGCGATTGAACGGTAAAACATTCATCGCACACACGTCGTTCATTCCTCATGAATTGAACGTCAGGTTGTTCATCGTACCCGGGGTAGCACACATCGCAGTGTGTGACACTCCGGGAACGATGAGCAGATCTTACCTGCGTCCTGCGGCTCCCGGCCAGCAATGCGTAAGGAAGGAGGTGGGCGGGATGTTTACGTCCCGCTCATCTCCGCCCCTCCGCTTCTATTGGCCGGCTGCCGCGTGACGTCGATGTGACGCCGAACGTCCCTCCCAATCCATGAAGTGGACGTTGCCGCCCACATCGAGGTCGTATGGACGGGTAAGTACGTGTGACGGGGTGAATCGTCTGTGTGGCACATTCAACAAATTGAACCTGCAGCACTTACGATGGGGGCGGTTACGATCGCATACGATATCGTATGCAGAATCGTAACGTGTAAAGCAGGCTTTATATAGCATGAGATGATATCTGTCATGCGGATTTTAGGTCCAAACTTACGGGGTGCCGTATCATCATC
Source organism: Anomaloglossus baeobatrachus (assembly GCF_048569485.1). NCBI lineage: Eukaryota > Metazoa > Chordata > Amphibia > Anura > Aromobatidae > Anomaloglossus > Anomaloglossus baeobatrachus. Next base: position 742,634,177 of record NC_134353.1, read on the forward strand.
GGACTCTGTTCACATTGCAGTGTCCGGCAAGCAACCTGAGTTCTCCTTGTTGCTCAGCCTGTTTACACGGAGGGGGCAGTTCTGGAATATGACAGCACTCGAAGATAATGTGTTCCTGGTTGCTTCCTGTTTGATTCTACTCAAATCTTTGGAGGTTATTTGCGTCTTTTTTTTGTTTCAACATTTTGTTTTACGACCCTGTTAACTATTTGCAGCAAAATATTTGATAGTTCTGTAATCACGCCCCAATATCTAATCAATTTCAAGAGTGCTACATCCCTCTGTGATACAACTTTTGATTTTTCAGAGCTAACTTGCTTTTTTTCCCTACCATTATGCCAGAGGAAAACAAAAAGCCTAATAATTCTGTACACCTTGATAAAAGGGTGTTGTTGTCCTTAGTCCTCACCCTCCTCATTACACAAATTATACAACCACCTGATATGCTTCAAACCAAACAGCATTCAAGATTATACAGCTTAGATTGGAAAAATCTGCATGAAAATGAAGATATGTCTATGATATCTATATTATGTTATGGTGATCAAGTAATACTGAAAGGCAGGGAAGTTTCACAGTTTTTTTCTCGCCCCTGAAGTTCCTATTAATTCATAGTTCGCAGGAAACTTTCATTTTGTGTATGACTCTAAGGGCCTGCATGTCCATTAGGAAAGATCAAGTCCTGAGTAGACCATACAAGTCTATGCTTTATGATTTTCTGAGGGCTCATAAAAAAATCTTATTAATTTGGGGTTCAAAAGGCATGGAAGGAGTGTACTTTGCTCACAATACTTACAAGCCCAATAATTGTACATAATGCTTTGGAGGTCTGTCTGCAAACCATAAAATAGCAAATTCAAAATGGTTCTGTTACTTGTTCCCAATAGCTTTGTTACTTGTTTCTATTGTTGTTTCTAAAGACTTTGTCACATTCCCAATGGCTTTGTCACCTTTTCCCAATGGCTCTTTTACTTTTTCTTTATGGCTCTGTCACTTGTTCGAAATGGCTTTGTCACTTTTTACTAATTACTTTGTTACTTGTTCTCTATGGCATTGTTATTTGTTCCCAATGGCTGTTATTTGTTTCAAATGCCTGTGTTACTTTTCCCTATGGCTTTGTTATTTTTCAAAATTGCTTCATTTTTTTCCTAATGGCTTTGTTATTTTTGCCAATGGATGTGTTCTTTGCTCCCAATGGCTCTGTTACTTATTCCCAATGGCTTTGTTATTTTTCCGCAATGGCTTTGTTATTTTTTCCCAATGGCTTTGTTATTTTTGCCAGTGGCTTTGTTATTTTTTTCCCAAAGGCTTTGTTATTTTTTCCCAATGGCTTTGTTATTTTTGCCAGTGGCTGTGTTATTTTTTCCCAATGGCTTTATTTTTCCCAATGGCTTTGTTACTTTTCCCCAATAGCTGTATTGTTTCGAATGGCACTATTACTTTATCCCAATGTCTTTTTATTTTTTTTTACCCAATTACTGTATTACTTGTACCCAATGGCTCAGTTCCTTGTTCCCAATGGTTCTGTTCCTTGTTCCCTATGGTTCGGTTCCTTGTTCCCAATGGCTCAGTTCCTTGTTCCCAATGGTTCGGTTCCTTGTTCCCTATGGCACTGTTACTTGCCATCTATTAACTGGAATGTGTTTGTATTTTGTGTACCATTTTCAGTGAGTTGCACATGTGGTTTTATAGTCTCTGTAGTGACGAGCTCTGCAGTATCCACCCCTCCTGAGCTGCAGATGCCTTACAACATTTGGCTGACAATAATGGAGATCTGTTTATGGCTTTAGATCTGTCTCACACTAAGAAATTTCACAGATGTGTCCTTAGTTATGTTTTCTCTTTTCCCTCTAAAGAAACTTGCGAAAGAAGTTCAGACCGCTTTAGCGAAGGCCAACAACACTGCAGAGGAAACAATTTCTGCAATAAAAACTGTCCGTAGTTTTGCCAATGAAGAGACGGAGGCTAATGTGTATAGTGAAAAACTGCAGCAAGTTTACTCCCTGTACAAAAAGGAAGCTATTGCGTATACATATTATGTGTGGTCCACTGGAGTAAGTATGTTCTTCTTCGTTACATACCTAATTAATCTGCATTGTCATTACCAGATTTGTTTCTACATTAAAGGGAACCTGTCAGGTCCTGTATACAACCAGAACCACGAGCAGTTCTGGGTGTATATTGCTAATCCCTGCCTAACCGTCCCTGTATACACTAGCATAGATAAAGAGATCTTTAAAAAAAAGTATTTCTAAAGAGCCCATATGATATGCTAATGAAAGCATTACTTCCCTTGGCTAGTTGGCCCCCTTAGCATATAATTACCCCCTGTGGGTGTGCTAACATGCTAATGAATGCGCAGTGTCAGAGGATGATCACATCTCTCTGCTGCCATCACATCCTGGATTGTGGCTCAGTGCACATGATCCCGGACTTTTGTCATGCGCACTATGAAGCCTGGCTTCAAACCCATGTAATGCGTATGACCGAAAGTCCGGAATCATGTGCACTGAGTGTCGCAATGTGACCCCATTCACTTCTATAGTGCTGCTATGTAGCAAACTCCAGACGAAAGTTGTGTAGCCCTACCCTAAAGCAACTTTTCTCCCATTTGATCAAGTTTGTAAAGTAATTTATTCCTTTTTGTCCTCTAGTTCACCCAGTTAGTCTTACAGATTAGTATTCTGTACTATGGCGGACATCTTGTGATATCTGGGCAAACGACAAGCGGTAACCTGATATCCTTTGTCATTTACGAATTTCTCCTGGGTGACTGCATGGAGGTAAGAACCGATTACTGCCGCCACACAGTCACGTCACAGACTGTCCTCTTCTCATCCTGTTATTTCTCTGCTGCTATAATTCATGTTGGGGAAATATAAATCGTGGAATGATTTTTAATGAAAAGATATTTATTGAAAACAAGCGATGATTAAGACTTGAAGCAGGCAGTGAAATCGATGTTATAATATATCAAAGAGGCGTCCTAATATTGTCATCAAAATACTAAAGCCATTTTGTGAAGACGAAAAAAGGAGGCTTATTTCATGACAATACTAGGTCATTCCATTTTCTGGAAAGAATAGTCATTTTTTTTATTATAGGAAGTTATAGAAGCATTGCACAGTTTTCCATTTGTTCATCCATCACAAGATCATAGACAGATTTCATCCACTGGAGGTAAAAAATTAAGGTTCCTCACTGAATGACGGCAAACAGTGATTTTGAAAACCATCATGAAGTGACATGTAATAATCTCCTTTATTTGTAGAAACCATAATACTGCTGGCATTTCCACAACATTTTGGTATATGACTATATAACTTTTTGATCACTTTTTATCCAATTTAAGGCTACTTTCACACATCAGTTTTCTGCATTCAGGCACAATCCTTTTTTTTCCTGATCCAACGGATCCGACAAAAAATGTAAAAACCGTATCCACCGGATCCGTTTTTTAACGGATCCGTTATGCCGGACGCGTAAAAAAACGGATCCGGTGGATCCGTTTTACATCCGTTTTTGCATCCGTTTTGTCAGTTTTTTTTGCTGGATCAATTTTTTCAAAAGATTGGAGCATGCGCAGTTTACAAAAACGGATCCGGCAGCCGCATCAGTTTTTTGCCGCATTGCTCCGGATCCGGCATCCATAGGCTTCCATTGTAAAACACGCCGTATTGCGCCAGATCCGGCGCGATGCGTTTTTTTTGCCGAACAAGAAAACGTTGCAAGATACGTTGCCTCCGGCTGCCGCTTTAATTAATTTTGCCGCATCCAGAAAAAAACGGATGCAATGCAAAGCCATCAGGCACAATCCGGTAAAAATGCAAATCTATGGGGATAAAACGGATGCGGTACCGGATCCGTTTTACCCGTTTTTTTCCGGATTGTGCCTGATGGAAAAAACCTGATGTGTGAAAGTAGCCTTACATGAGGCAGGATGAACTAAAAACATCAGTTCTTGGACTGTTATTGCTATTTTATTTTTTTATGGCGGTGACAGACTGAGCATTTTCTTTTTGTCTTACCATTACAATGCCACTGTATATTGCAGGGGGATCACAGCCGTTGCAGTGGAAGCCCAAATTTGAGTCCCTGTGATAACCATGATGTACTTTTAAATCAGTTCTAGGGATGATCGAATACCTCAAATATTCGGCTTGGCGAATCCGCTATTCGACTATTCGATTAGCAATGTAAGTCTATGGGAAGCCTGAATAGTACCGAATAGTTCTTATTCGGGTTTCCCATAGACTTACATTGCTCATCGAATAGTCGAATAGTGGCGAGGTATTCGGAAAATATTCGCGAAGCCGAATAATCAAAGTATTCAATCATCCCTAATCAGTTCTCCTTAAAAGGCTCCTTACCACAAAAAAGTAACTAATCCCCTATAAAGTTTTTTCATAATTACATGTAGATAAGTGGGGGTCTAGGCCCTGATACCTCCATAGATGGTCCAATCCCATCCCTCCTCCCAAGAGTTGCACAGCCCAACTGACAGCAGTGCATAGCTCCTGCCTGAGCGGGCACACATAGCAGTGTATGAATTCAATACAAAGCATAGGGTTTATAGTTTGTTTTTTTTTCTATTGAACCCATACTTTGCTCAAAGAAGCTGTGCACACCCCTGTCTGCTGAGCTGTGCACTTCTGTGGAAGGTAGTTGGCAGGGGCTGTTTTATCGGTGGAGGTCTCAGGACTCAGATCCCATCCAATTTGTTTGTAACTATAAGGGCATTTAAATGGGAACAAAGTTCGTCTGAACATACAAAAGCTCCTGGCCTGGGGAGGATGCAAAAGAGCGTATGCAGACATTAATGCATGGGATCACAGCTGATGCTTTTCCTGAGGTAAAACATTTCCCTGTTGTTTTTTTAGTAATGCCTGTTTTATTTAGTAATGTTTTACCTCAAAGAAATAATACATTTGTGATCCCGTTGTCACACACAGACTTGAGGAATGTCTGTCGCAAGGTGCAACACTGAGGTTACCAAGGGAATGGAAAGGGGGTAGGAATGCCCTTATGGTAGGGAGAGGAGAGACAGGTCACCTCCTGACACTAACCTGTGTCTGTGCCCTATGCTCTCTAACTTCCCTAAGCAGGACCTTCCCTCTGCTGCTGTCACATGCCTAGTCCCTAGCTCTCCCTCCACTCACCGTGGTTAGAGCAAAAACTAGTGTGCACTAGACTTCATCACTGTGGTCAGGGCCGTATTTACCATTAGGCACCCGTGGTCCGGTGCCTAGGGCGGCAGATTGTGAGGGGCGGCACCTTCTGGCAGCAAAAAAAAAAAAAAATTTTTTTTTTTTTTTTTTTTACATTTTTTTTTTTGTGGCCGCCGAGCACAGGGAGCTGATTGACCCCGGAACTGCCGGCGCCTGCACTTCCGGGGTCACAGGCGCGCGCCAATCAGCTCCTTCCTCTGTGCTGCGTCCACTGCTGTGTGGACGTCACATGCAGAGCTCACAGCAGGACGCCGTGGAGGACGCCGTGATGGAAGCCGGTGTCAGAAGAGGATACTCACGTGAGCCAGGAAGATGGCGGCGGGCACTGGAGCAGGTAAGTGGATTCATAAGGAGCGTGGGAGTGTCTCTAATGCAGACCAGAGATCTGCGCATGCGGGGGGGGAGGCGGCAAAGGCAGATACTGGAGGGAGGCAGAGGCTGAGACTGGGGGGAGGCTGGAGGGAGGCAGAGGCTGAGACTGGGGGGAGGCTGGAGGAAGGCAGAGGCTGAGACTGGGGGGAGGCTGGAGGTAGGCAGAGGCTGAGACTGGAGGGAGGCAGTGGCTGAGACTGGGGGGAGGCTGGAGGGAGGCAGAGGCTGAGACTGGAGAGAGGCAGAGGCGGAGACTGGGGGGAGGCTGGAGGGAGGCAGAGGCTGAGACTGGAGGGAGGCAGAGGCTGAGACTGTGGGGAGGCTCGAGGGAGGCAGAGGCTGAGACTGGGGGAGGCTGGAGGGAGGCAGAGGCAGAGACTGGGGGGGAGGCTGGAGGGAGGCAGAGGCAGAGACTGGGGGGAGGCTGGAGGGAGGCAGAGGCTGAGACTGGGGGAGGCTGGAGAGAGGCAGAGGCTGAGACTGGGGGGAGGCTGGAGGGAGGCAGAGGCAGAGACTGGGGGGAGGCTGGAGGGAGGCAGAGGCTGAGACTGGGGGGAGACTGGAGGGAGGCAGAGGGAGAGACTGTGGGGAGGCTGGAGGGAGGCAGAGGCAGAGACTGGGGGGAGGCTGGAGGGAGGCAGAGGCAGAGACTGGGAAGAGGCTGGAGGGAGGCAGAGGCTGAGACTGGGGGGAGGCTGGAGGGAGGCAGAGGCTGGGGGGAGGCTGGAGGGAGGCAGAGGCAGAGACTGCAGGGAGGCAGAGGCTGAGACTGGAGGGAGGCAGAGGCTGAGACTGGGGGGAGGCTGGAGGGAGGCAGAGGCTGAGACTGGAGAGAGGCAGAGGCTGAGACTGGGGGGAGGTTGGAGGGAGGCAGAGGCTGAGACTGGAGGGAGGCAGAGGCTGAGACTGTGGGGAGGCTGGAGGGAGGCAGAGGCAGAGACTGGGGGGAGGCTGGAGGGAGGCAGAGGCAGAGACTGGGGGAGGCTGGAGGGAGGCAGAGGCTGAGACTGGGGGGAGGTTGGAGGGAGGCAGAGGCTGAGACTGAGGGAGGCAGAGGCTGAGACTGTGGGGAGGCTGGAGGGAGGCAGAGGCTGAGACTGGGGGAGGCTGGAGAGAGGCAGAGGCAGAGACTGGGGGGAGGCTGGAGGGAGGCAGAGGCAGAGACTGGGGGGAGGCTGGAGGGAGGCAGAGGCTGAGACTGGGGGGAGGCTGGAGAGAGGCAGAGGCTGAGACTGGGGGGAGGCTGGAGGGAGGCAGAGGCTGAGACTGGGGGGAGGCTGGAGGGAGGCAGAGGCAGAGACTGGGGGGAGGCTGGAGGGAGGCAGAGGCAGAGACTGGGGGGAGGCTGGAGGGAGGCAGAGGCAGAGACTGGGGGGAGGCTGGAGGGAGGCAGAGGCTGAGACTGGGGGGAGGCTGGAGGGAGGCAGAGGCAGAGACTGGGGGGAGGCTGGAGGGAGGCAGAGGCAGAGACTGGAGGGAGGCAGAGGCTGAGACTGGAGGGAGGCAGAGGCTGAGACTGGGGGGAGGCTGGAGGGAGGCAGAGGCTGAGACTGGAGAGAGGCAGAGGCTGAGACTGGGGGGAGGTTGGAGGGAGGCAGAGGCTGAGACTGGAGGGAGGCAGAGGCTGAGACTGTGGGGAGGCTGGAGGGAGGCAGAGGCTGAGACTGGAGAGAGGCAGAGGCTGAGACTGGGGGAGGCTGGAGGGAGGCAGAGGCTGAGACTGGAGAGAGGCAGAGGCTGAGACTGGGGGGAGGTTGGAGGGAGGCAGAGGCTGAGACTGGAGGGAGGCAGAGGCTGAGACTGTGGGGAGGCTGGAGGGAGGCAGAGGCTGAGACTGGGGGAGGCTGGAGGGAGGCAGAGACTGGGGGGAGGCTGGAGGGAGGCAGAGGCAGAGACTGGGAAGAGGCTGGAGGGAGGCAGAGGCTGAGACTGGGGGAGGCTGGAGAGAGGCAGAGGCTGAGACTGGGGGGAGGCTGGAGGGAGGCAGAGGCAGAGACTGGGGGGAGGCTGGAGGGAGGCAGAGGCAGAGACTGGGGGGAGGCTGGAGGGAGGCAGAGGCAGAGACTGGGGGGAGGCTGGAGGGAGGCAGAGGCAGAGACTGGGGGGAGGCTGGAGGGAGGCAGAGGCTGAGACTGGGGGGAGGTTGGAGGGAGGCAGAGGCTGAGACTGGAGGGAGGCAGAGGCTGAGACTGTGGGGAGGCTGGAGGGAGGCAGAGGCTGAGACTGGGGGGAGGCTGGAGGGAGGCAGAGGCAGAGACTGGGGGGAGGCTGGAGGGAGGCAGAGGCTGAGACTGGGGGGAGGCTGGAGAGAGGCAGAGGCTGAGACTGGGGGGAGGCTGGAGGGAGGCAGAGGCAGAGACTGGGGGGAGGCTGGAGGGAGGCAGAGGCAGAGACTGGGGGGGGAGGCTGGAGGGAGGCAGAGGCAGAGACTGGGTGGAGGCTGGAGGGAGGCAGAGTCAGAGACTGGGGGGAGGCTGGAGGGAGGCAGAGGCAGAGACTGGGGGAGGCTGGAGGGAGGCAGAGGCTGAGACTGGAGGGAGGCTGAGACTGGGGGGAGGCTGGAGGGAGACTGAGGCTGAGACTGGGGGGAGGCTGGAGGGAGGCTGAGGCTGAGACTGGAGGGAGGCTGAGGCTGAGACTGGGGGGAGGCTGGAGGGAGGCAGAGGCAGAGACTGGGGGGAGGCTGGAGGGAGGCAGAGGCAGAGACTGGGGGGAGGCTGGAGGGAGGCTGAGGCTGAGACTGGAGGGAGGCTGAGGCTGAGACTTGAGGGAGGCAGAGGCTGAGACTGGAGGGAGGCTGAGACTGGGGGGAGGCTGGAGGGAGACTGAGGCTGAGACTGGGGGGAGGCTGGAGGGAGGCTGAGGCTGAGACTGGAGGGAGGCTGAGGCTGAGACTGGGGGGAGGCTGGAGGGAGGCAGAGGCAGAGACTGGGGGGAGGCTGGAGGGAGGCAGAGGCAGAGACTGGGGGGAGGCTGGAGGGAGGCTGAGGCTGAGACTGGAGGGAGGCTGAGGCTGAGACTTGAGGGAGGCTGAGGCTGAGACTGGAGGGAGGCTGGAGGGAGGCTGAGGCGGAGACTGGGGCAGGCTGAGGCTGGGGGGAGGCAAAGGCTGAGACTGGGGAAGAGAGGCTGATGCTGAGGGAAGATAGAGGCTGATGCTGGGGGAGAGAGGCTGATGCTGGGGGAGTGGGAGAGAGGGGCTAATGCTAGAGACAGAGGACAAGGGATGAGGGATAGTGCAATGACAAAATCGATTGGGTGGGGGGAGTGTAAGGACTCAGAATAAGAGGGGGCAGCATTGGGAGCTCATTGTGAAGAAGGGGCAGCATGTGTGGGATCAGTATGGAGTGGAGCAATGTAGGGGGAGTCAATATCAAGAGTGGGGTAGTGTGTGTGTGGGGGGTCTCAGCATAAGCGTTAGTGTGGTGGTCTTAGCATGAGTGGGGCAACATGAAGGTCTCATTATGGAAAAGAGGAAGGCAGCATTAGGAGCTCATGGAGAGGGACAGCATGCATGGGACATTGTGAGAAGGGGGCAGCATGCATGGGACACTGAGGAGGGGGCAGCATGCATGAGACATTGTGAGGAGGGGGCAGCATGCATGGGACATTGTGAGAAGGGGGCAGCATGCATGGGACACTGAGGAGGGGGCAGCATGCATGAGACATTGTGAGGAGGGAGCAGCATGCATGGGACATTGTGAGGAAGGAGCAGCATGCATGGGACATTGTGAGGAGGGAGCATCAAGCATGAGACATTGTGCGGAGGGAGCAGCATGCATGGGACATTGTGAGGAGGGAGCAGCATGCATGGGACATTGTGAGGCGGGAGCAGCATACATGAGACATTGTGAGGAGGGGGCAGCATGCATGAGACATTGTGAGGAGGGAGCAGCATTCATGGGACATTGTGAGGAGGGAGCAGCATACATGAGACATTGTGAGGAGGGGGCAGCATGCATGAGACATTGTGAGGAGGGAGCAGCATGCATGGGACATTGTGAGGAGGGGCAGCATGCATGGGACATTGTGAGGAGGGAGCAGCATGCATGGGACATTGTGAAGAGGGGGCAGCATGCATGGGACATTGTGAGGAGAGAGCAGCATGCATGGGACATTGTGAGGAGGGGGCAGCATGCATGGGACATTGTGAGGAGGGGGCAGCATGCATGGGACATTGTGAGGAGGGGGCAGCATGCATGGGACATTGTGAGGAGGGGGCAGCATGCAAGGGACATTGTGAGGAGGGGGCAGCATGCAAGGGACATTGTGAGGAGGGAGCAGCATGCATGGGACATTGTGAGGAGGGGGCAGCATGCATGGGACATTGTGAGGAGGGGGCAGCATGCAAGGGACATTGTGAGGAGGGGGCAGCATTCATGGGACATTGTGAGGAGGGGGCAGCATGCATGGGACATTGTGAGGAGGGGGCAGCAAGCATGGGACATTGTGAGGAGGGAGCAGCATGCATGGGACATTGTGACGAGGGAGCAGCATGCATGGGACATTGTGAGGAGGGGGCAGCATGCATGGGACATTGTGAGGAGGGGGCAGCATGCATGGGACATTGTGAGGAGGGGGCAGCATGCATGGGACATTGTGAGGAGGGAGCAGCATGCATGGGACACTGTGAGGAGGGGGCAGCATGCATGGGACATTGTGAGGAGGGGGCAGCATGCATGGGACATTGTGAGGAGGGAGCAGCATGCATGGGACATTGTCCTCACATCATGCTGCTCCCTCCTCACAATGTACAGATCATATTTCATAATCGAGGAAGGTGTGGTGGATATACAGTAGTTTATAAGGGAGGGCAGTGTGGTGTTTATTAGGGGCAGTGTCACAGTCACAGTATATAAGTGGGGACGGTGTGGTGGGAATATTTTATACTCATGCTATGTTTTGATGTGCCTGTGGTGATTCCCATTGGGGGGGGGTTCGTTTCTTATTGATACTTTTTAAAGTGTGCTACAGAGTAGATCTGCCTTAAACAGATGTCGTGTGCGAAAACTCAGTTTTACGTTGTCACTAAGGGGCGCGACCACTTAAAGTGCCTAGGGCAGCACGAAGGCAAAATACAGCCCTGACTGTGGTAATAAAACACAGGAGAAGGAAGACTTACAGGGGAACATAGACAAATGGATACATCAAACTAAACTACTGCAGACAAACACCAGGTCTGCAGACTACATGGCTCCAACAGAACAACTCCATCAGCAGATCTCCAGCAGCCGAACTTCCAACAGCAAACCACCAGCAGTTACTAGAGACTTCAAATCTCCAGAGTGGTCAGAACAAAATGAATCTTTTACCGTAATCAGGTGATGGATCATGTGACTATTTAAAGAGGAGGGGAGTGACCGGCTGCAGCTGAGATGAACTAAGAGCTACCAGCAACCAAAAATTACTTTAAACCCTTGCTGCACCAACTGAAAGCAAAGACATTTGAAATACAGAGCCTCACAAAATCATGTAAAGCTTAAATCTCTCAAGGAGAGGACCACGGGGGAACACTATTCTCCTTAAGGAGACTTTGCAAGCCAGTCTGGCTGCCAGGTAAGGGGACTTATAGCTGCAATGCCCCTCTGGGAAATATTAATATCAAGGAGAGGAGACACTCGTGCTGTAATGTCTGTATACGTTTTTGCTTCTTCCCCTGTACAGGAGATGTTGTATGATCAGGCCATGTCCCTGCACAGTCAGACATGGCCATTACACAGAACACAGCAGGGACACATATATAAAATTATCTCAGCACAGGAACGTTTTTGTTGTTTTTACCACATCTAATTGTGGAACTTGTTGTTATTCCAAAATCTATTGATTAAAATTAACTTTGTGGGGAAAACCCCTTTAAATATGAAAAACTAATAAAGGTTTAGTTGCTCTTCAGTTTGTATGATTGTTCCAAATATTCTACATTTTTAGAGAAAAGCAGAAAATTCTGACATTCATGATTTATGTGTTGCAGTCCATTGGATCAGTATATGGCGGATTAATGCAAGGTGTCGGTGCTGCAGAGAAAGTGTTTGAGTTCATAGATCGTAAACCAAAAATGGTTAATGATGGAACCTTTGCTCCGGAGCATTTAGAAGGAAAAGTAGAGTTCCGAAATGTCACTTTTGCATATCCTACTCGACCAACAGCACAAGTACTAAAGGTAAGTCAGACATTGCTGTACAATAATATATTCTGCTTTACACCGTGTGCAGAATTGTTAGGAAAGTTGTATTTTAGAGGGTTTTTTTTATTATTGATCAACAACCATGTTCTCAATCAACCCAGAAGACTCCTAAATATCAAAGCTTAATATTTTTGGAAGTTGGAGGGTTTTTTTTAGATTTGGCTATCTTAGGAGGATATCTGTTTATGCAGGTAACTATTACTGTACAGAATTATTAGGCAACTTAATAAAAACCAAATATATTCCCATCTCACTTGTTTATTTTCACCATGTAAACCAATATAACTGCACAAATTTAGAAATAAACATTTCTGACATGCAAAATCAAAACCCCCAAAAATTAGTGACCAATATAGCCACCTTTCTTTATGATGACACTCAACAGCCTACCATCCATAGATTGTCAGTTGCTTGATCTGTTTATGATCAACATTGCGTGCAGCAACCACCACAGCCTCCCAAACACTGTTCCGAGAGATGTACTGTTTTCCCTCCCTGTAGATCTTACAGGGACCACAGGTTCTCTATGGGGTTCAGATCAGGTGAACAAGGGGGCCATGTCATTATTTTTTCATCTTTTAGACCTTTACTTGCCAGCCACGCTGTGGAGTAGTTGGATGCATGTGATGGAGCATTGTCCCGCATGAAAATCATGTTTTTCTTGAACAATACCGACTTTTTCCTGTACCACTGCTTTGAAGAAGTTGTCTTCCAGAAACTGGCAGTAGGTCTAGGAGATGAGTTTCACTCCATCCTCTCATTTCATCAGTCCATAAAACCTTTGAAAAATCAGTCAAGATATTTCTTGGTCCAGTCTTGACGTTTTAGCTTATGTTTCTTGTTCAAAAGTGGTCGTTTTTCAGCCCTCCTTACCTTGGCCATGTCCCTGAGTATGGCACACCTTGTGCTTTTTGATACTACAGTAACGTTGGAGCTCTGAAATATGGCCAAACTGGAGGCAAATGGCATCTTGGCAGCTTCACGCTTGATTTTCCTCAATTTATGGGCAGTTATTTTGCGCCTTTTTTGCCCAACACGCTTCTTGCGATCCTGTTGGGTATTTGCCATGAAACGCTTGATTGTTCGGTGCTCACGCTTCAAAGGTTTAGTAGTTTCAAGACTGCTGCATCCCTCTGCAAGATATCTCACAAAATTGGACTTTTCAGAGCCTGTCAAATCTCTCGTCTGACCCATTTTGCCAAAGGAAAGGAAGTTGCCTAATAATTAAGCACACCTTATATAGGGTGTTGATGACATTACCCCACACCCCTCCTCATTGCAGAGATGCACATCACCTGATTTACTTAATTGGTAGTTGGCTCTCAAGCTTATACAGCTTGGAGTAGGACAACGTGTCTAAAAATTATCATGTGATCAAAATACTCATTTGCCTAATAATTCTGCACAGTGTAGATATACAGCAATTCATTATTGGTATGTTAACCAGTCTGGTTTTAGTTTAGATGTGTCAAGATTGTTCCAATATGCTTTAAATAAGCTTTCCAATCATTTTAATGGGAAAATACGCCTATAGTTTACATGGCACATTTCTTTCTTGGAGTCATGTCAATATTTGTCATATTTTCCTATGTATAAAATTTGCGATTGAAATTAAAGGGATAAAAAGCATCTGGGAAAGAGGATAGGTGCTCAGTCAATCAGGGGTGATGCGGGGGAAGGGGACACAGTAAGTCAGGGGTGATACAGGAGGAGGGTCTGCAGTCTGTCAGGGTGATATGGGAGGAGGAGGACAGTAAGTGAGGGGTGAAATGGGAGAAGGGGACACAGTCAGGGGTGATACAAGGGGAGGTGATGCAGTCAGTGAGGAGTGATATAGAGGAGGGAATACAGTTAGGAGTAATACGGAAGGGAGGCTCAGTTAGTCAGGGGTGATACAGGGTGAGGGTACACAGCCAGTAAGGGGTGATATGGGAGGAGGAGATGCAGTAAGTCAGGGGTGCTACAGGGGGAGGGGCTCAGTCAGTCAGGGGTGATAAGGGGAGATGGGTGCAGTCAGTCAAGGGTGATACAGGAGAGAGGCTCAGTCAGTCAAGGGTCAAACAGGGGGAGGAAAAGCAGTGAGTCACTGGTGATATGGGAGGAGGAGACGCAGTCAGTCGGGTGATACAGGGAGAGGGGCTTAGTCAGTTAGGGGTGAAACAGGAATAGGGGACACAGTAAGTGAGGGTTGATATGGGAGGGGACACAGTCAGTCAGGGCTGATATAGGGGAGGGGCTCAGTCAGTCAGGGTGATACAGGGGGAGAGGCTCAGTTAGTCAATGGCGATACACAGGGAGGGGGCGCTGACAGTAACGGGTGATATGGGAGGAGGGAATGCAGTCAGGGGGGATATGGGAGGATGCAGTCAGTCAGTTGTGATACAGGGGAAGGGGGCACAATTAGTTAGGGGTGAAAGGAAAAATGGGGTAATGGGGCCCTCATTCATTCCTAAGTGATTTAGCCCCCTCCCCTTCTATCACCTCTGACTAAAGTTTCCCCTATTTACACGTATCCACTGTTATGCTGGCAGGGTCATTGGTGCAGTAGCAAGGAGCCATTTATTTCCATCTGCTTCTTACACTGCACCTGCAATTGTATGGGAGAGGAGAGTGTGCACTTTTTGAATCACAGTACTGCTCACTGCCTGAGCTGTGCTGTACACCTGGGAAGAAGTCACAAGCAAAACTAACCCTAATTGGCCGCAACACAGCCAAACAGTGTTAACCTTATCAGCAGCAGCACCACTCTCCCTGCTTGTCCAATGCAGGGAAGAGTGGTTATAAGAAGCCATCAGGACCGAACAGCGTTCTGATTCTTAACACTAGTGAGCGGCATCTACAGCAGACGATCCTGTCAGCAATGACGCGCGCACTGCTCTCTAAAGTTGTCTAGTACTGGGAGGAACAGCGAGCTGTATGTCATTAGTCCCCTCACAGTGTTAGAGAACATGGGAGAGCAGTGCACATCACTGCTGACAGGATTATATGCTGCAGATGCCGTTCACTAGTGGTAGGGAACCGAATGCTGTTCTGACTTGATGGTCTCTTATCACCGCCCTTCCCAGAATTAAACAACCTGGTGAACGCCTTGCTGATACACAAGTGTCATATCTATGCAGTCACAGCAGGTGATAGGGCCTGGGCCCACCTGAGGATCCTCCAGTCTTCCAGCGGGCTAGTGTGCACACACGATGCATTTTAATCCCAGATCGAAAAGACGTTTCAGAACCGGAAACACTACCAGATTTTGAAGTGCCTTCATTTGGCACAACTCGGCAGGTAAGCCATCGTCTAAATGATGCCTTGTGCGTATACCCTTATGTAGAAAAAGAAAAAAAAATGTAAATAGTTTTTCACAATGTCAAGCAATTGTAGAGGTCTATTCACAGTGGGTGTCTCTGAGGCAGTTAATAACTAGTGATGAATGATCATGGCCGCCACTTCTCATTACTTGATTGAGCATCTGGGTTCTTGGGAGTGAATAGAGTATTGAGTATAATGAAAGTCCATAGGAAACTCGAGGATCATTTTATACTTGATCGAGTAACAAGCGGTGGTGCGCCCGCTCGCTCATCACTATCAATAGCATATTTTATTTACTATTTTTCAAGCCCTCTGAGACAATTTAAAGCAAAAAAAATTTGTAGAACAATGCTACATTTTGGGGAAAAAAGACTAAAATCACTCAACTGCAATATTCCTTTTCCCCCTCACAAAAATCTTTTGTATGTAGTGTATTATTTGATAATGTAATATAGCCTTTAAAGGGGTTGTCCACTGCTAGGTAAGACTTCGTAATCATTATTATCATTACTACTCTTTGGATCCATAACAGATCTGCATAATTATGAGCTGTTGAACCTTCTTGCTCATCATCTATGGCAGATTTTCCCTTGGGAAGTCTAGCTGCTCTCATCCAATTAATTTCCCATAATATGCAGTTGGTGTAAGTCTGAAGCTAGACAGGCATTTCTTTCATTGCAAGAACCGTCGAAATATCTTTCTGTGACAAAGAGCACAAAGCCGAGGTTCAGTGGTTTTCAGCCTCATAAAGAGCGCATTGGAACAACACACATGACTTGTGTTTCAGTTCTGGCGACAGTTGATAAAAGAAACCTGGTGTTTTTTTCAGGGCATATAAAGCGACTGTATTCAGGAGGATTATATTTTACATCCTGCCTTTTAACAACAGCTGACTTTTGTGCTAAGACGCTATTATGCCTACAGCTGAGGATGGACATGCCATAGTTAATATGACGCATTTTTACAAATAACTGTAACGAGTATTTGGCACTGTTCACATTTACGATAATTGTATAATTGTTTTCTGTCTGATTCTACTCAATTTGGGAGAGAGTAAAAATGGCTAAAAGCCAATTGAAGTAAAAAAACAAACAAAAAACAAACAACCATATCCAATTATTATTGATCCTGTAATACAGGAATCCAAAAAAAAACAACCCAGTGTGCATAGAGTGTTAGTTGTAGCAGGTGTTTTTTTATTTGTATAGTCAATACATAACAGGTATGTTCATTTTACTGTATATAGAACCTGTCTTTCACACTGCATCCTGGAAAAGTCACCGCACTGGTGGGTCCATCTGGTAGCGGGAAAAGCTCATGTGTGAACATTCTGCAAAACTTCTACCCTGTGGAAGAAGGAGAAGTCTTTCTTGATGATCAGGCGATTAAAATGTATGACCACAAATACCTGCATGCAAGGGTATGTAGATATCTATGTAATGATCTATTTCTTCTAGTCTAAATACCTATAGATTTTAGCCTAAGTAGAATATCTAAATATGTTCATATACACAGTAATAATGAGTGAGCTCTACCATGCTCAGTACTCGTAATGAGCAGTCGGACACACGGACGGGCTCAACTTCTGTACCGAGTATAACAGAAGTCACTGGGGAACTCAAGTATTTTTCTTGAAGATCTTCCATAAAAATGCTCATGTTTTCCAATGACTTCCAGTATACTTGGTACACAACTTGAGCCGGTTCGAGCGTCCAACTGATCATTACGAGTACCGAGCATGGTAGTGCTCACTAATCACTAATTCACGGTATAAATGAATTCTTATGTAATAGTGGCAATAAATCCAGCTCACCATTTCTTTATCCACTCTTTGTTCAGAGCCCGGACAAAGGCCCTGCAATGGCCTGATAATTGAACAAGTAAAACAGGAAAGTCCAGCTCAAATGAACAATTTGCATACGCCATTATAGCGGTTTCGTTGTGAAGGTTTTGATGTCCCGTGTACTTGAAATTCTCAAGAAATAAAGAAGGAATTGTTCATTTGAGCTGGGCTTTCCTGTTTTACTTGATAAATTAATTCTACTTTAGAGGTTGTTCCACTATTACAATTGATCACTTATTTGTATTGATGATTCCTATAGGTGTTAGGTGATCACTGGGGGTCTGAGTGGTGGGATGTCCACTGATCGTGAGAAAATGATCAGATTCCCCCATTTGAGCTGAGCGACAGCTGAGCATGCGATCTATTACATCGCAAAAACTGAAAAATATGCCAAGTACGTCACATCTGCTCTCTCTAAAGAATATTATACATATCTTTTTTTTATCTTTCATGACCAGTTGTGCACCTTACAAACACACCGTAAAAATGACATGACTCACTCATCCCGTTCCATGATCAGCCTGACTTTCCTCCTGTCACAATCCCGACTGAAGCTCTGATGATCCAAGGTACCATGCAAGTAGGGTTAAAGTTCTGGTGCCTTGGATCATCCTTGCTTTTATTATTGCCCTGTGATATGTTTCTCTGTGCTGCTGTTTGTATATTTTTGTTTTGTCTGTTTGTTTTACATATGACAAATCAAAATCTTTCATTTGGAGAAAAAATTCCAATGACTGGCTTGAGGCAATCTTTTTTTATAAATTGTATATTTTTATTAAAGATTTTAAAACGTAGTTTTTAACATACATAAATATTTTTTTTTTACTAACAATACACATACAGAGAAGAAAAACAAACATTTGTCACCTTATCAGATAGCTACAGAAAAGGCATCGCTCATTTTTTTTTTTTAATCAAAAGCTGCAATATTAGCAATTAACATAATTTTTAACATTAATGATCACTTAACCATTCTGACCATCTAACACACCAATAGCGTAATACACCATCACAACTCAGCCAGATGAATCGTGCTGCATTCTGTCCTTTCAATCAAGTCAATCCCAGACTGTATGTCATCAATTCTCTTGACGCAAGCCCCGACATATCAATCGATGATGCCCAAATTTGTCCGGACTTATTAATGGTTCCTCTTTTTCTAGGAATACCTTTTGGCTTGATGCAGTCTTACCACACTTCTGTAAGCAGAATTAAATGATAAATGTGGTCGGACGCCCAGCGATCAGCAAGGTATCCCCTATGAAACAGATAGCGGGTAATTTAATTTCTTGGGAATAACCCTTTAATGTGGGGGTCTCAAATTGTTCCGGCTAAATGGGCTTCACCTAGAAAAAATTTGATGTTCACAGGCATATCTTGCGGGACAAGATGACATTTTTAGAAGTACATTTTTTTCTATATCACATTTTGATCACTTTTTATTCCATTTTTTTGTGTTTGTCAGTATAACGAAAAACGTACATTTTTCCTGTGTTTTTTATTTTTACTGTGTTAATCTTATTGGTTTTATAGCCATAGTATAATACAATAATATATGTTAGTTTTACACGGACACTTTGCATATTAGTGCTTATTGCAGGTCCTTACACTGACACTTTGCCTATTAGACCCTGCTTATTGCAGGGCATTACACTGTCACTTTGCCTATTAGACAGTGCTTATTGCAGGGCCTTACACTGACACTTTGCCTATTAGTGCTTATTGCAGGTCCTTACACAGACACTTTGCCTATTAGACAGTGCTTATTGCAAGGCCTTACACTGACCTGACACTTTGCCTATTAGTGCTTATTGCAGGTATTTACACTGACATTTTGCCTATTAGACAGTGCTTATTGCAGGGCCTTACACTGACACTTTGCCTATTAGACCCTGCTTATTGTAGGGCCTTACACTGACACTTTGCCTATTAGACCCTGCTTATTGCAGGGCATTACACTGACACTTTGCCTATTAGACAATGCTTATTGCAGGGCCTTACTCTGACACTTTACCTATTAGACCCTGCTTATTGCAGGGCATTACACTGACACTTTGCCTATTAGACAATGCTTATTGCAGGGCCTTACTCTGACACTTTGCCTATTAGACCCTGCTTATTGCAGGGCCTTACACTGACACTTTGCCTATTAGACAATGCTTATTACATGGCCTTACAGGGCACCAGGGCTAACCAGAACACCATTATTTGACTTTAGATGTCTTGGGAGCTCCAGTGCCCCGTGGGCCACAGATGACAGCCTTAGGGGCTGCATGATGCCTCCAGACTGCATGATTGAGACCGCTGCTCCAGGCCTACATAATTCATAAGGATAAGTGATGTACTTAGAGGTCATTAGAGACATATACAGGGATGCAGCCATATACACTATCCCTGTCTCCTTTTAATATCCATCCTCACTGCTGTCCTGAAAAGTTTCCCTCAACTACACCATTCTAACAGAAATAATTGAACATCCTTCTCTAGTCTGTGCCTTTTTGTATACTTCACATTTAAAATTGCAAACTCCTAAATGTTTACACAAGTACATTATGTGCTTATATCATAAATGTACTATGTATCTCGTGCAGTGGGTAGTTCTTATTACTGGCATTATTAATATTGATGCTAATATTTTTGCATTCTTTTGTTAATGAATGTATTTTTTTATACTAGGTTTCAATGGTCAGCCAAGAACCAGTGCTATTTGCCCGTTCCATTCACAGTAACATTTCCTATGGTCTAAGTTCTGTCCCCCTGGAAGTAGTTATAAGTGCATCCAAACGAGCCAATGCACATACCTTCATCACCGAGCTTCCAAATGGCTATGACACAGGTATTAACATTGTGTTATTATCTCCAAAATATAATACATGATTTATTAAATTAATAGTGAATAGGTATCACAATGGGGTCCCAGTAGTTTTTATACAATCTGTTTCATTATATAATAGCATGTATGCTGGATAAGTACAGTATCTAGTTCGGAAATGTGTCATTAATATCCATACCATTGTTGCTTTTCTGTGTATCAGAAACAGGAGAGAAGGGAGCACAGCTCTCGGGGGGTCAGAAGCAGAGAGTTGCTATTGCTCGGTCCCTAATCCGAAACCCTAGAGTGCTTATTTTGGATGAAGCTACCAGTGCATTAGATGCAGAGAGCGAGCATGCCGTAAGTTCTTGCAATTTTCAGCTGCTTTGAAGAGTAATACTAGATCAGTACTAAGTTTTTTTTATCTTCAAGCTATAATAATTGTAGTAATGATACCGGAAGTTTCTATTCTACAAAATCCTACTTTTGCATTATTTTTGTTATACAGTTTGTTATTAGGTATTCAAAAATTGAAATTCTAAACACACAAAAAAAGCACTGCTAATCAATGGTGGTGGTGGAGGGTTATCAGAGTAGAAGGACTACATGACATGAGACAACTGGTCTTCTAGTAGTAATCTGCTGATACACTGATTTTATTGAAGCTGCAACAAGCAGCCATGTAAGTGACACATCATTGGACTCAAAGTCTTCTCCTACATCACATTGCTTTCAAATTACATAGTAAAATCCTGTTGACAGATTCCCTTTAACCCCTCCACGAGCTTTGATGTTCATGTACGTAAAAAGCCATGTCCCTGCCTTCATTCGAGCTCGCACACTGAGCCCGCATCTTCCCGGCTGATGATGGGGGAATTATTCAGTAATCATGTGTCTTTAACAGCCGCAGATGGCTGTTAACCTATCAAATGCCACTGTCAATCTGTTACAGCGGCATTTTACACACAACGGCAGGGTGTCATGTCATTCCACGCTCCCATTGGCATGCCTGTGAGTGACTGATGAGTGGCCATGACAGCTGAGGGTCTGCTGAAGATGTCTGTGCTTGTCATTATGATTAACTTTAGCTGGCATTCCAAGGAGATTGTGATTTTAGCTATACATAGCAGTACTAATGCACTAATATGTATATGTGCCGCCCAAGGGCTATGGGGTACTCGGTCCCGGGCTGTATATTTATGGGGATGTCACTGGGTGGCCGTTGCCCAGTTCCGTGACCCTGGGGTCACTCCAAAAAGGGGGTTATTTACAGGGGAGATGAAATAAAAGTTTTTGTCATGACGCCACTTGCGGATTGCAGCTATTTAAGTGGAGCCGCCGCTGCACAGTTCTCACTACTGGGCTGGTGTTGGTGGTAGCCTGGATGTTGGGCCCTCCGCAAGTAGGGCAAGGCACCAAGGGATAGATTATGTTGTTGGACGCGGAAAGAAGGTAGGCCACACAAGGGATTGCAGTATAACTGATTGCTTTACTATGAGTTGTTATGGCTGGTAACCCGAGGAAGGCTGGTCCTCACCGCTGGTCCCCTTAGTCCAAGTGCTGGTTTGGTAACCTGGTGGCTTCTTTCCCCTGCACCTGTCTCTGGTTGGTGGGTCCCTGTGGCTTGAAGCGTCTGAGGGTCCCCTCTTGGTTCTGGTTCAGTCTTAGTCCATATAACAGGTAGCTTGAACCCTGTGGGGATGGTTTCTCTGGTCCTGTTCCCCGGTTCTCCCGTTGCTACGGTGTCACGAACTTTACGGTCAGTGAGGTCCTGGATGGTCCCCTCACTGTGCAGATTTTATCAGGTCTGCCTGGAGCGTTTGCCTGACCTAGGATTCTATACCCCGTTGGTGCTATGGTTCCGGGAGTACTCCACCGTACTCCACCGGCAACCACAGGCCTGGGCCCTCAGGTGACCGTTACACTCTCCTGTCAGTGCGGTTATGTCCGTCTCCTCTCACTTCCATTTACTGACTATCTGACTACTGACTGTCTGTCTGACCCCTCTTCCCCTGGTTGTCGTCTAGTGACCTGGATCGACTCCACCCCTAGGTGTCCATCCATTGGGTCCAACCCTAGTTTGTCACCAGTCTGTGGGAAGGGAAAAACAGGGATTAAAATGTGTTTTGCTGTTACCAGCACTGGTCTTCTGGGTCCCTTGGGGTAGGCCCTACATCTTTGACATACAGATAAATTCAAGTTCTCTAAGGGGACTATTAAATACAGTAAAAAAAAGGTTTTTAAAAATAAATTCAAATCACTCGTCTTTTGCCCTATTAAAGATAAAACAATCCAAAAAATAAAAGATACATATATTTAGCACTGCTGCGTTCTTAAAAGTTCAATATATCAAAATATAAAATAATTTAATGCAATCGGTGAGCAGCGTAACAAGAGAAAAAATCAAAATGCCAGAATTACATTGTTTTGGCCCTGCCACAATAAATTGCAATAAGATGGTTAAAACATCACATCTACCCCAAAATGGTGTCAGTAAAAACTTTAGCTCGATTTGCTAAAAAATAAGTCCTCACATAGCCCCACAGCCCAAAAACTGAAAACGTTATGATTATGAATCTCAAAAAATGGCGACACAAGCAAAATTTTTTTTTTTTTTTTTACAAATTTCCAATTTTTAAATTTAAATTTAAATTTTTTTTAAAGATAAAAATTCATCCATGTTTTGTATCTGGGTAATCATAACCACTTGAAGAATCATATTGCCAGTTCAGTTTTACCGAATAGGGAACATGGTAAAAACACCAAAAACCGTTGTTGAATTGCACTTTTTTATAATTTCAATGCACTTGGAATTTTTTTCCTGCTTTCCAGTGCATCATATGATAAAATAAATGTTGTCACTCAAAAGTACAACTTGTCCTGCGAAACACAAGCCCATATATGGTTATGTAGATGAAGAAATAAAAAGGTTATGGAAGAAGGGGAGGAAAAAGAAAAGCGCAAAAAATGGAAAAATCGCACGGTTTGAAGGTATTAAAAGGGACTCTCTGATAAAGATAAGTCCAAGCGACATTAATTATGGCAAGGCTTAATAATTGCATTTGTAATGGGTTTTATGTAGTAATTTCCCTTTGGCTGTCGACCGTCCCCTTCTAGTTTATTTGAAGTTTCATATTCCATTTATCTTCTCATTTGTCGGAAAAGATGAACAGAATTCATGCCCCAAAATATCCGATGCATAACTGATAAACATAGAAGCACGGGGTCTCATTGATAATTATAGCATATGTCGCGCCCAGGGATATGGGGTACTTGGTCCCGGGCAGTGTATATATTAGGAATGTCACTTTGGTGGCCGTTGCCCGGTTCCGTGCCCTGGGCCCTTTTTGTAAAGGGGATATATTTACAGGGGGTTAGATTAGTGTTCATACATGACGCCACTTGCGGTGTTGCGGCTATGTGGATGGAGCCGCCGCTGCACAATGTCCACTACTGGGGCTGGTGTTAATGGCAGCCTGGATGTTAGACCCTCCACAAGCAGGGCCGGGCCCCAGAGGGCAGGTGTAGTGACGGGTATCGGAAGAAGGTAGTCCACACAAGGGGTTCAGTGCAACTGGTTCTTTACTCACTTTCTGGTGGTAACTGGTTACCCGAGGCCGGCTGATTTCACCTTCAGGTCTCCTTTGTTCCAGTGCCAGTGTAGTAATCTTCCCCTGCACTCGTCTCTGGTTAGTGGGTCCTCGTGGCGTAGAGCAACTGGGGCTCCCCGTCCGGTGGTGTTTCTTTCCACTTCTGTCCATATTATGGTAGTGTGCAGGGCCGGCTCCAGGTTTTTGTGGGCCCTGGGCGAAAGAGTCTCAGTGGGCCCCATCCACACATAGACATGCACAGATACATACACATACAGGCATACGTACACATACTTATTTAAAGAGAAATTCACAAAAACACATAGACATAAATCTAGACACAGTCATATACACTGACATACATAGATACATATCATACATACACAGACATTATTTTTATATATTTATCCTGTATATATATTTCTAATATTGGGAAGCCGGCAACAGCCTCATTCACCTCCCGGCTTGTCTAACAGACATGGCCGCACATAGGGCACACTAACACTGCTGTATATACATCACAAGAGAGGTCTAGGGTGGGGGGGGGACATACAGCACCTGGGTGGAGGGGACATACAACTCTGGGGGTATAGTAGTATGCAGCCCCCATATTGTGTTGTGAAGCCCCCATTGTCCTCCATATAGTATTATGTAGCCCCCATATGCACTATGCAGCCCCCATATAGCACAATGCAGACCCAGATAGCATTAGGCACCTTCATGTAGTATACAGCACACATATAGCACAATGCAGACCCAGATAGCAATAGGCACCCTCATGTAGTACACAGCCCCTAAATACCACAGTGCAGAGCCAGATAGCATTAGGCACCCTCATGTAGTACACAGCACCTATATAACACAGTGCAGAGCCAGACAGCACAGTGCAGAGCCAGATAGCATTAGGCACCCTCATGTAGTACACAGCACCTATATAACACAGAGCAGAGCCAGATAGCATTAGGTATCCTCATGTAGTACACAGACCTGTGTAGTACAGTGCAGACCCAGACAGCACAGTGGAGAGCCAGATAGCATTGGGCACCCTCATGTAGCATACAGCTTGTATATAGCATAGCCTGTATATAGCACAGTGCAGAGCCAGATAGCAGTAGGCACCCTCATGTAGAATACAGTGATTAATACTCAGTGGCGTAACTAGAGTTTGATGGGCCCTGGTGCAAAATTTGGATCGGGGCCCCCCTCCACGTACACCGACACGTAGGGTGCGGGATAATGACACTGACACTCGGGGTACAGGATAATGATGCTGACACTTGGCTCTTACCCTCAGCACCCAGGTTTCCCATGATCTGAAATCCCTCTATCAGTACCCAGCTTTCCCATGTTCTGATATCCATCTTTCCCTCAGCACCCAGCTTTCCCATAGCAGAGTAAAGCTTGGTGCTGAGAGATGTATAGCAGAGCATGGGAAAGCTGGGTGCTGAGGGAAAGAACCTTTTTCCCTCAGCACAAAACATTCCCATCCCATACTTGTATCTTTGTCCTCCTTGTATATAGATCTCCAAATACTATAATGGCCCCCACATACTGCTTCCCATACAGCCTGCACCCCCCATATCCCACACACACACACACTGCTCCCCATACAGCCTGCACCCCCCATATCCCACACACACACACACACACACACACTGCTCCCCATACAGCCTGCACCCCCCATATCCCACACACACTGCTTCCCATACAGCCTGCACCCCCCATATCCCACACACACACACACACTGCTCCCCATACAGCCTGCACCCCCCATATCCCACACACACACACTGCTCCCCATACAGCCTGCACCCCCCATATCCCACACACTGCTCCCCATACAGCCTGCACCCCCCAGATCTCACACACTACACCCCCATATCTCACACACCCTGCTTCCCATACAGCCTGCACCCCCCCATATCACATACACACTATACCCCCATATCTCTCACACCCTGCTTCCCATACAGCCTGCACCCCCCAGATCTCACACACTACACCCCCATGTCACATACCCTGCTCCCCATACAGCCTGCACCCCCCATATCACACACAATACACCCCCATATCACACACACCCTGCCCACATATCTCACGCTGCCTGTACCCCAACTTACCCCTCTCAAACACTCTGCACCCCTTCACATGCTTCTGTCACAGTCTGCAGCCCTCATATGCCACTCACCCTGCAGCCCCCCTCACCCTCATGTCCCCTCTTTTCTTATTACCAGTCATCATGTGTCCAAATCTCCTTCAGGATTCAGTTCTCTTGCTTTCTGCCGGCATCCTGTGTCTCCTCCCACACAGTCACATGGGCGTGACATCATCGCAGGTCCTGCAGGATGGAGATTCCGTGTGCTGTGCAGGTCAGGACTAGCACTCCTGCAGCTCAGACATGGCTGGTGGCCTCTCCAGGTCAGGGGCCCCTCTACTGACACTGGGCTCCCCTGACTCACAGGTCGGCCACTACACAGCAGCACTACACATAGACGCAGAGCGGCTGCCGGGCCCCTATGTGTACTAGTGCCGCTGTGTAGTGGCCGGCCTGTGAGTCAGGGGAGCCCAGTGTCAGTAGAGGGGCGGCTCACTTCTCGTTCCCCCGCTGATCCGGTCTCCTCGGCGCATCGTCCATTGCTGTCGCTCTGACCTCTCAGCAGGCGCGCAGTGATGACGTCACCGCGCTCGCTGCAGAGCTGTCAGAAGAACGCCGACAGTCACAGCGGGGAGAATGATAAGAGAGAGAGCGCGCCGCTCACTCTCTCATCATTGCTCTCAATTGTATCGGCACCTGCGATGCCGAAGCAATTGAAAGCTCGATCCTCGGCGGGGGGCGGTGACAGCGCGGCCACTGGGCCCCCCTGAGTAGCGGTGCGCCACTCCTGCCACCGCAAGTGGGCCCCCCCGGCAGCTCAGGGCCCCGGCATTTGACCGGGTTTGCCGGGTGCTGGCGCCGGCCCTGGTAGTGTGAACCCTGTGGGGTTGGAGTCTCTTGTTCTGTCCCTGGCTCTCTCTTTGCTACTGAGTCTCAAATTTTTAGGGTCAGCGAGGCCCTCACTGTGCAGGTGTTAACAGGCCTGCCTGGAGCTTTATGCCTGTCCTAGGGTTCTGTACCCCATTGGTGCGTAGTTCCAGGAGTACTCCACCGTACTCCACCGGCAACTACCCTCCTGGGTACCAGGTTATTGTCAACCCCAAGTCAGTGCGTCTCTTCATGTCCACCTTCACTGCTAGACACCTCTGTTCAGACTGACTCTCTGTCCACCGTCTGCCCCTCCAACCTGGTCAACTAGTGGACTTGACTGGCTCCACCTCTAGGCGGCCATCCATTGGTCCGACCCTAGCCTTGTACCATTGTATGGGGGATTGTTGGGGAAAACTGGGATTACCTGGAGTTTTTGTGTGTTACCGACACTAGTCTTCTGGGGCCCTATGGGGTAGGTCCTGCATCCTTGTGGGGATGCAGAACCTTGTAGGACCCTGCTGGCTTCAGGGGCGCTACACATACATCTAGGTTCCATTATGTATTAGATTTTAAAACTGAAAAACAAATTGTGACAGAACCATTTTGAGCATCACTTCCATATGTTTCTAAACTTGAACTGGTAAAAGGAATGTCAAAACATAAATGTGAAAACATCTTCATCTTGTTTTTTATATTGTTTTGTTTTTTTTTTTAACATATGAGGTTTTTTTTCCCCCATAGTAAATTTTCTCATTTATACATACAGTATTATTACACCTTTTCACAGTTCACTGTATGGAAAAAAAAAGTATCACTTTTAAATGTTTGTCCTTTCAGTTTATTAAGCATAATAATAAATTCCTCATATTTGGATACATTAAAGCGCACCAATCACCAGGATTTTCCTATATAAATTAAAGCCAGTGCTATACTGGCACTATCAGGCTGATTCTATACATACCTTTAGTAGTCAGCTAGGATGTAATATTTTAGAAACACAAGCAAGTAAAGTTTGTAAAACTGAGCAGCTTTTTGATTGGCAGCAGCTTCAGATCAGCTGATAGCTGGGGTGGGTTTCAATAGTGATTTCCACCCCCCTGCCTGACCGTCCTCCCCCTTTTATTTATGCTAATTCTATTATAATAGCGGTTTACTAAGTGGCTAGAAGGACCTGTGTTGATGCCTCAGCCAACAGAAAAATAATGTTGCTTCCTAGTATCAGCTATGTTGGCTGAGGCTCCACCTCTTCTGGTCACAAGGGTGTGACATCAGCAAAGGTTCTTCTAGCCACTTAGTAAAACGCTTCTATAATAGAATTAGCATAAATAAAAGATAGGGGAGGAGGGACGGCCAGGGGGACGGGAATCACTATCAAAACCCACTCCAGCTAGTAGCTGATCTGCAGCTGCTGCCAATCAAAAAGCTGCTCATTTTGCAAACTTTACTTTCTTGTCTTTCTAAAACATTACATTCTAGCTAACACCTAAAGGTAGGTATAGAATCAGCATGATAGCGCCAGTATAGCACTGGCTTTAGGTTATATAGGAAAATCCTGGTGATTGGTGCGCTTTAAGAGGTTATCTACTACTTTTACATTAATGGCCTATTGTTAGCCTATCCTTAGGATAGATCATCAATGTCGGATTGGCCGGAATCCGACACCCCGCACCCCCACCAATCAGCTGTTCCTGGTGGCAGAACCAAACAACTGGAAATACTTAGTTCCGGAGCTGCCCCATGAACCGATTGTGGCCGCGGCCAGGTTGTGCGCCTATTGATTTGAATGGGAGGCGGATGTGCAGTACCTGGCCGTGGCCACAATCAGAAATTAGGGCAGCTCTGGAACTGAGCATTTCCAGCTGCCAGTGCCGGCATCAAAAGCAGCTGATCGGCGAGGGTGCGGGGTGTCGGACCCCGGCTGATCAGACATTGATGACCTATCACAAGGAATATGCCATCAATGTAAAAATAGTGGACAACCTCTTTAAGCCTACTATACAGGTTTTTAAGATGTTAAATTACAAATGTAATAATATGTAATATTAATGGCATTGGGGTGCTTTTGTTTCCATGAGCTTCTCGGCGTTGCTGATATTAAATAAACATGAAAGAATGGTGTTTTAGAGAATTCTCACACATGTGCAACGCATAAGTAACTGTTAATGATTCATCCTTCACAGATCCAGCAAGCGATGAATAGCGATCTGCAGGGCCGCACATTACTAATTATAGCTCACAGGCTGAGCACTGTGGAGAAAGCACACAACATCATTGTATTAGACAGGGGCAGAGTGGTGCAACAAGGAACTCATAAAGAGCTGATGCAAGAAGGCGGACTCTACTCCCAGCTTGTCCAGCGCCAAGTTTCTGGCCTTGGAGCAGAAGAGAAAGATCAGACCAGGTCACTACAGGCTCCGACCAAAGAGTCAAGACTAAGCGAACCTGCAAATGAGCGTTAAAATGTACAGATACTGGAAAAACAATGTATATAAATACCTCTATAAAGATAGATTTTTGTCCAAAAATCTAAGGTTTTAATAATTTAAATTAAAAAAGATAAAAATAAAATATTTCCGTTTATTTCCCGACTTGCTCCCTATTATTATGTGGCTTTCATGATTCATGTTTTGGCTTTTCTACTCTGGTTTTAAAATCTCTTATTGATTTTTATAGTGATAGACTGCTCTTGTATGTAGGGGGGGGGGGGGAAGAATCCTAAGGCTGGGTTCACACTAAACGACAGCGACAACGACGTCGCTGTTACGTCACCATTTTCTGTGACGTAGCAGCGACCTTGTAAGTCGCTGTTATGATTGCTGCTTAGCTGTCAAACACAGCAGAAGCAGCGATCATAACGTCGCTACATGTGCAGAGAGCAGGGAGCCGCGCTTAGCGCTGGCTCCTTGCTCTCCTAGGTACAGTACACATCGGGTTAATTAACCCGATGTGTGCTGCAGCTACATGTCACAGTGCAGAGAGCAGGGAGCCGCGCGCACTGCTTAGCGCTGGCTCCTTGCTCTCCTTGCTACAGTATACATCGGGTTAATTACCCGATTTGTACTGCAGCCACATGTGCACAGAGCAGGAGCCGGCGCTGGCAGCAAGAGCGGAGGCTGGTAACGAAGGTAAATATCGGGTAACCAGGGAAAGGTCTTCCCTTGGTTACCCGATGTTTACGCTGGTTACAGCTTACCGCAGCTGCCAGACGCCGGCTCCTGCTGCCTGCTCGCTTCATTTTGTCGCTCTCTCGCTGTCACACACAGCGATGTGTGTGTCACAGCGGGAGAGTGACGACCAAAAAATGAAGCTGGACATTCAGCAACGACCGGCGACCTCACAGCAGGGGCCAGGTCGTTGCTGGATGTCACACACAGCGACAGCGACGGGACGTCGCTGCAACGTCACAGAAAATGGTGACGTAGCAGCGACGTCGTTGTCGTTGTCGCTGTGTGTGACACCAGCTTAAGACCCATGTTTGGAGCTACTTATATTGTTAAGATAACACTAATTACTTATATAGGAAACCAAAGTCACAATGAAATTATACAAACTAATTTAGAGAGTAAGTAAAAATGATTTATACATCAGCTCGTGAAAATATTAACCTTTTTGCTTCTTCTCGAACTATAGATTCTATAGGTTGTACATCCCTGATGGTAGTTCCACGCCTGCAAGGAGGAGAGGGGCTACGATTTTTCAAACAATTCTTGCCAGAAAACTGGCCTAGAAAAATTGAAGATTATTTTGCAATGTTCAGCTATGCAAAAATTGTGCCACTTTTGATATTTTTTTTAAGACAGTTCCAGTATCTTTTTGAAAACTATGAGCAGCTTAGTTAGAGGAATGATACAAGTGGCATAAATGATTGAAGAAATGTAATCCAATCTGTGTCTAAAATACATTTATAAATTTGGTGAACTGTAATCTGAACGAAACCTCTTAAAATATTTGACCTACAGTTGTGCTCAAAAGTTTACATACCCCGACAGATGTTTTGCTTTCTTGGCCTTTTTTCAAAGAATATGAATGATAACACACATTTTTTTTCAGGCTCATGGTTAGTGGTTGGGTGAAGCCATTTATTGTCAAACTACTGTGTTTTCTCTTTTTAAATCATAATAACCAAAAATATCCAAATGACCCTGATCAAAAGTTCACATACCCTGGTGATTTTGGCCTGATAACATGCACAGAGGTTGACACAAATGTGTTTGAATTGATAATAAAGGTAACATCAAGGGATCAAGAAAGACTCTGGCATCTTTCATCCAGCCACTGACCTTTCTGGATTGTGAGTCATGGGGAAAGCAAAAGCATTGTCAACGAGTCTATGAGAAAAGATAGTTGAACTGTATAAAACAGGAAAGGGATACAAAACGATATCCAAGGAATTGATAATGCCAGTCAGCAGTGTTCAAACTGTGATTAACAAATGGAAAATCAGAAGCTCTGTTAAAACCAAACCATGATAAGTAATTTCGGCCACAACTGCCAAGAAAATTGTTCGGGATGCAAAGAGAAACCCACAAATTATATCAGCTGAAATACAGGACTCACTGAAAACTAGCGATGTGGCTGTTTCAAAATGAACAATATGGAGGCATTTGAAGAAAAATGGGCTGCATGGTCGAGTTGCCAGAAGAAAGCCATTACTGCGCAAATGCCACAAAGTATCTCACCTACAATGTGCCAAACAGCACAGAGACAAGTCTCCAAACTTTTGGAACAAGGTAATTTGAGAGTCATGAGACCAAAATCGAACTTTTTGACCACAACAATAAATGTTATATTTGGAGAGGTGTCAACAAGGCCTATGATGAAAGGAACACCATTCCTACTGTAAAGCATAGAGGTGGATCGCTGATGATGTGAGGATGTGTGAGCTACAAAGGCACAGGAAACTTGGTCAAAGTTGAAGGAACGATGAATGCAGCATGTTATCTGCAAATACTGGAGGCAAATTTGCATTCATCTGCCTGGAAGCTGCGCATGGGACGTACTTGGATGTTCCAACATGACAGCGATCCAAAACACAAGACCAAATCGACCTGTCATTGGCTACAGCAGAACAAAGTGAAGGTTCTGGAGTGGCCATCTCAGTTTCCTGACCTCAATATCATTGAGCCACTCTGGGGAGAACTCAAGTGCGCAATTCATGCAAGAAAGCCCAGGAATTTACAGAAACTTGAGGCTTTTGCCAAGAAGAATGGGCAGCTTTTTCATCAGAGAAAATAAAGAGCCTCATCCACAACCGCAACAAAAGACTTCAAGCTGTCATTGATGTTAGAGGGGGCAATACACAGTATTAAGAACTGGGGCATGTGAACTTTTGATCTGGGTCATTTGGATGTTTTTGGTTGTCGTTATGATTTAAAAAGAGAAAACACAGTAGTTTGACAATAAATGTCTTCACCCAGGGGCGTAACGACCGCGGTCGCAGCGGTCGCCACTGCGACCGGGCCCGCAGGGTTTTAGGGGCCCGGCAGCCGCTCTGCACAGCCGGCTCCTCTTTGTAACAGAGGAGATGCGCTGTGTAGTGGCCGACTACGCGACCGCCAGGGGGCCGGCCTGTGAGTCAGGGGGCCCGGTGTCAGCAGGGGGCAGAGGGGCCCCCTGACCTGGAGAGACCCACCAGGCGTTTCTGAGCTGCGGCAGAGCAGAAGCGCTCCTGCACAGCAGACGAAATCCATCCTTCCAGGACCTGCGATGATGTCATGCCCATGTGAGTGTGTGGGAGGAGACACAGGATTGCCGGGCAGAAAGCATCAGAAGATACGGATTCCTGAAGGAGACATGGACACATGATGACTGGTAATGAGAAAAGAGGGGGCACGAGGGGGAGGGGAGTGCAGGGTGAGTGGCATATGAGGGCTGCAGACTGTGACAGAAGGATGTGAAGGGGTGCAGAGTGTTTGAGAGGGGTAAGTTGGGGTACAGGCAGGGTGAGATATGTGGGGCAGGGTGTGTGACATATGGGGGTGTAGTGTGTGTGCTATGGGGGGTGCAGGCTGTATGGGGAGCAGTGTGTGTGACATATGGGGGCAGGGTCATAACTACCGTGGTTGCAGGGGTCAAAAGGAGAAGAGAGGTACTTGTTTTTTTATTTTGCTGGCTCCATGACACATGGAGGCCTGGAGGGGCCTTGCTGCATGACACATGGAGGCCTGGAGGGGCCTTGCTGCATGACACATGGAGGCCTGGAGGGGCCTGGCTGCATGACATGGAGGCCTGGAGGGTCCTGGCTGCATGACATGGAGGCCTGGGGGCCTGGCTGCATGACACATGGAGGGCCTGGGGTGGCTGGCTGCATGACACATGGAGGCCCTGGGGTGGCTGGCTGCATGACACATGGAGGCCTGGAGGGGCCTGGCTGCATGACACATGGAGGCCTGGAGGGGCCTGGCTGCATGACACATGGAGGCCTGGAGGGGCCTGGCTGCATGACACATGGAGGCCTGGAGGGGCCTGGCTGCATGACACATGGAGGCCTGGAGGGGCCTGGCTGCATTACACATGGATGCCTGGAGGGTCCTGGCTGCATGACATGGAGGCCTGAGGGCCTGGCTGCATGACACATGGAGGCCCTGGAGGGGCCTGGCTGCATGACACATGGAGGCCCTGGGGTGGCTGGCTGCATGACACATGGAGGTCTATGGGACTGCATAAAAAACATGAAGGACACCTTATACATGGACTAGGGGTACATTATACATGGAGGAGTATGGGGCTGCATAATACAATATGAAAATTGATGGGGCTGGATTATAATACATATAGGACTATGGGGGCTGCATTATAATATATGGAGGACTATGGAGGCTACCTTATACATGGACTATGGAAGTGCATTATAAAACATGGAGGACTATGTGGTGCAGTATAATATATGGAGGACTATGGAGGCTACCTTATACATGGACTATGGAAGTGCATTATAAAACATGGAGGACTATGTGGTGCAGTATAATATATGGAGAACTATGGGGTGAATTTTAATACATGGAGAACTATGGGAAATGCATTATAATTGAAGGGCTACTTTATACATGGAGGATTATGGGGGTGCATTATAATATATGGAGGGCTATGTATCTGCATTCTAATATATGAAGGGTTATGTGAGACCCTTTATACAATTATTTGGAAGGCTATGTGGGGGCTGTTATAGTATTTTGAGAACTTTATACAGGGGGGACAAAGATACAAGTATGGGATGGAAATGTTTTGTGCTGAGGGAAAAAGGCTCTTTCCCTCAGCAGCCAACTTTCCCATGCTCTGCTATACATCTCTCAGCACCCAGCTTTCCCATGTTCTGATATACATCTCTCAGCACCCAGCTTTCCCATGTTCTGATATACATCTCTCAGCACCCAGCTTTCTCATGCTCTGATATGGGAAAGCTGGGTGCTGAGGACAAGATAAATATCAGAACATAGGAAAGCTGGGTGCTGATAGAGGGATTTCAGGGTGCTGTGGGTGAGAGCCAAGTGTCAGCGTCATTATCCTGTACCCCGAGTGTCAGTGTCATTATCCCTTACCCCATACCTCCCAACCGTCCCGGATACAGCGGGACTTTCACGCTTTACGTTGTTTGTCCCGTTGCCACGATCGGGACGGCCGGCTCCCGGGCTCCGCCCACCCACTCTCTCTCCGCCTCCCTGCTTTTCCCTCCTACCATCCCAGTAGACGTGGCATAACAGAGAGGAGCGCTGCCTGTGCTGCTGCTGGTACAGTAAAATCTCCCCAGCGCTGATTTCCCTCCCTCCCCCCCCCTCACCCCCGGCCGGAGCCTCTCTGTGCGGTCGGCCGGCCGCCTGTCTGTGCGGTCGGCCGGCCGCCTTTCTGTGCGGGCGCCCCCCGGCCGCCTGTCTGTGCGGGCGCCCCCCGGCTGCCTGTCTGTGTGGGCGCCCCCCGGCCGCCTGTCTGTGCGGGCGCCCCCCTGCCGCCTGTCTGTGCGGGCGCCCCCCTGCCGCCTGTCTGTGCGGGCGCCCCCCTGCCGCCTGTCTGTGCGGGCGCCCCCCTGCCGCCTGTCTGTGAAGGCGACCGGCCACCTCACTGTGTGGGCGATAGGCCGCCTCACTGTGGCTCCCTGCGTGTCCATGCTGGAGGCCCGCCGGCTGCCTGCGTGTCCATGCTGGAGGCCCGCCGGCTGCCTGCGTGTCCATGCTGGAGGCCCGCCGGCTGCCTGCGTGTCCATGCTGGAGGCCCGCCGGCTGCCTGCGTGTCCATGCTGAATGGGTGTGGATGGGGAGTGGATATGGGCGTGACTGTGAAATGGGTGTGGTTAGGGGTCGTGGCCTAAAAATTTGCCGCGGCGCGCTACGCGCGCCGCAAACTTTGTCCTTCTTTTCCTTCTTTAAAAGTTGGGAGGTATACCTTACCCCAAGTGTCTGTGTATGTGGAGGGGGGGCCCAGGTCTAAACTTTGCACCGGGGCCCATCCAACTCTAGTTACGCCACTGTCTTCACCCAACCACTAACCTTGAGTGGAAAAAAAGATTTTGTGTTATCATTCATATTCTCTGAAAAAAGGTTGAAAAAAACAAAAAAATCTGCCGGGGTATGTAAACGTTTGAGCACAACTGTAACAAGTATTTTAACCATTTTTTTCTTTTCAATCAAATGATGTTATTTTTGGGGAACTCTCATAATATATCAGAAACTGATGTTTTTTAGCCAACAGTGCGATTTTGGGCAGGAGCCTTTTTTCCCCCCTATACATTATAGTCCACTATTGCTTCCATTGATGACACAGATGAGATCAGAGTCCTGCCCGCTCAGCTGATCACACTATTCATTGGGCCCCATTCATGAATAACATGAGCTTTGAGGAGGAGATGTGCTGGACTGAGAAGCTTCAGATTCTGTGTGCACCTCACCACATATAATACTCCAGCCCCTTCTGGAGTAATGTTTGTGGTGTAGTGAACAACGCCGCTTGTCATAAACTTCATGAGCGGTGATTTCCATGCCCAGGTTCCACCCACTTTATCAGAAGTGAGTGAACATGACATGAGAATGCCAAAAGTCGCTTTATTTTAGTGCAGACTCCAGTTGTGCCAACATTTTGAGACTTTTCAAAGTTTTTTACGCCACAATAATGATGAATCAGGCCCAGAGTCTTGTGCCTTTTCTTTGTGCACTGGCTATGAGACGATATTGCGGTATGGATCATCCCTATTGTTTTGTCATCCTTCCACAATGGATAAGGAGTAGTAAAGAGCGAACATTACCATGCTGAGGTGCTCGGTACTGAAAACGAGGAGGTCGGACGCTTAAGGTGGCGTGACGTGCTCCGATATATCGTACGATCGCATGACCAATCGCACCAGTCCCCATCGCTTGTGTGTCACGGGCAATTCATTGCCCGTGGCGCACAATGTCGTTAACTGCCGTCACATGTACTTACCTCCCTAACGATGTCGCTGTGGGCAGCGAACATCCTCTTCCTGAAGGGGGAGGGACGTTCGGCGTCACAGCGATGTCACACAGTGGCCGCCCAATAGAAGCGGAGGGGTGGAGATGA
The DNA here is from genome assembly GCF_048569485.1 of Anomaloglossus baeobatrachus. NCBI lineage: Eukaryota > Metazoa > Chordata > Amphibia > Anura > Aromobatidae > Anomaloglossus > Anomaloglossus baeobatrachus. The sequence goes on from NC_134353.1 coordinate 742,669,999, forward strand.
GTGGCCGGAACATCCCGCCCACCTCCTTCCTTCCTCATTGCCGGTGGGACGCAGGTAACCTGTGTTCGTGTCACACGTAGCGATGTGTGATGCCTCAGGAACGACGAACAACCAGCGCACAGAAGAAGGAACGACATTATGAAAATGAACGACGTGTCAACGAGCAACGATAAGGTATTTTTGCTCGTTAACAGTCGTTTGGATCTGTCACACACTACAACATCTCTAACGATGCCGGATGTGCGTCACGAATTCCGTGACCCCGACGACATATCGTTAGATATATCGTAGCTTGTGACGGGGCCTTTAGACTGGCTCGACTCAAGTATCGAGTAAGAAAGTCTAGCACTTTTCATGAAGATCTTCCAGAAAAATGCTCGAGTTTTCCATTGACTTCCATTATACTCAGTACTCAAGTCGCGCCCGTCCAAGGGTCTGACCTGCTCGTTTCGACTACCGAGCACCTGAGCTCAATGCTCGCTCATTACTAATAAGAAATATAAATTTATCTGTTAAAAGACTACACGCAAAGGCCCGATTCATAATTACATTTACACCTGTTTTTTTTTTTATATATATACTTTTATTGAAAATTTTAAACATTAAACAGTAAACAATATGATAAGCAGAGTGTACATTAATGAGAAAACAATGAACTTTTTTGAATTTAAGAAAAGGGCTGCAATGAACCAAAGAGTGAAAAATTTAAAGGGGTCAGAATACTTTCCATACCCACAGTGCCTCCACTCTTTTGACTGCTCCTTGTTTTCAGGATCATACAAATAAATCCAGGTCTCATCCATAGTGACCAGTCGATCCAGGAAGATCTTATCAATCCAGAAATGCTGAGAAATGGCACTCGCATGCTTCTCTGATCTGTGGTCAAACATTTTGGGACCCACTTTGCAGATACAGTGCCTTGCGAAAGTATTCAGCCCCCTTGAATTTGTCAACCTTTACCCACATTTCAGGCTTCAAACATAAAGGTAAAAAAATTTCAATTAATGGTGAAGAATCAACAAGTGGGACACAATTTTGAAGTTGTACGAAATTTTTTGCTTATTTTAAACCTTTTTTTAAAAGTAAATAACTGAAAATTGGGGTGTGCAATATTATTCGTCCTCTTTAAGTTAATACTTTGTAGCGCCACCTTTTGCTGCGATTACAGCTGCAAGTCGCTTGGGGTATGTCTCTATCAGTTTTGCACATCGAGAGACTGAAATTCTTGCCCATTCTTCCTTTGCAAACAGCTCGAGCTGAGTGAGGTTGTATGGAGAGAGTTTGTGAACAGCAGTTTTCAGCTCTTTCCACAGATTCTCGATTGGATTCAGGTCTGGACTTTGACTTGGCCATTCTAACACCTGGATATGTTTATTTGTGAACCATTCCATTCAGTGGCGTAACTAGAGTTTGATAGGCCCTGGTGCAAAATTTGGACCGGGGCACCCCCCTCCACGTACACCGACACTTAGGGTACGGGATAATGACACTGACACTCGGGGTACAGAATAATGACGCTGACACTTGGCTCTTACCCTCAGCACCCAGGTTTTCCATGATCTGAAATCCCTCTATCAGCACACAGCTTTCCCATGTTCTGATATCCATCTTGTCCTTTGCACCCAGCTTCCCCATGCTCTGCTATACATCATTCTCTCGGCACCCAGCTTTCCCATATCAGTGCATGGGAAAACTGGGTGCTGAGAGATGTATATCAGAGCATGGGAAAGCTGGGTGCTGAGAGTTGTATATCAAAGCATGGGAAAGCTGGGTGCTGAGAGTTGTATATCAGAGCATGGGAAAGAGCCCTTTTCCCTCAGCACAAAATGTTTCCATCCCGATTGTATCTTTGCCCCCCCTTGTATATAGTTCTCCAAATACAATAATGGCCCCCACATAGCCTTCCATATAGTATAAAGGGTCCCACATAATCCTTCATATATTAGAATGCCCCTCCATAGTCCTCCATGTATTATAATGCATTTCATATAGTCCTCCATGTATTATAATTCACCCATAGTTCTCCATATATTATACTGCACCACAGTCCTCCATGTTTTATAACGCGCCCCCATAGTCCTCCATATATTATAATGTAGCCCCCATAGTCCTATATGTATTACAATGCAGCCCCATAAACCTTCATATTGTATTATGCAGCCCCATACTCCTCCATGTATAATGCACCCATATAGTCCATGTATAAGGTGTCCTTCATGTTTATTATGCAGCCCCATAGACCTCCATGTATAATGCAGCACCACAGACCTCCATGTTTCATGCAGCCAGCCCCCCCAGGACCGCCATGTGTCATGCAGCAAGCCCCCCAGGGTCTCTATGTTTCATGCAGCCAGCCCCTTCCCAGGCCTCCATGAGTCATGCAGCCAGCCTCCCCCCCAAGGACTCCATGTGTCCTGCAGCCAGCCCCCTCCAGGGCCTCCATGTGTCCTGCAGCCAGCCCCCACCCAGGGCCTCCATGGGGCCTGGCTGCAGGACACATGGAGTCCTTGGGGGGGCCCTGGCTGCAGGACACATGGAGTCCTTGGGCTGCAGGCTCCCCCCAACTACTCTATGTGTCCTGCAGTCAGCCCCCCAGGGCCTCCATGTGTCCTGCAGCCAGGGCCCCCTCAAGGACTCCATGTGTCCTGCAGCCAGGGCCCCCCTCCAAGGACTCCATGTGTCCTGCAGCCAGGGTCCCCCAAGGACTCCATGTGTCCTGCAGCCAGGGCCCCCCCAAGGACTCCATGTGTCCTGCAGCCAGGGCCCCCCCAAGGACTCCATGTGTCCTACAGCCAGCCTCCCCGTGTACTCACTGATTTATAAAAAAAACAAACAAAAAAACAAGTACTCACTTCTCTTCTCCTTCCACCGCAGTTCTGTCCTCACCTCTACTTGCCCGTCCTCACTTCTGTCCTCGTCCCCCCGTGGCTCCGGTCGGCGTCCCCCTGTGCTCTGTGCTTCCACCACACACAGCAGTCGCACAGGAGTGACGTCACTGCGCAGGCACGGGTGAAGACTGATGATGCATAGAACGGCGCCGGCCATTCTATGCAATATCAAAGCAGTGCACGGTGATGGGAGCGCTGTGAGTGACGGGAGCGCGGTGACGGGAGCGCGGTGAGTGACGGGAGCGCGGTGAGTGACGGGAGAACGGCGACGCCACCGCTGATACCAGGCAGGGGGGCTCGGTGTCAGCGGCGGCGACCGGCTCATATAGCGGCCGACGCGCGGTCTGCGGCAGAACAGCGCAGCTCCTCTCACAGAAAGGAGCTGGCTGCTGATCTGCCGGGCGGCCGCGGGCCCCTAACCTCCCGGGCCCAGACGCAATTGCGACCGTGGTAGTTATGCCCCTGATTCCATTGTAGATTTTGGTTTATGTCTATATGTTCATGGATAATGACACAAACACGTTCACGGGAAATATCCATGATGTCTGCTATTGCTTTAGCTGAAATTCGTCGATTTTCCAGTATGAGGTTGTGCACAGCATCGATGATCTCTGGAACAACAACCATTCTCTGTCATCCAAAACGTTTCTCATCATTGGTGCTGAAGTGGCCCATTTTAAATTTGGCAACCCAGTCCTTAACTGTGGAATATGAATGTCTTTAACATATCACCATGAATATCCTTCGTGGACTTTCCTTACAGAAACAAGAATTTTAGCACTCATCTGCTCTCAGAATATCGCATTAGACTCCGCCATTTTGTTTTCCCGCGTGCGTAGAACACCGTTGCCATAAGCAACAAACACAAAATTTTGAAAACATATATTAGACACATAAGGCTTTCATGTGATGTAACATTCGTTACCATAGAAACAAAAAGATCACAAAGCCAAAGACTTATTAGCAGCCCCTATAATTTTCACTATTTTACGACATGGACAACTTTCGGTGTAAAAAAGTTGCAAGAACAGTTCAAGACAGAAAAAGAAACCTTTTTAAACTTTGTGCAAAATTCATGAATCAAGTGCGCCATTTTGAAGAATTTGACACTAAACCCCTCCCTTACTGTATTGTCACCCATCTCCCTCATTTCACTATACCGCTGCATGACCCCATCCCCTACTGATTCTTCCCCATGCTGCTCTCTTTTCCATACTGAACCCACCCCGCAGGCTGCCTGCTTTTCCATACTGAGCCCACCCCATGCTGCTCCTTTTCCATACACTGAGCCCACCCCACAGGCTGTCCGCTTTTTCATACTGATCCCATTCCATGCTTTCCCTTTTCCATACTGATCCCGCCCTGCAGGTTGTCTCATATTCCAAACTGATCCTACTCCATACGGACCTCTTTTCCATACTGAGTTAACACCACATGCTGCCCCCTTTTCTATACTGATCCCAGTCCGCAGGTTGCCCCCTTTTCTATACTAATCCCACAACGCAGGCTGCCCCCTTTTCCATACTGATCCTACCTCATGCTGACCGCTTTTCCATACTGATCCCACTCTGCAGGCTTCTTACTTTTCCATACTGATCCCACTTCATGCTTCCCCTTTTTTCATACTGAACCCACCCCATAGGCTGCTAGCTTCTCCATTCAGCTCTCACCCTATGCTGCCCCATTTTTCATGCTGAGCCCCCCCTGCTGACTGCCCACTTTCCATACTGATCCCACCTCGTGCTGCCCCCTTTGCCATACTGATCCCTCCCGGAAGGCTTACTGCTTTTTAATACAGATCCCACCCCATGCTGCCCCCTTTTCCATACTGATCCCACCTCATGCTGCCCCCTTTTCCATACTGATCCCACCTCATGCTGCCCCCTTTTCCATACTGATCCTACCCGATGATGACCCCTTTTCCTTACTGAGCCCTCCCCACGGGTTGCTCGCTTTTCCGTAAAGCTCTCACCTGCACGCTGCCCTTTTCCATACTGACCTTACCTGATGCTGACCCCTTTTCCATACTGACCTTACCTGATGCTGACCCCTTTTCCATACTGACCTTACCTGATGCTGACCCCTTTTCCATACTGACCTTACCTGATGCTGACCCCTTTTCCATACTGAGCTTACCTGATTGACCCCTTTTCCATACTGACCTTACCTGATGCTGACCCCTTTTCCATACTGACCTTACCTGATGCTGACCCCTTTTCCATACTGACCTTACCTGATGCTGACCCCTTTTCCATACTGACCTTACCTGATGCTGACCCCTTTTCCATACTGAGCTTACCTGATTCTGACCCCTTTTCCATACTGATCCTACCCAATGCTGACCCCTTTGCCATACGGATCCCATCCACAGGCTGCCTCATTTTCCATACTGATCCTACCCAATGCTGACCCCTTTTCCATACAGAGCTCACCCCTATGCTGCCCCTTTTTCCATACAGAGCTCACCCCTATGCTGCCCCTTTTTCCATACAGAGCTCACCCCTATGCTGCCCTCTTTTCCATACTGACATCCCCCACCATGTTATACTTGTCTCTATTATGTATACCCCTTTTTACAAGTAAATGCTATAACAATAAACAATAGTAATAATAAGGTGATGGGAAAACTTTTTGTAAGCACTGAGACACTAGGGTCACAAATGTTCCTGAAAAGACGAGGACACTTCTGCCCGCGGGGACGGCCGCCCAGATAAAGACTTCTATTCAGTGGAGTCGCCTCCTGCTGACTTGAGCTGCTGATCACGTGCTCCATGGAGTAACGTCACATCGTACGTAACGTTCAGCTGACCTTATACTCATTATTTCCATCGCTACGTCTAGAGACGCACACATCATGTGATTAGGATGAGGCCACGCCCCTCGCTGACAGTTTCCTAACGCCCTTTCCTGCGGGGGCGGGGCTAGGGGAGGGGCTGCTGGAGACGTCGCCATTCCAGGCGGCCAACGTTGAGTGACGGGACCGGGGACAGGCAGGCCGCCGCCACAGCACAGCGAGCCCGGGAGTCGCTCCGGGAACAATGGCTGTCGATAGCAGCAAGTTCAACCAATTGTCTCGTGGTCAACTCAGTGAGCTGCTGGATGATGACGACAAGCTGGGGCAGATGGCACAGGAGATGGACGAGGTGAGCCGGGCCTGGGGATGACTGGGAACCCCGGGGACCACCAAGCAGAGCTCTCATTGTTCTGTGCCCCCCAGTGTTGTGTGACCCCACGAGGGGCGGAGCCACGGGGGTATATAGCAGCATATGTGGGGGATATATATCGGTATACATAAGTACACATTTCACTGTGTAGTCTGCGGTGTCTTCAGCCTTATTACTGCCCCTTATTGCTCAGGAGACGTCCCCATTAGTAATGAGCTGCAGGACGTCTTGGCTTCTTCTTCCTGTGACTTGTAATGTAATATAACTCATTACCAGTGGCGTAACTAGAGTACGATAGGGCCTGGTGCAAAGTTTGGCCCGGGGCCCCCTACATGATGGTCGGATGCATGGGTCATTGTAGAATTCTAAATCCTATATAAGGACTTACGAGTCCCCCTGCTCCTTTATTATGTAGTAATGTCCCCCATCTTGGGCCACTTCTTTGCATATGTATCGTCCCCCGCCCATCCTGGTATATATGTTCTCCGCCCATAGGCCACATCCTGGGTCCATCCTTGGCCCATCCTGGTATATATATCTCCCATCTTTGGCCCGTCCTGGTATATATATCTCCCATCCTTGGCCCGTCCTGGTATATATATCTCCCATCCTTGGCCCGTCCTGGTATATATATCTCCCATCCTTGGCCCGTCCTGGTATATATATCTCCCATCCTTGGCCCGTCCTGGTATATATATCGCCCATCCTTGGCCCGTCCTGGTATATATATCGCCCATCCTTGGCCCGTCCTGGTATATATATCGCCCATCCTTGGCCCGTCCTGGTATATATATCGCCCATCCTTGGCCCGTCCTGGTATATATATCGCCCATCCTTGGCCCGTCCTGGTATATATATCGCCCATCCTTGGCCCGTCCTGGTATATATATCGCCCATCCTTGGCCCGTCCTGGTATATACAGTCTCTGTTCTGTTAACGTAAAAACCCCTCTACTCCACATTGCGCAGCGTTTTCTGCAGCCAGCACACAGTGTCCGTCAGCTGACATCAGAGTGCGCACCATGGCGTTACTGTTACGCGACCCCAGTCACTGTACCACTGACACCTGCTGTTGGTCGGCAGCTTGTATTTTGTATTGTAGCTTGTAGGGTGGAACATGTGGGCCGGCCCCTCTTCGGTAACCCTGATTACAGTTGTGGTGTGGCAGCCTAATCGTGGGTATAGGAGAACCTCAACAGATGACTGACCGCCCTGAAAATAAATCTCTACACAAACACCATCACTGATATTACTGCCATACTGTGACCATATAGTGGTAGGTACCAGTCCTGCAGAACACATAAGAAATTACGGTACTATAGTTATACATAGAGACATACAGATGAAGACACATTTGACTCCTAATATGAGTGCCTCATGGTAGTACCAACACTGTATAATGGCCCCCGCATTAGCCCTCAAACTGTATAATGCCTTCACATACTGTATAATGCCTTCAGATACTGTATATTGGCCCCCATATTGACCTCCAAACTCTACAATGGCCTTCACACTTTTCAGTTCCCCCCACAGTCCACCACAAGTTGTAGGTAAAATAAAAAACATATGTTCTCCTATCCTGATGAGTCCATCGGCATGGCAACTCGCTGTCATAGCTCCAACGCACGCACAGGACATCAGAGTCCCTGTGTGATGTCTCTGTGACGGGACTCTGTCCTGTGTGTCCACCGGTGTCTCAGCCACTGCATCTCCTGCCGTTCTGTAGACTGCAAGCTTAAATTGCCCTGTGCTCTATAGAATGGATAGTGGTACTGCAGGGAGATTGTCTCCTGCTCTATCATGCAGATTACCTATAATGGCAAGCTGTGCACGTCGATATAGTTAAGGGTGGTGGTGGCTCCAGGTGGGCCCCTTCAAGCCCAGGGACCGTGGCGACCGCACCCCCTGCCCCCCTGTAGCTTCACGGGCGCTCTATACCCCCGGCCCTGTTCGTGGTGGTGACCGCGTTCATTACACCTCTGCTCATTATCCCGTCACCAAACTGATGTCAATGGCAGAAACTGCCAACACAAATGGTGACTGAAGTTTCTGTTTGAAATACCTCTGTTGTTGGATGATTTTGGTGAATAAACAGTGGACTACCATGGTGCCTGCTGTGTGGTGCTGCTGCCATCAGCTGTGGTGCCTGCTGTGTGGTGCTGCTGCCATCAGCTGTGGTGCCTGCTGTGTGGTGCTGCTGCCATCAGCTGTGGTGCCTGCTGTGCAGTGCTGCTGCCGCCATCAGCTGTGGTGCCTGCTGTGCGGTGCTGCTGCCATCAGCTGTGGTGCCTGCTGTGCGGTGCTGCTGCCATCAGCTGTGGTGCCTGCTGTGCGGTGCTGCTGCCATCAGCTGTGGTGCAGGAAGCTTGCTAACTGGGTACAAGCCCTGGGGGCCACAGGTGACCATGCCGTTCTTCTCTGAAGACCAATACAGGCAATGACAACTCCACAGGAACTATTAATGACACTGATTCACTGATTTAGGATTTTTATCTTTGGTCTCTCACATCTGTATGTCAGATGGAGCGTGTGTATATACATTATATATAATATATATAGTATATGTGTGTATGTATATACACACGCACACACTCCATCCAGTTTTTGAAGTTAAAACCAATAGAAAATGTAGGAGTATTTTGGAAAACAATCAGTTCGGTTATTAAAAAAATAAATATATATAATATTTATTTTTTTAATAACTGAACTGATTGTTTTCCAAAATACTCCTACATTTTCTATTGGTTTTAACTTCAAAAACTGTGGCCCCTGTGCTTGGAGCATGCAGGTGTCCGTGTAATTTCAATGTAGCCAGATGCTTATGTGACTGGTAGGTTTTCCTCCGGGCCCCTTATGCTCATTCCCTCTTGGCTGAGGATGCATGTATTTTTATCATAGCAGTTGTGTAATTGACTCTTGGCAGACACCTCTGGCAGCAACTTATGTCTCCTAGAACAAAAGATTGGGCATATTGAAATCCACTGTGTCCGATCCTTCTCTACCCTGATATCTGACATTAGAGAGGAGGCAGGCATCCTTCATATGGGCACATCTACACTGCAGGCAATCTGTCACCGGTGTGTGTGGGTGGGGTACATACACTGGCTCTAGGTAAAGCTCAAGGACTTCACAGCATGTGCTCCACATCAGGGGACTTGCAGCGCTGCTTCCGTGTTTATATCAGTTACGGTAAGGAGCACTGTACTGGGATTACCCCTACTGTATGCTGCTCCCAGGTCGCAGTGGGAACCTATTTTTTGTTTTCGGTTTACACGTCTATCCTCTTATTCTGTTCTTGCTGTGTATGCGGAGGTGATTGTTCTTGCAGGAGCTTGGTGAAGTCTAGTGATACCTGGCGTCGGCCCATGCCTGCCTTGCAGCGGAGACTGGCACTGGCGTCGGCCCATGCCTGCCTTGCAGCGGAGACTGGCACTGGCGTCGGCCCATGCCTGCCTTGCAGCGGAGACTGGCACTGGCGTCGGCCCATGCCTGCCTTGCAGCGGAGACTGGCACTGGCGTCGGCCCATGCCTGCCTTGCAGCGGAGACTGGCACTGGTTGTTGCATCAGATGCTTAAAGCAAATCATCTGTTATCGTATCTCTCACCAATGACTGTTATACAGTATTGTGCTATACTGCTACACAGGTGTGGAAAAATGCTGTAAAGTAAAAATAAAGTAAGAATGGTTTAAAAAATAGAATTAATAGGTTGTTGTTTTTTTTTTAATCAGTTAACAGAATGAAAGGTGAAAGAACAAAAGAAAAACATAAAGCAAATCAATGTTTGATGTGATCACCATTTGTTTTCAAAACACAGTAAAAGCATCAATTATCTAAGGAACACTTGCAGAAAGTTATTTTTACAGAAACTGGACAAGGAGGTTGCTATGGCAATGACGTTAATGACAGTGACTGCATGTTTGGGGTCATTATTCTGCTGCATAGTAATTTCGGATCCAATGAGCTGCCTCCCTGATGGTATTGTATGATCAATAAGTATTAACCTTTATTTTTCAGCATTGAGGACACTGTTATTCCCAACCAAATCCCCAACTCCATTTTCTGCAGTGCAGCCCCAAGCTTCCAAGGAACCTTCCCAATGCTTCTGTTGCCTGCAGACAGTCATTATTATACTGCTCACTAATCCTTTTGTTGCAGCTAAATATTTGACATTTTTCCTAATCAGCCTAGAGCACCTACTGCCATTTTTCTGAACCTATGATTTTGGGAATAGATTAGTTAATAGGGGTTATTTCCCTATCAAAGGGATCCCTTTTTGTCCAGAATTCTTCCATGACCACAACCACTTTCAAGACTTTTGCAAACAGTAGATTGGTCCTACTGGTTGTTGCCAATTCTAAGCTGATGGCACTGCTGGACGTCTGATTTAGAAGGGAAGTAAGCGTGATGCACGGTTTCCTTGGCTGACCACTGGGCTTCTTGTGATCAATGTTACCCATGTCTTCTTGCTTCAAAAAAGATCTTGAACAGCTCATCTTGAAACTCCAGACTGCTTCGAATTTTTTTTTTTTTTCTTCAGGAGTGACTTTGCTGATGCAGTAGAACTACCTTGTGTCTTGTTGCTGTGCTCAGTCTTACCATGAGGTGTATGACCTTTGACATGAAATGGTCTTCAACAATCTCACACTTTCTATCAGATTTTGTTTGGATATCATCTCATCCACTTTTATGCATCCTAGAAAGCAACATCCGTGTCTTTGTGCAAGTGCACCAAGAAGAATTGCTGCTTTCATGCTGTTTTGAAGGCAAAGGGTGGTCACACTAAATATGGATTTGCTTTAGATTTCTTTTTTGAGCATTCACTTTGTATTGGGTTACGTGATAAAATTGAACTAATGATGCTTCTATTTTTTTAAAGCATTTTTACCTTGCAACATTTTTCCATGCCCACTTAAAACGTTTGCACAGTACTGTATGTTTTGCACATTGAGATACTAAGCAGCCCTCAGTCACTAGCAAGGTGTCCAGGGGACCACTGTACCAGACATTCACTGCTAGTAGCCAGCCCAATAAAATATACGGTGCCATGACCTTTTCCACATTTTTTTTTTTTTTATATATAACAAAGTACAGTTAAGTTTGTCTAATATCAACACAAAGTAGCAAGTATGTATGAAGTGTATGGGAAATTATACATGGTGTTCTAAATATTTTAAAAATGTAAGTCTTTTGGGGTAGGTCTCTACCAGCTTTGCGCATCTAAAGTCTAATATTTTTGCCCATTCTTCTTTGCTAAATGGCTCTAGCTCAGTGAGATCGGATGGAGGCGTCTGTGAACAGCAATTTTCAAGTCTCACTACAGAGACTAAGGCTATGTGCGCACGTGTGCGTATTACATGCAGTTACGCTGCGCTTTGTAGCGCAGCGTAACTGAATGCGTCCTGCGTCCCCCTGCACAATCTATGGAGATTGTGCAGGAGCCGTGCGCACGTGGCATATTAGAACGCAGCGCTTCGGCTGCTGCCCGAATCGCTGCGTTCTAAGAAGTGACATGTCACTTCTTCCGTGCGCTTTGCCGGGCAGCCCCTGCTCTGTCTATGGCAGAGCGCTTTCGCCCCCCTCCGTAAGACACCACCGGAGTACAAGAAGGACTCCCCCTTTTTTTACCTCTATATTTTGAGTGCGTCTTATAATCCGGCGCGTCTTATAAAACGAAAATACGGTAATTAGGTGACTTCTGGAGGCAATTGGTCACTTAGGATTTTATTTGAGGATATCGAACTACAAAGGGCTGAAAACAAAATGCACGTCACAATTTTCAGATTTAGATTATTAAAATATTTAGAAAATCATGTATCACTTCCTTTGCACTTCACAATTACTTGCTACTTTGTGTTGGTTGTAGCACATAAAATACATTAAGTTTGTAGGTGTAAGGGTCCGTGCCTACGATCAGGCTAAGCAGTGTTTTGGACACGGCATATTTTCACTACTTCCAAAACACTGCGTTGTACAGTACAAGCACAGAAGATTTCTAGAAATCTCTGATCACTGTGCTTCTTTTCTATGCACCGTAAACGTTACCTGCGTCGCGTCTTCCTGAGCTGCAGCATGTCAATTTATGCTTGTGGAGACGCGAGTGTCCTCAGTGGGAGAACACTGTGAAAATCTACTGGGCCCAGAATCCTGATCGTGGGCACGTTTCCGCAAGAGGAATGACGCTGTGTATTGAATGCAGCGTCTCCTGATCGTGGGCACGTACCTGAATGTGGGAAAAGCTTAACGGATATGAAGGCTTATTCAAGGCACTGTTCATACAGTTTATCATTTTTTTTCCTGAAACTGAGCAGCACAATATGAGGGATCCACCTTGCCTTCTGCACTGCCATCCAATTTTTTTTTTTCTTCGATTCCGAAGCTTACACACTACAAGGCCCTGTCTCCTTAAGCCGACTTGTATGTTGGGCATAGATGTGAGTGATCGGATGATGTACAATCGAGTTTGTTGTAAGTGATGTCTGATCACCAGTGACCCATTTACATCACACCGTCCTCTTTCATAACCTGTATGTTGACATTGTTCCTAATGTATTCTACCCATGTCTTCCTGAAGGCGTGCCTGAAACCTAATGCTGAGTCGTGCCACTTTTACTTTATTTTTCCCCGGATGATTATCTACGACTTCTATTTCCTTTTTCTTGTTCCCCTAGTGTTTAGCTTTAGTTAAATTGGCATAAATGATGTTTTTGATGCCTTTTATTCATCCATTGAATTTAAATTGAACCTATGAGGTCTCTTATGCCACTCAAGCCAGCAGTAGTCACATTTTCACATCAAAATTCCCTTCCTAACTAGCTCTGTATAACCTCATTCTCTAAAATCAGGCTGCGGAAAAAATAATTTATCTGATTTTTGTATGCAAATTAGGGCCTTCACTAGTCAAAGGAGCGTTAGTTTCCCAGACTAGTCGGCCCTCTTTCATTGCAGCTCCTGAAAATGTTGAGCATGCGTGTGTCTCGTATCAGCAGTGTCAGTGTGCCTCTCAAGCCAGGTGTACATGTCTTGGCTTCAGAGAGGCACACTACGCATGATCAGAAAACTGCTTCTGCTCTTCCGATCATGCGCAGTGTGTATCTCTGAAGCCGAGGACGCGTACACACAGCTTGAGTGGCACACTGACACTGCTGAAATGAGCCGCGTGCGTGTACAAGATTTCCAGGAGCTAGGATGAGGCTGGCTCATGGAACTCATGTTATCATGCCGACAGGGGCATGATGACATGGAAAAAGGGCAGACTAGTCTGGGGAAACACTAGTCAAGGACCTAATTTGCATATGAAAAACTGAGGAAGTAAATACTTTTTTTGCACATTGATTTTAGAGAATGATGTTATACAGGGCTGGTTAGTAAGGGAAATGTGATGTACAAATGTGACTACTGCTGGCTTGGATGGCATAAGGAACCCTGACTGGTTCCCTTTAGGCTATGTGCCCACGCTGCGGAAAATGCGCGGATTTTGCCGCGGATTTCTCGCGGAAAAAGCCGCGGATTTCCCAAAAATCTGCAGCTCAGGCACTTCCCAGCCATTTCTATGGCATTTTGGAAATGCTGTGCCCACGCTGCGGATTCGTGCGGATTTTGATCCGGAAAAATCTGCAACATGTCAATTATTGTTGCGGATTTTTCATCCGGATTTTTGCTTTAAAATTGGGGGGAAAAAAAAAATCCGCACCCAAATCCGCGGTAAATCTGCGGCAAATCCGCACCTTTTGAAAAGGTGCGGATTTTGAGGGAAAGCTGCGGATTTTGATGCAGAAAAATCCGCAGCTACATTCTCCCGTGGACACATAGCCTTAAACATTGATGAGCTGGCCTTTAAAACGGTCGGTCACTTTCTAATGTTGGTGCAGTTTTCATCACAAACACTAACCTGCACTTTTGTTCATGCGTTGGCTGTGGGTGGAGGGTCATGTGACCAGACCCGTCCATCCACCTCCTCCAATAGAAAACCAGCTTTCCAATGTGGGGCCTTACAACTGGAGGAGACTGATGGTCAGGTCACTGTTCCTCCACCAGCAGCCATTGTATGTTCCTTTTAGTTTGGGAGGAAAGCTGCACTAACAGCAGAATCCCTTAGGCTATGTGCCCACGCTGCGGAACATGCGTGGATTTTGCCGCGGATTTCTCGCGGAAAAGCCGAGGATTTTCAGAAATCTGCAGCACAGCTACTCCCCAGCCATTTCTATGGCATTTGGGAAATGCTGTGCCCACGCTGCGGATTTTTCCGCAGTGGGAAATCATGCAGATTTTCGTGCGGAAAAAATCTGCAGCATGTCAATTATTGTTGCGGATTTTGCCTATTCAATTGAATTAAAAAAAAATCGTCAAATCCGCACAAAATCCGCACCTATGAAAAGGTGCGGATTCCGGGGGGAAAGCTGCGGATTTTGATGCAGAAAAATCCGCAGATAGAGTCCCGTGGGCACATAGCCTTATACGGTACTTTATATGATTTTGTCAGTTTTTGGAGGCAACAGCTGACATTCTGATGTATGGGGGGGCCTCTCAGCTCTCCCTACATATAACCTGTTTGGGGGTGTCAGGAGGTGGCCACATGCATCATATCTGCAGCTGGTCCTGAGAGCATATGAGCACTTGGCCAGGTCAAGCGTTCCCGAGTATGGGTGTGAGTTGGCAGAGAGCGGTCTACTGAACAGAAGTTATTCCAACAATTCTGTAATGTAGATGGCTTTAGCCCAGGAGCCTGAGCCTCCTGATCCAGGCATATGATGATGAAGCATTATGAATTGTTAAAATGAACCACTGTTCCCATGTCAAGGGGTACTGCGGCCCGCAGCGGGAGGCTGCTTAGAATCTGCGGTGCATGATGCATTTGCCTTTATGGATAAGCTATTAACACTTTATTGTGTTGCTCGGCAGGTTTCCCACAGTTGAAACTATTCTCAGAGTAATACATGTCAGGTGGCCACTGTCTCATTTTTCTCTCCGGGCCTGACCCATAATCTTAATACAGAAGGTGCCTGTATTTTGTCAGCGGCTCTAGCCCCAGAGCTTCTAATGTATTATTTTAGAAGAGGATTCGGCACTCTAGATTTGAACGCTAATCCTTTTGTTCTCCCTGGAGATTTGCTGATTGCAGTATTGTCTGGCAGATGCCTTCTCCACTCTCCCCATTCTGGACACTGGGGGGCGTAATAGCTATTGACTAATTGCAAGTTGTAGGTCTATCTGCTTTCCTGGCTTTTCATCCTTCAATCTGTCTCGGGAGACTTTGCTTTGGTCTCTTCACAGATCTCAGGTTCTGCACCTTTACCCACTCCATAAACACTAGTGACCTCATAAAGAATATGTGCCTGGTGCGCATTCTAATAATTTAGGGTTAATTGTTATAACGGTCACACACATTGTTGTGTTGTAGACGTGGTGCGGGCATGATCTGGCAGAGAGTGGTGGGGATTTGCTCAGGAATTGTAAAATGATTAGCTGTTTGGTAACGGCCATAAGGACAGCGAATTAGCCACTCACCGTGTGGCCATTAACAGGGCTTTTAGCTGCTGTTCTCTGCTTCTAAGCCGTATGGCCACAGTTTCTGAACTCTGCCTAGGTGTGGCTACACGAGCAGAGGCCTTCTGTCCGCTGGTAACCATTCCCCGGCCCGTAGTCACACAGGATCTCATGGTGGTCAGCTGCTGGCGGAGACTTGGCAGCCACTCTGTCTAATGAACTTTCCTTGTAATCTGCTTTGCCATTACTGTGGCACAATGACTGTTTTTTCCTTTCAATATTTGATGACCTTGAATTGCATTGCGCTTAGTTTTTCTCTTCAGTGTCATGCCTTTTTCTTTGCCTGTCCTGTCATTAGCACATTCAGTGTTTACTCCAAGTCTCTAGGTGACCAGGTCATATACATTTCACGTGTGTGGCAGGTATACAGAGGAAGGCTGGAACATAAAGTTTGCAGCAGATGATGATGATGATGGTCAACCTCCATACTGAATTTTTATCTTAGGCTACTTTCACACATCAGTTTTATCAGGCACAATCCGGCGTGTGCCTGATGCAACGGATCCGGCGCAGAATATGCAAAAACGGATGCGCCGGATACTTTTTTTTTTTTTTTATTTTGACAGATCCGGATCCGGCGCATCCGTTTTGCATCTGTTTTGTCCGTTTTTTTTTGCTGGATCCGTTTTTTTTTTTTTTTTTTACAATAATTGGAGCATGCTCAGTTTAAGAAAACTGATCCGGCGGCCACATCCGTTTTTTGCCGGATCCGGCGTCCATAGGCTTCCATTGTAAATCATGCTGTATCGCGCCGAATCCGGCGCAATGCGTTTTTTGTCATAGACAAAAAAAGTTACAAGAGACGTTCCATCCGGCCGCCGCATTAGCCAATTATGACAGATCCCGGCAAAAGCCGGATGCAACGCAAGGCTTCAGGCACAGTCCGGCACTAATACAAATCAATGGGGATAAAACGGATCCGGCGCTAGATCAGTTTTATGCGGTTTTTTTTTTTGGATTGTGCCTGATGGTGGAAAAAAAACTGATGTGTGAAAGTAGCCTTAGTGTTTTTTCTGCACTTTCTGATGGTAATCTGTTTCGGGATGCCATATTACACTGCATAATTATCAGTGTTACATGACAGCACTATGTTTGCTGCTTGGCGTTCATTTAAAAGCCTGTTTACATTGAGCTGCTGAGCTGTGGATAATTATGTCATAGAATAAAGCAAATCAGTATTGAGGCATAAAATATTGCAATGTACTGAGTATTGAGGAGTTGCTAACAATGTCCGCTGATTGGTCGTCCATCACGTTGTACAGAAGTTTGTATATATGACGAGACCCTTTCTTTTTCTTTTTTTATGATTTTTGTTTTTATAGTGGTAGATCATTTTCATCATCTATTCATACTCTTATGCATTTCCTACCAATGACCACTGCTGAGCACCTATAGATGGCTTGACTGAGCTGACCGCGCCAATGGATACCCAGAATCATGAGTAGATCTATCCTCTCACCATAACATTGCTACTTACTTATATATGTTAGTCTTCCATTTTATAATCGCGACTAAACCAATGAAAAGTGTTTTCAAAATAAAAGGAAAAAACAATCAAAAACTGTTTACAATTTCCTGATTACAGGTGCACAATGGCCAACTGTGTATTTTGTATGCAGACCTCACGACTGATGATGAGAGAGGAGGGACGGGTTGAGCACGTTCAATGACAGCATCCGACCCGGTTGTCTCCCATAAGATATCTCCTTGCACAGCAGTCTACTTCCCTGTCATTATTACAAACCATGCGCACACTTGACCTTGTTGAGCGTGCATGTGTATGGGTACTCAGCAGTGAGCTCTTCGGCCAACTGTTTCCTAAGACTGCTTTCACACATCCGGTAGGGGCAGAGCCGGCCAGGCTACTGAGCATGCACAGTGGCAAAAACCGCATGCGGGCGGTCAGATGCGTTTTTTTGCCGCATCCGGCGTCCATAGGCATTCATTGGAAAAATGCGCCGCATCGGCTGGATGCGGCGCGATGCATTTTTTTTTGCCGCACAAAAAATGTGCCAGGCAACGTTCCATCCGGCCGCCGTATCGGCTAAATATGCGGCAAAAAACGGACGGAACGCAAGGCCATGCGGCACAATCCAGCACTAATGAAAGTCTATGCAGGAAAAAACGGAAGCGGCGGCAAAAAAAAAAACCACTTTCGTTTTTTCAGCAAAGAGCCGGATTGTTCCGCACTGCAAAACCCGGATGTGTGAAAGCAGCCTAAGATGCATGGACACATTCCTAATTGGCTCAGTCTCAAAATTGATTTCTAAATTGCTTTAAAGCTACAGAATATTTTTGGAGAAACCTTTTATACGCAAAACAATTTTATTTTTGGATCTCTGTACATGCATCCTACTGCTTTTAACCAGTCATGCAAAGTTAAAAGGGTTGTCCTGGACTTTAACATTGATGACCTTTCCTAAGGATAGACCATCATTGTGTGATCGGTGGAGGTGTGACATTCGGCATCCACCGCCAATCAACTGTTCCTAATGCCGGCCGTAAGTACTCCTTCAACTGTATAGTGTTTGCAGCCTTGTGCGGCATATCCGCCCCCTATCTGAATAAATAGGGGCAGATGTGCCGTACATGGCCTTGGTCATTGTTCTGGTGTTGGAGCTCTGCAGGTTCGCAATTAAGTAGTTCCGCCGGAGGATGGCGAACAGCAGGTCAGGGGCGGGGGGGGGCGAACAGCAGGTCAGGGGGCGGGGGGGGGGGGGGCGGGGGGGGCGAACAGCAGGTCAGGGGGGCGGGGGGGGGGGGCGAACAGCAGGTCAGGGGGCGGGGGGGGGGGGGCGAACAGCAGGTCAGGGGGCGGGGGGGGGGCGAACAGCAGGTCAGGGGGCGGGGGGGGGGGGGGCGAACAGCAGGTCAGGGGGCGGGGGGGGGGGCGAACAGCAGGTCAGGGGGCGGGGGGGGGGGGCGAACAGCAGGTCAGGGGGCGGGGGGGGGGCGAACAGCAGGTCAGGGGGCGGGGGGGGCGAACAGCAGGTCAGGGGGCGGGGGGGGGCGAACAGCAGGTCAGGGGGCGGCGAACAGCAGGTCAGGGGGGGGAAACAGCAGGTCGGGGTCGGGGGGGGGGAAACAGCAGGTCGGGGTCGGGGGGGGGGGAAACAGCAGGTCGGGGGGGGAAACAGCAGGTCGGGGTCGGGGGGGGGAAACAGCAGGTCGGGGTCGGGGGGGGGGGAAACAGCAGGTCGGGGTCGGGGGGGGGGGGAAACAGCAGGTCAGGGGGGGGGGAAACAGCAGGTCAGGGGGGGGGTGACAGCAGGTCAGGGGCGGGTGGATGGGGTTGAGACATCAGGTCAGGGGCGGGTGGGGGGGGTTGAGACAGCAGGTCAGGGGCAGGTGGGGGGGGGTTGAGACAGCAGGTCAGGGACGGGTGGGGGGGGGTTGAGACAGCAGGTCAGGGGCGGGTGGGGGGGGGTTGAGACAGCAAATCAGGGGCGGGTGGGGGGGGGGGGAGACAGCAGGTCGCACTCCCAGCGATCAGACATTGATGTTAAAGTCCCGGAGACACGTTTTAAGTTACCGGTGTTACTCTCTGCAGTCGTGCACTGCTCAGTATCAGTGCTGATTTTATCAAGTCAATGAAATAATGAACCCTTGCTGGCTTTTTTATTGCAGCGCCTTATCCATAATATAACCCTATAAATATTGCTGATTCAGTGGAAAAATAGTTTACACAACATTTTATTCATCTCTAGCAGATATGCAAAGCTTTGATATTATACAAGCCTACAAAATAAAAACCAGTGTCCCCAACTCCAGTCCTCAAAGACCACCAACAGATCACGTGTTCAGGATTCCCCTAATATTGCACAAGTGATGGAATATTCACCCGGCCAATGCTAAAGAAATCCCGGAAACATGATCTATTGGTGGTCCCTGAGGACTGGAGGTGGTGAACGCTGCTCTACATTATGCAATTTCCTAGTATAAAGATATTAAAGGGGCTCATATCTGCGGGGACTGAGCTCTGCGACCCCCCCCCCCCCCCCCCCCCCCCACAGATCCCCAATTACAAATTGACAGAGATCCCTTGGTATGGTTTCCCCTGCCTGCCCCCGCATGGCTCGATTCTGGAGAAGTTGTAGGGTAGTTTCCTGCACAGCAGGTGAATGCTGCCAGTGTTGTGCGGGGAAGAAAGTCTGAGCAAGGTAGGGGCGGTCAGCCACTTACTGATCAGGAAGAGGTGTCAGGTTTTGGCACCACATCTTATGGTAGGGAAATACCTTGTAACTGAGCGCAGATCTAGTAATATGTATGAGAAGCTGCAGGAGGAAGGTGTAATAACCACAACCCTTTGGCCTTGTGCCCACAGGGCTTTTTTCATGCATTTTTCCTTGCTTTTTTAATCATTAAAAAGGAATGAAAACGCATCCCAGCAAAGACTGAGAATCGGGACTTGCTGTGCACACGCTGCTTCTTTTTCAGTTGCTTATTTTTTGTTGCTGAAAAATAGAAGCAGCATGTCAATTGTTTCTGCTTTTCTTTTCCTGCTCCCCCCCCCCCCATCTCAATAGATAAGATAAGATAAAACATGAAAAAAGCAGCTTTTTTCCTGCCAAGGCATGCTTTTTTTGTGCTGAAAACCCCCCACTGTGGGCACATAGCCATAAGGGCCACGTCTCACTAAGCGACATCGCTAGCGACATCGCTGCTGAGTCACGTTTTTTGTGATGCAACAGCGATCTTGCTAGTGATGTCGCTGTGTGTGACATCCAGCAATGACCTGGCCCCTGCTGTGAGGTCGCCGGTCGTTCCTGAATGTCCTGGACCATTTTTTGGTCGTTGCTCTCCCACTGTGAAGCACACATCGCTGTGTTTGACAGCGAGAGAGCAACGATCGGAATGTGCAGGGAGCCGGCTTCTGCGGACACTGGTAACCAAGGTACACAACGGGTAACCAAGCACAGCACTTTGTTGTTTACCCGATGTTTACCTTGGTTACCAGCGTCCGCAGCTTTTAGAAGCCGGCTCCCTGCACATATAGCCAAGATACACATCTGGTAACTATAAGCAAAGCGCTTTGCTTAGTAACCCGATGTGTACCATGGTTACGAAGCATAGCGTCGTTACATGGGTCGCTGGTGGCTATTCTCTGATCGCTGTGGAGATCTGCCTGTTTGACAGCTCACCAGCGACCATGTAGCGACGCTCCAGCGATCCCTGCCAGGTCAGATCGCTGGTGGGATCGCTGGAGCGTCGCTAAGTGTGACGGTACCTTTTAGTTTGGGAACAGACTGCTGCACGGCTGTCTTATGTACAGCATCTTCTATATTATATATGACATTAGGCGATCAGCATGGTGAGCAGCATTACCTGCAATTAATGGTCCAACAGTCGTGTGTTTTCAGCTTGCATATCTTTCCTCTAATGTAAGAGCTCCCTTTTCCTCAAACACACAAATGGATTTGATCATGAAAGTTATAAAATGCTGGGAATTAAATGGTACAAAACAATCACTGATGTCGGGGACACCAGTCAGAGAAAACACTGCCGGCAGCCAACAAAGGCGCTCAACACAGTGAAATCCTAGGTGCATTGCCCCTGGGAAATATGCAAATCAAAAAAAGGTCCGTGGAGCCTCTGTTAGGAGTCTCAGCACAGAATATTATATATCTTTAAACTCGTCAAAGAGTTGGATATTGACTAAAAGGGCCACTTAATATGGTGGTCTCCTAAAAAGAGCCCCTCATCTTCCCGGAGGGATATCTGGCTAATGTCTGTGTTGAGACTCCTAACTGAGGCTCCACGGACCTTTTTTTGATTTGGGAATTAAATGGTAACAGATTTTCCTATATACAGTTTCTAAAAATGTTGCACCTGTTCCTCTGCCTAGAGGAACTGTCAACTCTGAGAGAATGGATGATGCGTTACTGAGCAGGAGACGTATTGGGCGACCTGCAGCCTTGTGAACGCAGGAGAATGACATGTACTGTCTGCAGATCTGTGCTCTTGGCTTCCAGGCCTGGTCTGCTGTAGCGCTGCCTGCTATATCATCTAGCCAGTGCTTGCACAGGTCTTTCCATAATTACGTGTACCTGCTCCATTATTTATCATCCGTAGATTTTAAGGTACAGAGATCACTTTAATTCAAGGTGCGGCCACTAGAAACGTCACGTATTGTGCAACCGGTAGCTTCTCAGTGTAACTCTTTAGGTGATGCTTCACACTGAATCTTTAAAAGACCGGAGTCAGATGAAGCAGAAGAATAAGTGATAGATTTTAAAGTTCTGTGGCATAAGTCCCTTCTGTTAAGGCTGCTTTCACACATCCGGTTTGAGCAGTGCGGCTCAATCCGGCTGTGAAAGGTATGCAATGGATGCGGTGAAAACACCGCATCCTTTGCATAAGTTTTTCCCATGTGGCCCGTCCGGTTTTTGCAGCTTGCGGCATGCTAGTGAGCATGCGCAGTGGCAAAAACCGCATCCGGCCGCCATAGGCATGCGTTGAAAAATGCGCCGCATCGGCTGAATGCGGCGCGATGCGTTTTTTTTTTTTTTTTTTGCCGCACGAAAAAACGTGCCAGGCAACGTTCCATCCGGCCGCTGCAATGGCTAAATCTGCCGCATGCGGCAAAAACCAGATTGAACGCAAGGCCTTGCAGCACAATGCGGCACTAATTAAAGTCTATGCAGAAAAAACGCAACCGGCAGCAAAAAAAACCTGTTGCGATTTTCCTGCAAAGTGCCGGATTGTGCCGCATTGCAGAAACCGGAGGTGTGAAAGCAGCCTAATACATGCGGATGTTTAGTGAGTTTTCTGCATATTCCCACATTGGTATTGCATCAAGCTGTTATCAAATACTATTATGAATGTTCCCCAAGGGTGTCGGACACTTCACAATAATATTCCATGCAGGCAATGCATACAGGTTTACCACATTTGCTCTCTGATCACCCGGCCTATGCAGCTGACTTGTCACACCACGTCTTCATTGTACATATACTCATAGCAGCTGCCCGGAAACTGCATGTAGTTTTCTCATTGCAATGGATGAGCTCATATGTCTGTGACCAGTCTTGATTGTAACTACCAATTATAAAAGAAAAAGTCTTATTAAGCTTTCCAGCCAATATCAAATATTTAGAGAAGTTGTCCTCAATACAGTGTGTCGTTGGCTGTGGCAATCCTGACAATCGGCCGTCGGTCACTGATCGGCTGCAGACTCTTCTATTCTGTCAGACTAGAGCTGTTAAGTCGTTATCCTAAAGTATTAACCCCCCCTTTTTTTTTTTTTTTTTTTTTTTTCCAAGATATTTTCTAAAGATTTTGCAACTCCTTGGAAACTATTATTATTAGTATTCATCAAGTGTAATATAAGCATATTATGCGTCAGATCTGCATGTTCTGGGCCAGGAAGGTTGAACTAGATGGACTTCGGTTTTTTTCAACCTATAACTATGTAACTACAAGGCTAATGACCCAAAGCTTCATTGTAATCTATTTGGTTCCTTAAACCCATATTTTGGTCAGAACTTGCATTCGTGCTATGTGCATTTTATTTAGTTAGGATCCTCCATCAAAAGGGCAATAATATTTTCTTTCTGGGAAGAGCAGTTGTGTATTAAAGGGAACCTGTCATCAGAAATTTAGCTTTCAACCTAAATGTTTCCCCCTCTGCAGCTCGTGGGCTGCATTCTAGTAAGGTTTCTATACTTTTTGTGCCTCCTTTTAAACCAAAATAAATACTTTTATAAAACTGTACCTTTCGGTTTGAAAATGTTGTAAATCGTCCATGGGGGCGGGCCGTGTGGCCTCCGTTGCTGTATCTTACGCCGTCCCCCATGCTCCAAATCATCCCTCAGGACGCCGCCCACTGCGCCCGAGGTCCCGTGCACGCCAGGACACCTGGTGACGTGGTCGCAGGCATGAGAGTATGGGCGGTGCTGTGATTGCATCGCAA
The DNA here is from genome assembly GCF_048569485.1 of Anomaloglossus baeobatrachus. NCBI lineage: Eukaryota > Metazoa > Chordata > Amphibia > Anura > Aromobatidae > Anomaloglossus > Anomaloglossus baeobatrachus. The sequence goes on from NC_134353.1 coordinate 742,693,507, forward strand.
GTGCCCGCCCATACTCTCGTGGCCACGCTCTCCCCTCTGTACGTCGCTCAGATCCTCTGCTTCTCCTGTGCTGCTCCGCTCCTCCCATCTATTTCCTGCTGCAGGGTACGATGGGAAGGAGATGACATCGGGCCAGCACAGAATGCTGGAGGCAGTGGGGAAAGGGCGGGCACGAGAGTATGGGCGGGCACTTGCAATGCAATCACAGCGCCGCCCATAACCTCATGCCTGCGACCACGTCACTAGGTGTCCCGGCGTGCACGGGACCTCGGGCGCAGTGGGCGTCGTCCTGAGGGATGATTTGAAGCGTGGGGGGACGGCGTAAGATACAGCAACGGATGCCACACGGCCCGCCCCCATGGAGAATTTACAAGATTTTCAAACCGAAAGGTACAGTTTTATAAAGTATTTATTTTGGTTTAAAAGGGGGCACAAAAAGTATAGAAACCTTACTAGAATGCAGCCCACGAGCTGCAGAGGGGGAAACCTTTAGGTTGAAAGCCAAATTTCTGATGACAGGTTCCCTTTAATGTCAGACATGTTACATGGCAAACTCTGATGATCATTACATTCTCTATATAGAAGAGTGTAGAAACTAGCAAGCCTTCATGAAGTACTGTATACATGGTTCCTAGTAGGATTTATCTGACAGTACCATCTGTATATTCAGACCTGCTGCTAATCACTTTCCATATATTTTCCTATGTACGCAGAGGGCTGTTCCGTCTCTAGCGTTTGCATTCTAGAAGTCATCTGACTGTAGGCCGCCTGTGTACATGAGCTGATGTTGGCAGATCCTAATCAGTTTAATAGCAAAATAAACACTACAGAAAACAGCAGGAAATACCGTATGTCGCCCTGCACTGGCTTCATTAGTTTCCTGCATCTGTTGTGCATTAGGCTGGCCAAAGGCAATAGATCATGTCAGCTCTTTCATATGCATCCAGCTATCAATAAGGCAGACCTAAAACCATGTCTCATCGACCGGTATTCTGTACTCCAGTCTTGACGAATGATACGCCTTAGTAGGATGTGCCAAATTCATTAAGGGGTACGCGCCTCTTCATAAACTTGGTGCATCTTTCAGCTGCTGTGCAACACTGCAGAAATGTTACTGCAGTCATGGGGTACATTTATGTTTTGGGTGTAAATTCCATGAATTTGCTGCCTGTTCTTGGTCATGCAGCTTTCCTTTGACGTGCTGCCCAGTTGTTTTTTTTAAGTTACCAGCTGGCAAGGAATGATATAAAACCATCAAAAGTCTCAATTTTATAACCTTTCAAAAAGTTTTAGAACAGAAAACGACTTGATGAATTGGCTTCTTTGTTCCTTTTTACATTGGCTGTCTGATAATATGGAATGAGTGTCCATAGGAATGCCCATTTCCCAATAACCACCCTCTCTAAACAGGCCAGCAATCATGCAAAACACTTGTTTGTCAGGTGAAATGATTTTTAAAGGGATTATCCAGGCTTGGAGTAAAGTGACTGCAGACCTGGGAATTCTCACAGCCACCTTTTGTGCTCTGTCAGGATTTTCCCGTGTCGGGACTGGTTGGTGATGTGACTGCAAGTATGCAATTTGCACGCTTCCAGGCCACATTCCAACTAGACGTGCACGGCCTTGCTGAATTCACCTATATTGAGAGAGGTCACACACTTCTAGTAGGTTTATGACTGCATGTAGGCAGATAGCATACCTGAGTCACACGCCCGCCCCTGGCACCATAGAGTCCTGACAGTGTGCAGTGTCCACTGGGAGGATCCTCATGTCAGCAGTCACAATAATTGATTGAACCCAAGCCTGGCCAACCACTTTAAGCTCTTGTCCTGTGTAAACATGTGCTGTCAATAACATAGCGAATGTCCTGTGGTCATGGAAGTGCAGTCGCCAGCCTAAATAGACTATTCGACACCTTTTAGCAGACATGTTCATAGTCCATAACAAATGTTCTATTATTCCTGAACATGTCGTAGACTGTTTTCTTTTAATGTGTCTGGTCCTCAGTACAGGTTATAACACAGAAATGTATTTGTATGTCTTAGGCTTTGTGCCCTCGTAGCGTATTTTCATGCAGTTACGCTGCCTTCTGCACCGCAGTGTAACTGCATGCGTCCTGCGTCCCCAGCACAATCTATGACGATTGTGCCTAATCCATGCCCACGTGGCGTATTAGAACGCAGCGCTTCGGCTAGTGCTGAAGCGCTGCGTTCTAAAAAGCAACAAGTCACTTCTTTCATGTGCTTTGGATGCAGGCCCTGCTCTGTCTATGGGAGAGGCAGCATCCAGAGCGCATGAAATCGGCTTTCATTACGGACTGTTTCTGCAGCGATTTTGAAGCGCACGTGTGCTGTTCAAATCGCTGCAGAAATTTCTGCAGGGACAGAACGCAACGTGGGCACATAGCCTAAAAGCCCATTGCACAGACCGGTGCCAGATTAATATGTTTTCAGAATGCGGTTTCCTGATTGACTCTTATTAATATGTCAGTGATTGTTGGCTGATGACTAACGGGACTCATTGTTAGGAGCACATCTACCTGTGTAAACTGTACAGGGCCTGAATGAGTCTAGTAACCTTTGTTGGTCTGCGTAGTGTGCATTGGACTTCATAAAACGATTTATATTGTTGACCAGCGTTCATATTAATTCTCTGAATCATGGATGTAGCCAGTTATGGTCTGATATCCCAAAATTAAGTATAAAATGCCTTGCCTAGATCGGGGGTAGTCAGTAATCTGTGAGGACCCATCTATCAAAGCTGCATGTCTTTTGTGCCCTGTGCAGGAGAACAATGGCTTGTATGTAAGATGCCCTACCTTTACTCTGTCTATAGGCGCAGAACGTACAGCTCGACAAGGAAATGACTCTTGCAGGGAACAGGAGTTTAGCTGAAGCAAACCTGCTTTACCAGCCTAAGCTGGAGAGCCGAAAAGCCACCCTCACCCAGAAATACCAGGAACTGCAGACGCTAATGGAATCGCATCAATTAAAGAAGACAAAGCTGGGTACAATATCTGTCATAGTCTGTCTCCCAATGTGTCCGGCCACTGTAAATATTCCTGATGTGCACTTTTAATAGCACAACAGCAGTGTATTGCCCTTTTACTTTTTCGTCTTACTACTGTGACAGCCCCTTCTCAATCACCATGTTTTCCTCCCTTATAAAGTAACACGTATATTATATTCACCTTCGGTGCCGGCGCCGCTCTCCCGTGATATTCAGCGGCCGCGCCGCTCTCCCGTGATATTCAGCGGCCGCGCCGCTCTCCCGTGATATTCAGCGGCCGCTTCGCTCTCCCGTGATATTCAGCGGCCGCTTCGCTCTCCCGTGATATTCAGCGGCCGCTTCGCTCTCCCGTGATATTCAGCGGCCGCTTCGCTCTCCCGTGATATTCAGCGGCCGTTTCGCTCTCCCGTGATATTCAGCGGCCGCTTCGCTCTCCCGTGATATTCAGCGGCCGCTTCGCTCTCCCGTGATATTCAGCGGCCGCTTCGCTCTCCCGTGATATTCAGCGGCCGCTTCGCTCTCCCGTGATATTCAGCGGCCGCTTCGCTCTCCCGTGATATTCAGCGGCCGCTTCGCTCTCCCGTGATATTCAGCGCCCGCTTCGCTCTCCCGTGATATTCAGCGCCCGCTTCGCTCTCCCCTCCTCCAGACACAGAGCTGCCGCAGGAAATAGTGATTGGGAAGTGGTTGTCCAATTAGTAGAGAATCCCTCTAAAACTGCTATTCCCTGATAATTGTTTTTTTATTGTTTTTGGTTTTCTATATGCCATAAATTTGTGCTATAATTTCTTTCCTCCAGATCAGCAGTCTGTGAATGCATCACTGGAGACCTTATTAGCACTTCTGCAGGCTGAAGGAGCAAAGATCGAGGAAGAGACAGAGGTAATACCTATCCGCCAGTTCTATTCATCATGTCTGTGTCTGATCACGTCCATATTGTGGAGTTGATGCTTATGTCACACACAAGACGCCTGGTACCCCCTTATAGTTTTAGTTCTAACCTTTCTATGCGGAACAAGGATTATGTAAGTTCTACAAAATTACTGAACTTAACCGCTGATGACTCAGAAATGAGTGAGTGAAACAGCTGAGTGGAGGCCCAGGGAGCGAGCACTGATACTTCTGTGACAAATCTTCGCACAGATTAGCAGACTGGACTAACCGGAAATTGGGTGATTTTGTTTTTTTTGTTTTTTTTGTGTGCAAGTTTTCAGATACAGTATTAAATACAATAGTTAAAGTGATGATTAAAGTACATCCATTAGCATATGAAAGGCGTTATTGGAACTATTGAAGTCTATCATCATGACTGATATTATATAAAGCTTCAGAAGAGCCAGCTTTGCACTTCTGCAGCATCTCGAACATTGAAAAAAAAAAAAGCCAGCACTAAATGTGCACTTCAGCACTAAAAATTCCAAACTGTACTTATAAAAATTTTGAGATTTTAGGCAAAAAATTGCAATTTCTTGAGCTGCCTCACAACGTCACGGCAAATCTCATTTGAGGCAGTCCTACACTAAAATATTTTTATCAATTGTGCCATACGGCCTCACATATGAATAGTAGAACTGCTCTTAGCAGCACTCACCTGGTCTATTTCAATCCCGTACCCATGACTAAGAGCAGTTCTACTATTCATATGTGAGGCCGTATGGCACATTTGATAAAAATATTTTAGTGTAGGACTGCCTCAAATGAGATTTGCCGTGACGTTGCGAGGCAGCTCAAGAAAAACTGCAATTTTTTGCCAAAAATCTCAAAATTTTTATAAGTACAGTTTGGAATTTTTAGTGCTGAAGTGCACATTTAGTGCTGGCTTTTTGTTTTTTTTAGCATCTCGAACATTGCCTGAACGGATGAGTGATGCAGTGAGCTCAGTAGGTGGCCCGGCTGCCATGAGTCAGGAACTCGCACTAGACCAGATCTTGTACGTGCTGACACATGTAGTTTTATTTAGTGGGAAATTATGATTATACTGTGTGTTTTTCTGTGAATAAATTACATTAAACAAGGAACACAACCATTTTTAGGAGTAGCATTACTTTTTCTGTAACCATCTGACTGTTGTCTGTTTACTAGACATTTGGATGGATGTAAAGGAAGATTTCTGACAGCTGTCACCTCCTTTTCATGATTTGAATCCTGAAAAAGTGGCTTTGTAACCCAGGAACCAGGCTCTGCACAGTCCCATGGACACAAACTCAACCTCTGTTTTGTCTATGGTAAAGCTTGAAAACAAGAGGAGCACAGTGCCTTGCTTTCTCCAGCAGGGTCATTGATGATGGATGAAGCAGAGGTTCAGTTTGTGCACCTCTGTTCTCCAGTGGTTGGATTGGTAATCATCCTTAAATTACTCCCTAACGTTTGGATAAAGTTATTGCAAAGTCAGCTCACCTATCTATGGAAACCGTGCAGTGGAATGGGTAGTGCAAGAAAATGGCAGAGGAAAAATCTGGCATCAAGGTTCCAAAAAAACCCCCAAACTACTATTTAATACAAAATATCCATAAAATCACTAAAATATGAAATCTAAAACATACAATGGCCAATTCCAAGGAACAGACTTGTTTTGGACTAGATGTATAGCATACAATGAATAAGGACATCTAATCCGAAATGTGCTTTTGTTCCTTGGAATTGGCCATTGTATGTTTTAGATTTCATATTTTAGTGATTTTATGGCTATTTTGTAATGGTGGTTTTTATGGAACCTGGATGCCGCTTTTTTCCTCTGCCAACTTTTGGATAGGGGATAACTTTGAATACCCTTTTAAAATGTTCACAAAGACATCGCTGAAATGGCGCTGCTGCATCAGGTAAATCTGGTATGAAAGTGAGTAAGCTTCAAGGTTCATAAAATCACTGAACACTAATGATCTGCTTGGCAGGATTGCAAGAAAGCCACCGCTCTCTGAAAAAGAACATTGTTGCTTGTCTGAAGTTTGCTAAAGATCACATGGACAAGCCAGAAGGTTAATGGAAGAGTGTTTTGTGGATGGATGATACTAAAATAAATCTTGAATGAGAAGCATTCTTTCTCTAAAGAGAAACCCTGCAATATGGGATAAAAACTTAGTACTATCTGTGAAGTACAGTGGTGGTGGTAGTATGGTTTGGGCTTGTTTATCTGCATCTTGGCCAGGCTGGCAGTCATTGATTGAGCAATAAATTCTGAATTATACCAGCAAATTCTAAAGGAAAAGATATAGAAACAGGACATTGTCCATAGGGCTAGCTGAATGTGGGTCAATTATCAAGACAACCAAAAGCGCACAATTCTCCTTTATGTCCCAAACTGATGGCTTGTGTGTAAAGGTGCTTTAATGTTGTTTCTAACCTGTCTTCTAGAAATAAGTTTTGCTATTTTAGAGAGGTCTGTAATTTTTAAATTATTTTTCTAAAACTGATTTCTAGAAGTAAGTTTAATCAGCATTAAAGAGCTATTACGAACTTCCTTAGTTTGGGGGGGTATGAAATCCTGATGATGGGCTCTTTTATACGTCGTTCTGCAACAGAATTGTTGAAGTCTTGGGGTGGTCAAGTCAAACTCCTGCAATAATTTCTATAGAAATGTTGTAGAGGGGCTGGAAGCAAGCACATCATGGGTATAAACCCACCAACATTACAAAGGGGAAGTTGTTTTGTAGGGAGGAAAGGGCTAAAATGTCTCTAAGTGTCGATTGTGCAGGGTTACACAAAGATTAAAAGAAAAAAAAATTGTATGCAGTTATGCTGCACAAGGAGGTTACATAAGATTCTGAAAGTAAATACTTTTGCTACTCAGCAAGCGTTGTTTTTTTGGGATACATGCAGTATTTGGTGAGTTTGTTTTACCTCCAGTATTTGTAGCCAAAACAAAGAGTGGTTAATAAATCCAGAATTGGTCCCCTTGTGTCTATTATACTTTCCCTCTGATTGTCCCACTCCTGGTTTTGGCTATAACTACTGAAGTAAAAATCTCACCAAATGCTTAATGTGTGGAAGTGGTCTTAAAGATGATCCAAGTATATTTTTGACTTGTTTTGCTTCTCTTTATCGACTTTTAAATTTTGTCCTGAAACTACATCAGATTTTCATACAAAAGTTTCAAAAACTTTTAATGTTATTGTATGTCGGTTTCTAGACTACTCCTAAATGTATAACCTTGGCTGCTGTTGGTTTGTTTTAATAGAATATGGCTGAAAGCTTTCTTGATGGCGGTATCCAGATGGATTCCTTTGTTGATGAATATTTATCCAAGCGCAAATTGGCACATTTACGGCGTGTGAAAATAGAAAAACTTCAAGAGATGGTGCTAAAAGGACAGAGACTCCCTCAGGTTTCTATGCAGCCACAATCAAGACCAACTGAAGTTCCGCAGGCCCCTCCGTCATCGTACCCAGCTTTCAATACACCACCCGCAGTCCTGCCTCGAAGAGCTGTCCCACCACCACCACAACCTGCGCCAGCTGGAATGTATCCAACTCCTTTTGCAATGGCTGCCCAGCAGCCTGCTCCGGGGCTCCCATACGCAGCCTCACCTTGTCCTCATGTTCCTTCACGGATAGGATATCCACCTCCAGGTCAGATGCCGCAGCCTGGCTACCCCATTCAATACACACCTCAGTATCCCCCAGCTCTTCCTCAAAGACCACCTCAACGCCTGCCTCCAAACGCCGGTTTCATTTTGTAGTGATACAGCATGAGTTTCTCCTCAAACATTGGTGCTCCCATCTTTACACCATTTCTATTGTCCCGTGAGCTGGATATGTCTACATATTGGTATATACTATACAGCAAGCCACGGGCTAATGGTTTTTTTGTTTTAATGACTGGCCACTGCTACCTTCTCTGTTCAGAAGGAAATTACAGACCATTTGGCTCGTAAACTAATTATTTTTGTGTTGGGACAGAGATTTTGTAGGTTTAGGTTGCAAAAGAAATGTGCAGACAGAGCAGAGATCATAAACCAGAAGGATTTCTCCTTCCTGTGCCACTGTGTTGCTTTTTATCCATGCTGAATTATACTCGTGAATGCTGCATTGGAATGAAGTTATTACGTGACAGCCATTGGTAACATTAAAATCAAACTGCTAGTATGAGGAAGAACAAGGTCAAATGCACTGGTCCGATGCCAAAATCCTCAGGTTTGCTGTAATCTCTTAAGAGGCCGGTGCAGAAGGTTGAATAAGTGAGGTTTACTCTGCATATCTTGTATCCAATATTCAGTGTGATTAACAATAACGTAAGATCATAGTAATGCTACCGGAAAATACCTAGGACATTAACCGAATCATTCAGGGATTGGAATGTTACTAAATCTGTAATGTGTAGACTACATGGAAATTGTGTGGATGCAAGTTTGTCCCCCCCACCTCCCCCCCCTTTGATGATCTGACAGCGACGCGTTTTGTAATAGATGCACGTGGCTTTGATGTGCCTTAGACTTACTGCTTACTCTTGGACTGAGAAACAAAGACTGCATATCTTATGGTGACTGCTCATGGCTTGGCAGTCCGGGATATGTTACTGTCCTCTAACAAGTGATGAGTAGAATTGTATTCACCTCCTACTATGAAAATTGCTATTTTATTTATGCAAATTCTGAAAGGTATGGTAATCCTGGAGCTGCATCCGCTACTGCTTTATTGGCAGCTGCCTTGGATTGAAGCATAGGGTTCACCTCTAAACACCAATTAGGATCAGCACATTGCATTGTGATTATCTGAGCCCATGGATCTGATTGTGCAGATTTCGTTACTTTACAAATGGGAGAAATTGACGTTCGGTGGATTAGAAATTTGTAGGTGCAATAAATTCCCATGCAAATTAGTTCTGCAGTGTGAGGATGAGATTTGGTAAAAATATTGTCTAACTTTTAATTTTTTTTTTTTTTTTTTATTCCCCAACCCCCTCTACCCAGACCAAATCTGCGTATCAATCCTATTATTCCAGACCTGCAATTGTAATACTGCTGGTTGACAGACACTTCACAAATGGCTTAGATGCAATGTGCTGCCCTTTTTCGCTTTTTATATAGACACACTTTAGAGCACAGAATTGAAATCATCAGGAGGGAAGAATAGTGGAAGATTTCAGCTCCTCCTGCAGAATTGTAAATGCAGCTGTGAGGGCCAGCACAAGCTCAGATACCAAGAATACTTACTGCTGTTTATATGGTGAATCTACTTTATAAATGCTACATAGATGCAATGGGAAAGAGAGGATGGGGTAGGGTAAAGCCATACATTTAAAGCTTTTATAAACCAGTTTTGGGCTGGTAGTGCTTCATTTTATTGCTGATGGAGCACAATTTAGTTTTTCCCTTTTCCCCCCCAAGATTCACAGTCTATAACCCGTCCATTGCCAGTTTGTATGCTCTTATAACAGGTTGTAATATACATTGATGGCTGTATGTACTTATTTTTCCATGGCTCATTAAACGCTCTTAGTCTATAGTGGACAATACTTTAATGAAAATATAATCAAATATTCCATGGAAGCGACTAAAGACCACTCCCATGGTAAGTGTCCCCTTCCAGAGCTAGAGGCATTTAACCCTTTATACCACTTCTGCACTGAAGACAAGGGTGGGTGGTCTGAACCAGGAGCCTGCTAGAGTTCGAGGTTTGATTTGGAGATGCTCTAATCCCTCCGTGCAGACACTACACTAGTCATGTTTTCTAATGTAAAGGTTTGTTTATTAACAAAAGTGCAGTTGTTAATTATTTGGATATTTTCAATAAACTACAACCTCCAGATTTAACTTTCCATTCTTCAAGCTGCTTGTCATTTCTACATTTATTATTATTTTTTTATACCATTCCCCACTATCACCGCACATATGCGCAAAACAGAGATTGGTTATACACAGCAGAAAGCCTAATTTCTAGTGGGGATGCCAGATTGTTTAGTCAGGCCAGCCTAACACTGTCGCTCTCACCCCTACTTTTCCGTGTCATACATGACAGCTGTAGTTATGCAAGTACATACGTTGGGGGCGGGGGGGTCCTTGGATAAGGGGTTTTGGTACGCTGGTAAGAGCAGTTTTTCTTTAGTGAAGAAATATTCTGAATTACACCATGTTTTTTTCTGTTGTAGTAACATTACAGCAGATTAATTAAATTGTGTGTGTACTTGGACTAATTCTTTGCTGAGTATGGGATAATTTATCTTTTTTTTAAACAGTATTTATAAGCCAAAATCAGGCAAGGAATAATTAGACGATTACTGGACATGTGAACTCAGCCTTATACAATTCATCTATTAGAACAGATCCAGCAGTAATCTGTTGGCAAAAAAACGTTGAGCAACTGTCAGTTTTGAAAGATGATTTTTGCTGGATTTTTTTTTTTTTTTTTACACATTGGAGTCTATGGGAAAACAGCTGTTTTTTTTTCTTACATTTGTAAAAAATTTTTGCTTAATGGATTGCTATTCATTTTCAATTTGAAACGGATCAAGTAACAAATCCATTTTCCAGACTGCCCTGTTTAAGTTTTTTTTTTGCAGGATTTTTTTTTTCTTTAACTGACAAGTTGTTTGCACAACTTTATTTTTGCCAATGGGTTGGTTCTAATGAACAATTACTGGACATGTGAACTTGGCCTAATAAAACCTAACAGGAATGGGTGACAAATGCAGAAGTGGTTCTTTCTGCCTTTGAAAGCCAAAACTCACTAAATTCCCAATGTGTACACATAGCTTCAATCTATGGAAAGTAGATGTGGCTTGAGATGAAAATGTGTGCCAAAGAAGGAAAAGTATATAAAATGCAGAATAAATGTTCTCAATGGATTTTGTCATTTTATACGGTAAATTTACACCAATCTTCCCTTTGTGTATAAAAGATAATTAGTGATGAGTGAGCACTATCATGACTCCAGTACCCAAGTATTATAGAAATTAGTGGGGGCATCAAGGATTTTTTTCTCCCTGGAAATATTTCGGGGAAAAAAGCTCTAATTACCCATTGACGTCTATTATACTCAGGTACTAAAGTTACACCCATCTGAGCATCCAACTGCTCATAGAGTGCACAGGTACAGTAGGAGTTGCTTATCACTAATAATTATGGCAATCAAAAATCCCCTACAGAACACAAACTATAGTCAATGTAAGCAAATACCCCCCCAGTCTCATACTATTTTAACTACCATTATTCTATAGTCACTCATAACCCCCCAAAAAATAGCGGTTGTGATTCTCCCTCACAATTCACTCTAGAATACCATTCATAGTGACAAGGAGGGAAGTTTTATAATCGTATGGTGCTTTTAATATATAAAAATAAAAAAAACATTTTGCCTGGTTCACAGCTATGTACCACCCTCTTTTCAAACAGCAACCCTGCAGGCTATTTCCTCAGTCCTTAATACTATTTATGACAGACTACTGTGGGGAGGGGGTTCAGTTTTACTTTAGATCAGACACTGGACAGCTCCTCCAATAAATACATATTTAAGGCCGATAGGGAGAGCCTTCCTAACATCTTCAAAATGCACAGACTGTTACTGTAGGACACCTGGAGAGGCTATTCTTACTACTCACAAGCCCACCATTCGTACTCAAGAATTGACCTTATCCTAACCAATGCTGAAAACCTATCAGCCTTGATATACTCCAGGCGCATCCTCTCAGCCTGATCTGACCATGACAGCGTCCTTGCAGTATATCAACTTGAATTGCACACAACTGCATTATATAGATGGAGATTAAGTGAATCTTTTCAGAGATTAGATGTCAAATAGAATTAGACTTCGGTCTGTAGAAAATTATATATCAAATGTATCAATCTCCTGAGGTCTCCATAGGAAGTACCTGGCTGGCTCAAAAGAAGTATGGTATATTACCTGAATTTTTATTAAGATAGCTTCTTAAAATAAAACAAAAAAAAAGCCACACAAACCGCTCTAGAACAGTAACTATATAAAACAGAGAACCATCCCTCCCACCTTACATCTCGCCAAACACATTTTCAATATCGAAGCAAAGAATGAGCCCTTAGGTGGACTCACGCGTCCTATTGATACCTTAACAAAATGCTGGCCATTAAACTAAGATACAGAAAGGCTCAACTCTGTCTTGTCCATAAAGGATGAACAAAGGATCCAGATCTCCAATGCAGATAAGGTATACAAGACCTTCCACAACTTTTACCAAAATCTATATAAAGATAATTCAATAGTATCCCAAAAAACAAGACTTTCTTTTGCCTTTTCAAATACTGACCCTTTCCCCAGAATACGCTGCCAAGCTCCATTCCACCCCTATAACAGAGGATGAAATTGATTCCACTATCAACACCTAAAGCAGCTGGTCCAGATGGGCTGCCAGCACTTTAAGATAGGGAGAATTTTTTTTTTTTTTGTACTAAAGCCCCATATACAGTACTCAAATACTGTAATGCAATGTTGCTAGGCCAAGATATGCCCCAGGAATTTTATTTAGCACGTTACTGTGATCCGAAAGCCAAAAAGACACCCATTATTAAAAAAACTATTGGCCCATCTCTCTATTGAATGTGGACTTTAAAATGTTTACCGCTATAATAGCAAACAAGATAAATAAATGTCTTCGTAGCCTCATTCATCCAGACCAAGTAAGCTTTATTCCCATCCAGACAGTCCCCAGACAATAAAAATTGGATAGGATTCTCCCACCAATTTTTTGGTTATTAAAAGGGAACCAATCACCAGGATTTTCATATACAACCTAAAGCCAGTGCTAAACTGGCACTATCAGGCTGATTATCTACATACCTTTAGTAGTAAGCTCGGATGTTTAGACTTTCAAATCCAATAAAGTAAACTTTAAAAAATAAGCTTCTCGATTGGCATTTGCAACTGAGCAGATAATATATGGGTGAGTATTCAGATATATTCCTGCCCACCTGCCTGTTGTTCCTCCCTCTCTGTTCAAAATGGTATTATACAAACGATTTACTTTGCTTAAGGACCTATGGGGAGGTCATACCCATGTGACTAGAAGGGGTGGGGCCTCAGCCAACAAAGCTGGATACCAGGTCACATGGGTATGACCTCACCACAGGTCCTTAAGCAAAGTAAATAGTTTGTATAATACCATTTTGAACAAAGCGGGAGGAACAACAGGCAGGGGGGCCAGAATCCATCTGAATACTGACCCATAAATCCTGGTGATTGGTTACCTTTAAGTTATTATATAACAACCCTGTCACCAGTCTCAAGTTACCCACTACCTTCCCCGAGTCTATACAAATAGCAAGAGGGACGTGGCAGGGGTGCCCGCTCTCCCCAGCTGTTTGCCATGGCGCCCCTCTCTCAGGCAGAGAGCCTCTTTGTAGATGACATGTTGTTGACCCTAACAAACCCACACATCTCCCTCCCTAATCTTTTTGCAACTATTAACCACTTTGGACCTAACAGTGAATGTAGATAATAGAAGTCCTGTTTATTAATACCCCACTCAAGAACCAAGAAAACACATTAGCCAACTTCAATTTTAAAAAATAAAAAAAAAAAGCCCACTATAGTACATATTAAGGAGTAAACCTTGCTATTCACTTATAGCTCACGTCAGTTTGAAGCCCTATATTTGTGGTCACTAAGGGGTTAAACCACCTCTTGAGTGACTTACTTCTAGACCGCTTTTTTGCAACAAAACAGTGCAAAAAAAAATAAGTATTTAATACTCTACCAATTTTTCAAGTTTTCCCACCTACAAAGAATAGAGAGGTCTGTAATTTTTATTGTAGGTTCACTTCAACTGTGACAGAATCCCCCACCCCAATACAGAAAATCACATTGTATGATCAAATACTTTTCATGCAATAAAATGAAAAAAAAAAATAATCACCTACCAATCAACAAGAATTCTGGCTCTCAGAGACCTGTTATTTTGTCTTTAAGAAGCCCTCTTACTCTGCACTCATTACCTGTATTTATTGTAACTGTTTGCACTCATTACCTGTATAAAGACACCTGTCCATACACAATCTCACTCCAACCTCTACAGCATGACAAAGACCAAAGAGCTGTCTAAGGACAGCAGGGACATAACTGTAGACCTACACAAGGCTGGGATGGGGTATAGGACAATAGGCAAGTAACTTGGCGCAATTATTATAAAATGGAAGAAACACAAGATTATTGTCAATCTTACTCTGGGGGCTCCATGCAAGATCTCGCCTCGTGGTGTAAGGATAATTCTGAGAAAGGTCAGGAATCCGCCAAGAACTACACGGGAGCACCTGGTCAATGACCTGAAGAGATGTGAGACCACAGTGTCAAAGATTACAGTCAGTAAAACAACACGTCATCATGGATTAAAATCCTGCAGCCCATGCAAAGGCTCAAGCCAGCACCTGTCCAGGCCCGTTTGAAGTTCACCAATAATCATCTGGAAGAGGCATGAGAGGTCATGTGATCAGATGAGACCAAAATAGAACATTTTGAGATCAGCTCCGCTCGCCGTGTTTTTAGGAAGAATGATGAGTACAACTCCAAGAACATAGTCCCAACCGTGAAGCATGGGGTGGGTGGGTGGGTGGGGGGGGGGGGGTTGGAAAACTCACACTTTGGGTGTACTTTTCTGAAAAGAGGACAGGACGACTGCACTATATTGAAGGGAGGAAGGGTGGGGTCATGTATTGCGAGATTTTGGGCAACAACCTACTTCCTCAGTAAAAGCATTGAAGATGGGTCGTGGCTGGGTATTCCAGTATGACAAATGACCTGAAACACACAGTCAGGGCAAGGAGTGGCTCCGTAAGAAGCATTTGAAGGTCCTCAAGTGGCCTAGCCAGTCTCCAAACCAGAACCAAATAGAAAATCTTTGGAGGGAGGTGAAACAATGTTGCTGAGTGACAGCCCCGAAATCTGAAAGACCTGGAGATGATGTGTATGCAAACTTGGTCAAGAACTACAAGAAACGTCTAATTGCAAACAAAAGGTTTCTGTACCAAATATTAGGTTCAATTTTTTTATTGTATCAAATACTAAGTTAATGCAATAAAATGCAAATTAATTATTTAAAAATCATGCAATTTTTTTCTGGATTTTTTTTTATTTTTTTTAAATTCGGTCACAGTTGAAGTGTACCTACGATAAAAAATTACAGACCTCTCCATTCTTTGTAGGTGGGAAAATGTGAAAAATTGTCAGCGAATCAAATACTTATTTTCCCAACTGTATGTACCAATGTGCCCCAAAATTAAGTGTAGCCCTGTTTGAATGATTGGCAAAGTGTACTAAACAAGCATTTGTAACAAAACTTTGGTGGCAAATTATTCCCATCTTATTTCCTGGCTCTTGTACAAAATAGAGCAACACAATACAAGCTTCACTATAGGGCACGAGTCGTAGGTAATTCAGACTCAACAATGGAGGAAACCGTATTACTGAAAATTCTAGCAAACATTCCTTTGTTCTAATTTCGTAAATGAACAATTTCCAAATCATTTATCGATTGACATTCGTGGTATAATTTGCATTGGTATATAGTTTAGCAGCATAAGGCTATGAGCGCACAGTGTTTTTTTGACACTGCATTTTTAACCGCAAAAAATGCACCGGAAAAATGCATGCGTTTACCGCGTTTCGGTGCGTTTTTGATCACTGCGTTTTCCCAATGCATTGCATGGGTGAAAAATGCAGGAAAGAATTGACAAGTCCATTTTTTATTTTAGCTCAAAAACGCAGCTAAAAAAAAAAAAAAAAAAAATTTTGTTTACTTACCGTAAATTCTTTTTCTTATAGTTCCGTATTGGGAGACCCAGACCTTGACCTTGGGTGTTTAGCTTCTGCCTCCGGAGGACACACAAAGTACTACACTTAAAAGTGTAGCTCCTCCCTCTGAGCTTATACACCCCCTGGTGATCCAGTCCCAGCGAGTTTAGTGCAAAAGCTGAAGGAGAAGAGCCGGAACAACCGGAGACTCTGTCCACAACAACAGCCGGTGATAACACGCGGAACAAGAAATTGCCAACAGGCAACAGGGAGGGTGCTGGGTCTCCAATACGGAACTATAAGAAAAAGAATTTACGGTAAGTAAACAAAATTCTCTTTTTCTTTATTGTTCCTTTGGGAGACCCAGACCTTGGGACGTTCCAAAGCAGTCCCTGGGTGGGAATAAGCAGAAAAACTAAGAAGTAGGAAGAACCTAACTTCACAAATGGGCGACAGCCGCCTGAAGGATGCATCTGCCGAAGCATGAGCATGCACTTGGTAGTGCTTCGAGAAGGTATGCAGGCTAGTCCAAGTGGCAGCCTGACAGACTTGTTGAGCCGTAGCCTGGTGCCTAAAAGCCCAAGAGGCACAGACAGCTCTGGTCGAGTGTGCTTTGATCCCCGGCGGGGGAGGCACCTGAGTACTCTGGTAGGCGTCCGAAATGGTCGATCTAATCCAACGGGCTAAGGTCGGCTTAGAAGCAGGGAGGACCTTGCGCCGACCTGTGGTTAGCACAAAAAGAGAGAGGTGCACCGCCTAAGCGCAGCGGTGCGAGACACATAGATCCGGAGAGCACGCACCAGATCTAGAGTATGCAGCGCTTTCTCAAAGCGATGAACAGGAGCCGGACAGAAGGAAGGTAGGGTAATGTCCTGGTTAAGGTGGAAAGGAGAGACCACCTTAGGAAGAAAGTCCGGAGTCGGACGGAGAACCACCTTGTCGTGATGAAAGACAAAAAAAGGTGACTCCGAAGAGAGCGCAGCCAAAACAGAGACTCTCCTGAGAGAAGTTATGGCAACCAGAAAGGCCACTTTCTGAGAAAGACGATACAAAGAAACCTCCCTAAGAGGCTCAAAAGGGGGTTTCTGCAATACCGTGAGGACCAAGTTAAGGTCCCAGGGATCCAAAGGCCGCCGATACGGCAGAATGATGTGAGACGAGCCTTGCATGAAGGTGCGGACCTGAGCCAGCCGAGCGAGACGCCGCTGGAACAGAACTGACAGAGCTGAGACTTGTCCCTTGAGAGAGTTGAGGGACAGTCCTAGCTGCAGACCGGACTGTAGAAAAGACAGAAGGGTCGGCAAAGAGAATGGCCAAGGAGGATGGCCGGTAGAGCGACACCAGGACAGGAAAATTTTCCAAGTCCTGTGATAGATCTTAGCGGAGGAAGCCTTACGGGCCCGAGTCATAGTGGAGATGACTTCAGGAGGAATACCAGAAGCCGTCAAAATCCAGGACTCAAGAGCCACGCCGTCAATTTGAGAGCCGCAGAATTCGGGCGGAAAAACGGACCTTGCGAGAGTAGGTCTGGACGGTCCGGGAGATGCCACGGCATCTCTGAGGACAGGTGGAGCAGGTCCGGATACCAAGCTCGCCTGGGCCAGTCCGGTGCAATGAGGATGACTCGACGGCCCTCCATTCTGATCTTGCGCAGGACTCTGGGCAAGAGAGCTAGAGGGGGAAACACGTAAGACAGACGAAACTGGGACCAGTCTTGAACCAGAGCGTCCGCGGCGAAGGCCTGAGGATCGTGGGAGCGAGCCATGTAAACAGGAACTTTGTTGTTGTGACGGGATGCCATTAGGTCCACGTCCGAAGTGCCCCATTTGCGGCAGATTGACTGAAACACTGCCGGGTGCAGGGACCACTCGCCACCGTCCACGCTTTGACGGCTGAGATAATCTGCCTCCCAGTTTTCCACGCCTGGGCTGTGGACTGTGGATATGGTGGACTTGGAGTCCTCCGCCCATTGGAGGATGCGTTGTACCTCCATCATTGCCAGGCGGCTGCATGTCCCGCCTTGGTGATTGATGTAGGCAACCGCTGTCGCGTTGTCTGACTGGACTCGAATGTGCCTGCCCGCCAACAGGTGGTGAAAAGCTAGGAGAGCTAGAAGCACGGCTCTGGTTTCCAGCACATTGATTGAAAGGGCTGACTCGGACGGAGTCCAAGTGCCCTGCGCTCTGTGGTGGAGACATACCGCTCCCCAGCCGGATAGACTGAGAAGATGAGCTGTGGAAAAATAAAGCGCAATAGGGTCTTACCCTTATAGGCACAGGGCAATAGAAAAGGGGAGCAATAATACTCACCAACTGTAGTTGTGAAAGTCACAACTACTATAATCGCATTTAGAAATGGATCCAGGCAGCAGCAACCCAGGGAAGCTGATAACCGAGACAATAGTAGAAAAGGGTTTCTGTACCGCGCCAATGATCACAAGTCTGGATGTCGGATTGATGTGGCTTTATTGCAGCACCGGTCTACGCGTTTCAGGAGCTCTGCTCCCTTCCTCAGGACCATAGAAACAACATCAAATCCCTTGAGATTTGATGTTGTTTCTATGGTCCTGAGGAAGGGAGCAGAGCTCCTGAAACGCGTAGAGCGGTGCTGCAATAAAGCCACATCAATCCGACATCCAGACTTGTGATCATTGGCGCGGTACAGAAACCCTTTTCTACTATTGTCTCTGTTATCAGCCAGATAGACTGGCATCCGTGGTGAGAATCACCCAGGACGGGGCCAGGAAGGAGCGCCCTTGGGACAGGGAGAGGGGCCGAAGCCACCACTGAAGGGAGCTCCTGGTCCGTGGCGACGGAGCCGCTAACTTGTGTAAGGAGGAAGGCCGCTTGTCCCAACAGCGGAGAATGTCCAGCTGCAGGGGGCGCAGATGGAACTGGGCAAAGGGAACAGCCTCCATGGACGCCACCATTTGACCCAGCAACTGCATCAGACGCCTGAGAGTATAACGGCGGGGCCTCAGAAGAGAGCGCACCGCCAGCTGGAGTGACAGCTGTTTGTCGGCTCTAGTGAAGTTGCCCTTAAACAAAGTCTCGAACTGCATCCCTAGGTACGTGAGACTCTGGCTCGGAGTCAGAGTGGACTTGGGAAGATTGACAAGCCACCCGAATTGGGCTAGAGTGGAGAGAGTGAGCGAGACACTCCGCTGACAGCCTGCGCTGGATGAAGCCTTGACTAGAAGGTCGTCCAGGTAAGGAATCACTGCCAACCCCTGGAGGTGCAGAACCGCAATCACTGTTGCCATGACCTTGGTGAATACCCGAGGGGCCGTGGCTAACCCGAAGGGGAGAGCCACGAATTGGAAATTATCTTCTCCTATTGCAAAACGTAGCCAACGCTGGTGTGAAACTGCAATTGGCATATGCAGATAGGCATCTCTGATGTCGATGGACGCCAGCAAATCCCCTTGGGTCATTGAGGCAATGACTGATCGCAGAGACTCCATGCGAAAGTGCCGCACCTGAACATGTTTGTTGAGAAGCTTGAGATCCAGGATGGGCCGGAAGGTACCGTCCTTTTTGGGAACTAGGAAGAGATTTGAGTAGAAACCTCTGAACCGTTCCCGGGCGGGAACTGGTACAATTACTCCGTTGGCCTGCAAGGCTGCCACGGCCTGTGAGAAGGCGGCGGCCTTGGAGCAGGGGGGAGTTGAGAGAAAAAATCTGTTTGGCGGGCTGGAAGAGAATTCTATCCTGTAGCTGTGGGAGATGATATCTCTCACCCACTGATCGGAGACGTGTTGAAACCAAGCGTCAAAGTGGGAGAGCCTGCCACCGACTAAGGACGTTGCCGGAGCGCGCAGAGAGTTACGAGGAGGCTGCCTTAGTGGCAGCACCTCCTGCGGTCTTCTGTGGACGCGCTTTTGAGCGCCAGTTGGATTTCTGGTCCTTAGCTGAGTTAGCGGACGAGGCGGAGGGCTTAGAGGACAACCAGTTGGAGGAACGAAAGGAGCGAAACCTCGACTGATTCCTACCCTGGGCAGGTTTCCTGGTTTTGGTTTGTGGCATGGAAGTACTCTTCCCGCCAGTAGCTTCTTTGATAATTTCATCCAGCTGTTCTCCGAACAGCCGGGACCCAGCAAAAGGGAGCCCAGCAAGGTATTTCTTAGAAGAAGCATCTGCCTTCCACTCTCGAAGCCACAAGATCCTGCGGATAACGAGGGAATTAGCCGAAGCCACCGCAGTGCGGTGAGAAGCCTCCAGCATGGCAGACATGGCACAAGATGAAAAAGCTGAAGCTTGAGAAGTTAAGGCAACCATCTCGGGCATAGATTCCCTGGTGAGGGAATGCATCTCCTCTAGAGAAGCAGAGATGGCTTTGAGAGCCCACACTGCTGCAAAAGTTGGGGAAAACGCGGCCCCCGCCGCTTCATACACGGATTTGGCCAGAAGGTCAATCTGACGGTCAGTGGAATCCTTAAGGGAGGTGCCATCAGCCACCGACACAACGGTCCGGGCTGAGAGCCTAGACACCGGAGGGTCTACCTTTGGGGAATGAGCCCACTCCTTGACCACCTCAGGTGGAAAGGGAAAACTGTCATCAGAACCACGCTTTGGGAAGCGTTTGTCAGGACAGGCCCTGGGTTTGGTCACAGCGGACTGAAAACTGGAGTGGTTAAAGAACACACTCTTTACTCTCTTAGGCGAGGTAAACTGGTGCTTTTCTGCCAGCGAGGGTTGCTCCTCTGATACTGGCGGATTGAGATCCAGTACAGAATTAATGGAAGCAATCAAGTCACTAAGATCTGAGTCACCCTCGAAAAGATCAATGGGGTACATGGAGTTAGCCTCCGAGCCCCCTGTAAAGGCATCCTCCTCATCCTGCGAGTCAGCTCTTGAATCAGAGCCACGGGATGAGGAGGGAGAGGAAACCCTGCGTCTCCTCTTAGGAGGACAGGGTCTGGGCCCTGATGATGAATCCTCTGTGAGCTCCGGTGGACGGAGGTCAGATGATAGAGATCCTAAGGGACCCTTAGCAGTAGAGGCACCCTGTGAAGGGGGCTGATGCATATTCAACAAAGTCCTGGACAGAAGTCCCATGGACTCAGCAAAAGACTGGGAGATAGCCCTAGAAAAGGATTCTACCCAAGCCGGGGGTTCAGCCACAGGTGCAGGAGCAGCCTGAGAGACCACTGGGGGTGAGACTCCAGGCTGTGGCACCGCCAAGTTAGAGCAGACATCACAATGTGGATAGGTGCTCGGTTCAGGCAGCAGGAGCTTACATGCAGCGCATACAGTATAAAGCTTTGGAGCCTTGCTCCTCGTGTGAGACATGCTGCTGGAGTGGGGACAGCTTCTACAAGGGAATGAACCCCAGAGTATATACAGAGGTCCACAACCAGAGACCAGTTGTGGCTTACCAGACCGCTGGCAGCGGTGTTGTGTGCCCTCCAGATCCCGAACCCCGGACCCCCAATGCACAGCACCTCAGCAGGGATGCAGAGTGCAGGCCAGCGCAGAGTGAACCCTGTCTGAGAAAATGGCCGCCGGAGCGAAGAGAGGGGGCGGGACTTGGGGCGTTCCTGTAGGAGAGCGGGATCTGGAGGGCCATAGAGACCTACAGGGGAGGAGACACGCACAGCAGTGGGGAGTGTCCCTCCCCTGTGCAGGACGGCCGCCGGAAGGAGCCGAACCTGTCCCTCTGCATGAGTGACATGCGAGGGCAGTGAACAGAAACTAGGCCTCCGGCAAAGCCGGGGCCTAAATTTGAGCGGCGAGGCCGACGCGCAGGCACCATCGGCACGGTTCTCGGGCGACAGCTAGAGAACCCGCTGGAAATGCCAAGATAAATACAGTAAGCACGCTCTCCCCATACAATAAAGCACAGGGACCCCCAACATATAAACGTCTCAGGTACTTAGCTGCTGAGACGCAGGGCCAGGTCCCTGGGGATGAGTGCTCCGGTCCAGCAGGATCCTAAAGGGCTGCGGATGGAGACCGGTCTCCTGCCAGGCATGGAGACCGTGCTGTCTCCCACTTCAAGCCAGAGCCCAGGAGGGATGGTGAAGGAGCACGGCATGTAAGGCTCCAGCCTTGGAAATCAACCTTACAACACCACCGACACAGTGGGGTGAGAAGGGACATGCCGTGGGTCCAGACGTGGACCCGCACTTCTTCAATCTCGTTCCAAAAAGGAAATAATCATATGAGAATGCATGTGTGGATGTATGCCTCCTGAACACAAAGTGATAAACTGGCTGGGACTGGCTCACCAGGGGGTGTATAAACTCAGAGGGAGGAGCTACACTTAAGTGTAGTAGTTTGTGTGTCCTCCGGAGGCAGAAGCTAAACACCCAAGGTCAAGGTCTGGGTCTCCCAAAGGAACGATAAAGAAAAAAGCTGTGTGCAGACAGCAAAAATGAAAACTCAGTCATGCATTTTTGAGCCCAAAAACACCCGAAAAACACCTAATGCGCACATAGCCTTACAATAAGGTAAAATGGAATTTAAGTAGTGGAAACCAGCTTTGCAGTAATGACACATTACTAAGAATGCAATTCACCTGTGATGGAAATTTACGGTGACCCCCCCCCCCCCCCTCCAAAAAAAAAAAAAAAAGAAATGTTACACAAGGAACTACTCGAAATGAAAAAGCTGTACACATAATATAGACGTAAAGTTTTATTGCTTATTTCACATTTACAAAGATACAAAACTGAAAACACATTCAGCCTAAAAGGAGGACAAGGATATGAAAAGACTACGGATTAAGACGAACAACCCTGTGACCAAGATGGCATATAAAAAGTTTTATTGAGTGAAGACATTTCCCAAATTAAGAAACAAAAAAACAGCCTTCAAGTTCACCATCTTCAGTCACCGTGCTGAAAAGAAAATGGCAAAAACATAACACGCCTGGGTTCCTAAAGGAATAGCTCAACAAATAAATAAAAGCATTACACTGCGTTATCATACCTGCCCCATATACCCGATTGGAAACAAAGACGTGAGATCAGATAGGTGAAACAATAGCCCGTCTGTGTGCAGAATCAGTGGATATTCCATCCTCACAGTTACACACATCCAAGGTGACCGCAGTGTGTTTCTAGCAGTGGAAGACTATATACAGCCCCTTTAACACAATCCCTTAGCTGGACACAAACCTCTGCTCCAGACTGGTACTCTAGTCCTCTGTATGGATTTAATATTTAATGGCACCAGTTGCTAAATTGTTAATTCAGCCCAGATCATATTAGCACGGTAACACCCAACTTGAAGCATAGGTATCTCTTTTCTAAACCTAAAAAGCTGCCATTTTAGAGGGCTGTAGGCATTGTATTACTCAGCTTTCCCCTCCTCCAAAAACTCAGGTGCAATAAAAATAAAAATATGGAATATTCTACGGCAAACAAACTCCAAATTAAAAACATTTAAAACATTACTATTACATTTTTTCAACATTGATTTAACGCAGAAGACATTCCCATCTCACCTAGGCAATGTGGAAATAGTGGAAACCTAAAGCGTAAGGGCTCATTCAGACGTCTGTACACATCTCTAACAAGAGCACGACAGTCATATAATTCTGAGGCTGTGACCCTCGTTGGGAGAGCCATGGTCAGTCCGTGCATTGCGCTCAGAGATCAGACCGATGTGCACAGAAGTCAGAATGAGTCCTCAATTACATGACTGGTGGTCTTCAATCAGGAGACTCACTATCATCGGTGAATTCAGCTTTATTCAGACAATATTCACATTTCAAGTTTATATTCTAGACCAACGTTTCCCAAACTCCAATCCTCATCACTCTCCCCCAAAAGATCATGTTTACAGGATTTCCTTAATTGCATCACCTATGCAATACTATCAAAGCATCAAAAAATGCCACTAAGGGATACTGAAAACATGATGTGTAGAGGGGCTGTGATGACTGGAGTTTGGCAAACAGTTTGAGACATTTGAGAACATTCTTTTTCCTACTACACCGCCACGTTATAGTTTTGTTGGTTGGGTTACCTCTGCAGAAGGAGGCATCTTCAGATGTATATAAGAAGAATTGTGCCCCAGCCTTGTGCCCCTCTTATAAAGATAAAATAAAATATTACAATAAAATAAACCTAAATAAAAAGATGCCAACTGTAGATTTCTTACAATAGTATAAATAAGCAGCCGAGTGGGAAAGGCTAAAATTTACCACCCAAAATGTATCAGAAGAGCAACTATCTGTATAGAACACAGATGTAATGGTTCAAAAGTGCCAGCGTTACAGTATTTCCTGCACACCCTAGAACATGTAACTGCACAGACGTCATGCTGGACCATCCTCACATGGAATCAAGAGCTAGAAGTTGATGAACTGAGCTTGATAGACACCATCATCTTTATCAATCTACAAAATAAAAGCAAGTGTAAAAGAAAAAAAAAAATGTGAAAAGGATCAAAACATTGTAATACAATTATGTACCAATCATCAAAGCAATTATGCAAGAAATTTGCCGTACTTTTTGCTGTTTTTTTTTGCAGTTTTTACAACATATGGGCAGGATGGGGTGTGATGTCATAGCTCATTCATATAGGACACACTGTGGAGTACCCTACGCCAGGGTTCCCCAACTCCAGTCCTCAAGGCCCACCAACAGTGCATGTTTTCAGGATTTCCTTAGCATTGCCCTGCTGTTGGAACCAGCACCTGGGCAGGTAATTACATGAACACCTGTGCAATACTAAGGAAATCCCAAAAACCTGCACTGTTGGTGGGCCTTGAGGACTGGAGTTGGGGACCTCTGCCCTACGCTATAAATCTTACCCCAAACCCCAATTGGAATAAGATTTGTGGTGAGGCGCACGCGACTTGTCAGACGTTCCTGATTCTTTAACAGTCATGCACCGAATAATGAATTGTTAACTCTGGCATGCCCTCCCATCTAGACTTCCCATTTCCTCTTTTCTTAGTCACTCAACATCAAAGTAGCATTGGGAGACTCATGATATTAAGCTTCTCTCATATGTCCGATGTGAAAACTGGCCACCCGCAAGTCTCCTGACCCGAACGTGACCGCTTAATAAATACCTATGAAGCTGTTAAGTTCGGATCAGGAGATCCACGGGTAGTCTGTACACATTATGGAAATTACACAGAGCGAGTTTCACAGACATACGCTTCCAGCCTTAGGTTTTGCAAGCGATTTCCATAGAGTCAATAACTGTACAACGTAATAAAGGAGCCTTAAAATAAAAGCTATAAAGCCAGCAGACATGACTGTCTTCATCCATCACCAATTCTACATGGTTTAGCATATAAAACACTTTTCTTGGTTGCAACTGAAGGAGCTGTCTGTGACATCAATCTAAGGGCCATTCCCACTTTAAAGTATTGTTTTCCAAGTATATAATGCTTTAGCGACCATACTCCGATAGTACTTTCCCTCCCCAGTCAGGCTCCGGCTTGTCCACTGCTGCTCTGGTCTGTGTAGTTTGGCTGCAGAGGTGATTTCACGTCAATAGCGCATACCACTGCTGCAGCCAAAACAGACCGCATGAGTCAATAGGCGAGGGCATATACTTTTAGGCTAAGTTCACACAGGGCATCTTTTGCTGCATTTTTGGTGTGTTTCGGAGGTCACAAAGATGTACCAAAATGCATGCATTTCCTTCTTCCCGCAAAGTCTATGAGATTTTGCTGTCCACACTGGGCATCTTTTGTTGGCTGTATCTTGGCTGCATTTTTCAAGATGCAAAATGGCAAATCTTTTTGCGTTTTTACCATGTTTTTGAGCCCTCCAGTCAAAAGATTTGACTTAAAAAAACGCATTGGGCAAAATGTGGTAATAACGCATTTTTGGTGCATTTTAAGATGCACTTAGGATGCAGTGGCAAAAAAGATGCCACGTGTGAACATAGCCTAAAGGCCGCTTTACTCGCAACATCGCTAACTAGATGTCGCTGGGGTCACGGAATTGGTGACGCACATCCGGCCTCATTAGCGCTGTCGTTGCGTGTGACACGTACGAGTAACCGCTATCGATCCAAATTACTCACCACATTGTTGATCGTTGACACGTCGTTCATTTTCAAAATGTCGATCTTCTGGGACGCAGGTTGTTCTTCGTTCCTGAGGCGGCACACATCGCTAAGTGTGACACCCCGGGAACGACGAACAGCTGCGTTCCTGCGTCCTCAGGCAACGAGGTGGGAATGACCTTCATGCGGCTGCTCTCCGCCCCTCCGCTTCTATTGGTTGCCTGCTGTGTGACGTCGCTGTGACGCCACACGAACCGCCCCCTTAGAAACCACAGCGACGTCGTTAGGCAGGTATGTACGTGTGACGCGTACCTCCGATATTGTTCGACACGGGCAGCGATTTGCCAGTGACGCACAAACGACGGGGGGCGGGTGCGATCACTAGCAACATCGCTAGCGATGTCGCAGCGTGTAAAGCGGCCTTTAGAGTTCATTCTTTTACAATCTTTAAATCCTTTGTGGACACTCGTTTACATTGGCAAACGCCTCTCATTGAATTTACAATAATGTAGTGAATGTCAAATTCCTTAAAGCAACACAGTAATAAGTGTAACATTTCAGGTACTTATCATACAGGGCCTCAGAGCTGGAGGAAATTACACTCTTCAATACCTTGTGCTCTGTCTTGGGTGGAATGTTGGGCTTCTGTGCCAACTGTGGCTTCTTCAGAATGCCAGGCTTCTGAGGTGGTCTTACAGTTTCTTCTGCTTCATCGTACACTCCTGCCATCCCGTAATGCTTCTTCCGAAGCTCTCCAAGACGCATTCTTTCATTCTGCAGCGCAGACTCAAGTTCAAGGACTTTAACCTTAATAACAAAAATATGATAATTATTCACAGTGTACATCTAGTTTAGACTCCAAAATAATTAAGGGCATCAAATCCTCATTAGCTTGTAAGCTTTAAAGGCCCCGTCACACTAAGCAACATCGCTAGCAACATCGCTGCTAACGAACAACTTTTGTGACGTAGCAGCGATGTTGCTAGTGATGTCGCTGTATGTGACATCCAGCAAAAACCTGGCCCCTGCTGTGAGGTCGTTGGTTGTTGCTGAATGTCCTGGGCCATTTTTTAGTTGTTGCTGTCCCGCTGTGAAGCACAGATCGCTGTGTGTGACAGCGAGACAGCAACAACTAAATGTGCAGGCAGCAGGAGCCGGCTTCTGCGGAGGCTGGTAACCACAGTAAACATCGGGTAACCAAGAAGCCCTGTCCTTGGTTACCCGATATTTACCTTTGTTACCAGCCTCCACCGCTCTCACTGTCAGTGCCAGCTCCTGCTCTGTGCACATGTAGCTGCAGGACACATCGGGTTAATTAACCCGATGTGTGCTGTAGCTAGGAGAGCAGGGAGCCAGCGCTAAGCGGTGTGCGCTGCTCTGTGCACATGTAGCTGCAGCACACATCGGGTAATTAACCCGATGTGTGCTGTAACTAGGAGAGCAGGGAGCCAGCGCTCAGTGTGCGCTGCTCCCTGCTCTCTGCACGTGTAGCTCCGTGCGCTGGTAACCAAGGTAAATATCGGGTTGGTTACCCGATATTTACCTTAGTTACCAAGCGCAGCATCTTCCACGCGGCGCTGGGGGCTGGGACACTGGTTGCTGGTGAGCTCACCAGCAACTCGTGTAGCGACGCTCCAGCGATCCCTGCCAGGTCAGGTTGCTGGTGGGATCGCTGGAGCGTCGCAGTGTGACATCTCACCAGCAACCTCCTAGCAACTTACCAGCGATCCCTATCGTTGTTGGGATCGCTGGTAAGTTGCTTAGTGTGACTGGACCTTAAGATTCGATCTGGCACCTTCACATAAGGCTTAATTGTTATGCAAATCTTTTTCTCCTTGCATGTACAATAAAAGGACATTCGTTACAACTTTCTTGCCACTTGCTCTGGGGTACAAAAGGAATGGGTTTAAATTTTTTACTTTATATAGAAGCTGAATGACCATGCAGTTTACGACAACTACATTCCATTTGTGTAAACAAGGACCAAGTTGCAATATCACGAACATCAGCTACTAAAAGTATGGAGCTTTGCCAGATAAATAATGAAGTGGATGTAGGCTCTAAGGCTGATAGGATGTGAGAAGAGTTGCACCCCACTTATTAATATCGAGGAGAGGTCATGATTTTTAAAGAACCATATAGCCCTCCACCTATGGAGAAAGGTTTGACTTTAATCACTGGAGTTGCATAGGGAGCAGATGGTGCAGAAATCCGAACCATGCCTACACAGCACAGGAGAGGCGAGGAAGCCACGGTCCCGACTTAGCCCTGTGCCCCCAATGTCACTGAGTTGGTCATTGAGAACCAGACTGCTAGGCTTAGCGAAGGAGGTAGTGAGAAGCAAACAGCGTTTTACCAGGTAATACTGCATATATGATAATTGTAAAGTGAATTGTCAGAACAGGGTGGATAACCGCTTAAAAAAAGGGAATTTTGTTTACTTACCGTAAATTCCTTTTCTTCTAGCTCCTATTGGGAGACCCAGACAATTGGGTGTATAGCTTCTGCCTCTGGAGGCCACACAAAGTATTACACTTTAAAAAGTGTAACCCCTCCCCTCTGCCTATACACCCTCCCGTGGATCACGGGCTCCTCAGTTTTTGTGCAAAAGCAGGAAGGAGAAAACTTATAAATTGGTCTAGGGTAAATTCAATGCGAAGGATGTTCGGAGAACTGAAGACCATGAACCAAGAGAACAATTCAACATGAACAACATGTGTACACAAAAGAACAACCAGCCCGAAGGGCACAGGGGCGGGTGCTGGGTCTCCCAATAGGAGCTAGAAGAAAAGGAATTTACGGTAAGTAAACAAAATTCCCTTTTTCTTTGTCGCTCCATTGGGAGACCCAGAAAATTGGGACATCCAAGAGCAGTCCCTGGGTGGGTAAAAGAATACCTCGATAAAAAGAGCCGAAAACGGCCCCCTCTTACAGGTGGGCAACCGCCGCCTGAAGGACTCGCCTACCTAGACTGGCGTCTGCCGAAGTGTTTCGTGAAAGTGTGCAGACTAGACCACGTTGCTGCCTGACACACCTGCTGAGCCGTAGCCCGGTGCCGCAATGCCCAGGACGCACCCACGGCTCTGGTAGAATGGGCTTTCAGCCCTGAAGGGAGCAGAAGCCCGGAAGAACGGTAGGCCTCGAGAATCGGTTCCTTGATCCACCGAGCCAAGGTTGACATGGAGGCCTGAGAGCCCTTACGCTGGCCAGCGACAAGGACAAAGAGCGCATCTGAACGGCGCAGGGGCGCCGTGCGAGACACGTAGAACCGGAGTGCTCTCACTAGATCCAAAGAGTGCAAATCCTTTTCACACTGGTGAATTGGATTAGGGCAAAAGGAAGGCAAGGAAATATCCTGATTGAGATGAAAAGGGGATACCACCTTAGGGAGAAATTCCGGAACAGGACGCAGAACCACCTTATCCTGGTGAAAAACCAGGAAGGGGGCTTTGCATGACAGCGCTGCGAGCTCAGACACTCTCCGAAGTGATGTGACTGCCACTAGGAAGGCCACCTTCTGCGAAAGACGTGAGAGACATCCCGCAGCGGCTCGAAAGGTGGTTTTTGAAGAGCCGTCAGAACCCTGTTAAGATCCCAGGGTTCCAGCGGACGTTTGTAAGGTGGGACCATGTGGCAAACCCCCTGCAGGAACGTGCGGACCTGCGGAAGCCTGGCTAGAAGCTTTTGAAAAAACACGGAGAGCGCCGATACTTGGCCCTTGAGAGAGCCGAGGGACAAACCCTTGTCCATTCCAGATTGAACGAATGAAAGAAAAGTGGGTAAGGCAAATGGCCATGGAGGAAAACCGTTATTAGCGCACCAGGATAGGAAGATTTGCCAAGACCTGTAATAGATCTTGGCGGACGTTGGCTTCCTGGCCTGTCTCATGGTGGCAATGACATCCTGAGATAACCCTGAAGACGCTAGGAGCCAGGACTCAATGGCCACACAGTCAGGTTGAGGGCCACAGAATTCAGATGGAAAAACGACAGCAAGTCTGGGCCGTCTGGAAGTGCCCACGGTTGACCCACCGTGAGATGCCACAGATCCGGATACCACGACCGCCTCGGCCAGTCTGGAGCGACAAGAATGGCGCGACGGCAGTCGGACCTGATCTTGCGTAGTACTCTGGGCAGCATTGCCAGAGGGGGAAACACATAAGGCAGTCGAAACTGCGACCAATCCTGGACTAATGCGTCCGCCGCCAGAGCTCTGTGATCCTGAGACCGTGCCATGAAGGCCGGGACCTTGTTGTTGTGCCGTGACGCCATGAGATCAACGTCCGGCGTTCCCCAGAGGAGACAGATCTCTCGAAACACGTCTGGGTGCAGAGACCATTCCCCCGCGTCCATGCCCTGACGACTGAGAAAATCTGCTTCCCAGTTTTCTACGCCCGGGATGTGAACTGCGGAGATGGTGGAGCCTGTGGCTTCCACCCACTGCAGAATCCGTCGGACTTCCTGGAAGGCTTGACAACTGCGAGTGCCGCCTTGGTGGATGATGTAGGCGAAGGCAGTGGCGTTGTCCGACTGGATACGGATCTGCCTGCCCTCCAGCCACCGATGGAAAGCCAATAGGGCTAGATATACTGCCCTTATCTCCAGGATATTGATCTGAAGGAAAGATTCTATCGGAGTCCAGGTTCCTTGAGCCCTGTGGTGGAGAAAAACCGCTCCCCAACCTGACAGGCTCGCGTCCGTGGTGACCACAGCCCAGGTTGGGGGTAGGAAGGATTTTCCCCGCGACAGAGAAGTGGGTAGGAGCCACCACTGAAGTGATGTTTTGGTTGCAAGGGAAAGAGACATTCTTGTCGAGGGAAGCCGCACTCTTGTCCCATTTGTGGAGAATGTCCCATTGGAGTGGCCGTAGATGGAATTGCGCGAACGGGACTGCCTCTATAGCTGCCACCATCTTCCCCAGGAAGTGCATGAGGCGCCTTAAGGGGTGTGACTGACTCCGAAGAAGTTATTGCACCCCTGCCTGCAGAGAAAGCTGTTTGTCGCTCGGTAGCTTGACTAACGCTTGCTGGGTATGAAACTCCATCCCTAGGTAAGTCAGTGATTGGGTCGGTGTCAACTTGGATTTCGGGAAGTTGATGATCCACCCGAACTGCTGGAGAGTCGCCAGAGCGACGGTTAGACTTTGTTGACACGCCACCCGAGAAGGGGCCCTGACTAGGAGATCGTCCAAGTAGGGGATCACAGAGTGGCCTTGAGAGTGCAGGACCGCCACGACGGATGCCATGACTTTGGTGAAAACCCGTGGGGCTGTCGCCAAGCCGAAAGCAATGCCACGAACTGAAGGTGTTCGTCCCCGATGGCGAAACGCAGGAAACGTTGATGTTCGGGTGCGATCGGTACATGGAGATAAGCATCCTTGATGTCGATCGATGCTAGGAAGTCTCCTTGTGACATCGAGGCGATGACCGAGCGGAGAGATTCCATCCGAAACCGTCTGGTTCTCACATGTCTGTTGAGTAGCTTGAGGTCCAGAACGGGACGGAATGACCCGTCCTTTTTTGGCACCATGAACAAGTTGGAGTAAAATCCACGACCACGTTCCCTGAAGGGGAACGGGGATCACAACTCCTATCTTTAGGGCGTCCACTGCCTGAAAAAGTGCGTCGGCCTGAGCGGGGGGCGGAGAGGTTCTGAAGAAACGAGCCGCAGGACGAGAGCTGAACTCTATCCTGTAACCATGAGACAGAATGTCTCTCACCCATCGGTCTTGAACATGTGGCCACCAGGCGTCGCCAAAGCGGGGAGAGCCTGCCACCGACCGAGGATGCGGCTAGGGGAGGCCGAGAGTCATGAGGAGGCCGTCTTGGAGGCAGTGCCTCCTGCGGCCTTTTGGGGGGAGTGACTTTGGACCGCCACGCATAGGAGTT
Organism: Anomaloglossus baeobatrachus; assembly: GCF_048569485.1. NCBI lineage: Eukaryota > Metazoa > Chordata > Amphibia > Anura > Aromobatidae > Anomaloglossus > Anomaloglossus baeobatrachus. The sequence continues at coordinate 742,725,069 of NC_134353.1, forward strand.
CCTCTGGCCTTTCTCCGGCCTGTTGGACGAAGAGGATTGGGGCTTGGCGGAGGGACGAAAGGACCGAAACCTCGATTGGATTTTTCTCTGCTGAGGTCTCCTTAGGTTTGGACTGGGGTAAGGAGGAGTCCTTTCCCTTGGATTCCTTAATAATCTCATCCAATCGTTCGCCAAACGGTCGCCAGCAAAGGGCAAACCGGTTAAGAACCTCTTGGGAAGCAGAGTCTGCTTTCCATTCGCGCAGCCACATGGCCCTGCGGACTGCCACGGAGTTAGCAGAGGCTACCGCCGTACGGCTAGTGGAGTCCAGGACGGCGTTCATGGCGTAGGACGAAAAGGCTGACGCCTGAAAGGTCAAAGACGAAACATGCGGAGCAGAATTCCGTGTGACAGCATTAATCTCAGTCAGACAAGCAGAGATTGCTTGGAGAGCCCACACGGCTGCAAAGGCCGGGGCGAAAGACGCGCCCGTGGCCTCATAGATGGACTTCACCAAGAGCTCTATCTGTCTGTCAGTGGCATCCTTCAGGGATGAGCCATCTGCAACAGACACCACGGACCTAGCAGCCAATCTGGAGACTGGAGGATCCACCTTGGGACAGTGAGCCCAACCCTTAACGACTTCAGATGGAAAGGGGTAACGCGTGTCAGTGTGACGTTTAGCAAAGCGCTTGTCCGGGACCGCTCTGGGCTTCTGGACAGCATCCCTGAAGTTAGAGTGATCAAAAAACGTATTGCGCGTACGTTTGGGGAACCGAAATTGGTGTTTGTCATGCTGAGACGCCGACTCCTCTACAGGAGGAGGCGGGGGAGAGAGATCCAACACCTGGTTGATGGACGAGATAAGATCATTTACTAAGGCGCCCCCCTCAGGTGTATCAAGGTTAAGGGCGAAGTCAGGGTCAGAGCCCTGAGCTCCCACGTCCGCCTCGTCTTCCAGAGAGTCCTCAAGCTGGGATCCCGAGCAGCGTGAGGAAGTCTGGGAAGAGTCCCAGCGAGACCGCTTAGCCGGTCTGGGACTGCGGTCCGGGCAGGAGTCCTCCGCCTGAGACCTAGGGGCCAACCTGGGAGCGCGCTGCGGTGCGGACCGAGAGGGGCCTGGAGGAGACGAGCTAACAGGGGCCGGGGCCTGTGGAAGGTCCGGTCTGGACTGCAATGCCTCAAGGAGTTTAGAAGACCATTTGTCCATAGACCGTGCACTGGATTGAGAAAGTGACTGAGTTTCTCAGCAAAAGAGGCCAACACCGGTGACTCTGTCCCTGCAGCCTGCTCAGGGGGAACAGGGGGGTCTACATGAGCCGAGGGGCCCACCAGTGCCCGAGGCTCCGGCTGAGCAAGCGAGGCGGGAGTCGAGCATTGCTCACAGTGAGGGTAGGTGGAACCCGCAGGTAACATAGCCCCACAAGAGGTACAGGCCGCAAAAAAACCTGTGCCTTAGGGGCTTTGCTCCTTGTGGACGACATGCTGTTGTCTCTTAGGAGAGTGACCACTGAGGGTATATTGGTAAAGGGTATACAGCCTGACCGAACAGATATATATATATATATATAATAGATATATATATATATATATATATATATATATATATGTATCTATTCCGGCACCCTAGGTGGACCAGCACCGGGAGACCGGTGTGGCTTACCGACCGCTAACGAGAGGAGTGTGTCCTCCAGATTCCCTGCCGTGGATCCCTCGGAGCTGCAGAGCTGTTCACTGAAGCATCCACCGGCAGAAATCCAGAAAATGGCCGCCGGAGCTCTCAGGGGAGGAGTGGGGCCGAGGGCGGCGCCAGCAAAGAGCGGGAATCTGGGGTCCCCACAGTGGTCAGTGAGGGGGGAGGAAGACATGCAGGATGCTCCAGCCCTCACATCCGACGTCATGCCGGTAATCCCGCCCTTACCCCTGACAGGCAGGCCTGGGGGCGGGATTTTCACGACTAGGCCGCGGTGAAGCCGGGGACTAAATTTGAGGCCGTGCCCGACAAGCAGGCACGGTCGGCGCGGAAGTCCACCGGCCTCCTCAATTTCACAGCTACCGCGGCTTCCGGGAAGAAGGTGCGCTCCCTGCACAGTCCCCTATGGGGACACAGAGTACCTTTAAGTTGCAGGGCCCGGTCCCTGAGGTTGAAGAGGCTCCGGTCCGGCAGGTTCCACCAGGGGCTGCGGATGGAGCACGGTCCCAGCAAATGGATGACCGCTCAGGATCCCACTTCTCCCAGAGCCGCATAAGGGATGGTGAAGGAGACTGCATGTGGCTCCAGCCTCTGTACCCGCAATGGGTACCTCAACCTTAACAACACCGCCGACATAGTGGGGTGAGAAGGGAACATGCCGGGGACCCCGTGGGGGTCCTCTTTTCTTCCAACCGACATAACTAAGTATGAGAATGCATGAGTGGATGTGTGCCTCCTTCCACACAAAGCATAAAACTGAGGAGCCCGTGATCCACGGGAGGGTGTATAGGCAGAGGGGAGGGGTTACACTTTTTAAAGTGTAATACTTTGTGTGGCCTCCAGAGGCAGAAGCTATACACCCAATTGTCTGGGTCTCCCAATGGAGCGACAAAGAAAAGCAGTTAATTCACTATTCATGTGAACTCAATATTCAGGATTTTTTGGAAAGCTAAAGTTCCTATAAAGGATGTCCATATAGGCTGCCCATAGCATATTACCTGGCTTTCCATTTCTTCCTTCTTTAGCTTGATAAGAGACATTCCAGAGAAGTCCATGGTATCTAAAAAGGTGATGTCATTAATGATAGCTTAGGAATATATTTCTAACATTCCCAATAAAAGAACGTCCTAGAAAGACTACCTTTCTCTTCAATCTGCTCTTGGCCCGATCTTGTAGATGCCACCACATTTGCTGCCATCTCATTCACACGACGAGAGCACTGCTGCAGCTTTCCCAGATTCTTGCTATCTTTCTCAGCCTTCACCTGTAGACACAAATCAGACTCATAAGAATATTTTGGGGCTCTTTTGATGCCAGGTTTGTGTTGGCAGAGTACCACATAACACTGCACAATTGTCAAAAACGATTAACTGTGGTAAAGGACAGAGCATTCCAAGAAAAGGAAATCATAAAATGCAAAGTCACCTCTCTCTGTGCGAGATTTTTCTCATCTACAGTATATAGGGAAAAACCCTTCTTTAATCATTTCATTTCTTTCAATAATCCAACTGGAGTACCTAAATCCCCTTCTAGAAGTAGTAGAAAGGGGCTGTGATTGGGACCACTCAACCCTGCAGAAGTCATGGTAAATTGTGACAGAGTATTCAAAGCCGTGAGGGGACGGCTTACTGTCAAGCACACTGTCCAGAACTGAACGGTTATCATGGCCCAGAGAGCCACCATCTTTGCAATCCAAATAATCCCGAGAGGCATTGATTAGATAACAATAACAAGATAGTCTGATCGATTACACATTATGGCAAAGTTCAGTATTTGGTCATTATTTTATATCAGTATTTCTAAGTCAAAATCCGGAGTGGGTGGAAAAATGCTGAAGTCGTGCCTGTGTTTCTATTATACTAACGAGTACCACTTTTGCATTTCTCACCCACTGCTGCTTTTAGCTTAGAAATACTGATGCACAATACTGATCAAATACTGAACGTATAATTGTGGCCAATACAGAAGTATTGCAAACAATTGCATATTTTATTAACCAATTCATATCCACTTAAGTTATTCATTTTTACAGGCTTGTATTTCTCTATTGTGTCATTGGAGGATGCAGGAAACCATGGGTGTATGCTGCCGACACTAGGAAAGACAAAAAATTGTCAAAAGAAGACTTCTGGTCGAAGCCTTTAGTCTACACATAGAAGAAGGGAATTTTGTTTACTTACCGTAAATTCCTTTTCTTCTAGCTGCTACTGGGAGACCCAGACAATTGGGTGTATAGCTTCTGCCTCCGGAGGCCACACAAAGTATTACACTTTAAAAAGTGTAACCCCTCCCCTCTGCCTATACACCCTCCCGTGGATCACGGGCTCCTCAGTTTTGGTGCAAAAGCAGGAAGGAGGAAACTTATAAATTGGTCTAAGGTAAATTCAATCCGAAGGATGTTCGGAGAACTGAAGACCATGAACCAAAAGAACAATTCAACATGAACAACATGTGTACACAAAAGAACAACCAGCCCGAAGGGCACAGGGGCGGGTGCTGGGTCTCCCAATAGGAGCTAGAAGAAAAGGAATTTACGGTAAGTAAACAAAATTCCCTTCTTTGTCGCTCCATTGGGAGACCCAGACAATTGGGACGTCCAAAAGCAGTCCCTGGGTGGGTAAAAGAATACCTCAATAAAAAAAGCCGAATCGGCCCCCTCTTACAGATGGGCAACCGCCGCCTGAAGGACTCGCCTACCTAGACTGGCATCTGCCGAAGCATAGGTATGCACCTGATAGTGTTTCGTGAAAGTGTGCAGACTAGACCAGGTAGCTGCCTGACACACCTGCTGAGCCGTAGCCCGGTGCCGCAATGCCCAGGACGCACCCACGGCTCTGGTAGAATGGGCTTTCAGCCCCAAAGGAAGCGGAAGCCCGGAAGAACGGTAGGCTTCAAGAATCGGTTCCTTGATCCACCGAGCCAAGGTTGACTTGGAAGCCTGCGAACCTTTACGCTGGCCAGCGACAAGGACAAAGAGCGCATCTGAACGGCGCAGGGGCGCCGTGCGAGACACGTAGAACCGGAGCGCTCTCACCAGATCTAATGAGTGCAAATCCTTTTCACATTGGTGAACTGGATTAGGGCAAAATGAAGGTAAGGAGATATCCTGATTGAGATGAAAAGGAGATACTACCTTAGGGAGAAATTCCGGAACAGGACGCAGAACCACCTTATCCTGGTGAAAAACCAGGAAGGGGGCTTTGCATGACAGCGCTGCCAGCTCCGACACTCTACGGAGCGATGTAACTGCCACTAGAAATGCCACCTTCTGCAAAAGACGTGATAAAGAGACATCCCGCAGCGGCTCGAAAGGTGGTTTCTGAAGAGCCGTTAGCACCTTGTTAAGGTCCCAGGGTTCCAGCGGACGCTTGTAAGGTGGGACTATGTGGCAAACTCCCTGCAGGAACATGCGGACCTGCGGAAGCCTGGCTAGACGCTTTTGAAAAAATACGGATAGCGCCGATACTTGTCCCTTGAGAGAGCCGAGAGACAAACCCTTGTCCATTCCGGATTGAAGGAATGAAAGAAAAGTGGGTAAGGCAAAAGGCCAGGGAGTAAAACCATTATCAGAGCACCAGGATAAGAAGATCCTCCAAGACCTGTGATAGATCTTGGCAGACGTTGGTTTCCTGGCCTGTCTCATGGTGGCAATGACATCTTGAGATAACCCTGAGGACGCTAGGAGCCAGGACTCAATGGCCACACAGTCAGGTTGAGGGCCGCAGAATTCAGATGGAAAAACGGCCCTTGTGACAGCAAGTCTGGGCTGTCTGGGAGCGCCCACGGTTGACCCACCGTGAGATGCCACAGATCCGGGTACCACGACCGCCTCGGCCAATCTGGAGCGACGAGAATGGCGCGACGACAGTCGGACCTGATTTTGCGCAGCACTCTGGGCAGCATCGCCAGAGGAGGAAACACATAAGGCAGTCGAAACTGCGACCAATCCTGAACTAATGCGTCCGCCGCCAGAGCTCTGTGATCTTGAGACCGTACCATGAATGCCGGGACTTTGTTGTTGTGCCGTGACGCCATGAGATCGACGTCCGGCGTTCCTCAGCGGCGACAGATCTCTCGAAACACGTCTGGGTGAAGAGACCATTCCCCCGCGTCCATGCCCTGACGACTGAGAAAATCTGCTTCCCAGTTTTCTACGCCCGGGATGTGAACTGCGAAGATGGTGGAAGCTGTGGCTTCCACCCACTGCAGAATCCGTCGGACTTCCTGGAAGGCTTGACGACTGCGAGTGCCGCCTTGGTGGTTGATGTATGCGACGGCAGTGGCGTTGTCCGACTGGATACGGATCTGCCTGCCCTCCAGCCACCGATGAAAAGCCAATAGGGCTAGATACACTGCCCTTATCTCCAGAATATTGATCTGAAGGGATGACTATCGGAGTCCAGGTTCCCTGAGCCCTGTGGTGGAGAAAAACCGCCCCCCACCCTGACAGGCTCGCGTCCGTGGTGACCACAGCCCAGGTTGGGGGTAGGAAGGATTTTCCCTGCGACAGAGTTGGGAAGGAGCCACCACTAAAGTGACGTCTTGGTTGCAAGGGAAAGAGAGAAGTTCCTGTCGAGGGAAGTCGACCTCCTGTCCCATTTGCGGAGAATGTCCCACTGGAGTGGCCGCAGATGGAATTGCGCGAAGGGCACTGCCTCCATCGCTGCCACCATCTTCCCCAGGAAGTGCATGAGGCGCCTCAAGGGCTGTGACTGATCCCGAAGAAGAGATTGCACCCCCGCCTGCAGAGAAAGCTGTTTGTCCAGCGGTAGCATGACTACCGCTGACTGAGTATGAAACTCCATCCCGAGGTAAGTCAGTGATTGGGTCGGTGTCAACTTGGATTTTGGGAAGTTGATTATCCACCCGAACTGCTGGAGCGTCGCCAGAGCGACGGTAAGGCTGTTTTGACACGCCATCTGAGAAGGTGCCCTGACTAGAAGATCGTCTAAGTAGGGAATCACCGAGTGGCCCTGAGATTGTAGGACTGCCACCCCGGATGCCATGACCTTGGTGAACACCCGTGGGGCTGTCGCCAGGCCGAAAGGCAATGCCACGAACTGAAGGTGTTCGTCCCCGATGGCGAAACGCAAAAAGCGTTGATGTTCGGGTGCGATCGGCACATGGAGATAAGCATCCTTGATGTCGATCGATGCTAGGAAGTCTCCTTGTGACATGGATGCGATGACCGAGCGGAGAGATTCCATCCGAAACCGTCTGGTGCTCAAATGTCTGTTGAGCAGCTTGAGGTCCAGAACGGGACGGAATGAACCGTCCTTCTTTGGCACCACGAACAAGTTGGAGTAAAAGCCGCGACCGTGTTCCTGGGGAGGAACAGGGATCACAACTCCTTCTGTTTTCAGAGCGTCCACCGCCTGAAAAAGTGCATCGGCCCGCGCGGGGGGCGGAGAGGTTCTGAAGAAACGAGTCGGGGGACGAGAGCTGAACTCTATTCTGTAACCGTGAGACAGAATGTCTCTCACCCATCGGTCTTGAACATGTGGCCACCAGGCGTCGCAAAAGCGGGAGAGCCTGCCACCGACCGAGGATGCGGTTTGGGGATGCCGAGAGTCATGAAGAGGCCGCCTTGGAGGCATTGCCTCCGGCGGGTTTTTGGGAGCGTGACTTAGCCCGCCACGCATAGGAGTTACTCTGGCCTTTCTCCGGCCTGTTGGACGAAGAGGATTGGGGCTTGGCGGAGGGACGAAAGGACCGAAACCTCGATTGTATTTTCCGTTGCTGAGGTCTCTTCGGTTTGAACTGGGGTAAGGAGGAGTCCTTTCCCTTGGATTCCTTAATAATATCATCCAATCGTTCGCCAAACAATCGGTCGCCAGAAAACGGCAAACCGGTTAAGAACCTCTTGGAAGCCGAGTCTGCCTTCCATTCGCGCAGCCACATGGCCCTGCGTACTGCCACAGAATTAGCGGACGCCACCGCTGTACGGCTAGCAGAGTCTAGAACTGCGTTCATGGCGTAGGAAGAAAAAGCTGACGCCTGAGAAGTCAAAGACGCAACCTGCGGAGCAGAATTACGTGTGACCGCATTAATCTCAGCCAGACAGGCTGAGATAGCTTGTAGTGCCCACACGGCTGCAAAGGCCGGGGCAAAAGACGCGCCCGTGGCTTCAAAGATGGATTTCACCAGGAGCTCTATCTGCCTGTCAGTGGCATCCTTTAGCGATGAGCCATCTGCCACAGATACCACAGATCTAGCCGCCAATCTAGAGACTGGAGGATCCACCTTGGGACATTGAGCCCAACCCTTAACTACGTCAGAGGGGAAGGGGTAACGTGTGTCAGTAAGGCGCTTAGTAAAGCGCTTGTCCGGAACCGCTCTGGGCTTCTGGACAGCGTCCCTGAAGTTAGAGTGATCGAAAAACGCACTCCATGTACGCTTAGGGAACCGAAACTGGTGTTTCTCCTGCTGAGAAGTCGACTCCTCTACAGGTGGCGGCGGGGGAGAAAGATCTAACACCTGGTTGATGAACGAGATAAGGTCATTTACTATGGCGTCCCCTTCAGGTGTATCAAGATTGAGAGCAACGTCAGGGTCAGAGCCCTGAGCTGCGACGTCCGCCTCGTCCTCCAGAGAGTCCTCAAGCTGGGAACCCGAGCAGCGTGAAGAAGTCGGGGAAGATTCCCAGCGAGCCCGCTTAGCTGGTCTGGGACTGTGGTCCGGGCAGGAGTCCTCCACGTGAGACCTAGGGCCCCCCCTGGGAGCGCGCTGCGGCGCGGACAGAGAGTACCTTATAGATGCAGGGCCCGGTCCCTGAGGATGAATAGACTCCTGTCCGGCAGATTCCCACAGGGGCTGCGGAGGGAGCCCGGTCCCAGTGAATGGATGACCGGTCAGGATCCCACTTCTCCCAGAGCCGCTAAGGGATGGTGAAGGAAAGCGGCATGAGGCTCCGGCCTTTGTACCCGCAATGGGTACTTTAACCTTAACAGCACCGCCGACGTAGTGGGGTGAGAAGGGAACATGCCGGGGGCCCCGTGGGGGCCCACTTTTCTTCCAACCGATATAACTAATATGAGAATGCATGAGTGGATGTGTGCCTCCTTCCACACAAAGCATAAAACTGAGGAGCCCGTGATCCACGGGAGGGTGTAGAGGCAGAGGGGAGGGGTTACACTTTTTAAAGTGTAATACTTTGTGTGGCCTCCGGAGGCAGAAGCTATACACCCAATTGTCTGGGTCTCCCAATGGAGCGACAAAGAAAATCCCTTCCCATATGTCCTTCGCTCCCAAACTGCCCGGCTCACTTGCCTCTGGCCCGGGAGCTCCTGCAGCCAGTTATTGAATATGTCCCTTTCCCTAGGTAGCTACTCAGCTCAGATCAGGGTCTGTGCCAACCTCAATGTGCAGACCTTGACCACAGTTTTGGCAAGTTTGCCTATGCAGAAAAACGTCTGGTACTCCGTTCACTATCCAGTGAATCAGACCAACCATCTACCACGAACCACATGGCTGTCTGCAGCAGTCCTAGTGCTCTGTCCACAATTCAATGAGTTAGACCCACCACCATCCATGAACCACAACACAATGATCCAAGTGCTCTGTCCATTATCTGCTAAGTCAGACCTACAGTCAGCCACGAACCCCATCATGGCCGATTGCAGCAGTGGTCATAGGTCTGATTTACTGGATAGGGAACAGAGCACGAACATCTACCATTTACCACATAGCTAATCGCAGCAGTGGTCCAAGTGAAGAAACCACTATCCAATGAGTCAAACCCATCATCTTCCTCGTATTGCATGACTGACTGCAGCACCAGTCTTAGTGCTCTATCCACTATACGATGAGTCAGACCTACATCCACTACGTACTACGTGGCTAACCACAGCGGTGGTCATAGTGCTCTGTCCACTATACAGCGAGTTAAACCTACATCTACCATGTTTGATCGCAGCACTTGTCTTCATGCTATGTACACTTTCCAGTGAGCTAGACCCACCATATATCAACCATATGGGTAGCGTGGCACTAGTGGCCTCAAGCTATATCATTACCTCAACCTCCATGTCTTATTCGACATTTATATATTCTTACAGAAATCTTACTACCGTTACAAACCCGATAGGAGAGCATCTTCACCTCAGGAACTGGTTCCTGAACATCACTGAGGAGGATCCACTTCTCTACAAGAATCTGTATCCTTTACAGCATTTCTAGTTGTTTTCTGGTTCTCCCCTCCTGACGACCAGATGAGGATTTCCAGGATAAGCGTTGCCTCACTTGGACAGCCCATACCACCATAAGGAACCCTGGCTGAGCCTGCCCTGCAAGTCGCAGGGTCATCCCTCATGACCAGTGCTTGCAGCTGGTTTGTTACCAAGGCTGTCTCTGCCTTTCCAGTTCCTGCGCAGGCATCCTTATGGGCCTCCCTCAACATGTTGTCACAGAGCAGGTTGCCAATGTTATTTCCCTACAGCTGTGGACAGTTCTCAACATAATCTTGATATCCTTGATATCACTTTGAGGCTCCTGTTAAGATAGGCGATTTGGTATGGAGAAGACCTATTGCTTTCTTCCGTTTCAGGGCTGTCGCCTGTCTAGGACCAAGGCGGACAAGAGTTTCAAAAGAAGTTACAACTTAACAGTTAGTTAATGATTCCATGGGCTGTCAGTCGTCCTTTTATCGGACAAGGGATTCCTCAGTCTTATTTCTTCCTGCAGTGCTCTCTGGTCCTATGGGAATCTTTTTTCCAAGTAGGTTCCACCCTGCCGCCCACTTCAGAAATTTTTCCATCCTTTTCGCCATTCATTCTCGTTCTATTTCAGTAGTGAAATCACAGGCTCAGTACTTAGCATGCGCACAGCGCAGCGTGATCCTACTAATGTCACCGCTCTTCAGAAGTGCCGGGTATCGCACAGCGGGAACTGGAATTGCCTGTAAGCAAAGTCTATGGCGTGTCATAATTATTAACATGATAGTATTCCTTTTAACATTATGGTTTTCCACAATGGGATAAGGCAGTGTTTGCATGTGTATCAATTTGTTGCTAATTGTAGTTTCTTGATTGTAATTGGTGTCTCATGTATTTCAATAGTTACCATTTTTCTTTGTTAATTCATGCTATGGCTAAGGGCGCACTGCCATAAACTAACCAGATTGTCATGTAATCTTGGATCCTTTCAATGGAATTTCAATAAATAAGACTTTTTTGTGTTTTACTGCATGGTAGTGCAGGCTTTCTACTCTTTATATATCATGCTGTGTGCACCCAGCAGATCACCAGCATTGGTAGGTGGGATTCCTCAGAGGCATGTCTTTACAGCAACAGCAAGGGAGGGTAAGCTATTTCCCCAGACTTGTCAGGATGATGCTTTGCTCCCTGGACTATGTTGGATAAGCTGAGATTTTTTTTTTCCTTTGAATAAAGTGATGGATGAGGGTAAGTGTCTTATTTTCTGTCTTTGTATATTTGCTTTTATCCCCAGATACCCTTTTTCATGCTGCAACGGAATCGGTGGACTATGGTGGTGTGTGCGTGTGTCTTTTTGTTTGATTGCTGGGTTAGTAATAGGGGTGTCTTAAGGCCCCGTCACACTAAGCAACATCGCTAGCAACATCGCTGCTAACGAACAACTTTTGTGACGTTGCTAGCGATGTTGCTGTGTGTGACATCCAGCAACAACCTGGCCCCTGCTGTGAGGTCGTTGGTTGTTGCTGAATGTCCTGGGCCATTTTTTAGTTGTTGCTGTCCCGCTGTGAAGCGCAGATCGCTGTGTGTGACAGCGAGACAGCAACAACTAAATGTGCAGGCAGCAGGAGCCGGCTTCTGCGGAGGCTGGTAACCACAGTAAACATCGGGTAACCAAGAAGCCCTGTCCTTGGATACCCGATATTTACCTTTGTTACCAGCCTCCGCCGCTCTCACTGTCAGTGCCGGCTCCTGCTCTGTGCACATGTAGCTGCAGGACACATCGGGTTAATTAACCCGATGTGTGCTGTAGCAAGGAGCCAGCGCTAAGCATTGTGCGCTGCTCCCTGCTCTGTGCACATGTAGCTGCAGCACACATCGGGTAATTAACCCGATGTGTGCTGTAACTAAGAGAGCAGGGAGCCAGCGCTCAGTGTGCGCTGCTCCCTGCTCTCTGCACGTGTAGCTCCGTGCGCTGGTATCCAAGGTAAATATCGGGTTGGTTACCCGATATTTACCTTAGTTACCAAGCGCAGCATCTTCCACGCGGCGCTGGGGGCTGGTCACTGGTTGCTGGTGAGCTCACCAGCAACTCGTGTAGCGACGCTCCAGCGATCCCTGCCAGGTCAGGTTGCTGGTGGGATCGCTGGAGCGTCGCAGTGTGACATCTCACCAGCAACCTCCTAGCAACTTACCAGCGATCCCTATCATTGTTGGGATCGCTGGTAAGTTGCTTAGTGTGACTGGACCTTTATAGACACCGCTCCATTGCCAACACCAGGTCTTGGTCTTCCAGACAAAAGCCGCTCTGCTATATTTCCAGTGCTGCTCAGTCTGCACCATATGGTATAAAATTAGTGATGCTGTTCTTCTTTGACCACATTTATGTGACATAAATGAAAGACATTACACATGTAAGATACAAGGCATATAGGTGTTTCCACGATAAATGTATCAAAGTTCATAAAGAGCAGAAGTACAAGACAACCAGAGTAAATAGTATTGGAACCTTGTTAGGTCACTATTGGGAACTATAATGCCCTTTATTTTTTGGGTACAACCCTCCTAAAATACCTTACTTTAGAATAGATCATTCCCACATCATCTACCCTAGAGCACCAAGAAATAAGCAAACACAGTGACATTACTCCTCCACATCTTTACATCATCACCAGGGTAGTTTTAATATCCCCCCCCCCCCATTTTATATTCTCCAAACCTTGCCATCACTTATAACCGTGATTGCTGTAGTTTTTTTTTTTTTTGTTTTTTTTTTTAAATTGTCTCAGGTTTTCTAATATATTGAACGTAAAATGAATTAAACTACTTACAAAACGTCAAGGATATTTGATGTGAGGGTGAAATTTATGTAAAAAGTTTGTTACAGTGATATTTTATCATGAAAGTAGGGTATTTAAGTAGAAGCATGCAATGGAGATTTCCTCATCACAAACAATTTATTGAAACAAATCCCAACAGTGGTGGGTATACATCCCCCACCACCCAAAAAAAAAAAAAAAAGTCAAAGGTCTCAATAACTTGTCATGTGGCCTTGAGCATCAATTACAGCGCTTGACAATGTCTCATACTGTACACAGGTAGATACAGCTATGAAGAAAAATTAAGGAAAAAAAAAAAAGCTATGACTCGAAAGTTGAAGGAAAAAAGAAAAAAAAAAAGTTGTGATGGCTGCACACTGCTACAGGAGAAAAAGTGCCAAGTGTAGTATGTAAAAGACAATTAGTGAAGGCGATGACTTTTTTTTTAGTTAGGCAACAGGTAAGCGCAATGCCACTGGAGGCAAAAAATGGATTTTTGTGTACTCCCCGTAAAATCGTTTTCTCTTAGCCATCATTGGGGGACACAGGACCATGGGTGTTATGCTGCTTATCCATAGGAGGACACTAAGTAGATGCAAAGATGTTAGCTCCTCCCCTGCAGTATACACCCCCTGGCTCAGCCAGGCTACTTCAGTTTTAGTACACAAGCAGTAGGAGAACAAGTAACAAAAAAACGTGAGTGAATACTCATAACAAAAGTACTGTGGCAGAAAAAAAGCTAAGGCCCAAAAGGGAAAAAGGGAGGGTGCCGTGTCCCCCAATGATGGCTAAGAGAAAACGATTTTACAGTGAGTACACAAAAGAAGGGAATTTTGTTTACTTACCGTAAATTCCTTTTCTTCTAGCTCCTATTGGGAGACCCAGACAATTGGGTGTATAGCTTCTGCCTCCGGAGGCCACACAAAGTATTACACTTTAAAAAGTGTAACCCCTCCCCTCTGCCTATACACCCTCCCGTGCATCACTGGCTCCTCAGTTTTAGTGCAAAAGCAGGAAGGAGGAAACTTATAAATTGGTCTAAGGTAAATTCAATCAGAAGGATGTTCGGAGAACTGAAAACCATGAACCAAAAGAACAATTCAACATGAACATGTGTACACAAAAGAACAACCAGCCCGAAGGGAACAGGGACGGGTGCTGGGTCTCCCAATAGGAGCTAGAAGAAAAGGAATTTACGGTAAGTAAACAAAATTCCCTTCTTTGTCGCTCCATTGGGAGACCCAGACAATTGGGACGTCCAAAAGCAGTCCCTGGGTGGGTAAAAGAATACCTCGATAAAAAGCCGACACGACTCCCTCTTACAGGTGGGCAACCGCCGCCTGAAGGACTCGCCTACCTAGACTGGCGTCTGCCGAAGCATAGGTATGCACCTGATAGTGTTTCGTGAAAGTGTGCAGACTAGACCAGGTAGCTGCCTGACACACCTGCTGAGCCGTAGCCCGGTGCCGCAATGCCCAGGACGCACCCACGGCTCTGGTAGAATGGGCTTTCAGCTCCGAAGGAAGCGGAAGCCCCGAAGAACGGTAAGCTTCAAGAATCGGTTCCTTGATCCACCGAGCCAAGGTTGACTTGGAAGCCTGCGAACCCTTACGCTGGCCAGCGACAAGGACAAAGAGCGCATCTGAACGGCGCAGGGGCGCCGTGCGAGACACGTAGAACCGGAGTGCTCTCACTAGATCTAATGAGTGCAGATCCTTTTCACATTGGTGAATTGGATTAGGGCAAAATGAAGGTAAGGAGATATCCTGATTGAGATGAAAAGGAGATACCACCTTAGGGAGAAATTCCGGGACAGGACGCAGAACCACCTTATCCTGGTGAAAAACCAGGAAGGGGGCTTTGCATGACAGCGCTGCAAGCTCCGACACTCTTCGGAGTGATGTAACTGCCACTAGAAATGCCACCTTCTGCGACATCCCGCAGCGGCTCGAAAGGTGGTTTCTAAAGAGCCGTTAGCACCCTGTTAAGGTCCCAGGGTTCCAGCAGGCACTTGTAAGGTGGGACTATGTGGCAAACTCCCTGCAGGAACGTGCGGACCTGCGGAAGCCTGGCCAGGCGCTTTTGAAAAAATACTGAGAGCGCCGATACTTGTCCCTTGAGAGAGCCGAGTGACAAACCCTTGTCCATTCCGGATTGAAGGAATGAAAGAAAAATGGGTAAGGCAAAAGGCCAGGGAGTAAAACCATTATCAGAGCACCAGGACAAGAAGATCCGCCAAGACCTGTAATAGATCTTGGCGGACGTTGGTTTCCTGGCCTGTCTCATAGTGGCAATGACATCCTGAGATAATCCTGAAGACGCTACCGTAGGAGCCAGGACTCAATGGCCACACAGTCAGGTTGAGGGCCGCAGAATTCAGATGGAAGAACGGCCCTTGTGACAGCAAGTCTGGGAGGTCTGGAAGCGCCCACGGCTGACCCACCGTGAGATGCCACAGATCCGGGTACCACGACCGCCTCGGCCAATCTGAAGCGACGAGAATGGCGTGACGACAGTCGGACCTGATCTTGCGTAACACTCTGGGCAGCATCGCCAGAGGAGGAAATACATAAGGCAGTCGAAACTGCGACCAATCCTGAACTAATTCGTCCGCCGCCAGAGCTCTGTGATCTTGAGACCGTGCCATGAATGCCGGGACTTTGTTGTTGTGCCGTGACGCCATGAGATCGACGTCCGGCGTTCCCCAGCGGCGACAGATCTCTCGAAACACGTCTGGGTGAAGAGACCATTCCCCCGCGTCCATGCCCTGACGACTGAGAAAATCTGCTTCCCAGTTTTCTACACCCGGGATGTGAACTGCGGAGATCGTGGAGGCTGTGGCTTCCACCCACTGCAGAATTCGCCTGACTTCCTGGAAGGCATGACGACTGCGCGTGCCGCCTTGGTGGTTGATGTATGCGACGGCAGTGGCGTTGTCCGACTGTATACGGATCTGTCTGCCCTCCAGCCACCGATGGAAAGCCAATAGGGCTAGATACACTGCCCTTATCTCCAGAACATTGATCTGAAGGGAAGACTCTATCGGAGTCCAGGTTCCCTGAGCCCTGTGGTGGAGGAAAACCGCTCCCCACCCTGACAGGCTCGCGTCCGTGGTGACCACAGCCCAGGTTGGGGGCAGGAAGGATTTTCCCTGCGATATAGAAGTGGGAAGAAGCCACCACTGAAGAGACGTCTTGGTTGCAAGGGAAAGAGAGACGTTCCTGTCGAGGGAAGTCGACCTCCTGTCCCATTTGCGGAGAATGTCCCATTGGAGTGGGCGCAGATGGAATTGCGCGAAGGGCACTGCCTCCATTGCTGCCACCATCTTCCCCAGGAAGTGCATGAGGCGCCTCAAGGGGTGTGACTGACCCCGAAGAAGAGATTGCACCCCTGCCTGCAGAGAAAGCTGTTTGTCCAGCGGTAGCTTGACTACCGCTGACTGTGCATGAAACTCCATCCCGAGGTAAGTCAGTGATTGGGTCGGTGTCACCTTGGATTTTGGGAAGTTGATGATCCACCCGAACTGCTGGAGAGTCGCCAGAGCGACGGTAAGGCTGTGTTGACACGCCACCCGAGAAGGTGCCCTGACTAGGAGATCGTCTAAGTAGGGAATCACCGAGTGGCCCTGAGAGTGTAGGACTGCTACAACGGATGCCATGACTTTGGTGAAAACCCGTGGGGCTGTCGCCAGGCCGAAGGCAATGCCACGAACTGAAGGTGTTCGTCCCCGATGGCGAAACGCAAGAAGCGTTGATGTTCGGGTGCGATCGGCACGTGGAGATAAGCATCCTTGATGTCGATCGATGCTAGGAAGTCTCCTTGTGACATCGAGGCGATGACCGAGCGGAGAGATGCCATCCGAAACCGTCTGGTGCTCACATGTCTGTTGAGTAGTTTGAGGTCCAGAACGGGACGGAATGATCCGTCCTTTTTTGGCACCACGAACAAGTTGGAGTAAAAGCCGCGACCATGTTCCTGAGGGGGAACGGGAATCACAACTCCTTCTGTCTTCAGAGCGTCCACTGCCTGAAAAAGTGCGTCGGCCCTGTCACGAACCACCGGGGGGGTCACTCAGAAATCCCCCGCGCTGGCTACCAGTATGTCACAATCGGGGGGTAACAAGTGGGGGTTACCCCTCCTTTATACCTCCCGACCGACAGACAGAGCACGTGACGCGCTCTCTAGCGCCCCTCTTATAGTCAGGCCAATTATGGAAGTGCCCGACAATAAGCAAGGAGGCCGCTATACTACTTATGCCGATTATTGAAGGGTCCCCGGTGAGGGTAGGGTATATATTCCCCCGACCTCCGCGGGCGGAATATATAAAACCTCCCCGAATCTCACTGGCCTCCCCACAATAATCCTTGGCACAACTCGCTGCCACCAACCGCTTCACGGTAACTATTAGCCGAACACACAGACGTGGGATTCAAGATCGAGATAACAGAACAGCCCAAGATTAATTATATAATTTAATCAGCCTAAAGCCACACTAGAAAATACAATATATACAATAGGAGATCTACAGAATATACATAGGTCAGAGTACAGTTACAGATAAAGCATGGTTTACAAACAGGCATACACAGTTCCAGCAGTTACCTTGTGCGTCTGGCCACAGGGGGGCGCTGTAGACCAGGTTTCTAGGATCCTTCCCACAGATGTTTCCTACACGTGACCCCCAGCGAAAGAACACTGGAAAATGGCCGAAGTAGGGTTATCAACCTGGGCAAATCCAGGTCCCCTCCTACCTTAGTGACCTCAGAGGGAGCACTGCTCCACCCCTGGCTGGAGTTATGGACAATATCCACAACATGGAATATGGGCCATAACTTTGCCTGGGAGCGTCGTAGGCGGACGCCAACGCTCTCATTGTGACAGTTATGAATTTAGCTACAGAACGAGAGGACTCATGACTTGTCTACTAGTTCCCCATTGTCTGATATCACGCCTGGGGTACTTCCCAATGTCCTACTCCCATAAAAAAGGTGTGCCAGCATCGTCCGCATGCAGAGACACCATTTTTATGGTTGCCATATTTATCGGAAATATGGCTTGCGAGATATGAACCATATTTTACTGGAGTCGTTCTGTCTGGATACTTCCAAGCTTGCTAATTAGATAGCAGCCCCTACCACAGGGTCACGGCAGGGAGTCATCCTGTGTCCATTGTTCCCACATCATCTAATCTCCATATCACAGGAGATGGCCATGGGATGTGTTGCTAGGATGTGACACCTTTCCAGATGGTGGACATTGAGAACAAGAAGGGAGGGGGCACGGCCATGGAGTGATGAGAGCGATTATGACTGGAAGTCATAATTCCTCTTCATATCCCAGGATTTGCCTCACACCTCCCCCCTTTTGAGGGCGCTAGGGGGCAGCACACTCCGGTGTTCCCCCGTGCGCCCGTCCGCGACCTCTCCTTGTCGGGACAGCCCGTCTGCGTTACCGTGGTCCCGGCCCCTTTTGTGGCGAATGGTGAAGTTGTATTGCTGGAGCGCAAGGCTCCATCGCAACAATCGCCCATTCGTCCCAGAGACGGTGTGCAACCAGCTGAGGGGATTGTGGTCCGTCTCCACGATGAAGTGGCGCCCGTATAGATAGGGTTGCAGACGCTGCAGAGCCCACACTATGGCCAGGCACTCCTTTTCCATCGTGGAATAGGCCACTTCCCTTGGTAACAGCTTCCTGCTCAGGTACAAGACTGGGTGCTCTTGGCTCGCAGAGTCCACCTGGCTGAGTACCGCACCGAGGCCGAAGTCACTGGCGTCGGTCTGTACTACAAACGGCCGCGTGAAGTCGGCTGCCTGTAGCACGGGCGGGCTGGACAGGGCGTCCTTTAGGGCCCGGAAGGCTGTCTCGCAGTCCACTGTCCAATCGACTGCAGAGGGCAGCTTCTTCTTGGTGAGGTCCGTCAAGGGCTTTGCCAGGCTACTATAGCATGGAACAAACCTCCTATAGTACCCAGCGGTCCCCAAGAAGGACATCACCTGCTTCTTGGTCCTGGGGGTGGGCCAGGACGCGATGGCCTCCACTTTCTCAGGCTCGGGCTTCAGTGTTCTCCCGCCTACCCGGTGACCGAGGTACTGGACCTCGCTCATGGCCAGCTGACACTTTCCCGGCTTGATGGTCAAACCTGCCTGGTGGATCCGCCTGAGCACCTGTGCTAGATGCTCTAGGTGATCTTCCCAGGTGGGACTGAAGACGGCAATGTCATCCAGGTACGCGGCCGCGTACCCTTCAAGTCCCTTGAGCAGGGTGTTGACCATCCGCTGGAAAGTGGCAGGGGCATTCCTCATCCCGAATGGCATCACCGTGGACTCGTACAGTCCAAATGGGGTAATAAAGGCAGAGCGTTCCCTGGCCTTGCGAGTCAGGGGGATCTGCCAATATCCCCGGCTCAGATCCATGATGGTCAGGTACTGAGCCCCGGCCAACTGATCGAGCAGGTCATCGATGCGTGGCATTGGGTACGCATCGGCGACCGTGACCGCATTGAGCCCCCTGTAGTCCACGCAGAACCGCGTGGTTCGGTCCTTCTTAGGGACGAGGACTACAGGCGAGGCCCAAGCGCTGTTGGATGCCTGGATCACCCCCAGCTTCAGCATCTCGTCAATCTCCTGGCGCATGTGTTGCTGCACCTCCAGGGAGACCCGATATGCTGAACGCCGGATCGGGGGATGATCCCCAGTGTCCACGTGATGGACAGCCAAGTCAGTCCTTCCGGGCTGGTTGGTAAACAACCCCCGGAAGGGGTGTAGGGTGGCCCACAGCTGGGACCGTTGGTCCTCCAAGAGCTGGTGGCCAACCTCCACATCCTCAATGGATCCGCCTGCCCTAACCTGGGCTAGCATATCCAAGAGGGTTTCCGCTTCTCCCTCCTCGGGCAGGTTGCACACAGGGAGTGCACATGCCTCCTGCTCATGATGTGCCTTCATCATGTTCACATGGAAGGGCTTCCGCCTTCCACGGGCAGGGTCCAGGGTGACCAGGTACGTTACAGGGTTGAGCTGCTGGTACACGAGGTATGGGCCTTCCCAGGCTGCCTGAAGCTTGTCCTGTGGTACGGGGACCAGTACCCACACCTTTTGACCCACTTGGTAGGTCCTCTCACAAGCGTTCTGGTCGTACCAACGCTTCTGATCGGCCTGGGCTTGAGCCATATTGTCGTGTGCCAGTTGCGTCAAGGCCTGCATTTTGTCCCAGAAGCGCATGACATACTCGATAACCGACACTCCAGGGGTGGCCAAATCCCCTTCCCAAGCCTCTTTCACCAGAGCCAGGGGGCCCCGCACACGTCGCCCGTACAGGAGCTCAAACGGTGAGAATCCTGTTGAGGCCTGTGGAACCTCCCGGTAAGCAAATAACAGGTGTGGGAGATACCGCTCCCAGTCACGCCCATGGGAGTCGACCAACATCTTAAGCATCTGCTTTAAGGTGCCATTAAACCGCTCGCACAGGCCATTAGTCTGTGGATGGTACGGGCTGGCCACCAGATGTCGCACCTGGACTTGCTTACAGAGGGCCTCCATCAGCTGGGACATGAATTGGGTCCCCCGGTCAGTGAGCATTTCCTGGGGAAAACCCACTCGGGAGAAAATCTCCAGCAATGCGGTGGCCACCTTGTCAGCCCGAATGGACGACAAGGCCACTGCTTCTGGGTACCGGGTGGCATAGTCCACTACCGTCAGTATGAAGCGTTTCCCGGAGCTGCTGGGGATGGCCAGCGGGCCGACCAGATCCACAGCCACCCTCCTGAAAGGCTCATCGATGATGGGCAGAGATACCAGTGGGGCTTTGGGGTGTGGCCCCGCCTTCCCCACTCTCTGACAGGTTTCACACGAACGGCAGTAGGCAGCCACATCGGCCCCCATTTTTGGCCAGTAGAAATGCTGGTTTAACCTGGCCTTGGTCTTAGCGATCCCTAGGTGTCCGGCCATCGGAATCTCATGTGCGATCCGCAACAACTCCGTCCGGAACGGATAGGGTACCACTAACTGTCGGTCCCTGGGCCACGCCTCCGGTGAACCCTGCTGGACCGTGACCCGGTACAGCCGTCCTTGGTCCCAGACCACTCGCTCCGGGTCCGAGGGAGGCTGTGCCGCCTGCACCTTTAGAGCTTTCAGGCTGTCGTCAGCTTCTAACGCTGCCTGAAACCCCTGACTAGATGTGGCCAGAATCGACGAGACTGTCACATCTTCAGTCAGTACCCCGGGACCTGTGTCCTGGCCTCCACCTGACTCGGCTGCCACTTGGTCAGAAGGGGAAGAGCTATCGGACCTCCGGGAGGCCCCTTGGCTTCCAGCACTCCCACTGCGGGTGACAGCGGCCACAGCTGCTGCGACCGTGGGTCGTGCCTGCTCCTCCTCCGTTCCTGACCAAGTCGCCGGTTCAGGCAGACCTACCTGGCTTCCTGACACCCCGGTTGTGGGGGAACCCTGCACCGAGATCTTACCTGGGAGCACTTCCGCTCCGGGACCGGCCCCAATCTCACCTGCCTGTTCCCCCCCTGCAGCAACAGAACCCCGCTGTGAAATCTCTGGGGACCCCACATTTGCTGTGGTAGCCCCCACCCCACACACTGGTCCTCCCCCTGCAGCACCCTGCTCTCTGCTTATCCCTGCAGAGGGCAACAGATCCCAGCTCACAGGCTGATTACTTGTAGAGGCATTGTCACACCTTTCTCTGACCCCCTCCCCTGTCACAGCTGCAGCTGTGTGTGTGTCTATGGTGTCTATGCAAGCAGAAATATCAGAGTTCACTCCCCCCTCTCTCACATCATTCATAGATAACACATTAACATTGTCCGGAGGCACGTCAGTACTGGCTGAAGGTTCAGCCCTTGGGGGGGGCCCAAACTGGGAGGTTATCTGCCCCAAATCTGTCCCAAGTAGCACGTTTGCGGGGATCCGATCAGTTACCCCCACCTCTCTCACCCCTCGCCCTGCGCCCCAGTCCACATAAATGCCAGCAACAGGCAGCGCCGGGTCAATGCCTCCAATCCCGGAGACAGCGAGGGTTTTTCCAGGTATCAAGTCTTGGGGGGACACCATCTCAGACCGCACCAGAGTCACCTCCGAGGCGCTGTCTCGCAGTCCTATGGTCACAGACCGGCCGACGGTGACAGGTTGGAAGCTGTCCAGGGACCTACCACCACCCCCACCCACACAATACACCTTGGGCGGCCCTTGGGACGGGGACGGAGCCGGGGCCTTGGGACGCTGAGGGCACATGGCCTTGAAGTGTCCAGGTAGGTTGCACTGGTGGCACCGTCTTGGCTCTGCCACGGGCCTGGAGAGGGGAGTTGAGGGGGACACCCCCTGCAGTCTAGGGGCAGGTGGGGCAGTCGCAGAATTCATCTTACCCCCTCTCCAGGTGCTGCTGGTGGCTGCTCTCCTGGCCTAAGGAGCCCGATTGTTGGTGTAGTCATCGGCCAGGGCAGCTGTAGCCATGGACCCCTTTGGCTTCTGGTCTCGGATGAACTGGCGGAGATCCTCAGGGCAGTTCCACAAGAGTTGCTCTGTGATGACCAAGTCTAGGATCTCTGGTCCGGTGGTAAGCTGCAGGCCTTGGGTCCAGTGGTCGGCAGCTCGGGCAAGTGCCCGCCGGTGGTCAGCCCAGGAGTCCTTTGGTCCCTTCTGCAGGGTCCGGAACTTCTTGCGGTAGGACTCCGGAGTGAGGTTGTACTGTTGGATCAGGGCCCGCTTGATGGTGTCGTAGCCCTGATCTGCCTCAGTAGGCAAGTCCCCAAGGATTTCCAGGGCCTTACCCCTTAAACGGGGGGTCAGGTATTTGGCCCACTGATCCTTGTCCAGATGGTGCTGCAAGCAAGTCCGTTCAAAAGCAGTCAGGAAAGAGTCCAAGTCTCCATCCTTCTCCAGCACTGGGAAGTCCTCAACACGGACCTTTGGAAGTTTGGTGTCTTGAAGGTCACGTGTGGCTGATGAGGGCCGGAGCTGAGCTAGCTGCAGCTGGTGGTCACGCTCTGCCTGTTGCTGTCGCTCTTCACGTGCTGCTTGCCGCTCCGCAGCCTCACGCACTGCTTGCCGCTCCGCAGCCTCAGCGTCACGCGCTGCCTGTCGCTCACGCTCGGCCATGAGTATCTCGTAGGTATCCCGGTCTCCAGCCATAAGCCTGGCCAAGGCAGCTTGAAGGAGGGCCTCTGCACGTCTCAGGCCGGAGGGATTGGCAAGTGGTGATCTGCGGCACGCTGCAGAGCCAGGTGATTCACTGTCCATTTCAGAGCGGAGGACTGGCATCTGGCTCGTTGAGGACCCTTGGGCGAGCTCCTCCTCATCTTGTCCAGCAGTGCCAGGTTGTGCAATGTCCTCTGCAGAGCTGTTCTCTGGCGTCGGGCTCTTGGAGGGCTCGTGGACAACCTCCTCATCGTCTCTGGCCTGAGCATCGGCCATTCCTTTGGCTTTGCTCCTGGTGCCATCAGCCATTCTTGCAGACTTTTGGTCACTGACACAGAACTGACACCTGATGCGCCCACACACCTTACAGTATCTGCACTCTGACACTCTAGTGTTGGTCTGGTCTGAAGACCCCAGCAGCCACAGCTGCTGCAGGCAGTCTTTAGTGTCTGGGAGTATGGGTCTCACACTCACACACACTATTATCTCGATCCCACCGCTGCCACAAATATGTCACGAACCACCGGGGGGGTCACTCAGAAATCCCCCGCGCTGGCTACCAGTATGTCACAATCGGGGGGTAACAAGTGGGGGTCACCCCTCCTTTATACCTCCCGACCGACAGACAGAGCACGTGATGCGCTCTCTAGCGCCCCTCTTATAGTCAGGCCAATTATGGAAGTGCCCGACAATAAGCAAGGAGGCCGCTATACTACTTATGCCGATTATTGAAGGGTCCCCGGTGAGGGTAGGGTATATATTCCCCCGACCTCCGCGTGCGGAATATATAAAACCTCCCCGAATCTCACTGGCCTCCCCACAATAATCCTTGGCACAACTCGCTGCCACCAACCGCTTCACGGTAACTATTAGCCGAACACACAGACGTGGGATTCAAGATCGAGATAACAGAACAGCCCAAGATTAATTACATAATTTAATCAGCCTAAAGCCACACTAGAAAATACAATATATACAATAGGAGATCTACAGAATATACATAGGTCAGAGTACAGTTACAGATAAAGCATGGTTTACAAACAGGCATACACAGTTCCAGCAGTTACCTTGTGCGTCTGGCCACAGGGGGGCGCTGTAGACCAGGTTTCTAGGATCCTTCCCACAGATGTTTCCTACACGTGACCCCCAGCGAAAGAACACTGGAAAATGGCCGAAGTAGGGTTATCAACCTGGGCAAATCCAGGTCCCCTCCTACCTTAGTGACCTCAGAGGGAGCACTGCTCCACCCCTGGCTGGAGTTATGGACAATATCCACAACATGGAATATGGGCCATAACTTTGCCTGGGAGCGTCGTAGGCGGACGCCAACGCTCTCATTGTGACAGTTATGAATTTAGCTACAGAACGAGAGGACTCATGACTTGTCTACTAGTTCCCCATTGTCTGATATCACGCCTGCGGTACTTCCCAATGTCCTACTCCCATAAAAAAGGTGTGCCAGCATCGTCCGCATGCAGAGACACCATTTTTATGGTTGCCATATTTATCGGAAATATGGCTTGCGAGATATGAACCATATTTTACTGGAGTCGTTCTGTCTGGATACTTCCAAGCTTGCTAATTAGATAGCAGCCCCTACCACAGGGTCACGGCAGGGAGTCATCCTGTGTCCATTGTTCCCACATCATCTAATCTCCATATCACAGGAGATGGCCATGGGATGTGTTGCTAGGATGTGACACCTTCCCAGATGGTGGACATTGAGAACAAGAAGGGAGGGGGCACGGCCATGGAGTGATGAGAGCGATTATGACTGGAAGTCATAATTCCTCTTCATATCCCAGGATTTGCCTCACAGGCCCGACGAGCGGGGGGCAGAGAGATTCTGAAGAAACGAGTCGGAGGACGAGAGCTGAATTCTATCCTGTAACCGTGAGACAGAATGTCTCTCACCCATCGGTCTTGAACATGTGGCCACCAGGTGTCGCAAAAGCGGGAGAGCCTGCCACCGACCGAAAATGCGGTTCGGGGATGCAGAGAGTCATGAGGAGGCCGTCTTGGAGGCAGTGCCTCCTGCGGCCTTTTGGGGGAGTGACTTGGACCGCCACGCATAGGAGTTCCTCTGGCCTTTCTCCGGCCTGTTGGACGAAGAGGATTGGGACTTGGCGGAGGGACGAAAGGACCGAAACCTCGATTGTATTTTCCGTTGCTGAGGTCTCTTCGGTTTGGACTGGGGTAAGGAGGAGTCCTTTCCCTTGGATTCCTTAATAATCTCATCCAATCGTTCGCCAAACAATCGGTCGCCAGAAAACGGCAAACCGGTTAAGAACCTCTTGGAAGCCGAGTCTGCCTTCCATTCGCGCAGCCACATGGCCCTGCGGACTGCCACAGAATTAGTGGATGCCACCGCTGTACGGCTAGCAGAGTCTAGGACTGCGTTCATGGCGTAGGAAGAAAAAGCCGACGCCTGAGAAGTCAAAGACGCAACCTGCGGAGCAGAAGTACGTGTGACCACATTAATCTCAGCCAGACAAGCTGAGATAGCTTGGAGTGCCCACACAGCTGCAAAAGCCGGGGCAAAAGACGCGCCCGTGGCTTCATAGATGGATTTCACCAGGAGCTCTATCTGCCTGTCAGTGGCATCTTTTAGCGATGAGCCATCTGCAACCGATACCACAGATCTAGCCGCCAATCTAGAGATTGGAGGATCCACCTTGGGACATTGAGCCCAACCCTTAACTACGTCAGAGGGGAAGGGGTAACGTGTGTCAGTAAGGCGCTTAGTAAAGCGCTTGTCCGGAACCGCTCTGGGCTTCTGGACAGCATCTCTGAAGTTAGAGTGATCGAAAAAAAGCACTCCGTGTACGTTTGGGGAACCGAAACTGGTGTTTCTCCTGCTGAGAAGCCGACTCCTCTATAGGTGGAGGCGGGGGAGATAGATCTAACACCTGGTTGATGGACGAGATAAGATCATTTACTAAGGCGTCCCCTTCAGGTGTATCAAGATTGAGGGCAACGTCAGGGTCAGAGCCCTGAGCTGCGACGTCCGCCTCGTCCTCCAGAGAGTCCTCAAGCTGGGAACCCGAGCAGCGTGAAGAAGTCGGGGAAGATTCCCAGCGAGCCCGCTTAGCCGGTCTGGGACTGTGGTCCGTGCAGGAGTCCTCCACGTGAGACCTAGGGCCCACCCAGGGAGCGCGCTGCGGAGCGGACCGAGAGGGACCTGGAGGCGACGATCCAACAGGGCCCGGGGCCTGTGTAAGGACCGGTCTGGACTGCAAGGCTTCTAGCAGCTTGGCAGACCATTTGTCCATAGACTGAGCCATGGATTGTGAAAGTGACTCGAGAGTTTTTCAGCAAAAACTGCAAACTCTGTCCCTGCCGCCTGGACAGGGGGAGCAGGGGGGGTCTACCTGAGCCGAGGGGCCTACTCGTGACCGAGGCTCCGGCTGAGCAAGCGAAACATGGGGCGAGCATTGCTCACAGTGAGGGTAGGTGGAACCCGCAGGTAACATAGCCGCACAAGAGGTACAGGTCGCAAAAAAACCCTGTGCCTTAGCGCCCTTGCTCCTTGTGGACGACATGCTGTTGTCTCCTAGGAGAGTGATCACTGAGGGTATATGGGAAAGGGTATACAGCCCGGCCGAACAGAAATATATATATAGAATACGTATCTATTCCGGCACCCTAGGGGGACCAGCACCGGGTGACCGGTGTGGCTTACCGACCGCTAAAAAGCGGAGTGTGTGTCCTCCAGATTCCCTGCCTTAGGTCTCCCAGAGCTGCAGAGCTCTTCCCTGATAATCCTCCACCGGCAGAATGGCAGAAAGATGGCTGCCGGAGCTCTCAGGGGAGGAGTGGAGCCGTGGGCAGCGCTAGGAAAGTGTGGGAATCTGGGGTCCCCACAGTGATCAGTGAGGGGGGAGGAAACATACAGGATGCTCCGACCCTCACATCCGACGTCAGGTCGGCAGTCCCGCCCTTACCCCTGACAGACAGGCCCGGGGGCGGGAGTTTTGCTACTAGGCCGCAATGAAGCCGGGGACTAAATTTAAGACCGCGGCCGACAAGCAGGCGCGGTCGGCGCGGAAGTCCGCCGGTCTTCACAAATCAGCAGCTGCTGCAGCGTCCGGGAAAAAGGCGCTCCATGCACAGTCCCCATGGGGACACAGAGTACC
Source organism: Anomaloglossus baeobatrachus (assembly GCF_048569485.1). Lineage (NCBI taxonomy): Eukaryota > Metazoa > Chordata > Amphibia > Anura > Aromobatidae > Anomaloglossus > Anomaloglossus baeobatrachus. The sequence continues at coordinate 742,751,985 of NC_134353.1, forward strand.
TTATAGATGCAGGGCCCGGTCCCTGAGGATGAATAGACTCCTGTCCGGCAGATTCCCACAGGGGCTGCGGAGGGAGCACGGTCCCAGTAAATGGATGGCCGGTCAGGATCCCACTTCTCCCAGAGCCGCTGAGGGATGGTGAAGGAAACGGCATGAGGCTCCGGCCTTTGTACCCGCAATGGGTACTTTAACCTTAACAGCACCGCCGACGTAGTGGGGTGAGAAGGGAACATGCCGGGGGCCCCGTGGGGGCCCTAGTTTCTTCCAACCGATATAACTAAAATGAGAATGCATGAGTAGATGTGTGCCTCCTTCCACACAAAGCATAAAACTGAGGAGCCCGTGATGCACGGGAGGGTGTATAGACAGAGGGGAGGGGTTACACTTTTAAAGTGTAATACTTTGTGTGGCCTCCGGAGGCAGAAGCTATACACCCAATTGTCTGGGTCTCCCAATGGAGCGACAAAGAAATCCGTTTTTCTCTGACACCTCATTGGGGGACACAGGACCATGGGACGTCTCAGCTGGACTCTGTAATGCTTTGAAAACGTATGTAGGCTAGACCAGGTCGCAGCCTTACACACCTGTTCCACTGAAGCCTGATGCCGAATGGCCCACGAAGCACCAACTGCTCGCGTGGAATGAGCCCGCAGCCCACTAGGAATGGGCTTAAGTTGCAAGCGGAAGACTTCCTGGATCGCAGAGCAAATCCAGCGAGCCAGAGTCGCCTTTGAAGCTACCTGTCCCTTCTTAGGCCCCTCAGGAATGACGAACAAAGAGTCCGTTTTCCTAAAGGGGGCTGTCCTGGATATGTAATATCTGAGAGCTCTGACGAGGTCTAACGAATGCAGAGACCCTTCCACCCAATGAACTGGGTGTGGACAAAAGGAAGGAAGAACAATGTCCTCATTCAAATGAAACGGGGTCAGAACCTTTGGAAGGAAATCTGGAAGGGGGCGCAGAACCACCTTGTCCTGGTGAAAGATCAGAAAAGGCTCGCGGCAAGAGAGTGCTGCTAGCTCCGAAACCCGTCTGATGGACGTAATTGGCACCAGGAATGTTACCCTCCAGGACAGAAGAGCAAGGGAGGATTCCTTGAGGGGTTCAAAGGGAGACCTCTGGAGACCGTCCAGAACGAGGTTAAGGTCCAGCTGCCATTTGTACGGGGGAACTAGATGGGAAACGCCCTGGAGGAAGGTCTTGACTTGCGGTTTTTGAGCCAGGCGGCATTGGTAGAAGATTGAGAGCGCTCAGACCTGCCCTTAAAAAGGGAATTGAGAGCCAACCCCGCTTGCAAGCCAGACTGTAGAAAGTCGAGAATTCTGGGGATGGCCAGAGGCATAGGCTGCACGTCAGTTTCCCTGCACCATGAAAGGAAGATTTTCCACGTACGGTGGTAAATGCGGGATAAGCAGGCTTTCGGGCGCTGATCATGGTGGAAATAACCACAGGGGAGAATCCCGCTCTTGTTAATACGCAGGTCTCAATGGCCATGCAGTCAGCTTCAGGGCTCTGGAGTTCTGATGGGAAATGGGCCCTTGGGTCAGCAACTCTGGGATGTCTGGAAGGCGCCACGGTACGTCTGTGAGCATTTGTACTAATTCGGCGTACCAGGCGCGCCTGGGCCAGTCCGGTGCTATCAGTATCACCGGGACTCCCTCTGCCTTGATCTTCCCGATTACCCGCGGTAGCAGGGGTAGAGATGGAAATATGTAAGGCAGGCGGAAGTGGTGCCAGGAGCAGACAAGAGCATCCGCGCCGATGGACTGCGGGTCGCGTGACCTGGCTATGAACGCGGGTACCTTTGCATTCAACCTTGAGGCCATTAGGTCCACGTCTGGTGTGCCCCAGCAAGTGCAGATGTGTAGAAACACATCTCGGTGGAGAGACCATTCTCCAGCGGCCAGGCCTTGGAGACTTAGAAAGTCTGCTGCCCAGTTCTCTACCCCCGGTATGTGTACCGCTGATATAACTGATCCCGTCGATTCGGCCCAGCTGAGGATCTTGTGAGCCTCCAGATAAGCCGCTTTGCTGCGGGTGCCCCCCTGCCGATTGATATAGGCTACAGCTGTCGCATTGTCCGATTGGACTCGAATCTGACGACCCGCTAGCAGAGGGCAGAACGCTCTGAGCGCGAGGAAGATCGCGCGGAGTTCCAGGATGTTTATGGGTAGGGAAGACTCCTGGGGCGTCCAACGTCCTTGAGCAGTGTAGTGCCGGTACACTGCTCCCCAGCCTAGGAGGCTGGCGTCCGTGGTCAGGACCAGCCAGTTCACTGGGAGAAAAGATCTCCCCTTCGATAGGGATGAGGACCGAAGCCACCAGCGGAGTGCGTACCTGACTGAAGGCGTCAGGTGAAGATGTCAGTCAAGGGAGAAGGGGCTCTTGTCCCAGGCCGCTAGAAGGGCTAGCTGCAGTGGGCGGAGGTGCAGTTGAGCAAAGGGTACTGCTTCCATAGCCGCCACCATCCTGCCGAGCACTTTCATGCTGAATCGAATGGAGCGAGACGGAGGATGTAGAAGGCAGCGTATCGCTCGTTGAATATCGCCTTGTCCTGAGGGAGAAAGATCAAGCCCCGACAGGTGTCCAGGGACATGCCCAGGAAGGTGATGGATCGTGATGGGATCGGGGATGATTTGTCTAGATTCACTAGCCACCCTAAGCGGGATAGGGTGTCCACAGTGATCTGTACGCTAGTTGAGCAGTCGCGGAAGGAGGGGGCCTTGATGAGGAGGTCGTCCAAGTAAGGGAGAACGACTACTCCCCTGGCGTGAAGGACGCTCATGGCGGCCACCATGACTTTGGTGAAGACCCTTGGTGCGGTGGCAAGGCCGAAGGGTAGAGCTACGAATTGAAAGTGGGAGTCCTGAACTGCGAAGCGGAGGAACTTTTGGTGATCTGGGACGATGGGTATGTGCAGGTACACGTCCTTGATGTCTATGGAGGCGAGGAATTCCCCTTCGACCATGGATGCAATAATGGACCTTAGGGACTCCATTCTGAATCTCCGTACGTGCACATGTTTGTTCAGGTGTTTGAGGTCCAGGATGAGTCGAACTGACCCATCCTTTTTGGGGACCACAAAGAGGTTGGAATAAAAACCCCCGAACTTCTCGTCGTCTGGGACAGGTATTATCACTCCTGCTGTTTGGAGCGAGTGGATTGCTGAGAAAAAAGCTTTGCGTCGTTTTCGAGTCTTTGGGGGGTTTGAGAGAAAGAACCGAATCGGGGGTCGGGTCCGAAATTCTATGTGGTAACCGGAAGACACAAAGTCTCGCACCCATTTGTCATCTGAGGCGGCAGCCCAGATGTGTTGAAAGAGCCGCAGTCGACCTCCTACAATGAGTGTGTCTTCTGGGGAGCCGAAGGAGTCATGAGGGGGGAAACCGTCGTGGCCGAGTCTCCCTAGTCCTGGACTGTTTCGGTCTAGGCTGCCATGACGAAGTGGGTTTCGGGGAGAGCTGAGGTCGGTCGGTCCCTGGGTAGTCCACGGCTGGTGGCGGGGACAGCACGGGATGTCGACCAACCAAATGAGTTCCGAAAGGAGCGGAACGAGGACTGTGGACATCTGGTGAAGGACGTCCTGGACTTCAGCTGCGGGAGGGAGGTACTCTTTCCTCCCGTGGCGTCAGAAATGAGCTTGTCCAGACGTTCGCCAAACAAATCGGTCTGGAAAAAAGGGAAGGCCCGTGAGAGACTTCTTGGAGGCAGAGTCCGCTCGCCATTGTCGGAGCCAGAGAGTTCTACGGATGGCTATGGTATTTGAGGCGGCAAAATCTGCGCAGGTAGCAGCGTCCATGGAGGCCTGCATAAGGTACTCCGCCACAGCGGCAATTTGAGCTGTTACCTCTGTGAAGGTATGAGTGAACTGGGATTCCTCAAGCGAAGTGTTAAGGGATTCTGCCCAGACCGAGATCGCCTTTGCGACCCACACAGAGGCAAAGGAAGGCGAGAGGGAGGAACCTGCAGCCTCAAAAGCAGAGCGGGCGAGGTGCTCCACCTGTCTGTCGCGTCCTTGATGGTGGAACCGTCGGGTAAAGACAGGAGCGTCTTTGTGGTAAGGCGGGAGACCGGGGGGGTCGACCGAGGGCGGATTTGCCCAGCCCTTAGGGGCAGGTGAGGCAAAAGGGTACCGGGACTCCATGAGTTTTCGGTTACCGAAGCATCTGTCAAGCTTCTCCCTTTGCTTTGTGAGGATATCCTGAAACTCTGGGTGATCAGCGAAAACCTTTTGGGGTTTCCTTGCCCTCTTAAAGGAGACTGCATGGTCAGTGGTAGTGGATGGGGGATCCTCCACATGCAGAGTTTGGTTGATTGCTGCTATAAGGGAGTCTATTGCAGTTTGATCATCTGGGGAGGATGAAACCAAGGAATCCTCCTGGTACAAACAGCATTCTCCCTCCCCCAGCTCTCCAGAAGCCGTGGAGCGTGTGGGAGAGCCTGCCCTGTGTGCTCCCGAGGGAGAGTCATGGGGGGCCATGAGAGAGTGCTGGAGACACTCGGCCGTGTGCTCTTTTCCTGATCCCTGCAACCGGTGAAGCATGTGCCCGGATTACCTCAGAAGGATCCTCCATAGGGGTATCCTCAGGCTGCGTTCCGTTCAGGGACCCAGAAGGGTGTGAAGGACGACATTGCATAGCCAGCACCAGGTTCTGTGACAGTTTTTCCATGGATTGAGACAGAAACTGTGCCCACTCCGGTGGGCTGGGAGCCTAAAAGAGCGTGAAGAATAAGTCAGTGTGCCCCCCCTGCTGTGGGTAGTAAAAAACATCGGGAAGGGAACTTCTGACAGTTTTCCTCCCTCTCCCTCCAGTCAGCACACAGCTTGTCACTGGTGGTTATCTCTGCCGGCTTTTCTGCTAGAGCAAATAAACAGAGCAAATAAACAGCGTGAGTTCCTGAGCTCTGGGCCCTCCCCCTGCCACCGGTAAATTATCTGTGCAGGACTTTCTGCAAACAGCGAGGGACTTCCCCCCCCCCCCCTCCACCAGCCAGCAAGCTAGAGAAAAGTTAACACTGTGTTCAGGATCCCTGGGGCTCTCCTCCTTGCAATCAGCAAGGGACTTTCTCATAATAAATACTGTAATTTCAGCAGTCCTGGGAGCCTTCCCTGCACAGTCTTTTCTCCCTTTTTCTGGGAAACCAGTCAGCGGGGATCTCACCTTAAACACTGCTTCAGTCCAGGCAGTGGAAATAGAGTCAGCTTGCTGTGTCCGGTCACACAGGTGCCATGTTCAACTCAGAGCCTGCAAAGAGGGGCTGAGGACTTGTGCCTCTGCCCTGGGCTCTGGAAAATCGGTGTCTGTGGAACCCATCGTCCAGCCCAGGATCCAGCGTCGCAGAAGGGGATACGTGGAGGCAACACTCCACGTTCCCACCCGTTGATGGTAGTGGGAGATCGGTCCCAAAGGGAAACAGTCGCCCTCAAAAAATAACAAACCTTGAAAGGAAGTGCCTCCTACAGACACTAAGCTAAAACTGAGGCTGCCTGGCCAGGGGGTGTATACTGCAGAGGAGGAGCTATGCTTTTGCATCTCCTTAGTGTCCTCCTATGGATAGGCAGCATAACACCCATGGTCCTGTGTCCCCCAATGAGGCGTCAGAGAAAACTCGGAATGATCTCACATCAGCTCCTGTGGAGATGGCAGTCTGATGCCTGCTGCCTGGTCACACTGGTGCGGAGCGTGTATCAACTCAGAGCCTGCAAGAGGGGCTGAGGAAGTTTTCCATTTGCTCTGGGCTCTGGAAAAAAATCGGAATGATCTCACCTCAGCTCCTGTGGAGATGGCAATCCGATGCTTGCTGCCTGGTCACACTTGGTGCAGAACATGTATCAACTCAGAGCCTGCAAGAGGGGCTGAGGAAGTTTTCATCTGCTCTGGGAAAATCGGAATGATCTCACCTCAGCTCCTGTGGAGATGGCAGTCTGCTGCCTGGTCACACTTGGTGCAGAACATGTATCAACTCAGAGCCTGCAAGAGAAGCTAAGGAAGTTTTCATCTGCTCTGGGCTCTGGAAAATCAGTGCCATGAGACCTGTCGTCCAGTGAGTAACAGCTCAGGATCCAGCATCGCAGGAGGGGTACGGGGAGGCGACACTCCGCGTTCCCGCCTGTTGATGGTTTTGGGAAATCGGTCCCCAAAGGAAACAGTCGCCCTCTAACAACAAAAAATTCTTGCTGCAGTAGTCTGCAGAGATGTGCCTCCTATAGACACTAAGCTAAAAACTGAAGTAGCCTGGCTGGGCCAGAGGGTGTATACTGCAGGGGAGGAGCTAACATCTTTGCATCTACTTAGTGTCCTCCTATGGATAAGAAGCATAACACCCATGGTCCTGTGTCCCCCAATGAGGAGTCATGGTTTTCTAGCTAGTATAGTAAGACCGGAGATCTACTACTCTGACCTCCAGTCTGAATGAGAATCTGATTAACAATGGGCTATTTTTTTTTTTTTTTTCAGCAATGCCTTGCAGCGAAACAGTACGGATGCCAATGATGAATATTGATTAATTTATAAAAAAATATATATACAATGCCTTTCAGCTCAATACCTGGTCTCAATGATAAAGTAATCAATATTCATCACTGGCATCCACGTCTTTGCTCTAGAGCAAAAAAATAGGCCATTGTTCACCATGGATTCTACAAAGAGTTAATGTGAGCAAGGCTCGAGTCTGTGCTGTAATCTCTCAGCAATAACTGCACTGAATGTCAAGGCTCTGGTGTCAAGCATCGTACAATAATCTAATGAACGAACGCTGCCCATACATATAAAAAGCAGGATACCTAGTAAAGGAGTTTTTGTTACCTCATCTGAGGGCAGTATGATGTAGGGGCAGAGACAGATTCCAGCAATGTATCACTAAGGGATCATTCGAATGTCTCTTTTTTTACGTACACATACCTGAGGAAAAGTTTACTTTGAAATAATAAAAAAAAAGTAAACAACTGCTCAATCATATGAGATGCCTCGTTCTGAGTATTGATATACAACGAAACATTTTACTTTATTACAAAGTATGCGTCTTTATATCTATAACCTGCTCCTAATACTGATAGAATTACCTTGGATGCAGCCACCAGCTGAGCTGTACTGGCAGCAATCTCATGAGATCCGACAATCAGCTCCTCATACTTCCCTTTATGGAGCACCACTTTATCTGCAGACTCCCTGTAACAAAGCAAACAATCGTCGTGAACTAGATTATACTTACTTTATAAAGAAAAACTAGCTGTACTACCCGGCTTCGCCCGGGTTAATAACTGTTAACAAAATAGAATGTATTAACAAAAATTTATTCTGCACACAAAAAACACAAAACAAATAGATAGAAATGTAATTAAAAGGCAAAAACTAAGCTAATAGAAGCATTTCACAACATATATTTCAACACCACAAATATTCCACACAGATTTAACTAAATTGGCCAAGTAATGTGCTCCGCCTGTCTCTTTCCCCCCTGTCTGGTTTTTTTTTTGCCTGTCTCTTTGACCGCCTGTCTCTTTGCCCGCCTGCCTCTCTCTATCAGTCTCCCCAGCGACATCTTATTACTAGAGATGAGCGAACCGGTCGCGGTTCGGCTCGAGGTCGGTTCGCCGAACGGAGCTCCCGTTCGAGTTCGGTTCGTCGAACGTTCGACGAACCGAACTCGAACTGCATAGGAAACAATGGCAGGCAATCACAAACACACAAAAACACCTAGAAAACACCCTCAAAAGGTGTCCAAAAGGTGACAAACAACTCACAACACAACACAAACACATGGGAAAGTGACAAGGACAAATTCTCATGTGAAAACAAAACAGCGTTACGAGGAAAAAGAGGACGAGACACAGATATAGGCATGGCATGCCCTTCTAAAATCATGTAAAACACCGCAAGGTGACTCCAAGCAGAGTCTCCCTTTTTTCAAAAAAATTGGGCCAGACACCCCTTCAGTGGCAGCACTTGTGCCCCAGTTGTACACTTCACAGCTAGATTTGCATCAAGCACATTCAAAAATACGCCATACTTAACCGTCCCCAGGATGACACCGGGGTAGGTAGCAAAGTCTTTGCTGAACCATGACTTGTTCATCTTGGCTCCTTTTAAAAAACACAGCAAGCAAGGGTTACTCCAAGCGGAGTCTCCCTTTTTTCCAAAAATTGGGCCACACAGACACCCCATCAGTGGCAGCACTTGTGCCCTAGTTGCAAACAGGATGTTTTGATTTGCATCAAGCACATTTTAAATCCACAAGCATTTACTCTCCCCAGGATGACACAGGGGTAGTAAATTCCTTGTGGATCCATGACTTGTTCATTTTGATGAACGTTAGTCTGTCCACATTGTCACTGGACAGACGCGTGCGCTTATCTGTCAGCACACACCCAGCAGCACTGAAGACACGTTCAGAGACAACGCTGGCAGCTGGACACGACAAAATCTCCAAGGCGTAACTGGAGAGCTCTGGCCATTTTTCTAGATTTGAAGCCCAAAATGAGCAAGGCTCCATTTGCAAAGTCATGGCATCGATGTTCATTTGGAGATACTCCTGTATCATCCTCTCCAGCCGTTGACTTTGTGTCAGACTTGTTGTCTCTGGTGGCCTTGCAAAGGAGGGTCTAAAAAAATTATGAAAAGATTCCATAAAATTGCTATTACCAGCACCAGATACAGTCCTACTGGTACGGGTAGACTGTTGAAGATGACGAGACCGTCCCATGTTTGTCAAGTTACAACTGGGAGATTCACTCCCTGCACCTGCACGGTTGTTTGGTGGAAAAGCCGAGCTAAGATCGAGTAACAGCTTCTGCTGATACTCCTGCATACGTGCGTCCCTTTCTATGGCTGGAATTATGTCACAAAATTTGGACTGGTACCGGGGATCTAATAGTGTGGCAATCCAGTAGTCATCATCACTTCTAATTTTGACAATACGAGGGTCATGTTGGAGGTAGTGCAACAAGAAGGCACTCATGTGTCTTGCGCAGCCATGCGGACCAAGTCCACGCTGTGTTTGTGGCATAGAGGTGCTAACCGTTCTTTCTTCCTCTGATATCTCCCCCCAACCTCTTTCAACTGAAATTTGACCAAGGTCTCCCTCATCCGCTGAGTCTTCCATGTCCATGGACAGTTCGTCCTCCATTTCTTCATGTTCTCCTGCACCTTCCTCAACATTTCGCCTGCTACTATGCGCCCTTGTTGATCCCTGTCCCCCATGGTCCCATGCCTGCTGCGTTGGTGATGATGAACGTCTGGACCTTGGTGATGTTGTTGTCCCTTGCGCATATGAATCCTCCTGTAGTTCCTCCCCTTCCTGTTGTCCCACCCCCTGACTCCGAATAGTGTTTAGCGTGTGCTCCAGCATGTAAATGACTGGAATGGTCATGCTGATAATGGCATTGTCAGCGCTAAACATATTCGTCGCCATGTCGAAACTGTGCAGAAGGGTGCATAGGTCCTTGATCTGAGACCACTCCATCAGGGTGATCTGCCCCACCTCTGCATCTCGTTGGCCCAGGCTATACGTCATGACGTATTGCACCAGGGCTCGGCGTGCTGCCACAGTCGCTGTAACACGTGGAGAGTCGAATTCCAGCGTGTCGCCACATCGCATTTCAGGCGATGAACCGGCAGGCCGAAAGACTTCTGGAGCGATGTAAGTCGCTCAGCTGCGGCGGTTGAACGACGGAAGTGAGCAGACAGTTTTCGTGCCCTGGTCAGAAGGCCATCTAGGCCGGGATAGTGTGTTAAAAATTGCTGGACAACAAGGTTCAACACGTGAGCCATACAAGGCACGTGTGTCACCTTGCCCAGGCGAAGGGCCGCACCCAGGTTTGCAGCATTGTCGCACACGGCCTTACCAGGCTGCAGGTTGAGTGGAGACAACCATTAAACTCGGACCGCAGAGCTGACCACAACTCCTCAGCTGTGTGACTCCTATTCCCAAGACATGTCAAGCTAAAGACCGCCTGATGCCGTTGCGCTCTGCTGCCAGCATAGTAATGAGGGGTGCGTGATTCATTCTGCGCAGTGAGAACGCTGGTGGCATGACCAGGCAGGCTTGGGGCGGAGGTGGAGGACCCAGATGAGGTGGAGGAGGCAGAAGCAGTGGCGGAACTTGGACAGACAGAGGATTGACACACAAGTCGTGGGGATGGCAAGACTTGTGCAGCAGACCCTTCACCATCTATCACCATAGTTACCCAGTGCCCAGTCAGCGACATGTAACGTCCCTGTCCATGCTTACTGGTCCAAGTATCGGTGGTGAAATGCACCCGTTCACACACAGAGTTTCTCAAGGAAGCGGTGATGTTGTGTGCGACATGCTGGTGTAGCGCGGGCACACCTTTCTTAGAGAAGTAGTGGCGACTAGGCATCTGGTACTGGGGCACAGCGACAGACATAAGGTCTCTAAAATCCTGTGTGTCCACTAGGCGGAAAGGCGGCATTTCGGTAGCCAAGAGCTGACAGAGGCATAGAGTCAACCTCTTAGCTTTGTCATGGGCCGCAGGAAATGGCCTTTTATTTGACCACATCTGAGGGACAGAGATCTGGCTGCTGTGTGTAGACTGTGTTGAGTAGGGTGTCCCTGGAAAAATGCAGGTTTGTGAGGAAAGTGCAGGCGGAGACATGATGTTGCCTTCATCCAACGTTGGTGCTATCGATGTCTGAGAGAGCTGTACACACTCACTTGTTTCCCCTTCCAAACCAACTGACGACCTTACAAGCAAACTGCCTGTTGCGGTTACAGTGGTGGAAGTTGTGCGTGGAAAACCAGGTGTGACAGCTGTCCCCACAGTCCTAGAAGATGAAGAGTGCGCGGATGCACTGGAAGGGGCAGGCCGTGGATGGTTCGCTCCCCTAGGCCGCATTGCAGCACGGTGAGCTTCCCACCGGGACCTATGATATTTATTCATGTGACGATTCATGGAAGAAGTTGTCAAACTGCTGAGGTTTTGACCTCTACTAACAGAATCACGACAAATTTTACACATCACATAATTTGGGCGATCTTTTTCTATGTCAAAAAAGGACCAGGCTAGGCAAGGCTTAGAGGGCATGCGACCTGCTGAGCCCCCCCGACTAGTGCTCAGAGGCAGAGTGGTGGCTGATGATGCAGTTGTAGACGTGCTACCAGTGCTCCGACTCTGTCCAGGAAGGCGCAAGGTAACTTCATCGTCGGTTGCATCCTCCTCCACCGCCTCTGTTGACCTCCTCGAGTGCCTGACTGGGGGTTGACAGTAGGTGGGATCTAGAACTTCATCAATTGCTGTGTTTGCACTCCCCTCCCCCTCAGACCGAGCCTCTTCTTGCCCTGACCGAATATTTAAGTTGTCATCCCAATCTGGTATCTGCGTCTCATCGTCATCAGTATGTTCCTCATTGTCTATAACAACAGGTGTTACAGTTTGTGAATAAGGGTAAACATTATGCTCAGAAACTTGGTCCTCACGGCCTGAATCAGAGTCACAAAGGTTCTGGGCATCACTGCAGACCATTTCCTGGTCTGTACTCACTGTAGCTTGGGAGCAGACCTCTGGTTCCCAGGCTATAGTGTGACTGAACAGCTCTGCAGACTCAGCCATCTCAGTTCCACCATACTGTGCAGGGCTGATGGAGACTTCAGAGCTGGGAGAAAGCAAGTTTGATTGGGATGACAACTCAGAGGACTGGTGTTTTTTGGATGCGGTAGTTGAGGTGGCTGAGAGGGCACTTGTTGGACCACTTGAGATCCATTCAAGCATTTTCCTTTTTTGGCCATCATCTACCTTTGTTCCTGTTGTTCGTGTCCGTAAAAAAGGGAGCACATCGGATTGTCCACGGTAAGTAGTAGACATCTTACTTTTGCTGGTAGATGGTCTATCTTCAGCAGATGATAATGGAGCTTTGCCACCTTCCCCACGGACAAACCCTTTTTCTCCATCGTTTCATTGGGGGACACAGGACCATGGGTTATGCTGCTGTCACTAGGAGGCTGACACTAAGTAAACAGAAAAAGTTAGCTCCTCCCCAGCAGTATAACCCCTGAGCCAGAGGCGGACTCAATCAGTTTTTTGCTTAGTGTCGTAGGAGGCTGATGTGGGCCGACTGGGCCCTCTTCAGCCACTTGATTTTTTGCGTATATTTTTTCTTTTTTCTCGGCGACGCTCGTCGCTCTCATCTGTTGGAATTTTCTTTTTCTGCAGGTATCGTTTTCTCTACCTCAGCCCTCGCAGCCTGTGTGGGTACCACTCCCCTGGGTCGCAGAAGCTTGAGTTGTCGGGCCCTCTCCCCCGTCCAATTCCACGGTACCACTCCCGGGTTGGCACGCTGGGCTAATCCTTCCTGGGCACCTCCTATTCACCCTGCGGTATCACCCCAAAGGGTGCAAGGGACATACAGCAGGGACTGGACCTCACAGCGCGTCTGGATGATGATGGGGCCCGCAGCGCTGCTTCACTACAGGGGCTCCCTGCCCCCACCGGGTCCACCTCCCTGCCTGCCTGCCTGCCTGCCTGCCTCATCCTTCTGCGGTCCGCAGCCGGCACACTGGCAGAGGCTACGCCGCCGACCAGGTAGGACACCCCCTCCTACCTTCTCCCAGGCGGTTACAAAATATAGGCCCCGGTCCGGGCCTACTCACCGGGCGCCCCGGCCACGTCCTCTCCCAGCGCTGGAATCCACCCTGACGGCCGGTGCACGGATGTCGCTGCCGCGCCGCCACCCCCACAGGTAGAACCGCCGGTTTCTACATAACCCGGCGCTGGCTGCTTCTTTTTAGGCTCCGGCCTGGGCCGCATCGGGCGACAGAGCGCACGCACTGCCGCCGGTCTTCGCAGCTGCGCTGCAGCCACCGGGCAGCCGGCCGGTACCCTCCATGCTCCGGCGCCTTCAAAATTTAGGCCCCGGCTTCGGCCTTGTCCCCGGCGTCCTAGGCCCGCCTCCTGCCGCAGCGCGATTGGCCGCCGGCCGCTCGGTCTACACCCTCGCCCCAGGCATCACAGGAGGGGGCGGTGGAGGTTTTTTTCCCGCTCTCCTCGGCCCCCCCCCCCCCCCCCAGCATCCATTTGAAAAAAAAAAAAAAAAAAAAAAAAAGTGACTGATTATAGCAGTCTCCCTAGTCTGCGGATTGCTGAGGCTACAGCAACCCTCATATGGAGGAAAAGTAGCCAACATTAGCCACGTTCTCTGAACGGTAGTGGTTGTTTTCTGTTTCTTTTGTCATGGGCTCAGTTTACTTCAATATGTAAAGGTAGACATACATGTATATATATGTATATTAACTCTTACGGGCACAATACAGGTTGAGAATTTAATTAAAAATTATGGGATTTGTTTGATTCAATGGGAATTTTTTCTGCATTTTTTCTGCAGCATAATGTCTGAACCTGTTTTTTCTTGGATCATGACTCATTGTTTGAGATCCTGCAGGTGCTTTTTTATGTACATATATATATATATATATAGATATAGGTATATTAACTCTAACGAGCTCTTATTCGGGTTCTTGGTTTGCATAAGAGGTACAGTGGGTTTAGGGCTGTTCTCTCAGTTATGAATTCCCCCGAACGTTGTCATTAGTACTTCCAGCTTCCGCGGGCCCTGGCACTGCACGCACCGGTATCCCGCACCGGCAGGCGGGTTGGCGCCCTCTCTCTCTCTCAGTCCCCGCTTACCCGTGCTGACGTCCCTGGGGTGAGTGCGCATGCGCTGCGCCCCCGGGCTGTCGCTCTGCCCTAACCATCCGCAAGACTGGCGCATTCCCCCCGGTGAGTTGGGTCCCGTACTAAGGATCCTTTCCTCTGCCCAAGGCGGACCCGCCAGGTCTCGTCTTCTGCGCCCCCAAGGTTCACCTTACTCCCCAGGTCCAGACTGCCTCTCCTCTAGTAGTCTTTCGACCTCTCGGGAATGGCCCAGGCGTTTCCACCTCTGCTGGACTTCGAGCAGGAGTACCGGGATGTTTGGCACATGACTAATAGCCGGGTAAGGATAGTGAGTCAAGCCTTAAAGGGACGAACAGTCCTTCTCTACGTGCACGCACCGGGGGAGGTGAGTCCCGTACCAGGGACCTCACCCGCTGCTCGAAGCGTACCCGCCAGGTCTCGCCTTCGGCGCCTCCCCCTGGTTTTTCCTTCATTCCCAGGTCCAAGCTCCCGATCGTCCAGAAGCTTTCCGACCTCTCTGGGGATGACCCAGACGTACCACCTCTGCTGGATTCCGAGCAAGCGCCGAGGTTCGGCGCATGACGGTTAGCCTGGAAGATACGGTGAGTCAGGCCATATGGCCACGGATAGTTCTCTTCTCCTCTCTGAGCACACAGGTCTCCGTTAAGACCTTTCTAGAGGACCCATGATGTTTGTCAGTGGACATCCAATAGTTCGCAGAGCTACTGCTCCTTCACAGACATCAGCCAGACTGGACGTTACCAGCGGTAAGTCTTGTTATTGTCTTTATTCATTCTCCAAGGGGCCCCGGAGAGAAGTGGCATGCCCCCCTGCGATCGACTCGCCAGGTTGCCTCTTGGCTTATCATCCCTAAGGTGACGTCTCTCAGGGACTGCACGGTCTCCCTACGCAGAGGACTACATTCCATCTCTGCCGATCAGAACTGGTTGACATCTTCGGTAAGTTCCTTCTCATCATAGCCCTGGCACTTTAACAGCCTCACGGTCTGAGCCTATAGCAGCAGTGTGACCACACGTCGAGGCCTCTGCCTCAGGAGCTGGATCGCGGAGGCGACATCTAGAGAGTCGCTGACCTTCCTTCCACCTTTAGGTGAACGTCCCTTCGGACATAGGTTAGTCCAGTGGATCCCCTAGACTACGTGAGGGTAGTGGACATCTCTCCATAGGCTACGCGAGGGAAGGGCACATCTCTTCCCAGCATCGGCACAGACGCTCAGGATCGTCGCCTTCACCGCTCGGCTCCTGTCCGTTCGAGCCGCAACCGTCAGGGCGCCGCTATTTCTCATCGTCATTTCTCGCTACTAGGGCAGCTGTTCCACCGGTTGGAGTCCCTTCAGATCCCGGCCCGGTAGATCGTCCCCTTAGGCATGTTTTTCGAGACCGCCATAGGGAACTTACTCTTCACGCTGGAGTAGTTTTTCCTTCCCCGCACCAAGTTGGGTTCGATAGGTTAGTCCGCAGCGGCTGGGGGAGGTGATAGCGGTGGTACACTTACCGGTGTTCATCCTTGCCCTTTCCCTTCCTAGTGGACCAGCTTTCGTGTCCGGTCCCTGGGAAGATCCCCTCTCCGTCTCCTCTGGGGAATAGCATCAGCCATTACCAGTCTCCTATGCTAGGGTGGGCTTGTCCACTTTTCCACAGCACGATCCCGAGGAACACCCCCTATGTGTGGTCTCCCCTTCAGCATTCCAGGATTTCAGATCCATCCGGTTAGACTGGTTACGTTTTCTTCACTGGGGCGAGGTTGTTCCGGTCAGGTTCCAGTCGGACCATGCCACAGCGGTGGCGTGCATCATCCACCAGGGAGACGCAGGAAGTGTCGTGCAAAAGGAAGACGTCAGGAAGATCTTGCTCTGGGCCGGATCTCGCGCTCTCTAATCTCAGCAGTTCACATCCCTACCGTGGACGTTTGGACGGCCGTTTTTTCTTAGCAGGAGGGGCCTCGCCTAGGCAGAATGGCTCCTCAACCGGGTAGTCTCCAGCCAGATCTACGACGAGGGAAGACCTCCAGTCGTGGTCCTATTTGCCACCCGATCCAGCTTCTAGTCAGGTGACGACGCCCTCGCCCGGCTGTGAGGCCGGTTCATTTTTTTTTCATTTCTTGGGCATCTGCCTACGGCTTCCCATGATCTCGAGCTCCTCAAGAGGGACCGAGGCAGAGGGTGGCTATGGAGGGGTCCAGGCGAGCATAGTTCACAGAAGTCACTCAATCCAATCGCAGAGGCCCTGGGGCGCTTTCCAGACCGTCCAGTTCTTCCGTGTCGAGCCCTCTCTGCCACCAGGACTTAGAAGCCCTAAGTTTCCCGACCTTAAGAGCGGATCCCGGGTTCTTGCTCGCACAGGCCGGTTGACAAGAAAGATGCAGACAATGTTGGAGACCGGGGAGCTGGTTCCCTCGAAAATGTATTACCACACGTGTGGCATTCCTCCGGGGGGTAAAGAGCACATTTTCTTTCCTCTCTCTTTCTCGCTCCTTTCCTGCACTACTGCCATGCTGACAGTCAGATCGGGATGCGGCTTTCTAGCGCGTTCCTCTAGGGGCCTGGTGTCGACGCGGTCATTTCAGTTCAGAGGCTTATCACTTCTCGTCCCACGACCAGGGTGTTTCACGCAGAGAAGCGTCCATCTAGTCCACTAGTGACGTGGGACCTTAATCTAGCGATGGGTTCACCTCACGACTCTCGGTTTGAGCTTTTCCGAGGGCTTCTTACTCCCACATGTTTGGATAGGTGGGCTCCTCGTGACCGTCTCCTTGTCTCAAGGGGCATCAGGGCGGACAGCTCTCTCTTGTTGCCTTTGTTCCCCCCTTTTTTCCAGGTCCTCCAGTAGGGCAAATGAGGTGCCCCAGCCACTACCCTCCCTTCGGTCCAAGGCAGCCCGCCTTCCTTCCAGATAAGGTGTTTGGGGTTTCGGGTTCGGTTCTAGTACCTTCTCTCAGCCTGAAAAGAGCCTAGTCCGTTCCTGAACGGGTACGAGCCCTCAGTAGGTGTGCCCTTAGGACCGCACTTTTCGGTCTACTCCGACAGTCAGTTCATCTTTTCAGGACAGTTCCTCTTGTCATCCGGTCCCAGGAGGCGCATGCTGGCGCCCAGGGCTAAGATTTCCATAGGGATCCTTCCGTCATAGGTGAAGCCTATCGCATGGAAAACGGACCTCCGCCGTTTTTTTCTACCGTCCAAGGAGAGTCTCTTGGATGATTGGACTACAGACGTTGACGGACCAAGGTCTGCCGGGCCTCCTACTGGTCTAGTAGGCAGTCCTTTACTAGTTCCTATCAGGTCACACCCAAGCTTTGGCAGTGGCCAGTCTTGCCGTTATCTTTGCGGGCGGCAGTAGCACACCGGTAACCAGGTAGGTAATTGTAGGTCCGGGTCGAGCCCGACTGGAGGTAGCGGTTTCCTACCGATCTCCGATGAGGGTTCTCTTCCCACCCAGGGACTGCTTTTGGACATCACATGGTCCTGTGTCCCCCAATGAAACGATGGAGAAAGATAGATTTTTGTGTACTCACCGTAAAATCTCTTTCTCTGAGTCTTCATTGGGGGACACAGCACCCACCCTGCTTGTGTTTTTTGGGTTACATTTTACCGGTCTGTTGCCTCAGTGGCCTTATTCCCAGGCCATTGGTCGCACGTCTATTTAGTTATAGTTTTTCCTTGTCTTATTCAGGATTGTTTGGTTCTCCTCCTACTGCTTGTGCACTAAACTGATTGAGTCCGCCTCTGGCTCAGGGGTTATACTGCTGGGGAGGAGCTAACTTTTTCTGTTTACTTAGTGTCAGCCTCCTAGTGACAGCAGCATAACCCATGGTCCTGTGTCCCCCAATGAAGACTCAGAGAAAGAGATTTTACGGTGAGTACACAAAAATCTATCTTTTTCCTTTTCCACCAGCATCTGTCATTTTGCCACTCATGTTGATTGCGACAAGATTGTGCACTGAAAATGTGGTAGTAAAAATTGAGAGGTGGTGTAGATTGCAGCGGTGGTCTAGCTTTATTAACAGCAGAATAATAAAGAATAAATATCCCTGACAATGCAACTACGGCCCTTAAACTGGCAGCATAAATTGCTAGTATAATGGCTTAGTTATAATGAGTTTGAGTGTGCAATGCAGGCAGACGTGCTGCAAATATCTTTGCACTAGTGGGACTATACAGAAGTCCAATAGCCACGTTTAGGATGCCACTAGGTTCACTCAGTGTTTGCTAGTATAATGGCTTAGTAACAATGAGTTGGAGTGTGCAAAGGGCAGGAGGGTACAGTGGCAGGGTTGTGGGTCTCTGGGTAGAGGAAAGGAAGCCTGCCTTTCTATCCCTCCTAATGGGGAAATGCAGCGAGGAAATCCCTGACCTTAGCTACACAGACTCTGTCATCTTGTGTAGCTGTTAAACTCTGTTTTCAGGACCTGTCACCTATGGCTCTGACCCTGCTGGTATGAGCCCTTAAAAGGACTGATAGAAAGTGCTATCCCTAAGCTGTCCAGCGCCGTGTATGGAGCGTAATACAGCTGTATCGGCAATAGGAGCTGCGCCAGTGATGTCTGACACCAAGGACGCAGAAGAGATAATGGCGTCCGGACGGGCAGATACTCGTTTTTATAATGCAGGGACATGTGACATGGACATCCTATCACACATGCCGTTGCTTCTCTGGCTAAAAGTCCACTTAGCTGTGTGTGTGTCTGGGATTGGCTGACATGCTGGCCCTCCCCACTACACGTGCGCGCTTAGGGAAGGAAGACAAGGAAAAAAAAAAAAAAATGGCGATCGCCATTATACATACAGCAGTGATCTGAATGCGCTGTTCCCGCACACTATACACTGAAATGTCATAATAGTGAGAGTCACAGAGTGACTTACACTATTACAGCGGAAAGCCAGCTAGGAATTAGCTGTTTTTTTTGCTGCTAGAACCGTTCTCGAACGTATCTAGAACTATCGAGCTTTTGCAAAAAAGCTCGAGTTCTAGTTCGATCTAGAAGAGCCCCCAAAATCACTCGAGCCGCGAACTGGAGAACCACGAACCGCGCTTAACTCTACTTATTACCTCACATATAAGCTTCTTATACTATGAATGTCTTTTGTTCCTATAGCAACCAATCACAGGTCCTACTAATAACCTGTAGTTCCAGGCTCCATTTACTTTAATGGAGCCATGTTTTTTTGGAGATTAACTGTAAAGCGCGGGCTTACATTTTCCTGTCAAAACAGTCTACGACGTTCCCTGAGTCACATGAGATGTCTGTGCAAAATTTCGTGATTGTAAATGCGACGGTGTGGATACACTTTTCGTTTCACTTTTTCCCCCATTATGTAGATAGGGGCAAAATTGATTGGTAAATTGGAACGCGCGGGGTTAAAATTTCACCTCAACATAGCCTATGACGCTCTCGGGGTCCAGACGTGTGAGTGTGCAAAATTTTGTGGCTGTAGCTGCGACGGTGCAGATGCCAATCCCAGGGAGAGAGAGAGAGACACACACACACACACACACAGCTTTATATATTAGATAACAGACATCAATCAGCAATAACTGAAGACGGATTTGCATGTACAGTGGAACCTTGCTTAACGAGAACAATCCGTTCTGGGACTGTGCTTGTTAACCAAGTTACTCGTTCAGCAGAGCAAGATTTCCCATAGGAAGTCATTGCAATGCAGACAATTCGTTCCACAACTAGTTAAATGTCCCATCCTGGTCCCCTATTCTGTCATTGCACAAACGCACACACAAACGCACACACAAACGCGCACACACAAACGCACACACATTATATGCTCACCTCACCTTCCGTTCCATCGTCAGTCTCCTGGGTCTTGCTGTTCTCCGGTGCGGGCCGTGTATCGAGTTACCATAACGACAAGGGAGGAACATCCTGCCAGAGCGCTGACGTAAAAGGCAGAGCCGCTTGCCTCTGATTGGCCAGTGCGCTGCCTTTGAGTAGCGGTGACAGGAACCAGGAAGTCGCTATGGTGACCGATGCACAGCCTGGAGTGGAGTGGAGCGGTGAACTACAGGACCCAGGAGGCCGGTGATGAAACGGAAGGTACACATATTATATGCTCACCTTACCATCCGTTCCACCGCCGGCCTCATGGTACTTTTAGTTCGCCGTGAGCACATCACAATGTACCCAGGAACTACAAGAACCATGAGGCCGGCGGTGGAACGGAAGGTAAGGTGAGTAGAATACTGTATGCGTGTGCTTGTGCATACATGTGTGTGTGTTTGTGCGGACTGCAAGTGTGGGTCAGAGCGCAGTGGATGGACAGAACCGTAAGTGTGTGAGGTGAGGATTTTGCTTGCACAGCAAAGCTTTCTCGTAAACCGGGTTACAAATTTACAGAAAGCTTTGCTTGTTAAGCGAAATTCTCGTTAAGTGGGTTACTGGTTAAGCGAGGTTCCACTATACTAAAGAACCATTTATATTTAATACATCAAAATAATAAGAAGACTGAGATTACACGAGTTGGGTGGCTCCCCAGCCCACAGCCTTGGATGCGGAGATCAGACCTTCTGTCCAGCGGGAGTTCTTGGCATAGAATTCTTGAGTGCTAGCTGCTCCCTGTAAAACAGTTAACAAATTATTATTTTTTTTTTTTTAAATCAGAATTCCATCAAGACATTCTTTTCAGAATCATACTGTAATGAAACAACTGTGTTTACAAGAGAATGATCCTGTAGAAGTGTAAAAACAAGCATTGATCCGGTGGTATACTGCACATCAGCATTTCCTCTAAATGTAGAGCTGACAATTTATTGACCACATAAAAAGGGGAAAATCCATTATGCTGGCCTCAAATACAAGAATAGATAATAAATTACCGCACTAATGGCAAGACATAGGATATGGCAGTTTTGGAGTAGTGAAAAAGTATTTGCAATCCAAATAATGAAATCAAAGAAGTACAGGTAAGTCACTAGTAGAAGACATAACATACCGTATGTTTTCTTAAAAATACAGAGATGAGATAAGGAAACAAAAATTCAGCTCACCCAGGTCAATGTAGACTCCAATAAGGAACAGGTGCTCGGAGATGGCCGGCCCGGCCAGAGAAATCCAGAGAAAAAGAGTTAATCCAACACTCGTGTTCAAAGTATAAAACTTGACTTTTATTCACATTCTGATAAAAAATACGGTGTGAATCACATCCAAGATATAAAAATCCCCATAGGAGATAAAATGAAAAGCGATGATGGAACGCGTTTCGAGCTAACAAGCTCTCCGTCCCAATCCATGTGGATTTGAAAGACAAATTAATTTTTAAAGCCAAAAAATTGATTTGTCAAAAGATTTTTTGGCTTTAAAAATTCATTTGTCTTTCAAATCCACATGGATTGGGACTAAGAGCTTGTTAGCTCGAAACGCGTTCCATCATCGCTTTTCATTTTATCTCCTATGGGGATTTTTATATCTTGGATGTAATTCCCACCGTATTTTTTTTATCAGAATGTGAATAAAAGTCAAGTTTTATACTTTGAACACGAGAGATGAGAAGTCTACTTGATCCAGTTACGTGTAATGAATATTTTGACCACTGCCCAGTGTCAGATCTCAACATTAGGGGCTTCCCAACTACACTCATCTGCTCTTGAGTGTCCGCTTTAGAGGCCACTAGTTGGAGACTTCAGTAGTCAGTCAGGAGCAGCGGTGAAAAGATGTCAACAGCTGCCTTTAAAGAAAGGATATGGACACCTTTTGAGTAGAGAGAAGTAAATCGCTCCACAAATTCTAATTTTGGCATGAGGAAGAATTGTCGATATAGGATGCAGCGCTGGTAAAATAAAATGCACCACCACTAAAGTTACATTTAATCTATGCTGCCCTCTGCGAGCTGCTTCTTCCAGCCGTGTCGTCCCATACCAACAATTCTTCCTCAGCTCCATGTCCAGAAGATCTCTCCCTGCAAATGAGCTGCAGCAGCTGAATTTTCTTGATTGCATTGCAGTTGTGCCATATGACAAATTAATAAGGAGAGGACATCTCTTAGGCCCGTTTCACACATCCGATGCGGCACGCATGCAGTACAGTACATTCATTTACAGTGGAAGTGCGACACCATGCGGACAAATGCAGTTGTGCATGAAGCACACAACCGCACGGTGTCACGCTTCCACTGTAAATGAATGTACCGAATGTGTGAAACTTGCCTTAAGATCTTCAACCTACATTGCAATATGGCTTAATGTGTGTGTTGTATTCTCTTAAGCCTCTTCAAAAACTCAAATTCAGCATCGTTACTCAAAATTGTATGGGAAATTCAATGTGCATCAAATTGATGCAAATTGAAAGAGTCTCAATTGTATGAAAAGAAAGCAATTTATTACTTCCTAACTCAAAAGCATAATAAATGGATGGACTGAGAACGGAAAACAAAGTAAATATTCATACTCCCCTAGCCATTCGACTATTCCTGCAGCTCCCTGCTCTGCTGGTCCTCTACTGGCTCCCTGAGCCGCCACCCTCTGCTACAGTCTCAGGCTCCTCTTCACTTGTCCTGGCTAGGCCTCAATGCCCACTCTGATATTATGATGAAAAAAGCCACGTCAGCACATCAGAACACACGTCAAGGCCTATCTGGCACCGCAATTGCTAGATGAGTGACTAAAGGGGGACTAGCACTGAAGTGAGACCAAAAGAAGCAAGCAGACGACCAAACGTTAGCAGCAGGGAGAGATGAGAGACTAGACAAGCATGATTAAAAAAAAAAAAAAAACAACAAAAAAAAAAACAAAAACAAAAAACAAAAACTTCCCAGCCCACATGAATCCAAGGGGGAAGGAAAAAAAAAAAAAAAAAAAAGTTAAAACTACTTTATGGCCATATCGAATGTCACCCTTGATTTGGTTATAAATCAGCCTAAAGCCCTGTGCGCACACAGCGTTTTTTGCTGCAGAATTGGTGCAGTTTTTGTTCATAAGCTTCCTGCAGTCCTTCCCCAGCAAAGTCGATGAAAAGAAGGGAATTTTGTTTACTTACCGTAAATTCCTTTTCTTCTAGCTCCAATTGGGAGACCCAGACAATTGGGTGTATAGCTACTGCCTCCGGAGGCCGCACAAAGTACTACACTTAAAAGTGTAAGGCCCCTCCCCTTCTGGCTATACACCCCCCCGTGGGAGCACGGGTCCCTCAGTTTTAGTGCAAAAGCAAGAAGGAGGAAAGCCAATAACTGTTTCAAAAACAAATTCAATCCGATAAACAATATCGGAGAACGTAACTTATCAACATGAACAACATGTGCACCCGAAAAACAAATACCCTCAGAAAAAACAGGGCGGGTGCTGGGTCTCCCAATTGGAGCTAGAAGAAAAGGAATTTACGGTAAGTAAACAAAATTCCCTTCTTTTTCGCTCCTAATTGGGAGACCCAGACAATTGGGACGTCCAAAAGCAGTCCCTGGGTGGGTAAAAGAATACCTCACGATCGGGCTGTCAGGCAGCCCTTTCTTACAGGTGGGCCACCGCCGCCTGCAGGACTTGTCTACCTAGGCTGGCATCCGCCGAAGCGTAGGTATGCACCTGATAATGCTTGGTGAAAGTGTGCAGACTCGACCAGGTAGCCGCCTGGCACACCTGCTGAGCCGTAGCCTGATGCCGTAATGCCCAGGACGCACCCACGGCTCTGGTAGAATGGGCCTTCAGTCCAGAAGGAGTCGGAAGCCCAGCAGAACGGTAGGCGTGAAGAATTGGTTCCTTGATCCACCGCGCAAGGGTGGATTTGGAAGCTTGCGACCCTTTATGCTGACCAGCGACCAGGATAAAGAGTGCATCCGAACGGCGCAGAGGCGCCGTGCGGGAAATGTAGATCCTGAGTGCTCTCACCAGGTCCAACAGATGCAAACCCTTTTCAAATTGGTGAACTGGATGCGGACACAAAGATGGTAAAGTGATATCCTGATTGAGATGAAAGGAAGATACCACCTTGGGAAGAAACTCTGGAATTGGACGCAGTACTACCTTGTCTTGGTGAAACACCAGGAAGGGAGATTTGCAAGATAACGCCGCCAGCTCTGACACTCTCCGAAGAGACGTGACCGCCACCAGAAAAGCCACTTTCTGTGAAAGCCGAGAAAAGGAAATCTCCTTCATAGGCTCGAAAGGTGGCTTCTGGAGAGCAATTAGAACCTTGTTCAGATCCCAGGGTTCCAATGGCCGCTTGTAAGGGGGAACGATATGACAAACCCCTTGCAGGAACGTGCGTACCTTAGGAAGTCACGCCAGGCGCTTCTGAAAGAATACGGATAGCGCAGAGACTTGTCCTTTAAGGGAGCTAAGCGACAAACCTTTTTCCAACCCAGACTGCAGGAAGGAAAGAAAAATCGGCAATGCAAATGGCCAGGGAGAAACTCCCTGAGCAGAGCACCAAGATAAGAATATCTTCCACGTTCTGTGGTAGATCTTGGCGGAGGATGGTTTCCTAGCCTGTCTCATGGTGGCAACAACATCATGAGATAAACCTGAGGTCCCTAGGATCCAGGACTCAATGGCCACACAGTCAGGTTCAGGGCCGCAGAATTCAGATGGAAAAACGGCCCTTGAGACAGCAAGTCTGGACGGCCTGGTAGCGCCCACGGTTGTCCTACCGTGAGATGCCACAGATCCGGGTACCACGACCTCCTTGGCCAGTCTGGAGCGACGAGAATGGCGCAACGGCAGTCGGACCTGATTTTGCGGAGCACTCTGGGCAACAATGCCAGAGGTGGGAACACATAAGGTAGTCGGAACTGCGACCAATCCTGAACTAAGGCGTCTGCCGCCAGAGCTCGGTGATCGTGAGACCGTGCCATGAAAACCGGGACCTTGTTGTTGTGCCGTGACGCCATCAGGTCGACGTCCGGCATCCCCCAGCGGCGACAGATCTCCTGAAACACGTCCGGGTGAAGGGACCATTCCCCTGCGTCCATGCCCTGGCGACTGAGAAAGTCTGCTTCCCAGTTTTCCACGCCTGGGATGTGAACTGCGGATATGGTGGATGCTGTGTTTTCCACCCACGTCAGAATCCGCCGGACTTCTTGAAAGGCTTGTCGACTGTGTGTTCCCCCTTGGTGGTTGATGTACGCCACCGCTGTGGAATTGTCCGACTGAATCCGGATCTGCTTGCCCTCCAGCCACTGTTGGAAGGCTCGCAGAGCAAGATAGACTGCTCTGATTTCCAGAACATTGATCTGAAGGGTGGACTCTCTCTGAGTCCACGTACCCTGAGCCCTGTGGTGAAGAAACACTGCTCCCCACCCTGATAGGCTCGCATCTGTCGTGACCACCGCCCAGGATGGGGGTAGGAACGACTTTCCTTTTGACAATGAGGTGGGAAGAAGCCACCATCGGAGAGAGTCCTTGGTTGCCTGAGAGAGGGAGACATCCCTGTCGAGGGACGTCGACTTCCCGTCCCATTGGCAGAGAATGTCCCATTGTAGAGGGCGCAGATGAAACTGCGCGAAAGGGACTGCTTCCATTGCTGCCACCATCTTCCCTAGGAAATGCATGAGGCGCCTCAAGGAGTGGGACTGGTTCTGCAGGAGAGATTGCACCCCTGTCTGCAGAGAGCACTGCTTGTCCAGTGGAAGCTTCACTATCGCTGAGAGAGTATGAAACTCCATGCCAAGATATGTTAGTGATTGGGTCGGGGTTAGATTTGACTTTGAAAAGTTGATAATCCACCCGAAACTCGGGAGAGTCTTCAGTGCCACGTTCAGACTGTGTTGGCATGCCTCTTGAGAGGGTGCCTTTATAAGTAGATCATCCAAATACGGGATCACGGAGTGACCCTGCGAGTGCAGGACAGCTACTACTGCTGCCATGACCTTGGTGAAGACCCGAGGGGCTGTTGCCAGCCCGAAAGGTAACGCTACGAACTGCAGGTGTTCGCTTTCTATAACGAAGCGTAGAAAACGCCGATGCTCTGGCGCAATCGGCACGTGAAGATAAGCATCTTTGATGTCTATTGATGCTAAGAAATCTCCTTGAGACATTGAGGCTATGACGGAGCGTAGAGATTCCATCCGGAACCTCCTGGTTTTTACGTGTTTGTTGAGCAACTTTAGATCCAGGACGGGCCGAAAGGACCCGTCCTTCTTTGGCACCACAAACAGATTGGAGTAAAAACCGTGACCTTGTTCCTGAAGAGGAACGGAAGTCACCACTCCTTCCGCCTTTAGAGCGGCCACCGCCTGCAGCAGAGCATCGGCTCGGTCGGGCGGTGGGGAAGTTCTGAAGAAACGAGTTGGCGGACGAGAGCTGAACTCTATCCTGTACCCGTGAGACAGAATGTCCGTCACCCAACGGTCTTTGACCTGTGACAGCCAAATGCCGCCAAAGCGGGAGAGCCTGCCACCGACCGAGGATGCGGAGAGAGGAGGCTGAAAGTCATGAGGAAGCCGTCTTGGTAACGGTTCTTCCTGCTGTCTTTTTTGGGCGTGACTGAGTCCGCCAAGAATCTGAGCCTCTCTGATCCTTTTGAGTCCTTTTGGACGAGGAGAATTGGGACCTGCCTGAGCCTCGAAAGGACCGAAAACCAGACTGACCCCTCCTTTGTTGGGGCTTGTTTTGTCTGTGTTGAGGTAAGGATGAGTCCTTACCCTTGGAGTGTTTAATGATTTCATCCAAACGCTCCCCAAACAATCGGTCACGAGAAAAAGGCAAACTGGTTAAGCACTTCTTGGAAGCAGAATCTGCTTTCCATTCTCTCAACCACAGGGCTCTGCGCAAAACCACGGAGTTGGCTGACGCCACCGCCGTACGGCTCGTAGAGTCCAGGACAGCATTAATCGCGTAAGACGCGAATGCAGACATTTGAGAGGTCAATGGTGCCACCTGCGGGGCAGATGTACGTGTGACCGAGTCGACTTGTATAAGCCCAGCTGAAATAGCTTGGAGTGCCCATACGGCTGCGAAAGCTGGCGCCAACGACGCTCCAATAGCTTCATAGATGGATTTCAGCCAGAGCTCCATCTGCCTGTCAGTGGCATCTTTAAGTGCCGCTCCATCTTCTACTGCAACTAAGGATCTAGCTGCAAGCCTGGAGATTGGAGGGTCCACCTTGGGACACTGGGTCCAACCCTTGACCACGTCAGGGGGAAAAGGATAGCGTGTATCTTTAAGTCGTTTAGAAAACCGCTTCTCAGGATAAGCGTGGTGTTTCTGGATTGCATCTCTAAAGTCAGAGTGGTCCAGAAAAGTGCTTAATTTACGCTTGGGATATCTGAAATGGAATTTCCCCTGCTGTGAAGCTGCCTCCTCCTCAGTAGGAGCTGGCGGAGAAATATCTAACATCCTATTGATGGACGCTATAAGATCATTCACTATGGCGTCACCATCCGGTGTATCCAGATTGAGAGCGGACCCAGGATCAGAATCTTGATCAGTTACATCCGCCTCATCACCCATAGATTCGTCCCGCTGGGATCCTGACCAGTGAGACGAAGTTGAGGGCCCCTCATAACGAGCCCGCTTAGGTTGTCTGGGACTGTCGTCCGAGTCAGAATCGTCACCCTGGGGTGCATGTGACACCCCCGGAGCTTGGAAGTGTTCCAGCTGAGGGGGACCAGGGAGCAATGATGCCACAGTGTCCATGGTCTGAGTTACTGGTCTAGACTGCAATGGTTCAAGAATCTTTGACATGGTCATAGACAATCTGTCAGCAAAAGCTGCAAACTCCGTTCCTGTCACCTGGACAGCATTCACAGGTGGTACACCCTGGGTCACGTCCAGCAGAGGCCCCGGCTGTGCAAGTTGCACAGGAGCCGAGCACTGCACACAATGGGGGTCAGTGGAACCTGCCGGTAGAGCAGCCCCACATGCGGTACAGGCAGCATATAATGTCTGTGCCTTGGCACCCTTGCGTTTTGCGGACGACATGCTGTTGCCTCCTTGTAATCTAGGAGGGGGTATAGCCGAGAATCACCAGCGACCGTACAGTACAAAGTATTTGCAAACACAAAATACTCAGTATACAAACGGCACAAGTGGGGGTGAGCCCTTGAGGCTGCTTACCGCCCGCTGAACAGCGGGTATGAGGCCGTAGAATCCCGTGTCTGGGTCTCCCCGTCTCCCCTCTGCAGCTCAGCGTGCAGGCAGGAATGGCTGCCGGCGTTCTGTGAAGAGGGGCGGACCGTGGGCGTGCCACAAACAAAGAGCGGGAAACTGCGTCCTACTGTGCCTGGTGTGAGGGCTGGAGTATGTAAAAACGACTCCAGCCCTCAGCGCTGATGCTCTGTACAGCGTCCCGCCCTCCTCCTGACTGGCAGGTGCGGAGGCGGGAACGAACGAACTAGGCCGCAAAAAGCCGGGGACTGTAGTAATAAGCGCGGCCGTGATATATGCACGGCCAGCGCGGAAGTCCCCGGCGCACCACAAGTCCCAGCCGCGTCGCAGTCCCAGCGGCCGGCGCGACCGTTCTCCCTGAGTCTACCCACTCAGCTAAGCTGAAGTGAGGAAATGGCACAAGCGCAGCAGCGCTGTTGTCCCCGGCGCACTAACACACCCAGCAATGCTGCGGTGTGCGCGCGTATGCACGGGGACACAGAGTACCTTGACGGAGCAGGGCCATGTCCCTGACGATACTCAGCTCCATATCCAGCGGCTTCTCCAGGGGCTGCGGATGGAGCACGGTCTCAGTGCCTGGAGACCGGTAAAATCCCACTTCACCCAGAGCCCTAATGGGGATGGGGAAGGAATCAGCATGTGGGCTCCAGCCTCCGTACCCGCAATGGGTACCTCAACCTTAACAAGCACCACCGACAGAAAGTGGGGTGAGAAGGGAGCATGCTGGGGACCTAAGTATGGGTCCTCTTTTCTTCCATCCGACATAGTCAGCAGCTGCTGCTGACTAAACAGTGGAGCTATGCGTGCGTGTCTGACCTCCTTCGCACAAAGCAAAAAACTGAGGGACCCGTGCTCCCACGGGGGGGTGTATAGCCAGAAGGGGAGGGGCCTTACACTTTTAAGTGTAGTACTTTGTGCGGCCTCCGGAGGCAGTAGCTATACACCCAATTGTCTGGGTCTCCCAATTAGGAGCGAAAAAGAAATCCAAAATGTTGTGCGCACATTGCGTTTTTTTTCCCCTACATGTTTTGCTGCAGAATATCTGCAGCAAAAAGAAGTAGCATGTCCCTTCTTATCAGCGTTTTTCAGTGTTCAATGTTAAAAAGCCGAAGGGACAAATCCGCTATAAAGCCACACAAAACACGCACCAAACTGCGTTAAAAACACATGCGTTTTTGGTGCGTTTTTTCCGCACTTAGGTGCATTTTTCTGCCAGAAAGTTCGTTTTCCGCTAGAGAAACAAATCCGCAGTGTGCACACGTAGCCTAAACGTTCAGGTGAGCAGAGAAAGTTACCAGACAAAGAGCAATCAAGACAAATCATTCGGTGGATCTACTATTAATTCCTTGCTGTAGTCTGCTATGGACTGTGATGCCAAGAGGATATAGAAAAGCCAAACTGTTCAAGTCTTTGTCAGGACAGTAATGTCTCTTAATTATATGTATTTGTTGCAAAGTAAAAAAAAAAAAAAAAAAGGCCTTTATAGAAGTTTATATCCTTTACAGCAGAAAGCCAATCACATTTAAAGGGAATCTATCAGCAGGTTTTTGCCACCTAATCTGAGAGCAGCATAACATAGGGTCAGAGATCCTGATCCTAGAGTAGGAGCTTCTTAAAGAAAAAAAATAACAGGTCTATGAGAATCAGAATTATTGTTGGTTGGTAGGGGATTAAATACTTATTTTATGCAGTAAAATGCTAAATAATTATGTAAAAATCAAACAATGTGATTTTCTGGATTTTGTTTTTTAAATTTTATCAAAGTGTACCTACGATAAAAATTACAGACCTCTCCATTCTTTGGAGTGGAGTGGGAAAACTAGCAAAATTGGTAGTGTATCAAATACTTATTTTCCCTACTATACCTATTAAATATGCATAATAGTAGCAAGCAGGGGTTGGGAAACCATTGACTTTAACACCATGTTACTTGCCATATATAATAGTAAGCGCTACATAAACAATATAAGCGGTTTCTAAATGCTTTGTTGGAGAAAAAAAAACAAAAAACCCCACAAAAACTAAGGAATACATGAAAACGGATATAAAGTGACAAGTAAAATGATGCATACTCTTCCGCTCTCCACAATTTCCTTCTGTAAATCAGTTGAGGTTATAACAAGTTGTCTGATGGCCTAAATTAAAGAGGAAAAAAAATGACATAGAATTCTGATTAATATCACAATAGCAAAAAACAAAATATAGACTTCACTATTATATATAACTATCTCAATCGCTCCATCTCTATATCTATATCACTATAGATCAAATTCAAAATATATCTGCATAATACTGTAAACCCAGCAAGTATGTAAATTGATATATGTGCATATTGTCCAGATGTTCACTGAGTAAGAAAAATAATTTTAAGTTTTAAATATTGCTTTTCAGGCCAATATCAGGACCTCCTGTGCATACATACAGTGCCTTGCAAAAGTATTCTGCCCCTTTAAATTTCTCAACCTTTTCCCACATTTCAGACTTCAAAGAGAGAAAAAAAATTAAATTTTATGGTGAAGAAACAACAAGTGGGACAATTGTGAAGTTGAATGAAATTTATTGCTTATTTTAAACTTTTATAAAAAATGATAAACTGAAAAGTTGGGCGTGCAATATTATTCGTCCGTTTTAACACTTTGTAGCGCCACCTTTTGCTGTGATTACAGTTGCATGTCGCTTGTGGTATGTATCAGTTTTGCACATCGAGAGACTGAAATTCTTGCCCATTCTTCCTTTGTAAATAGCTCGAGCTGAGTGGCGTTGGCTGGAGAGCGTTTGTGAACAGCAGTTTTCAGCTCTTTCCACAGATTCTCGATTGGATTCAGGTCTGGACTTTGACTTGGCCATTCTAACACCTGGATACGTTTGTGAACCATTCCATCGTAGATTTTGTTTTATGTTTGGGATCCTTGTCTTGTGGGAAGACAAATCTCCGTCCCAGTCTCAGGTCTTTTGCAGACTCCAACAGGTTTTCTTCAAGAATGGTCCTGTATTTGGCTCCATCCATCTTCCCATGAATTTTAACCATCCTCCCTGTCCCTGCTGAAGAAAAGCAATCCCAAACCAGGATGCTGCCACCATGTTTGACAGTGGGGATGGTGTGTTCAGGGTAATGAGCTGTGTTGCTTTTACGCCAAAACATATCGTTTGGCATTGTGCCCAAAAAGTTCGATTTTGGTTTCATCTGACCAGAGCACCTTCTTCCACATGTTTGGTGTGTCTCCCAGGTGGCTTGTGGCAAACTTTAAATGACACTTTTTATGGATATCTTTGAGAAATGGCTTTCTTCTTGCCACTCTTCCATAAACAGCCAGATTTGTGCAGTGTACGACTGATTGTTGTCTTATGGACAGACTCTCCCAACGCTGCATCTCTGATCAGTCTTATCCTTGTTTGAGATTACATTTTTGAGGGACGTCTGGGTCTTGGTAGATTTGCAGTGGTAGGATACTCCTTCCATTTTAATATGATAGCTTCCACAGCGCTTCTTGGGATGTTTAAAGTTGTGGAACTTTTTTGTAACCAAATCCGGCTTTAAAAATCTCCACAACAGTATCACGGACCTGCCTGTTGTGTTCCTTGGACTTCATGATGCTATCTGCGCTTTAAACAGAACACAGACTATTACAGAGAAGGTGGCTTATATTTATCATCATCAGTCATTTAGGACAACATTGGATCATTCAGAGATCCTCAATGAACTTCTGGAGTGAGTTTGCTGCACTGAAGGTAAAGGGGCCGAATAATACTGCACGCCCCAATTTTCACTTTATTCTTCTGTACAAAAGTTTAAAATAATAAATTTTGCTCAACTTCACAATTGTGTCCCACTTGTTGTGGAGTCTTCACCATAACATTAAAATTTTATCTTTATGTTTGAAGCCTGAAATATGGGAAAAATATTGGAAAATGGGGGGTGGGGGGGTCGAATACTTTTGCAAGGCACTGTATTTAGTGCTCGGCATAAATGAGGACAACCTAATAGATTTTTAAGATAATTCTGAAAGAAAACTAAAAGGTTAACATTTTCTATGGGACACCATAATGCAAAGTAAACACACAAACATGGGTCATTTATCTTATTTTGCACACCCAAGAAAGTAATTTTTTTTAACAAATTCATTCAAGACTATGTAGCAAAAAGGAGGACACCCCAATGATAGTCTTAGGATTAAATTTAGATTAAAAAGTTCTAAAAAAAAAAAAAGGGAACCTGTTACCAGTTTTTTCGTATCTGAGCCAATAACCCCACCTTACTCGGTGCCTGTGCTGCATTCTAAAATGTTGTATACAGTGTCCTGATTAGAATTGAGCGAGTATTAAGCTATTCGTACTCGCTATACTCATAACAAGTACTTTAGAAAAATCCATGGGAAACAAATTCAGAACAAAATGAGAGCCTGGTGGAAAACCACCAAAGGCTCACAGCAACTCAAAAGATATTGCAAAAAGAGGAGAACCTGAGCAATTGCTGAAAAACAGTTTAAAGTTTTATTGCACAAAAATATCAACAATACAAGTATAGTACAATTGGTCACATTAATAGTCATACAAAATGGAGGACAGATGGAAGGCAATTAGTAACACGCAAAACAGTGGCCTGGTACGGACACCAGGAAAAAAGTGTACCAAGGGTGAACTTATAAAACCCTAAATCACTGGCTTGCAAAAGAACAATTCAACATGAACAACATGTGTACACAAAAGAACAACCAGCCCGAAGGGCACAGGGGCGGGTGCTGGGTCTCCCAATAGGAGCTAGAAGAAAAGGAATTTACGGTAAGTAAACAAAATTCCCTTTTTCTTTGTCGCTCCATTGGGAGACCCAGACAATTGGGACGTCCAAGAGCAGTCCCTGGGTGGGTAAAAGAATACCTCGATAAAGAGAGCCGAAAACGGCCCCCTCTTACAGGTGGGCAACCGCCGCGTGAAGGACTCGCCTACCTAGACTGGCGTCTGCCGAAGCATAGATATGCACTTGATAGTGTTTCGTGAAAGTGTGCAGACTAGACCACGTAGCTGCCTGACACACCTGCTGAGCCGTAGCCCGGTGCCGCAATGCCCAGGACGCGCCCACGGCTCTGGTAGAATGGGCTTTCAGCCCTGAAGGGAGCAGAAGCCCGGAAGAACGGTAGGCCTCGAGAATCGGTTCCTTGATCCACCGAGCCAAGGTTGACTTGGAGGCCTGAGAGCCCTTACGCTGGCCAGCGACAAAGACAAAGAGCGCATCTGAACGGCGCAGGGGCGCCGTGCGAGACACGTAGAACCGGAGTGCTCTCACTAGATCCAAAGAGTGCAAATCCTTTTCACACTGGTGAATTGGATTAGGGCAAAAGGAAGGCAAGGAAATATCCTGATTGAGATGAAAAGGGGATACCACCTTAAGGAGAAATTCCGGGACAGGACGCAGAACCACCTTATCCTGGTGAAAAACCAGGAAGGGGGCTTTGCATGACAGCGCTGCGAGCTCAGACACTCTTCGAAGTGATGTGACTGCCACTAGGAAGGCCACCTTCTGCGAAAGACGTGAGAGAGAGACATCCCACAGCGGCTCGAAAGGTGTTTTTTGAAGAGCCGTCAGAACCCTGTTAAGATCTCAGGGTTCCAGCGGACGTTTGTAAGGTGGGACCATGTGGCAAACCCCCCTGCAGGAACGTGCGGACCTGTGGAAGCCTGGCTAGACGCTTTTGAAAAAACACGGAGAGCGCCGATACTTGGCCCTTGAGAGAGCCGAGGGACAAACCCTTGTCCATTCCAGATTGAAGGAAAGAAAGAAAAGTGGGTAAGGCAAATGGCCATGGAGGAAAACCGTTATTAGCGCACCAGGATAGGAAGATTTGCCAAGACCTGTAATAGATCTTGGCGGACGTTGGCTTCCTGGCCTGTCTCATGGTGGCAATGACATCCTGAGATAACCCTGAAGACGCTAGGAGCCAGGACTCAATGGCCACACAGTCAGGTTGAGGGCCACAGAATTCAGATGGAAAAAGGGGCCTTGTGACAGCAAGTCTGGGCGGTCTGGAAGTGCCCACGGTTAACCCACCGTGAGATGCCACAGATCCGGATACCACGACCGCCTCGGCCAGTCTGGAGCGACGAGAATGGCGCGACGGCAGTCGAACCTGATCTTGCGTAGTACTCTGGGCAGCATCGCCAGAGGGGGAAACACATACGGCAGTCGAAACTGCGACCAATCCTGGACTAATGCGTCCGCCGCCAGAGCTCTGTGATCCTGAGACCGTGCCATGAAGGCCGGGACCTTGTTGTTGTGCCGTGACGCCATGAGATCGATGTCCGGCGTTCCCCAGCGGCGACAGATCTCTCGAAACACGTCTGGGTGCAGAGACCATTCCCCCGCGTCCATGCCCTGACGACTGAGAAAATCTGCTTCCCAGTTTTCTACGCCCGGGATGTGAACTGCGGAGATGGTGGAGCCTGTGGCTTCCACCCACTGCAGAATCCGTCGGACTTCCTGGAAGGCTTGACGACTGCGAGTGCCGCCTTGGTGGTTGATGTAGGCGACGGCAGTGGCGTTGTCCGACTGGATACGGATCTGCCTGCCCTCCAGCCACCGATGGAAAGCCAATAGGGCTAGATATACTGCCCTTATCTCCAGGATATTGATCTGAAGGGATGATTCTATAGGAGTCCAGGTTCCTTGAGCCCTGTGGTGGAGAAAAACCGCTCCCCAACCTGACAGGCTCGCGTCCGTGGTGACCACAGCCCAGGTTGGGGGTAGGAAGGATTTTCCCCGCGACAGAGAAGTGGGTAGGAGCCACCACTGAAGTGATGTTTTGGTTGCAAGGGAAAGAGAGACGTTCTTGTCGAGGGAAGCCGCACTCTTGTCCCATTTGTGGAGAATGTCCCATT
The DNA here is from genome assembly GCF_048569485.1 of Anomaloglossus baeobatrachus. Classification (NCBI taxonomy): domain Eukaryota; kingdom Metazoa; phylum Chordata; class Amphibia; order Anura; family Aromobatidae; genus Anomaloglossus; species Anomaloglossus baeobatrachus. Next base: position 742,786,542 of record NC_134353.1, read on the forward strand.
GGAGTGGCCGTAGATGGAATTGCGCGAACGGGACTGCCTCTATAGCTGCCACCATCTTCCCCAGGAAGTGCATGAGGTGCCTTAAGGGGTGTGACTGACTCCGAAGAAGTGATTGCACCCCTGCCTGCAGAGAAAGCTGTTTGTCGCTCGGTAGCTTGACTAACGCTTGCTGGGTATGAAACTCCATCCCTAGGTAAGTCAGTGATTGGGTCGGTGTCAACTTGGATTTCGGGAAGTTGATGATCCACCCGAACTGCTGGAGAGTCGCCAGAGCGACGGTTAGACTTTGTTGACACGCCACCCGAGAAGGGGGCCTGACTAGGAGATCGTCCAAGTAGGGGATCACCGAGTGGCCTTGAGAGTGCAGGACCGCCACGACGGATGCCATGACTTTGGTGAAAACCCGTGGGGCTGTCGCCAGGCCGAAAGGCAATGCCACGAACTGAAGGTGTTCGTCCCCGATGGCGAAACGCAGGAAACGTTGATGTTCGGGTGCGATCGGTACATGGAGATAAGCATCCTTGATGTCGATCGATGCTAGGAAGTCTCCTTGTGACATCGAGGCGATGACCGAGCGGAGAGATTCCATCCGAAACCGTCTGGTTCTCACATGTCTGTTGAGTAGCTTGAGGTCCAGAACGGGACGGAATGACCCGTCCTTTTTTGGCACCACGAACAAGTTGGAGTAAAATCCGCGACCACGTTCCTGAAGGGGAACGGGGATCACAACTCCTTTATCTTTAGAGCGTCCACTGCCTGAAAAAGTGCGTCGGCCTGAGCGGGGGGCGGAGAGGTTCTGAAGAAATGAGCCGCAGGACGAGAGCTGAACTCTATCCTGTAACCATGAGACAGAATGTCTCTCACCCATCGGTCTTGGACATGTGGCCACCAGGCGTCGCCAAAGCGGGAGAGCCTGCCACCGACCGAGGATGCGGCTAGGGGAGGCCGAGAGTCATGAGGAGGTCGTCTTGGAGGCAGTGCCTCCTGCGGCCTTTTGGGGGCGTGACTTGGACCACCACGCATAGGAGTTCCTCTGGCCTTTCTCCGGCCTGTTGGACGAAGAGGATTGGGGCTTGGCGGAGGGACGAAAGGACCGAAACCTCGATTGGATTTTTCTCTGCTGAGGTCTCTTAGGTTTGGACTGGGGTAAGGAGGAGTCCTTTCGCTTGGATTCCTTAATAATCTCATCCAATCGTTCGCCAAACAAACGGTCGCCAGCAAAGGGCAAACTGGTTAAGAACCTCTTGGAAGCAGAGTCTGCTTTCCATTCGCGCAGCCACATGGCCCTGCGGACTGCCACGGAGTTAGCAGAGGCTACCGCCGTACCGCTAGTGGAGTCCAAAACGGCGTTCATGGCGTAGGACGAAAAGGCTGACGCCTGAGAGGTCAAAGACGAAACATGCGGAGCAGAATTCCGTGTGACAGCATTAATCTCAGTCAGACAAGCCGATATTGCTTGGAGAGCCCACACGGCTGCAAAGGCCGGGGCGAAAGACGCGCCCGTGGCCTCATAGATGGACTTCACCAAGAGCTCTATCTGTCTGTCAGTGGCATCCTTCAGGGATGAGCCATCTGCAACAGACACCACGGACCTAGCAGCCAATATGGAGACTGGAGGATCCACCTTGGGACAGTGAGCCCAACCCTTAACGACTTCAGATGGAAAGGGGTAACGCGTGTCAGTGTGACGTTTAGCAAAGCGCTTGTCCGGGACCGCTCTGGGCTTCTGGACAGCATGCCTGAAGTTAGAGTGATCAAAAAACGTATTGCGCGTACGTTTGGGGAACCGAAACTGGTGTTTCTCCTGCTGAGACGCCGACTCCTCTACAGGAGGAGGCGGGGGAGAGAGATCCAACACCTGGTTGATGGACGAGATAAGATCATTTACTAAGGCGTCCCCCTCAGGTGTATCAAGGTTAAGGGCAAAGTCAGGGTCAGAGCCCTGAGCTCCCACGTCCGCCTCGTCTTCCAGAGTCCTCAAGCTGGGATCCCGAGCAGCGTGAGGAAGTCGGGGAAGAGTCCCAGCGAGACCGCTTAGCCGGTCTGGGACTGCGGTCCGGGCAGGAGTCCTCCGCCTGAGACCTAGGGGCCAACCTGGGAGCGCGCTGCGGCGCGGACCGAGAGGGGCCTGGAGGAGACGAGCTAACAGGGGCCGGGGCCTGTGGAAGGTCCGGTCTGGACTGCAATGCCTCAAGGAGTTTAGAAGACCATTTGTCCATAGACAGTGCAATGGATTGAGAAAGTGACAGAGTTTCTCAGCAAAAGAGGCCAACACCGGTGACTCTGTCCCTGCAGCCTGCTCAGGGTCTACATGAGCCGAGGGGCCCACCAGTGCCCAAGGCTCCGGCTGAGCAAGCGAGGCCGGAGTCGAGCATTGCTCACAGTGAGGGTAGGTGGAACCCGCAGGTAACATAGCCCCACAAGAGGTACAGGCCGCGAAAAAAACCTGTGCCTTAGTAGCTTTGCTCCTTGTGGACGACATGCTGTTGTCTCCTAGGAGAGTGACCACTGAGGGTATATGGGAAAAGGGTATACAACCTGACCGAACAGATATATATATATATCTATTATATATATATATATATATATGTATCTATTCCGGCACACAAGGGGGACCAGCACCGGGTGACCGGTGTGGCTTACCGACCGCTAACGAGCGGAGTGTGTCCTCCAGATTCCCTGCCGTGGATCCCCCGGAGCTGCAGAGCTGTTCACTGAAGCATCCACCGGCAGAAAGCCAGAAAATGGCCGCCGGAGCTCTCAGGGGAGGAGTGGGGCCGAGGGCGGCGCCAGCAAAGAGCGGGAATCTGGGGTCCCCACAGTGGTCAGTGAGGGGGGAGGAAGACATGCAGGATGCTCCAGCCCTCACATCCGACGTTATGTCGATAATCCCGCCCTTACCCCTGACAGGCAGGCCCGGGGGCGGGATTTTCGCGACTAGGCCGCGGTGAAGCCGGGGACTAAATTTGAGGCCGCGCCCGACAAGCAGGCACGGTCGGCGCGGAAGTCCACCGGCCTCCTCAATTTTACACTACCGCGGCTTCCGGGAAGAAGGTGCGCTCCCTGCACAGTCCCCTATGGGGACACAGAGTACCTTTAAGTTGCAGGGCCCGGTCCCTGAGGTTGAAGAGGCTCCGGTCCGGCAGGTTCCACCAGGGGCTGCGGATGGAGCACGGTCCCAGCAAATGGATGACCGCTCAGGATCCCACTTCTCCCAGAGCCGCATAAGGGATGGTGAAGGAGACGGCATGTGGCTCCAGCCTCCGTACCCGCAATGGGTACCTCAACCTTAACAACACCGCCGACATAGTGGGGTGAGAAGGGAACATGCCGGGGACCCCGTGGGGGTCCTCTTTTCTTCCAACCGACATAACTAAGTATGAGAATGCATGAGTGGATGTGTGGCTCCTTCCACACAAAGCATAAAACTGAGGAGCCCGTGATCCACGGGACGGTGTATAGGCAGAGGGGAGGGGTTACACTTTTTAAAGTGTAATACTTTGTGTGGCCTCCAGAGGCAGAAGCTATACACCCAATTGTCTGGGTCTCCCAATGGAGCGACAAAGAAAGTACTCGTTATGAGTATAGCGAGTACAAATAGTTAAGAGGGAAGAGTTCTGCCCAGCGCAAAAAGGAGAAACACGTCAGCAAATTTCCAGGTGCTTTATTCTGCTTGGTTTCCAATAAAAACGGTCATATAAACATATGAACAGTTAAGACATAGTCCTCCATGGATATTGACACAACTGTGACGCGTTTCGGCTACTGGAGTGTAGCCTTTGTCAAGTGGCTTTACTATGTGAACTGAGTCCTCTTTATACCCATACATGAAAAAGTCCTCCAAACAAACAGGTGCTGGTTCTTGCTGAAATCCTCAGAGTTAACCCATGATGGATCCACTGGCTCAAGACGTATCAACACATTACAGGTACATGGGTTCAAATAGAATATAAAAACAAAAGATAGGCACATTATATAACAGTTCTCTCATATCAAAAGACACTGCTTGAATGTTACATTATAATATTCATATAATAAAAGCTACATGAAAAATACATAGATGTATAACAATCAGAGTGACGTGAACTATTACCAAAGAGAGTGTGTCACAATATAGATGCATTGTCATAATTGCCCTGTTCCTTAGAAATGATAGAATAACATATGTAGTAAATATTCCATACCCAACGATCAATGCACAAATACAATTGAATCCAGAGAAAAAAAAAAAAAGGGAAGAAAAAAGGGAAAAAAAAAAAAATGGAGCGACAAAGAAAGTACTCGTAGCGAGTACAAATAGTTAGGTACTCGCTCAACTCTAGTCCTGACCCTCCCTGTATAGCCCTCAAGAAACCTTTTGAATCGCTCCCGCGCTGTATGCAAAGCCGACCGGTCTGGTCCAATGGGCTTTATTGCGGTGGCTCCTGTACCTCCCCTCCGTGGCCAATTGCCATCCTCCTGATGCGATTGATGTGGCTGACGCGTCCTGCATCATCAAAATAGCTGAGCTAAATCTTGCACCTGGCACAGGGACATCATCACTGTTCGCGCAGATGCACTTGCACTTCATTTCAAATGGTTCCAGTAATAAGGAGTGGGAAATGTGTGCTGACACATGCAGTTAGGCTTCAGACTCTGCATGCAGTAGGGCAGAGCAAAAAGCACCTGCGCAAACCAGCAATTTCTCTGCACGGGCAGGAGATTTCGTTCACCGATATGGATGAAGCAGGTGCATCATCCATATCAATCATATTTGGAGGATGGCAATTAGCAGTGGAGAGGAGAGGCAGGAACCGCTTAATTGATGCCTATTGGACCGGACCGGTTGGTTTTGTATGCAGCGTGGGAGCTATTTAAAAAAGGTGTTTTTGGGGCTATACAGGGGGTCAGGATACAATATATACAGCATTTTAAAATGCAGCACAGGCACAGAGTAAGGTGGTGTTATTGGCTCCTATATGAAAAAACTTGTGACCGGTTCCCTTCAGCAAGAATTCAACCATAGTTAGGTTCCCTTTAATGAATTAGACCTGTCACCAGATTTGGCGACTATAAGCTGGAGCCACTACCACTGAGCTCTTATATACAGCATTCCAGAACACTGTATATAAGAGCCCAGGATGATCTGTAGAACGTAAACATCACTTATAATCAGTGGCGTAACTAGAGTGCAATGGGCCCCGGTAAAATTTAGACCTGGGCCCCCCTCCGGACGTTGGTCAGTAGAGTTCTAAGAGAGATAGATAGATATATATCTATCTATCTATGTCCCCCAGGCTGGCCCCTACGCTGCTATCTATATATGCCCCCCATACTGCATTGAACAAATAAAGCCATCATACTCACCTACTCCAGGGTTCTCCTGGTGGCCCCAGCGCCGACGGATCAGAGCAGTCTCATCGCGCACGCAAGATATCAAAGACCCGCCGCTTTGGGGTGACGTCACCACGCTGGGACTCTGATGTCTAGCGCGTGCGCTCATGCAGCAGTGCAGGGAAATCATATTTCCCAGCACTACCGCAGATGTTAACTACATCGGCGCGCTGTATGCGGCGATATAGTTAAAAGTAGCACAGCTCCGGTTGGGCATCCTCTGAGTACGGGCCCCCCTCCCCCGGTAGCAGCACTACTGTTTGAAAGTAAAGTAACAGCTGAGAGGAGCCGGCTGTTTCTCTGAACGGCGGGCGCCGGCCGTGGGCCCCAAACCTGCCCGGTCGCAGTGGCGACCGCTGCGACCGCGGTCGTTACACCCCTGCTTATAATAGTCATCTAGGGGCGGATCCGGTCCAATGGGTGTTGCTTCTCTCCGGTCCTGTGCCTCCTCTCTGCTGCGATCTCCGCAATTCTCCTACCCTACCCAGCCCAGTATAGATGACGTGTCTTACATCATCCACACAGGCCGTCAAGGCGTTCCTGTGCAAGCACACTTTGACCTGCTCTGCTCAGAGCAGAGCAAACTATTGTGGTGCACATGTGCGTGTGGTCTTTAACCTTTCCTCATTTATATTGAGCAATACATAATTATGTTTAAATGATACATTTTTTTATTTTTTTTAATACATACTTTATGTATATACATATTAAAATAAAACCACCTCTGCATAAGATGACACTGTTCACCCTTCAATCCTTACCTTCATAAGGTCTGTACATGAATTCAAAATCCTATTCAAAAACATAAAACCAAATATATGTGATTTTTTTTGCTTTACCCACAGAATTAAATTTTTCTCAAAAAGCAGTTTACTAAATATTATTGGTTTCCACAGTTTTTTTTAAGGATCACCAAATTTGAAAGCCTAGCTCTTTGTGGAGGCCATGGCACAAGTTTACAATGTTCTGTTTACCTGAACACTAGCAAATTAGCAGTGGCAGTGCTGACTAGTGTAACAATGCTGCAATATTACAAAACAATCACTGATCTCAGGGAGACCAGCCAGAGAAAACACTGCCGGCAGCCAGCGAGGGCGCTCAACACTGTGAAATCCTAGGTGCATTGCCCCCTGGGAAGTATGCAAATCAAAAAGGTCCGTGGAGCCTCTGTTAGGAGTCTCGACACAGAAAACGGCCAGATATCCCTCCGGGAAGGACCTAGCCAAGGAGTGGCTGCCGGCAGGGTTTTCTCTGGCTGGTCTACCTGAGATCAGTGATTCTTTTGTCTTGCTGGTCTACTAGGCATTGCTCCCACCTGGCCAGAATAATACTCCACACTGATGAGGGGCAATACCCCGAAACACCTGTCTGTGGATGGATACCTGGCCTTGGTATTTCCCTTGTTATATCTTTAAACTTGTCAAAGAGCTGGATATTGACTAAAAGGGCCACTTAACATGGTGGTTATGGTGGTCTCCTAAAAAGAGCCAGTCCTTGGCTAGGTCCTTCCTGGAGGGATATCTGACCACTATCTGTGTTGAGACTCCTAACAGAGGCTCCACGGACCTTTTTGAATTGCAATGCTGCAATATTGTAAGAATATTGCATGCAAGTAAACTGAGGAAACATTGAAAAAGCTGCAGCACTTGCTTGAGCAACATTAAACAGCTGATTGATGCCCCCACCGATCTGAAGTGTGTGACATATCTTAAGGATATTAAAAATTAAGCCAAGATAAGTACCGTATTTTTCGGACTATAACACGCACCGGACCATAAGACACACCCTGGTTTTAGAGGAGGAAAATTAAATTTTAAGCAAAAAATGTGGTCATGACACATTGTAATGGGGCGAGGATCTGCTGCTGACACTGTTATGGGGGCAATGTCCCCAAATTCTCTGCTAAGGTACCCCATCCTGCTATATTGGCCCCCAATCCTGCTATATTGGCCCCCAATTATGCCATCACAGGAAAAAAACACCAAATGTTTATACTCCCCTTTCCTCGCTCCATGCAGCATTGCTCCTCCTCCTGTCTGTGGCGGCAGCAGCGCCGCTCTGTGTGGAGCCGTCACCGGCCACTTCTCTGCAGCATCGCTCATCCTCCAGTCTGCCGGTCAGCTGACCTGCGTGACTAGCGGCGTGCACAGCGATGACGTCATCGCTGTGCTCACCGCTCTCTACACAGATCAGCTGACTGGCAGACTGGAGGAGATTGCGATGCTGCACGGAAGTGGCTGGTGAGTGTACCGTACTTATTCACTGCCCCCTGCGCTGATGATGCGCGGGGGGCAGTGAATATAGCCACACATGATCACTGCATTCTACAGTTGCCAGGGGTGATCACGACCGGCTGTTAATTATGCGCGCATCCCCCGCCCATCATCCCACCCACCTTTCAGCGCTGGCTTCTGCGCTGAGAGATGATGGGCGGGAGGATGGGCGTGCATATGTAATGAGCGGGCCCACGTGGTCACGGCAGGCGCTGCTACAGCCTGCTCATGCCCCCGATGGCCCGCTCCACCGCAGCACCCTCATTCCCGGCCGCAGCCCTATATTCAGACCATAAGACGTACCCCCAACTTTCCCCCAACATTTGGGGGGAAAAAAGTGCGTCTTATAGTCCGAAAAATACGGTAGCTTATTGTGCTCTGACAGGACCAACAAGCCTGAAAGTAGTTGACAATGTTGAGTTATATTAGGCAGAGAACAGCTTCAAATAGAGTCTTATAAGTATACAATATATTATTTTACAGAGATAGTATCAGCAATGGACGATATTAAAAAGCTGTAATTCAGCTACACTGATGTTACATCATTTGTGAAGACTGAATAGTAACACAGACCTCTCATTTACTTCCAGCTTAACTCCAGAACTGTCTTTTCGAGCCTGGTTCATCATATCCTGCCAGAATATACAGGTGGTTCAGTTAAAATAGTTTATATAACAAATGAAAAGGTTACAGCCTGAAGTGTAATAGGAGATCAGTTAATGAGGGATAGTATTTTCACATAGTAATACGGAAAGGCTAGAAGTGGTGCAAATCGATTCGCAAGATCTGGACCAGTGGCCAAATCAGGAATCTAAAGTCACAGGATAAGATGCACCAATTCTAGGGAAGAAATATGCCTGTAAGTTTTTATATAAAGCTAGTACCCATCTAGCTCATACCAGTATTTAATATACTGTACACCACACAACATGCAAGTCAGACTATGTTCACACTAGTATTGTTTTTTTGTCTACAATTCAAGTAGTGACACATTACAAATTTGCCACATGACAGATACCAGCAGCCTTTAGACACAACTGGCAGATTATAGGGCCTGTTGGGTTCATTTGTTGTTTATGTCAATTGAGCCAGTGATGGCAGTGTGAATATAGCCTTTACATTAGCAGGAACAGTACAGTCATAGATTATTGTCCTGGTAAAACAGGCAACATAACTGGTAACGTGATAATACAGGAAAATGGAAAGAATCATACATTTCCCTACTTCCATTAAAATGGGTTATCCAGGACTTTGGTTATTCTTTTGTATGGGGTCAAGAACTTATAGGCAGGTAACTGCCAACTACCTGCCTTTTCTGCCCTGCTTGGATCTCTGATGGCTCAGATTGGTTACAGATCGCTCCTACCACCAATTTTCCTGCTTCTGGTTATGTTACATCATCAGAGCAGCTTCTTCTCTTCCCCTCTGTTGACATCATTCTGATCGCAGTCGGGGATCGGGCTGTCAGAGAGTCTGCTGTCAATCAGCATGACATCGGCAGTGATGCCCCCTCAACAGAGCAAAATGAAAAAGTTCAAAGGAAGCAAGAGTCACCGCTTGAGCTGGGAAGAGATCTTTACGTGTCAGACTACCTATGTGAAGTCCCATCACAAAAATAGCCATAGTCCTTGATGACCCTTTTAATGAGTTATATTTGCAGATAACACAGGGATAGAAACCATTTCAGTATATAAAGTCGATTACAGATTACATCCTCCTCACCTCAATCCTTCGCACTGCATCTTCTATGGCTGCAGATGTAGCTGCCATCTCTTTATCCACCATGTCTCCCAATTCTTCCTGCCGGATATCCAAGCTCTTTGGCCTCAACTCCTAAAACACAAAAACTGCAATTAGAAAAATCAACCTCAATTTAATGATTAACGCTAAACTTTGGTATAAATTTACAAGCGTCAATTTAAAGGGTTATTCCCATATCAGCCTTCCACTCCCCAAACCACAAGAGGCAGATATGCTAAAACAGCCAAGAGTGCATGATCTACAATGTTCCCACAGAAATTAATGGGAGTTCTGGAAGTAGTGCAGCATCAATCATAGCCAAAACCTTCGTGGTCTTTGCTTGGATGCAGTTATTTCCATCTAACACATTGACAGTTGATATGAGAAAAACCCTTTAATTGAGGTAATCTGCACCCAATTACAAGTTAACGTTCTTTGCTAGTAATCAGAATGTTATTTGTACCTCTCCCAGTCCAAGGATATCCTGTAGTGTACGTCTAACATTCGTCAGGTCAGCACCTTTCAAAGATTGCTTATCCTTCAGCTCATTCAGATACTGTAAACTCTGGCTTCCACAATCCCTGCAGCTGTCTACAAGACCTAGAACATTAAAAATCAGTGTGTTGAAGGGTATGAATATACTTATGGCATAAATGCAATCAGAAAACATCATGGAAAACTTTACTCACGATCTCCATGGTCAGGTGGTGCCAACTGAGACGTTGCACTGCCATTTACAATTGTATCGGCTGCTAAGTGTGCAAACTGTGCCAGTGCGCCAACCAGAGGAGAGGCATCTGAAGGAGAAATAGGTTTGTAACTGAAATAAGTTATCAAAGGGGTATGTGACTACAGACTTGTGAATCCTCACATCGCAGTGCCAGGAGCGACGGGTGCATGACTGCAAGTATGTGATTTGAATACATACTATCATGTGCCAACTAGATGGGCTCAGCCTCGCTCACTGTACAAGTAGTCACCTAACCAACCGCTCCGGATGCTGGAGAACTCTCACAGAGCGTATATATTTTTTTACATTTTTCACATTCTACTAATAACAGCAGTGGCTATGGAAGAAATGTTAAAAATTCCAAAAAGTGGAAGATCATGTAGTAATAAATAGTGTGCAATTAGTCTGAATTTATAAAAAAAATAAAAAAAAATAAAAAATATCTCCTTGATCAGTGGTCCCCAACCTTTCTTACCTCGAGAGCCACGTTCAGCAGGAGCCCTCCCACTTATACCATACAGAAACAAAGAGCCCTACAGTCTCAATCTAATGGAAAACAAATTTTACGCACCAGAAGCGTACCAAATCTTTATGCCTTCCTCCCTTATACGCAATGTACCCAAAATCCCCCGCTTACTACCTTTCGGTAGTACCTCTTTAAGGGCTCACTCACACCACCGTATACATCTGATGAGTGCTATCCGATTTTATCAAACACTCAGACCAGTACTAATGCCCGATTTTTTTTCAGACAATTTGTCCATGGAAAAAATCATAGCATGCTGAGATATCACTCTCAAATCAGATGCCAATCACTTATTCAGGTCTATGGGTGCATTGAAGACATCAGATTGCACTCTGTTGACATTGAGTGCGGCGCCACGTCCGCAGACTTCCACATCCAGGTGAGGGCTGCTCATAAAAGTCACCACCTGGAGACTGGCTCTTCATAGCCATTTGCTAGACCTTGTGCTAATACATAGGCTCACATGTGGCTCCTCAACCACAGGTTGGGAACTCCTATTCTTGATTAGAAAAAAAAAAAAATTAAATTAGGATTAGAGAATGTAGAAATAGACCAGCACTCACCAGTCATGTTCTGTACGTACTTAGAATGTCCATTTACTAGGGATGATAAAGAGTCTATCGCAATCTTTGCTCGAGTTACAAGGTAATCTGTAAGAAAAAAAACGTTCAAATCCTTGGGGAAAACTCACATTACTGTAAACTTATGACTCCGTTACTACAAAAAGTCCTTGTAGATATAATCTAAACACAGGAAAATGATGGCAGGAATTAAAATTACAATAAAAATGTGGTAAAAGAAATGGTGACTATTTTGTGAACATGTTGTAGAGTAAAATATCAGTGGCATCAACCACTTTGCCTGATTTATTGAGGTGTTTTGCCAGTTTTCTGAAGTAAAAATGTATTAAAAAGCCGTAAAAAAGGGAATTTTGTTTACTTACCGTAAATTCCTTTTCTTCTAGCTCCTATTGGGAGACCCAGACAATTGGGTGTATAGCTTCTGCCTCTGGAGGCCACACAAAGTACTACACTTTAAAAAGTGTAACCCCTCCCCTCTGCCTATACACCCTCCCGTGGACCACGGGCTCCTCAGTTTTGGTGCAAAAGCAGGAAGGAGAAAACTTATAAATTGGTCTAGGGTAAATTCAATCCGAAGGATGTTCGGAGAACTGAAGACCATGAACCATAAGAACAATTCAACATGAACAACATGTGTCCACAAAAGAACAACTAGCCCAAAGGGCACAGGGGCGGGTGCTGGGTCTCCCAATAGGAGCTAGAAGAAAAGGAATTTACGGTAAGTAAACAAAATTCCCTTCTTCTTTGTCGCTCCATTGGGAGACCCAGACAATTGGGACGTCCAAGAGCAGTCCCTGGGTGGGTAAAAGAATACCTCAATCGAAAGAGCCGAAAAACGGCCCCCTCTTACAGGTGGGCAACCGCCGCCTGAAGGACTCGCCTACCTAGACTGGCGTCAGCCGACGCATAGGTATGCACTTGATAGTGCTTCGTGAAAGTGTGCAGACTAGACCACGTAGCTGCCTGACACACCTGCTGAGCCGTCGCCCGGTGCCGCAAAGCCCAGGACGCACCTACAGCTCTGGTAGAATGGGCTTTCAACCCAGAAGGAAGTGGAAGCCCAGAAGAACGGTAGGCCTCGAGAATCGGTTCCTTGATCCACCGAGCCAAGGTTGACTTGGAGGCCTGAGAGCCCTTACGCTGGCCAGCGACAAGGACAAAGAGCGCATCTGAACGGCGCAGGGGCGCCGTGCGAGACACGTAGAACCGGAGTGCTCTCACTAGATCCAAAGAGTGCAAATCCTTTTCACACTGGTGAATTGGATTAGGGCAAAAGGAAGGCAAGGAGATATCCTGATTTAGATGAAAAGGGGATACCACCTTAGGGAGAAATTCTGGGACCGGACGGAGAACTACCTTATCCTGGTGAAAAACCAGGAAGGGAGCTTTGCATGACAGCGCTGCAAGCTCAGACACTCTCCGAAGAGACGTGACTGCCACTTGGAAGGCCACCTTCTGCGAAAGACGGGAGAGAGAGACATCCCGCAGTGGCTCAAAAGCCGGCTTTTGAAGAGCCGTCAGGACCCTGTTAAGGTCCCAAGGTTCCAACGGACGTTTGTAAGGTGGAACTATGTGGCAGACCCCCTGCAGGAACGTGCGGACATGCGGAAGCCTGGCTAGACGCTTTTGAAAAAACACGGAGAGCGCCGACACTTGGCCCTTGAGAGAGCCGAGGGACAAACCCTTGTCCACTCCAGATTGAAGGAATGAAAGGAATGTGGGTAAGGCAAACGGCCATGGAGAAAAACCGTTAGCAGTGCACCAGGACAGGAAGATTTGCCAAGACCTATAATAGATCTTGGCGGACGTTGGCTTCCTGGCCTGTCTCATGGTGGCAATGACATCCTGAGATAACCCTGAAGACGCTAGGAGCCAGGACTCAATGGCCACACAGTCAGGTTGAGGGCCACAGAATTCAGATGGAAAAACGGACCTTGTGACAGCAAGTCTGGGCGGTCTGGAAGTGCCCACGGTTGACCCACCGTGAGATGCCACAGATCCGGATACCACGACCGCCTCGGCCAGTTTGGAGCGACGAGAATGGCGCGACGGCAGTCGGACCTGATCTTGCGTAGTACTCTGGGCAGCATTGCCAGAGGGAGAAACGCATACGGCAGTCGGAACTGTGACCAATCCTGCACTAATGCGTCCGCCGCCAGAGCTCTGTGATCCTGAGACCGTGCCATGAAGGCCGGGACCTTGTTGTTGTGCCGTGACGCCATGAGATCGACGTCCGGCGTTCCCCAGCGGCGACAGATCTCCCGAAACACGTCTGGGTGAAGAGACCATTCCCCCGCGTCCATGCCCTGACGACTGAGAAAATCTGCTTCCCAGTTTTCTACGCCCGGGATGTGAACTGCGGAGATGGTGGAGCCTGTGTCTTTCACCCACTGCAGAATCCGCCGGACTTCCTGGAAGGCCAGACGACTGCGAGTGCCGCCTTGGTGATTGATGTAGGCGACGGCAGTGGCGTTGTCCGACTGGATTCGGATCTGCCTACCCTCCAGCCACCGATGGAAAGCCAATAGGGCTAGATATACTGCCCTTATCTCCAGAATATTGATCTGAAGGGACGATTCTGTCGGAGTCCAGGTTCCTTGAGCCCTGTGGTGGAGAAAAACCGCTCCCCAACCTGACAGGCTCGCGTCCGTGGTGACCACAGCCCAGGTTGGGGGTAGGAATGATCTTCCTCCCGACAGAGATGTGGGAAGGAGCCACCACTGAAGTGATGTTTTGGTCGCGAGGGAAAGAGAGACGTTCTTGTCGAGGGAAGCCGCACTCTTGTCCCATTTGCGGAGAATATCCCATTGGAGCGGCCGTAGATGAAATTGTGCAAACGGCACTGCCTCCATAGCTGCCACCATCTTCCCCAGGAAGTGCATGAGGCGCCTTAAGGGGTGTGATTGACTCCGAAGAAGTGATTGCACCCCTGTCTGCAGAGAAAGCTGTTTGTCCCGCGGTAGCTTGACTAACGCTGGCTGTGTGTGAAACTCCATCCCAAGGTAAGTCAGTGATTGGGTTGGTGTCAACTTGGATTTCGGGAAGTTGATGATCCACCCGAACTGCTGGAGAGTCGCCAGAGCGACGGTAAGGCTTTGTTGACACGCCACCCGAGAAGGGGCCCTGACTAGGAGATCGTCCAAGTAGGGGATCACCGAGTGGCCCTGAGAGTGTAGGACCGCCACGACGGATGCCATGACTTTGGTGAAAACCCGTGGGGCTGTCGCCAGGCCGAAGGGCAATGCGACGAACTGGAGGTGTTCGTCCCCGATGGCGAAACGCAGGAAGCGTTGATATTCGGGTGCGATCGGCACATGGAGATAAGCATCCTTGATGTCGATCGATGCCAGGAAGTCTCCTTGTGACAACGAGGCGATGACTGAACGGAGAGATTCCATCCGAAACCGTCTGGTTCTCACATGTCTGTTGAGTAGCTTGAGGTCCAGAACGGGACGGAATGACCCGTCCTTTTTGGGCACTACGAACAAGTTGGAGTAAAAGCCGCGACCACGTTCCTGAGGGGGAACGGGGATCACAACACCTTCTGACTTCAGAGCGTCCACTGCCTGAAAAAGTGCCTCGGCCTGAGCGGGGGGCGGGGAGGTTCTGAAGAAACGAGCCGCAGGACGTGAGCTGAACTCTATCCTGTAACCCTGAGACAGAATGTCTCTCACCCATCGGTCTTGAACGTGTGGCCACCAGGCGTCTCCAAAGCGGGAGAGCCTGCCACCAACAGAGGATGCGGCTAGGGGAGGCTGAGAGTCATGAGGAGGCCGTCTTGGAGGCAGTGCCTCCTGCGGCCTTTTGGGGGCGTGACTTGGACCGCCACGCATAGGAGTTCCTCTGGCCTTTCTCCAGCCTGTTGGACGAGGAGGATTGTGGCTTGGCGGAAAGACGAAAGGACCGAAACCTTGATTGTATTTTTCGTTGCGGAGGCTTCTTAGGTCTGGACTGGGGTAAGGAGGAGTCCTTTCCCTTGGATTCCTTAATAATCTCATCCAATCGTTCGCCAAATAAACGGTCGCCAGCAAAAGGCAGACCAGTTAAGAACCTTTTGGAAGCAGAGTCTGCTTTCCATTCGCGCAGCCACATGGCCCTGCGGACTGCCACGGAGTTAGCGGATGCTACAGCCGTCCGGCTAGCGGAGTCCAGGACTGCGTTCATGGCGTAGGACGAAAAGGCAGATGCCTGGGAAGTCAAAGACGAAACATGCGGAGCAGAATTCCGTGTGACAGCGTTAATCTCAGCCAGACAAGCCGAGATCGCTTGGAGAGCCCACACAGCGGCAAAGGCCGGGGCGAAAGACGCGCCCGTGGCCTCATAGATGGACTTCACCAAGAGCTCTGTCTGTCAGTGGCATCCTTCAGGGATGAGCCATCTGCAACAGACACAACGGATCTAGCAGCCAATTTGGAGACTGGCGGATCCACCTTGGGAGAGTGAGACCAGCCCTTAACAACTTCAGATGGAAAGGGATAACGCGTGTCAGTATGCCGTTTAGCAAAGCGCTTGTCCGGGACCGCCCTGGGCTTCTGGACAGCATCCCTGAAGTTAGAGTGATCAAAAAACGTATTTCGCGTACGCTTGGGGAACCGAAACTGGTGTTTCTCCTGCTGAGAAGCAGACTCCTCCACAGGAGGAGGCGGGGGAGAAAGATCCAACACCTGGTTGATGGATGAGATAAGATCATTTACTAAGGCATCCCCCTCAGGTGTATCAAGGTTAAGGGCGAAGTCAGGGTCAGAGCCCTGAGCTCCCACATACGCCTCGTCTTCCTGAGAGTCCTCCAAGCAGCGTGAGGAAGACGGGGAAGAGCCCCAGCGAGACCGCTTTGCCGGTCTGGGACTGCGGTCCGGGCAGGAGTCCTCCGCCTGAGACCTAGGGGCCAACCTGGGAGCGCGCTGCGGCGCGGACCGAAAGGGGCCTGGAGGAGACAAGCTAACAGGAACCGGGGCCTGTGAAGGGTCCGGTCTGGATTGCAATGCCTCCAGGAGCCTAGCAGACCATTTGTCCATAGACTGTGCCATGGATTGAGAAAGGGACTGAGAGAGTTTCTCAGCAAAAGAGGCCAACCCCTGTGACTCTGTCCCTGCATGCTCAGGGGGAGCAGGGGGGTCTACCTGAGCCGAGGGGCCCACCAGTGCCCGAGGCTCCGGCTGAGCAAGCGTGGCAGGAGTCGAACACTGCTCACAGTGAGGGTACGTGGATCCCGCAGGCAACATAGCCCCACAAGAGGTACAGGCCGCGAAAAAAACCTGTGTCTTAGCAGTTTTGCTCCTTGTGGACGACATGCTGTTGTCTCCTAGGAGAGTGACCAACTGAGGGTATATAGGGACCAAGGTATACGGACTGACCGAACAGATATATATATCTATTGTATATATATATATATATCTATTGTATATATATATATATATCTATTGTATAAATATATTATAATATATATATATATATATATATATATATATATATATATATATATATATATATATATATATATATATATATATATATATATATATATATATATAATACATATATATATATGTGTATCTATACCGGCACCCCAGGGGGGCCAGCACCGGGTGACCGGTGTGGCTTACCGACCGCTAACGAGCGGAGTGTGTCCTCCAGATTCCCTGCCTTGGATCCCCCGGAGCTGCTGAGCTGTTCACTGAGAAGCATCCACCGGCAGAATGCCAGAAAATGGCCGCCGGAGCTCTCAGGGGAGGAGTGGAGCCGAGGTCGGCGCCAGCCAAGAGCGGGAATCTGGGGTCCCCACAGTGGTCAGTGAGGGGGGAGGAAGACATGCAGGATGCTCCAGCCCTCACATCCGACGTCATGCCGGAGAACCCGCCCTTACCCCTGACAGGCAGGCCCGGGGGCGGGATTTTTGCGACTAGGCCGCGGTGAAGCCGGGGACTAAATTTGAGGCCGCGCCCGACAAGTAGGCACGGTCGGCGCGGAAGTCCACCGGCCTCCTTAGTTTTAAAACTACCGCGGCTCCCGGGAAGAAGGTGCGCTCTCTGTACTATCCCCGACAGGGATACAGAGTACCTTTAAGTTGCAGGGCCCGGTCCCTGGGGTTGAAGAGGCTCTGGTCCGGCAGGTTCCCTCAGGGGCTGCGGATGGAGCATGGTCCCAGCAAATGGAAGACCGCTCAGGATCCCACTTCTCCCAGAGCCGCTAAGGGATGGTGAAGGAGACGGCATGTGGCTCCAGCCTCTGTACCCGCAATGGGTACCTCAACCTTAACAACACCGCCGACATAGTGGGGTGAGAAGGGAACATGCCGGGGACCCCGTGGGGGTCCTCTTTTCTTCCAACCGACATAACCAAGTATGAGAATGCATGAGTGGATGTGTGCCTCCTTCCACACAAAGCATAAAACTGAGGAGCCCGTGGTCCACGGGAGGGTGTATAGGCAGAGGGGAGGGGTTACACTTTTTAAAGTGTAGTACTTTGTGTGGCCTCCAGAGGCAGAAGCTATACACCCAATTGTCTGGGTCTCCCAATGGAGCGACAAAGAAAAAAAAAATGTATGCAACTTGGATGTTGTACAAAAAAAATAAATAAATAAGAAATTGTGAGTGTCAGCGGTTTTTTTTTTTTTTTTTTAACACAAGTCCCAGGCAGCTTTGTCAAAATAGGTAGAATATTAGAGAGATGGGGCATGGCTGTGCCCGCTTGTATACTTCATGAACAATTATGCCATTCATGTGGATTACACCCCTGCCGAAGGTGCATGGCACTTGTAAGAAGTTATGTAATTAGGTGCATCTTACTACTGCATCATCAAGACTGTCATGCACATAGCCCATCCATGTCCAGTTCACTAGTCCTGCTCTGCCCCATCTATTTTAGGCGAGTCTTTAAAACTAGGAAGCATCCTGATGGAATACACATTGTCACAGTGGGATGACTTCTAGCATTTTTTTTTTTATCAAAAGGGCATTAATGGAGAATATTTTCTACGTGCACTACAGTTCACATACTGCTGTGTACTTGCGCCTTACGGCTTCATTCTAGATTTTGTTTACAGCCAAAGTGAATAAATTCCTCTGTTACATCTATATTAACAGGTGTGATAGTACTCGTTTCTGGTAAGGGCTTATTCACACATCAGTATTTTCAGCGTTTGTATGCCAAAACCAGGAGTGGAATTTGCAGAAAAAAACTAAAAATGAAACATTGACTTTTTTTGCATACACATACTGATGAAATAGTGATGTGCGAATAAAGCCTCACACTTAGGACATAGTCAAGTGAGGTTTAGTTTTTTTTTTTTTTTTCAACTGAATACTGTAAACCAGGCTTTACAGCACTTGATTAATAGGCTGACATATAAAGGTAGTAGAATACCAAATTATGTGACAGTAACCTAAATGTATATATTCATACAAATATACATTTCTCTTCTACACTTGTTTCTGAATATAATAATTTAATAAGTAGGATTTGATTCTTTAATAATTGGTCCTAAAACGTAATGATTTAATAAACAGACTATAGTGTGATGTGGAAGAACCATACCTGGTGAGCTGGTGCAGCGGATGTGTAGAGGATCATCAAGCTTGGCCACAGCATCCTGGATGATATTTTCTGCCTCCCTCACTGTTCCCTGGATTATGTTAAACTGGTCCTCCAACATCTTCTGGTATAGTTTATGCTCATCTGCAGTCTAAGAAAACACGAAAGGTTTTGTTCAAACACCACATTTGTGCAATTAATAAACATCATTATATAAGCAAATATGAGCTATGATTAGAGTATCACAGAGAACCTGTCACCAGGTTTTTCTTTTATGAGCTGAAGCCACCACACCAGTGAGTCCTTATACACAGCATTCCAGAATACTTTATATAAATGCTCAGGCCGCTCTGTGTAATGTAAAAAAAAAAACAACAAAAAGAAGGGAATTTTGTTTACTTACCGTAAATTCCTTTTCTTCTAGCTCCTATTGGGAGACCCAGACAATTGGGTGTATAGCTACTGCCTCCGGAGGCCACACAAAGTATTACACTTTAAAAAGTGTAACCCCTCCCCTCTGCCTATACACCCCCCCGTGCATCACGGGCTCCTCAGTTTTGGTGCAAAAGCAGAAAGGAGGAAACTTATAAATTGGTCTAAGGTAAAATCAATCCGAAGGATGTTCGGAGAACTGAAAACCATGAACCAAAATAACAATTCAACATGAACAACATGTGTACACAAAAGAACAACAGCCCGAAGGGAACAGGGGCGGGTGCTGGGTCTCCCAATAGGAGCTAGAAGAAAAGGAATTTACGGTAAGTAAACAAAATTCCCTTCTTCTTTGTCGCTCCATTGGGAGACCCAGACAATTGGGACGTCCAAAAGCAGTCCCTGGGTGGGTAAAAGAATACCCCGATAAAAAGAGCCGACAACGGCCCTCCTCTTACAGGTGGGCAACCGCCGCCTGAAGGACTCGCCTACCTAGACTGGCATCCGCCGAAGCATAGGTATGCACCTGATAGTGTTTCGTGAAAGTGTGCAGACTAGACCAGGTAGCCGCCTAACACGCCTGCTGAGCCGTAGCCCGGTGTCTCAATGCCCAAGACGCCCCAACGGCTCTGGTAGAATGGGCTTTCAGCCCTGAAGGAATTGGAAGCCCAGAAGAACGGTAGGCTTCAACAATCGGTTCCTTGATCCACCGAGCCAAGGTTGACTTGGAAGCCTGCAACCCCTTACGCTGGCCAGCGACAAGAACAAAGAGCGCATCAGAACGGCGCAGTGGCGCCGTGCGAGACACTTAGATCCGGATTGCTCTCACTAGATCTAACAAATGCAAATCCTTTTCACATTGGTGAATTGGATGAGGGCAAAATGAAGGTAAGGAGATCTCCTGATTGAGATGAAAAGGGGACACTACCTTAGGGAGAAAGTCCGGGACCGGACGCAGAACCACCTTATCCTGGTGAAATACCAGGAAGGGGGCTTTGCATGACAGCGCTGCAAGCTCTGACACTCTTCGGAGTGATGTAACTGCCACTAGAAATGCCACCTTCTGCGAAAGACGTGATAGAGAGACATCTCGCAGCGGCTCAAAAGGTGGTCTCTGAAGAGCCCGTAGAACCCTGTTAAGATCCCAGGGTTCCAGCGGCCGCTTGTAAGGTGGGACTATGTGGCAAACTCCCTGCAGGAACGTGCGGACCTGCGGAAGCCTGGCTAGACGCTTTTGAAAAAACACGAAAGCGCCGATACTTGTCCCTTGAGAGAGCCGAGAGACAAACCCTTGTCCATTCCGGATTGCAGGAAGGAAGAAACGTGGGTAAGGCAAACGGCCAGGGGGTAAACCCCTTATCAGGGCACCAGGCTAAGAAGATCCTCCAAGCCCTGTGATAGATCTTGGCTGACCTTGGTTTCCTGGCCTGTCTCATAGTGGCAATGACCTCTTGAGATAACCCTGAGGACGCTAGGAGCCAGGACTCAATGGCCACACAGTCAGGTTGAGGGCCGCAGAATTCAGATGGAAAAAATGGCCCTTGAGACAGCAAGTCTGGTCGGCCTGGGAGCGCCCACGGTTGACCCACCGTGAGGTGCCACAGGTCCGGGTACCACGACCTCCTCGGCCAGTCTGGAGCGACGAGGATGGCGTGGCGGCAGCCGGACCTGATCTTGCGCAACACTTTGGGCAGAATTGCCAGAGGAACGCCTTTAGGGCTAGATACACTGCCCTTATCTCCAGAGCATTGATCTGAAGGGAGGACTCTGTCGGAGTCCAGGTTCCCTGAGCCTTGTGGTGGAGAAAAACCGCTCCTCACCCTGACAGACTCGCGTCCGTCGTGACCACAGCCCAGGATGGGGGCAGGAAAGATTTTCCCTTCGACAGAGAAGTGGGAAGAAGCCACCACTGAAGAGAGGTCTTGGCTGCTAGAGAAAGAGACGTTCCTGTCTAAGGATGTCGATCTCTTGTCCCATTTGCGGAGAATGTCCCATTGGAGTGGACGCAGATGAAACTGCGCAAAGGGAACTGCGTCCATTGCTGCCACCATCTTCCCCAGGAAGTGCATGAGGCGCCTCAAGGGGTGTGACTGGGCCCGAAGGAGAGATTGCCCCCCTGTTTGCAGCGAACGCTGTTTGTCCAGCGGTAGCTTGACTATCGCTGAGAGAGTATGAAACTCCATCCCGAGGTAAGTCAGTGATTGGGTCGGAGTCAATTTTGACTTTGGGAAATTGATGATCCACCCGAACCTCTGGAGAGTCTCCAGAGCAACGGTCAGACTGTGTTGACATGCCACCCGGGAGGGTGCCTTGACTAGGAGATCGTCTAAGTACGGGATCACCGAGTGGCCCTGAGAGTGTAGGACTGCCACAACGGATGCCATGACCTTGGTGAAGACCCGTGGGGCTGTCGCCAGGCCGAAAGGCAGTGCCACAACTGAAGGTGTTCGTCCAATGGCGAAACGCAGGAAGCGCTGATGCTCTGGAGCGATCGGCCCATGGAGATAGGCATCCCTGATGTCGATTGATGCTAGGAAGTCTCCTTGAGACCTCGAAGCGATGACAGAGCGGAGGGATTCCATGAGAAACCGCCTGGTTCTCACATGTCTGTTGAGCAAATTGAGGTCCAAAACGGGGCGGAATGAACCGTCCTTTTTTGGCACCACGAACAGGTTGGAGTAAAATCGCGACCACGTTCCTGAAGGGGAAAGGGGAACACAACTCCTTCTGTCTTCAGAGTGTCCACCGCCTGAAAAAGTGCAACGGTTCGCTCGGGGGGCGGAGATGTTCTGAAAAAAACGAGTCGGAGGACGAGAGCTGAACTCTATCCTGTAACCGTGAGACAGAATGTCCCTCACCCATCGGTCTTGGACATGTGGCCACCAGGCGTCGCAAAAGCGGGAGAGCCTGCCACCGACCGAGGATGCGGTTTGGGGAGGCCGAAAGTCATGAGGAGGCCGCCTTGGAGACGGTGCCTCTGGCGGTCTTTGGACGTGACTTAGACCGCCATGCAGAAGAGTTTCTCTGGCTCTTCTATGGCCTGTTGAACGAGGAGGATTGGGATCTGGCTGAGGGCCGAAGGACCGAACCTCGCTAGAATTTTTCGTTGCTGAGGTCTCTTTGGTTTGGGCTGGGGTAAGGACGAGTCCTTTCCCTTGGATTGCTTAATAAATTCATCCAATTGCTCGCCAAACAATCGGTCGCCAGAAAAAGGCAAACCGGTCAAGAACTTCTTGGAAGCAGAGTCTGCCTTCCATTCGCGTAGCCACCTGGCCCTGCGGACTGCCACCGAATTGGCGGATGCTACCGCTGTACGGCTAGCCGAGTCCAGGACAGCATTCATGGCGTAGGATGAAAATACCGACGCCTGAGAAGTCAAAGACGCTACTTGCGGAGCAGAGGTACGGGTGACCGCATTAATCTCAGACAGACAAGCTGAGATAGCCTGGAGTGCCCACACTGCTGCAAAGGTTGGGGCAAAGGACGCGCCTATGGCTTCATAGATGGATTTCAATAGGAGCTCTATCTGCCTGTCCGTGGCATCCTTGAGCGATGAACCGTCAGCCACTGCTACTACGGATCTAGCCGCCAGTCTAGAGACTGGAGGATCCACCTTGAGACATTGAGCCCAACCCTTAACTACGTTAGAGGGGAAGGGGTAACGTGTGTCATTAAGGCGTTTAATAAAGCGCTTGTCCGGGAAAGCCCTGTGCTTCTGGACAGCATCTCTGAAGTTAGAGTGATCGAAGAAAGCACTCCGAGTACGTTTGGGAAACCTAAACTGGTGCTTCTCCTGCTGTGAGGCCGACTCCTCTATAGGTGGAGTTGGGGGAGAAAGATCTAGCACCTGGTTGATGGACGCTATAAGGTCATTTACTATGGCGTCCCCTTCAGGTGTATCAAGATTGAGAGCAACGTCAGGGTCAGAGTCCTGGGCTGCGACCTCCGCCTCATCCTCTAGAGAGTCCTCAAGCTGAGACCCCGAACAGTGTGATGAAGTCGGGGAAGATTCTAAGCGAGCCCGCTTAGCCGGTCTGGGACTGCGGTCCGTGCCGGAGTCCTCCACGTAATAACACGAGGCCACCCCAGGAGCACGCTTCGTCGCAGACCGAGAGGGGCCTGGGGGCGATCCCGCAGTGCCCGGGGCCTGTGTAAGGGCCGGTCTGGACTGCAAGGCTTCTAGTATCTTAGCAGACCATTTGTCCATAGACTGAGACATGGATTGTGAAAGTGACAGAGTTTCTCAGCTAAAAACTGCAAACTCTGTCCCTGCCACCTGGACAGGGGAAGCCGGCGATTCTACCTGGGCCGAGGGTCCCACCAGTGCCCCAGGCTCCGGCTGAACGAGTGCCACCGGGCCCGAGCATTGCTCACAGTGAGGGTAGGTGTAACCTGCAGGTAGCATAGCCGCACAAGAGGTACAGGTTGCAAAATAACCCTGTGTCTTGGCACCCTTGCTCCTTGTGAACGACATGCTGTTGTCTCCCAGGAGAGTGATCACTGAGGGATATATAGCCACAAGCTAACAGTACAGCCGAACCGAGAAAATGTATACAAATATATATATATATATATATATATATATATATATATATATATATATATATATATATATATATATATATATATATATATATATATATATACAGTTCGGCACTCTAGGGGGACCAGCACCGGGTGACCGGTGTGGCTTCCCAACCGCTCAAGCGGTGTGTGGTCATCAGATTCCCTGCCTCGGGTGTCCCAGGGCTGCAGCCAGAAGTCCTCCACCGGCAGAATGTGCTTAAAAACATGGCTGTCGGCGTTCACAGGGGAGGAGGGAGCCATGGGCGTAACTACAAAAGTGCGGGAATCTGGTGCCCCAGAGTGATTAGTGAGGGGGGGGGAGGACAACTAAGTGTGCTCCAGCCCTCACTGTCAGCGTCAGACCGACCGTCCCGCCCTTACCCCTGACTGGCAGGCCCGGGGGCGGGAGTTTAAGGCACTAGGCCGCAAAAGCCGGGGACTAAAGTTAAAACCGCGGCCGGCAATCAGGCGCGGTCGGCGCGGTAGTCCCGGTCTCATACCAACACCGCAGTCGCTGCAGCGTCTGAGGCCAAAGTGCTCCATGCACCGTCCCCAAGGGGACACAGAGTACCTGTAGATGCAGGGCCCTGTCCCTGATGATACTCAGTCTCCTGTCCGTCAGAATCCCACAGGGGCTGCGGAGGGAGCCCGGTCCCAGTGCCTGGATGACCGGATAGGATCCCACTTCTCCCAGAGCCCCTAAGGGATGGGGAAGGAAAGAAGGGAATTTTGTTACTTACCGTAAATTCCTTTTCTTCTAGCTCCTATTGGGAGACCCAGACGATTGGGGTGTATAGCTACTGCCTCCGGAGGCCACACAAAGCATTACACTAAAAAGTGTAAGGCCCCTCCCCTTCTGGCTATACACCCCCAGTGGGATCACTGGCTCACCAGTTTTAGTGCAAAAGCAAGAAGGAGGAAAGCCAATAACTTGGTTAAACAAATTCACTCCGAGTAACATCGGAGAACTGAAAAACCGTTCAACATGAACAACATGTGTACCCGAAAAAACCCAAAAATCCCGAAGGACAACAGGGCGGGTGCTGGGTCTCCCAATAGGAGCTAGAAGAAAAGGAATTTACGGTAAGTAACAAAGAAGGGAATTTTGTTACTTACCGTAAATTCCTTTTCTTCTAGCTCTTATTGGGAGACCCAGACGATTGGGGTATAGCTACTGCCCTCCGGAGGCCACACAAAGCACTACACTAAAAAGTGCAAGGCCCCTCCCCTTCTGGCTATACCCCCCCGTGGTATCACGGGTACTCCAGTTTTAGTGCCAAAGCAAGAAGGAGGAAGCCAATAACTGGTTTAAACAAATTAACTCCGAGAAACATCGGAGAACTGAAAAACCGTTCAACATGAACAACATGTGTACCCGCAAACAACAAAAAAATCCCGAAGGACAACAGGGCGGGTGCTGGGTCTCCCAATAAGAGCTAGAAGAAAAGGAATTTACGGTAAGTAACAAAATTCCCTTCTTCTTCAGCGCTCTATTGGGAGACCCAGACGATTGGGACGTCCAAAAGCTGTCCCTGGGTGGGTAAAGAAATACCTCATGTTAGAGCTGCAAAAAACAGCCCTCCCCTACGGGGATGTCACTGCCGCCTGCAGGACTCTTCTACCTAAGCTGGCATCCGCCGAAGCATAGGTATGCACCTGATAATGCTTGGTGAAAGTGTGCAGACTGGACCAGGTTGCTGCCTGGCACACCTGTTGAGCCGAAGCCTGGTGTCGTAATGCCCAGGACGCACCCACAGCTCTGGTTGAGTGGGCTTTTAGCCCTGACGGAACCGGAAGCCCCGCAGAGCGGTAGGCCTCTAGAATTGGTTCTTTGATCCATCGAGCCAGGGTGGCTTTAGAAGCCTGCAACCCCTTGCGCGGACCAGCGACAAGGACAAAAAGTGCATCGGAACGGCGTATGGGCGCCGTTCGGGAAATGTAGATTCTGAGTGCTCTCACCAGATCTAGCAAACGTAAGTCCTTTTCATACCGGTGAACCGGATGAGGGTAAAAGGAAGGCAAGGATATATCCTGATTAAGATGAAACGAGGATACGACCTTAGGGAGAAACTCCGGAATGGGGCGCAGCACTACCTTGTCCTGGTGGAACACCAGGAAAGGAGCCTTGGATGACAAAGCTGCCAGCTCAGACACTCGCCGAAGCGATGTGATCGCGACAAGAAACGCCACTTTCTGTGACAGGCGAGAAAAGGAAACGTCCTTTAGAGGCTCGAAGGGCGGCTTTTGCAGAGCAACAAGTACTCTGTTCAGATCCCATGGATCTAACGGCCGCTTGTACGGGGGCACAATATGACAGACCCCCTGTAGGAACGTGCGCACCTTAGGAAGACGTGCTAGACGCTTCTGAAAAAACACAGACAGTGCCGAGACTTGCCCTTTAAGGGAACTGAGCGACAAGCCCTTTTCCAACCCCGATTGCAGGAAGGAAAGAAAGGTGGGCAATGCAAATGGCCAAGGGGATACTCTCTGTGCAGAGCACCAAGATAAGAAAATCTTCCACGTCCTGTGGTAGATCTTAGCAGACGTTGACTTCCTAGCTTGTCTCATTGTGGCTACGACTCCTTGAGATAATCCTGCAGACGCTAGGATCCAGGACTCAATGGCCACACAGTCAGGTTCAGGGCCGCAGAATTCTGATGGAAAAACGGCCCTTGGGACAGTAAGTCTGGTCGGTCTGGCAGTGACCACGGTCGACCGACCGTGAGATGCGACAGATCCGGATACCACGATCTCCTCGGCCAGTCTGGGGCGACGAGTATGACGCGGCTGCAATCGGATCTGATCTTGCGTAACACTCTGGGCAAGAGTGCCAGAGGTGGAAAGACGTATGGGAGCCGGAACTGCGACCAATCTTGAACCAATGCGTCTGCCGCCAGAGCTCTTTGATCGCGCGACCTCGCCATGAATGCCGGGACCTTGTTGTTGTGCCGGGACGCCATTAGGTCGACGTCCGGCACTCCCCATCGGCGACAGATTTCCTGAAACACGTCCGGGTGAAGGGACCATTCCCCTGCGTCCATGCCCTGGCGACTGAGGAAGTCTGCTTCCCAGTTTTCTACGCCGGGGATGTGAACTGCGGATATGGTGGAGGCCGTGGCTTCCACCCACATCAGAATCCGCCGGACTTCCTGGAAGGCTTGCCGACTGCGTGTCCCCCCTTGGTGGTTGATGTATGCCACCGCTGTGGAGTTGTCCGACTGAATTCGGATCTGCCTTCCTTCCAGCCACTGCTGGAAGGCTAGTAGGGCAAGATACACTGCTCTGATTTCCAGAACATTGATCTGAAGGGTGGACTCCTGCGGAGTCCACGTCCCCTGAGCCCTGTGGTGGAGAAACACTGCTCCCCACCCTGACAGACTCGCATCTGTCGTGACCACTGCCCAGGATGGGGGCAGGAAGGATCTTCCCTGAGACAATGAGGTGGGAAGGAGCCACCATTGTAGAGAGTCCTTGGCCGTCTGGGAAAGAGAGACTTTCCTGTCCAGGGACGTTGACTTCCCGTCCCATTGGCGGAGAATGTCCCATTGAAGTGGGCGCAGATGAAACTGCGCAAAGGGAACTGCTTCCATGGCTGCCACCATCTTCCCGAGGAAGTGCATGAGGCGCCGTAAGGGGTGCGACTGGCCCTGAAGGAGGGATTGCACCCCTGTCTGTAGTGACCGCTGCTTGTTCAGCGGAAGCTTCACTCTCGCTGCTCGAGTATGGAACTCCATGCCAAGATACGTTAGTGACTGTGTCGGAGACAGATTCGACTTTGGAAAGTTGATGATCCATCCGAACGTCTGTAGAGTCTCCAGTGTAGCATGTAGACTGAGTTGGCATGCCTCTTGAGAGGGTGCCTTGACAAGTAGATCGTCTAGGTAAGGGATCACCGAGTGTCCCTGAGAGTGCAAGACTGCTACCACTGCCGCCATGACCTTGGTGAAAACCCGTGGGGCTGTCGCCAGACCGAATGGCAGAGCTACGAACTGAAGATGTTCGTTTCCTATCACAAAACGTAGAAAACGTTGATGTTCTGTAGCAATTGGCACGTGGAGATAAGCATCTTTGATGTCTATTGAGGCAAGGAAGTCTCCTTGAGACATTGAGGCCACGACAGAGCGGAGGGTTTCCATCCGGAACCGCCTGGCGTGCACATGTTTGTTGAGCAGCTTTAGATCCAGAACAGGACGGAACGAGCCGTCCTTTTTTGGAACCACAAAGAGATTGGAGTAAAACCCTCGCCCTTGTTCCTGAGGCGGTACAGGGACCACTACTCCTTCCGCTCTTAGGGAGTCCACCGCCTGCAGCAGGGCATCTGCTCGGTCTGGATGTGGGGAGGTTCTGAAGAACCGAGCTGGAGGACGAGAACTGAACTCGATTCTGTACCCGCGAGACAAAATGTCTGTCACCCACCGGTCTTTGACCTGTGACATCCAAATGACGGAAAAGCGGGAGAGCCTGCCCCCGACCGGAGATGCGGAGGGGGGGAGCTGGAAGTCATGAGGTAGCCGCTTTGGAAGCGGATCCTCCATTTGCTTTCTTGGGGCGCGCGTGAGCCCGCCAGGAATCTGAGCTTCTTTGCGTCCTCTGAGTCCCTTTGGACGAGGAGAATTGTGTCTTGCCCGAACCTCGAAAGGACTGAAACCTCTGCTGCCACTTTTTCTGCTGAGGTTTGCTTGTTCTGGGCTGGGGTAAAGAAGAGTCTTTACCCTTGGACTGTTTAATGATGTCAGCCAATGGTTCGCCAAACAGTCTATCTCTAGATAAAGGCAGGCTGGTTAAACATTTTTTGGAACCAGCATCTGCTTTCCAGTCCTTTAACCACAAGGCTCTGCGCAAAACTACCGAATTGGCAGACGCCATTGAGGTGCGGCTGGTAGATTCTAGGACCGCATTGATAGCGTAAGACGCAAACGCGGACATCTGCGAGGTAAGGGACGCCACTTGCGGCACCGCTGGATGTAAGATAGCATCCACTTTTGCTAAACCAGCTGAAATAGCTTGGAGTGCCCATACGGCTGCGAATGCTGGAGCAAACGACGCGCCGATAGCTTCATAGACAGATTTTAACCAGAGGTCCATCTGTCTGTCATTGGCATCCTTAAGTGAAGCGCCATCCTCCACTGCAACTATGGATCTAGCTGCAAGTTTGGAAATCGGGGGGTCAACTTTTGGACACTGGGTCCAGCGCTTGACCACATCAGGGGGGAAAGGAAAACGTGTATCCTTAGAACGTTTAGAGAAACGCCTTTCTGGATGAGCGTCGTGTTTCTGGATTGACTCTCTGAAGTCAGAGTGATCCAAGAAAGCATTTAATTTACGCTTGGGATAGAGGAAACGAAACTTCTCCTGCTCTGCAGCTGCCTCCTCTGCTGAAGGGGCTGGGGGAGAAATATCTAACAGTCTATTGATGGCTGAGATAAGATCGTTTACCATGGCGTCCCCATCCGGGGTATCCAGATTGAGAGGGGTTCCAGGATAAGACTCCTGATCACTCTCATCAGACGCATCACAGGGAGACTGATTGCGCTGAGACCCTGAGCAGTGTGATGACGTTGAGGGTCTTTCCCAGCGAGCTCGCTTAGGGTGGCTGGGGCTATCATCTGAGTCATAATACTCAGCCTGTGAAGCCGGGGACCCCCTTGCAGTCTGGATTAAATCCAACTGAGGGGGATTAGAGGACAGAGACCTCGCCGTGTCCATAGACTGAGCCCCAGGCATGGATTGCAAAGTTTCAAGGATTTTTACCATAGTCACAGACATATTATCAGCAAAAACTGCAAAGTCTGTCCCTGACACCGGGGCAGGACTTACAGGCGTCTCAGCCTGGGTCACTATCTCTCCTGACTCCGGCTGGCGAAGCAGCACCGGGTCTGAGCATTGCACACAATGGGGGTCCTTGGAGCCTGCTGGTAGAGCAGCCCCACATGCAGCACACGCAGTGTACACAGCCCTAGCCTTGGCAGCCTTGCGTTTTGTGGATGACATGTTGCTGCCTCCTCAGAGCGATCTGGGTATACAGCCAGGAAGCGACCTCACAGTGCAAGAAATAAGGAAATATATATATGTCCAGTGACACAGTACACTAATACACACTGAGGCACTAGAGGGGCCAGCTGAAAAGCCGCTTACCGCCCGCTTAAGAGCGGGTGTGTGATCTCCAAAGCCCCCTAGTCCAGGTCTCCCAGAGCCTTGCGTCCTTCCTCCAGCCAGACATGCATGTAATGGCTGCCGGCGTCCTGAGAGAGGAGGGGGGGCGGGCCCTGGGCGTTCCTGGCTAAGAGCGGGAAGCCTGCTTCCCTCTGTGCCTAGTGAGAGGGCTGGAGCATGTAAATCAGGCTCCAGCCCTCGTCGCTGCCGTGAAACAGCGTCTCTCCCCTACCCTGATTGACAGGGTGGGGGCGGGAACGAATCGGAGCTGCCGACGTCCTAGGCCGCAAAAGCCGGGGACTAGATTTATAAACGCCACCGCCGTAAAAGCGCGGTCGGCGTGTCCCCGGCGAACTAAAAGTCACAGCAGCGCCGCCGGTCCAGCGGGGGTCGGCGCTGCGTTCCCACACACAGAAAAAAGTCCCCCAGTTAAACTGTAGGAACACTAGCTCTAGCGTTACTGTCCCCGGCGCACTACAACACCCAGCCAGCCCGGAGTGTGTCTGTGCCTGCCGGGGACACAGAGTACCTGTATGATGCAGGGCCATGTCCCTGATGGTACTCCTGCTCGGCATCCACCAGGTTCTATGGGTCTGTGGATGGAGCCCGGCGTCAGAGCTTTGAGGCCGGCAGGATCCCACTTCCACAGAGCCCTACAAGGGGATGTGGAAGGAAAACAGCATGTGGGGCTCCAGCCTCTGTACCAGCAATAGGTACCTCAACCTTACAACACCATCAACGGGTGAGAAGGGAGCATGCTGGGAGCCCTATATGGGCCCTCTTTTCTTCCATCCGAAATAGTCAGCAGCTACTGCTGACTAAAATCTGTGGAGCTATGCATGGAATGTCTGACCTCCTTCGCACAAAGCTTGAAAACTGGAGTACCCGTGATACCACGGGGGGGTATAGCCAGAAGGGGAGGGGCCTTGCACTTTTTAGTGTAGTGCTTTGTGTGGCCTCCGGAGGGCAGTAGCTATACCCCAATCGTCTGGGTCTCCCAATAGAGCGCTGAAGAAATTCCCTTCTTCTTCGGCGCTCCATTGGGAGACCCAGACGATTGGGACGTCCAAAAGCTGTCCCTGGGTGGGTAAAGAAATACCTCATGTTAGAGCTGCGAAGACAGCCCTCCCCTACGGGGAGGCAACTGCCGCCTGCAGGACTCTTCTACCTAGGCTGGCGTCCGCCGAAGCATAGGTATGCACCTGATAATGTTTGGTGAAAGTGTGCAGACTCGACCAGGTAGCTGCCTGGCACACCTGTTGAGCCGTAGCCTGGTGTCGCAATGCCCAGGACGCACCCACGGCTCTGGTAGAATGGGCCTTCAGCCCTGATGGAACCGGAAGCCCAGCAGAACGGTAGGCTTCAAGAATTGGTTCTTTGATCCATCGAGCCAGGGTGGCCTTAGAAGCCTGCGACCCTTTGCGCTTACCAGCGACAAGGACAAAGAGTGCATCCGAACGGCGCAGGGGCGCCGTGCGGGAAATGTAGATTCTGAGTGCTCTCACCAGATCTAACAAATGTAAATCCTTCTCATACCGATGAACTGCATGAGGACAAAACGAAGGCAAAGAGATATCCTGATTAAGATGAAAAGAGGATACCACCTTCGGGAGAAACTCCTGAATGGGGCGCAGCACTACCTTGTCCTGGTGGAAGACCAGGAAGGGAGCCTTGGAAGACAGCGCTGCTAGCTCAGACACTCTCCGAAGAGATGTGATCGCTACCAGAAAAGCCACTTTCTGTGATAGTCTAGAAAGTGAAACCTCCCTCAGAGGCTCGAAAGGCGGCTTCTGGAGGGCAACTAGTACCCTGTTCAGATCCCATGGATCTAACGGCCGCTTGTACGGGGGTACAATATGACAAACCCCCTGCAGGAACGTGCGCACCTTAGGAAGTCGTGCTAGACGCTTCTGAAAAAAGACGGATAGCGCCGAGACTTGCCCTTTAAGGGAGCCGAGCGACAAACCTTTTTCTAACCCAGATTGCAGGAAAGAAAGAAAGGTAGGCAATGCAAATGGCCAGGGAGACACTCCCTGAGCAGAGCACCAGGATAAGAATATCCTCCACGTTCTGTGGTAGATCTTAGTGGACGTGGGCTTCCTAGCCTGTCTCATGGTGGCAACGACCCCTTGGGATAATCCTGAAGACCCTAGGATCCAGGACCCAATGGCCACACAGTCAGGTTCAGGGCCGCAGAATTCCGATGGAAAAACGGCCCTTGGGACAGTAAGTCTGGTCGGTCTGGTAGTGCCCACGGTTGGCCGACCGTGAGATGCCACAGATCCGGATACCACGCCCTCCTTGGCCAGTCTGGGGCGACGAGTATGACGCGGCTGCAGTCGGATCTGATCTTGCGTAGCACTCTGGGCAAGAGTGCCAGAGGTGGAAACACATAAGGGAGCCGGAACTGCGACCAATCTTGCACTAAGGCGTCTGCCGCCAGAGCTCTGTGATCGCGGGACCGTGCTATGAAGGTTGGGACCTTGTTGTTGTGCCTGGACGCCATTAGGTCGACGTCCGGCCTTCCCCAGCGGCTACAGATTTCCTGAAACACGTCCGGGTGAAGGGACCATTCCCCTGCGTCCATGCCCTGGCGGCTGAGGAAGTCTGCTTCCCAGTTTTCTACGCCGGGGATGTGAACTGCGGATACGGTGGAGGCCGTGGCTTCCACCCACATCATAATCCGCCGGACTTCCTGGAAGGCTTGCCGACTGCGTGTCCCCCCTTGGTGATTGATGTATGCCACCGCTGTGGAGTTGTCCGATTGAATTCGGATCTGCTTCCCTTCCAGCCACTGTTGGAAGGCTAGTAGGGCAAGATACACTGCTCTGATTTCCAGAACATTGATCTGAAGGGTGGACTCCTGCTGAGTCCAAGTACCCTGAGCCCTGTGGTGGAGAAACACTGCTCCCCACCCTGACAGACTCGCGTCTGTCGTGACTACCGCCCAAGATGGTGGTAGGAAGGATCTTCCCTGTGATAATGAGGTGGGAAGAAGCCACCATTGCAGAGAGTCCTTGGCCGTCTGTGAAAGGGATACTTTCCTGTTCAGGGATGTTGACTTCCCGTCCCATTGGCGGAGAATGTCCCAATAAAGAGGACGCAGATGAAACTGCGCAAACGGAACCGCCTCCATTGCCGCCACCATCTTCCCGAGGAAGTGCATGAGGCGTCTTAAGGAGTGCGACTGACCGTGACGGAGAGTCTGCACCCCGGTCTGTAGTGACCGCTGCTTGTCCAGCGGAAGCTTCACTAGCGCTGAGAGGGTATGAAACTCCATGCCAAGATACGTTAGTGATTGGGTCGGTGACAGGTTTGACTTTGAGAAGTTGATGATCCACCCGAACGTCTGGAGAGTCTCCAGCGCAACATTCAGGCTGAGTTGGCATGCCTCTTGAGAGGGTGCCTTGACAAGTAGATCGTCCAAGTAAGGGATCACAGAGTGTCCCTGTGAGTGCAAGACTGCTACCACTGCCGCCATGACCTTGGTGAACACCCGTGGGGCTGTCGCCAGACCAAATGGCAGAGCTACGAACTGGAGATGTTCGTCTCCTATCACAAAACGTAGAAAACGTTGGTGCTCTGTAGCAATCGGCACGTGGAGATAAGCATCTTTGATGTCTATTGATGCTAGGAAATTTCCTTGAGACATTGAGGCAATGACGGAGCGGAGGGTTTCATTCGGAACCGCCTGGCCTCCACGTGCTTGTTGAGCAGTTTTAGGTCCAGAACGGAACGGAAAGAGCCGTCCTTTTTTGGCACCACAACCAGATTGGAGGAAAACAGTGTCTTGTTCCTGAAGAGGAACAGGGATTACCACTCCTTCTGCCTGCAGAAGAGCATCGGCTCGGTGGGGAGGTGGGGACGTTCTGAAGAATCGAGTCGGAGGACGAGAACAGAACTCTGTCCTGTGCACGTGGGCACAATGTCCCTCACCCACCGGTCTGTGACCTGTGGCAGCTAAATGTCGCCAAAGGCGAGCGAGTCTGCCATCAACCGCGGATGCGGAGAGATGAGAGAGCTGAGAGTCATGAGGAGACCGCCTTGGTAGCGGTTCCTCCGGCTGCCTTCCTTGGGCGTGATTGAGCCCCCGGAAGCTGAGCCCCTCTGAGGCTTTTCAGCTCTTTTGGACGAGGACAATTGGGACCTGCCCGAGCTTGGGAAGGACCGAAACCTCGACTGTCCTTCCAGGACAGCATTAATAGGGTAAGTCGCAATGCAGACATTGCGAGGTTACGGACGCCCTTGCGGCACAAATGTACATATGCTCAAGACCAGCTGTGCAAGAACAGCTGAAAAGCTTAGGGTGCCCATACGGCTGTAAATGCCGGAGCAACCGACACGCCGATAGCCTCATAGACAGATTTCAACCAGAGTCCATCTGTCTGATTACCACTCCTTCGCATCTTTAAGTGAAGTCCCATCTCCACTGCAACTATGCTCTAGCCGCAAGCCTGGAGATTGGAGAATCCACCTTTGGACCCTGGGTCCCGCGCTTGACCACGTCAGGGGGAAAAGGATAACGTGTATCCTTAATACGTTTGGAGAAAAACGCTTATCTGGTAAGCGTGGTGTTCCTGGACTGCTTCTCTGAAGTCAGCGTGGCCAGAAAAATACTCAATATACGTTTGAGCTACTGAAATGGGACTTCTCCTGCTGTGAAGCTGACTCCTCCGCTGGGGGAGCTGAGGGAGAAAGATCCAACATTCCATTGATGGACGCTATAGGATCATTCCTTATGGCGTCACCATCCGGTGTATCCGGATTGAGAGCGGTGTCAGGATCAAAGTCCTGATGAGCTACGTCTGCCTCATCATACAGAGAGCCTCCTGGGACCCCCCCGGAGCACCGATTTTATTCCAAATGAGGGTGGCCAGGGAGCAATGATCCAGATTGCCCATGGCCTGTCCGGACTGCAAGTCTCTATCCCCTTGCAACTCCATCCCTGTCCTTGGACAGGGTTGACAGGTGGTTCCTTTGGCCACGTCTAGTAGAGACCCCGGCTGACCAAGTGCTACAGGGGAGCATTGCACACAATGGGGTTCAGTGCCGTGGAACAGTATCACATGCAGTAAAAACAGCATCGAAAGCCTGTGTTGCTTATATGCTGCTGCCGGCTAGCCATCTAGGATATAGAGCCAAGAATGGCGACCGTACAGTGCAATGTATAGCATACAAGCATAAAGTACAAATGAACACTGCAGCACATGCAATACAAGCAGCATAGAAAGCCTGTGCCTTGGCACCCCTGCTTTTCTGCTGCTGTAGACTAGCCATCTAGGGGAATATAGCCCAGAATAGCGACCATACAGTGCAATGTATAGCATACAAGCATAAGTACAAATGAACACTGCAACCCCTGCAATACAAGCAGCATAGAAAAAAACCTGTGCCTCAGCACCCTTGCTTTTCTGCTGCTGTAGTCTAGTCATTCTAGGCGAAAATAGCCCAGACTAGCGACCGTACAGTGCAGTGTATAGCATACAAGCATAAATACACATGAACACTTCAGTACATGCAATACAAGCAGCATGGAAAGCCTGTGCCTTAGCACCCCTGCTTTCCTGCTGCTGATGTGTCGCCATCTAAGAGGGCATATAGCCAAAAATAGCGACCTATGCAGTGTAAGCATAAAATACAAATGGACAACTGCGGTATTTAGTGGGGTCAGCACTTCAGGTGCCGCTTACCGCCCGCCTATAAGCGGGTGTGTGGTCGCCCTAGTCCTGTGCCTGGTTGCCCAGAGTCCGATCTCTCAGCTCGGACTGCAGGAATGGCTGCCGGCGTCCTTCTCCAGCTCGTGTGGGTAGGGGCGGGCCGTGGGCGTGCCCCCAAGTCAGAGCGGGAAACCGGCGTCTCACAGTGTCCAGTGAGAGGGCTGGAGCATGTAAATAAGGCTCCAGCCCTCGGCGCTGCTGATTGTACAGCGTCTCTCCCCTACCCTGATTGACAGGGTGGGGGCGGGAACGAAGCGGAGCTAGGCCGCAAAAGCCGGGGACTGGATTTATAAGCGCCGCCGCCGTAAAAGCGCGGTCGGCGCTAAGTCCCCGGCGCACTACAAGTCCCAGCCGCGCCGCCGCTCCCGGAGCGTCCGGCGCGGTAGTTCCCAATACATAAAGTCACTCAGCTAGGCTGCAGTGACTGTAACCCTTTACTGTCCCCGGCGCACTAGCACACCCAGCAAGTCTGGAGTGTGCTGTGCCTGTGTGTACGGGGACACAGAGTACCTGAATGGTGCAGGGCCATGTCCCTGAACGGTACCCAGCTCCGTATCCAGCAGGTTCAATGGGTCTGTGGATGGAGCCCGGCCTCAGGGCTTTGGGGCCGGTAAGATCCCACTTCCTCAGAGCCCCTCAGGGGGATGGGGAAGGAAAACAGCATGTGGGCTCCAGCCGCCGTACCAGCAATAGGTACCTCAACCTTACAAACCACAAGCGGGGTGAGAAGGGAGCATGCTGGGGGCCCTATATGGGCCCTCTTTTCTTCCATCCGATATAGTCAGCAGCTACTGCTGACTAAACAGTGGAGCTATGCGTGGATGTCTGACCTCCTTCGCACAAAGCAGAAAACTGGTGAGCCAGTGATCCCACTGGGGGTGTATAGCCAGAAGGGGAGGGGCCTTACACTTTTTAGTGTAATGCTTTGTGTGGCCTCCGGAGGCAGTAGCTATACACCCCAATCGTCTGGGTCTCCCAATGGAGCGCCGAAGAAACAGCATGTGGCTCCAGCCTGTGTACCCGCAATGGGTACCTCAACCTTAACAACACCGCCGACTCAGTGGGGTGAGAAGGGAGCATGCCAGGGGCCCTGTTATGGGCCCTCTTTTCTTCCATCCGATATAATCAGCAGCTGCTGCTGACTAAAATGGGAGCATGAGTGAATGTGTGCCTTCTTCAACACAAAGCATAAAAACTGAGGAGCCCGTGATGCACGGGGGGGTGTATAGGCAGAGGGGAGGGGTTACACTTTTTTAAGTGTAATACTTTGTGTGGCCTCCGGAGGCAGTAGCTATACACCCAATTGACTGGGTCTCCCAATGGAGCGACAAAGAAACAGATTTTTGTGTACTCACCGTAAAATCGTTTTCTCCTAGCCATCATTGGAGGACACAGGACCATGGGTGTTATGCTGCTTATCCATAGGAGGACACTAAGTAAATGCCAAGATGTTAGCTCCTCCACCGCAGTATACACCCCCTGGCCCAGCCAGGCTACTTCAGTTTTAGTACACAAGCAGTAGGAGAACAAGTAAAAAACGTAAGTGAATACTGATAACAAAAAAAGTACTGAGACAGAAAAAAAGCTGAGGCCCAACAGGGCAAAAGGGAGGGTGCTGTGTCCCCCAATGATGGCTAAGAGAAAACGATTTTACAGTGAGTACACAAAAATCCGTTTTTCTCTGACACCTCATTGGGGGACACAGGACCATGGGACGTCCTAAAGCAGTCCATGGGTGGGTAAACAAACAACGCAACCCAAGGACTAGGAACAAGTCCCAGATAGCCAGGAGTGCCTACTGAGATAGTGGAGTACCTATCGTTTGCAGAATTTTCCTACCTAGGTTCGCCTCAGCCGAAGCCTGGGTATGGACTCCGTAATGCTTTGAAACAGTATGTAGGCAAGACCAGGTCGCAGCCTTACACCTCTGTTCCACTGAAGCCTGATGCCTAATGGCCCAAGAGGCACCAACTGCTCGTGTGGAATGAGTCCGCAGCCCACTAGGAATGGGCTTGAGTTGCAAGCGGTAGACCTCCTGGATCACAGAACGAATCCAGCAAGCCAGCGTTGCCTATGAAGCTGCCTCTCCTTTCTTAGGCCTTTCAAGAATGACGAACAAGGAGTCTAATGTTCCTAAAGGGGCTGTCCTAGGTACGTAATATCTGAGAGCCCTCACAAGGGCTAGCGAATATAGAACCCTTTCCACCCCAAGGACTGGGTGTGGACAAAAGGAAGGCAGAACAATGTCCTCGTTCATATGAAACAGAGAAGTAACCTTCGGAAAAAAATCCGGAAGGGGGCGTAGAACCACCTTGTCCTGAACGAGATTGAGGTCCCATGGGTCCAGCGACCGTTTATACAGGGAAACTAGATGGGAAACACCCTTGAGGAAAGTCTTGACTTGCGGACTGCAAGCTAGGCGGTATTGATAGAATATTGAGAGAGTTGAAACCTGCCCCTTACGGGAGCTGAGGGCCAACCCCTTCTGCAACCTGACTGCAAAAAAAAAAAAAAAAAAAAAAATTCTGGGGATCGCCAGAGGCATAGGTTGGACATTAGATTCCCTGCACTGGGAAAGGAAAGATTTTCACGTACGGTGGTAAATACGGGATGAAGGCCGGCTTTTGGGCACTGTACATTGTTGAGATGACCGCAGGAGAGAATCTCGCTCTTGTTAACCCCTTCAGCCCCCGGGCACTTTCCGTTTTTGCGTTTTTGTTTTTTGCTCCCCTTCTTCCGAGAGGCGTAACTTTTTTATTTTTCCATCAATCTTGCCATATGAGGGCTTGTTTTTTGCGGGACGAGTTGTACTTTTAAATGAAACCATAAGTTTTACCATATAGTGTACTGGAAAACGGCAAAAAAATTCCAAGTGCGTTTGTAGACACCAAACATGTATAGGTTTACTTGTATCTAAGGGGTTAAAAAAAATTCACAAGCTTGTCCAAAAAACGTGGTGCACGTTTTGCGCCATTTTCCAAAACCCGTAGAGTTCTAATTTTTCAGAATCTGAGGCTCAGTGATGGCTTATTATTTGCGTCTCGACCTGACGTTTTTAACGGTACCATTTTTGCGCAGATGCTAAGTTTTGAGCGCCTGTTATTGCATTTTGCGCAAAATTTGCGGCGACCAAAAAACGTAATTTTGGCGTTTGGAATTTTTTTGCCGCTACGCCGTTTACTGATCAGATTCATTGATTTTATATTTTGATAGATCAGGCATTTCTGAACGTGTCGATACCAAATGTGTGTATTTTTTATTTTTTTAACCCTTTAATTTTCAATGGGGTGAAAGGGGGGTGATTTGAACTTTTAGGTTTTTTTAAATTTTTTAAAACCTTGTTTACTTTTTTTTATTTTACTAGTCCCCCTAGGGGGCTATAGCGATCAGCAATCCGATCGCTTTGCACTATCTGCAGATCTCAGCTACAGAGCTGAGAACTGCAGATTTGCTGCTTCACTTCAATGCCGGCTGTATTCCGGCATTGAGAGGAAGTGAGTCATGTTAGCTACAGGCGTCATCACATGACCCTGTGCTACCATGGCAACCGCCGAAAGTCACGTGATCATGTCACGTGACTTCCGGTGGGGGCAGGGTAAGTGACTGTCATGGCGGCGCCCATATACATATCGCTGCTAGATTTTGGCAGCGAAATGTAGGGGGTTAATGG
Organism: Anomaloglossus baeobatrachus; assembly: GCF_048569485.1. NCBI lineage: Eukaryota > Metazoa > Chordata > Amphibia > Anura > Aromobatidae > Anomaloglossus > Anomaloglossus baeobatrachus. The sequence continues at coordinate 742,825,833 of NC_134353.1, forward strand.
CCTCGGGTGGAAGCGATTCCACCCGCGGCTAGCAGGCACACGTCAGCTGTTGATAACATCTGATATGTGCGCGGATCGCGGCCGCCTGCCGGCGGCAGGTGGCGGGGCTTACCGGCACACGATCCATGACGTACCCAGTACGTCATGGGTCGTTAAGGGATTAAAATCCAGGTCTCCAAGGCCAGGCCGTCAGCTTCCGGGCTCTGGAGTTCTGATGGGAAATGGGCCCTTGGGTCAGCAGGTCTGGGATGCTTACGAGGCGCCATGAGCAACTGTACTAATTCAGCATACCAGGCGCACCTGGGCTAGTCCGGTGCTATTAGTATCACCGGGACTCCTTCTGCCTTGATCTTCCGGATTACACGCGGCAGCAGGGGCAGAGGCGAAAAACATGTAAGGCAGACTGAAACGACTTCAGGAGACTAGCGCATCCGCGCCAATGGACTGTGGATCACGTGACCTGGCTAAGAACGCGGGTACCTTTGCGTTCAACCTTGAGGCCATTAGATCCACATCTAGTTTACTCCAGTGAGTGCAGATGTGTGGGAACACTTCTGGGTGGAGAAATCACTCTCCGGCAGCCAGTCCTTGGCGACTTAGAAGGTCTGCCGCCCAGTTCTCTACTACCGGTATGTGTAACGCTGAAAACACAGACCCCCATCGATTCGACCCAGGTGAGGATCCTGAGGACCTCGAGATAAGCTGTCTTGCTGCTGGTACCTCCCTGCCGATTGACCTACGCCACAGCTGTTGCATTGTCCAATTGGACCCGAATCAAACGACCTGCTAGCAGAAGGGGGGAATGACCTGAGCGCGAGAAGATCGCGCTGATTTTCAGGATGATTTCTGGGAAGGGAAGACTCCTGGGGCGTCCAACGTCCCGAAGCAGTGTGGAGCCAGTACGCTGCTCCCCAGACTAAAAGGCTGACGTTCGTGGTCAGGAGTAGCCAGTCCACTTGGGGGAGAAAAACTCCTTCTCGATATGGAAGAGGACTGAAGCCACCAGCAAAGCGCATACCTGACTGAAGGTGTCAGGTGAAAAGTTTGTCCAAGGAAAAGGGGCTCTTGTCCCAGGCAGCTAGAAGCGCAAGCTGCAGTGGGCGGTGGTGTGGCTAAGCGAGCAGCACTGCCTCTATAGCCGCCGCTATCCTACCTAGCACTCTCGTATGGAGCGAGAGGAGTACGTAGAGGGCTGTGTACCGCTTGTTGTAGAGCAGTCGCTTTGTCTTGAGGGGAAAATATCAAGCCCCGAAGAGTGTCCAGGGACATGTCCAGGGAGGTGACGGATTTTGACGGGACCATGACCTTAGTTAAGACCCTTGGTGCTGTGGCAGAGCCGAGGGTAGGGCCACAAATGAAAAAAAAGAAGTCCTGAACCACGAAGCAGAGGAACTTTTGGTGAGCTGGAACGATGGGTATGTGCAGGTACGCGTCCCTGATAGCTAGGGCGGCAAGGAATTCTCCTTCGACCATAAAGGTAATAATGGACCCTAGGAAGTCCATTCTGAATCTCCTTACGTGCACATGTTTGCTCAGGTGTTAGAGGTCCAGCATGGGACGAACTGACCCGTCCTTTTTTGAGGACCACGAGAGGTTGGAATAGAAGGCCTTGAACCTCTCGCCGTCCGGAACAGGTACCATCACCCCTGCCTTTTGGAGGGAGTGGATTGCTGAGGAGAAGGCCTCGTGGGTTTTGGAACCTTTGGGGGGGGTTTGAGAGAAAAGACTGACCAGGGGATCGGGTCCAGAATTCAATGTGGTAACCGGAAGACACAAGGTATCACACCCATTTGTGGTCTGAGGCGGCGGCCCAGATGGAGGAGGACGAAACTCCTCGGTCTTTGTCTAGACTGCCAGGACGAGGTGGACTCGAGGAGGGCTGAGAAGGTCGGGCCCTGCGTGTCTAGAAAAAAAACATCCTGGGCTAGAGTTGGGGGAGGTACTCTTTTCCTCCCGTGGCGTCAGACAAAAAAAGAGCCTGTCCAGATGATCAGCAAACCATCGGTCTGGAAAGGAGTACTGTGAGAGGCTTCTTAGAGACAGAGTCCGCTCTCCATTATCGGAACCAGAGGGCCTTACGAATGGCTATGGTATTTGAGGCGGCAATAACTGCGCAGGTAGCAGCGCCGAGGGAGGCCTGCATGAGGTACTCTGCCGCCGCAGCAATGTGAACTGTTACATCTGTGAGGGTCTGAGGGAAACTGGTAGTCCTGGTGCCTGTGCGACCCACACGGAAGGGGAGAGGGACCCACGGCCTCGAGGCAGAGCGATCGAGCTGCTCCACTTGTCTGTCTGTCGGGTCCTTGAAGGAGGATCCATCAAGTAAAAGACAGGAGTGGTCCTTCAGGCAGGCGGAAGCCGGGTGAGGGTCCACAGAGGCCGGATCAACCCAGCCCTTAGAAACAGCTAAGCCAAAGGGGTACAGGTACTCCATGAGTTTACGGATACCGAAGCGGCGTTAAAATCCCCTTTTTTTTTTTTTTTTTTTGAGGTTTCTTCACCCTTTTAAAAGGAGACCGCAGGGTCAGTAGTAGTGGATGGGAGATCTTCCACATGCAGAGTTTTTGTTGATTGCTGCAATAAGTCCATTGCAGCTTGATCACTCGGGGAGGTTGAAACCAAGGGATCATCCCGGTACAAACATCATTCCCCTTCCTCCGGCTCCTCAGAGACCGCGGAACATGCGGGAGAACCCCATCTGTGTACACCAGAGGGAGAACCATGGGGGTCATGCCCTTTTTCTGATCTGCAACCGGTTAAGCAGAGGGCTGATTCTTATCAGAAGGACCCTCTATAGAGGTGTCATCAGGCTGCGTTCTGTCCAGGGGCCCCGAGGGGTGTGAGGACGATGTTGCATAGCCAGCACCAGGTTCTGGGAACTATGCCCATTCCGGGGGACTGGGAGCCGTAGGCTCTGGGCTGGCAGGGGTTGTTGCGGTGATGGTGGGGGAAGAGGTGCTATCATCCCCTAGTAGACGTCCTACAGTTGTTGCTGTAGTTGTGCAGGGCATAAAACATGTGACTGCAGCCCCTGGATGATGAGCCACAAACTGATTGTAATGAGGGAGCAATGCTCTGCATAGCTAATATGCAAGTGAGGCTATAACTCACCCAGAACACTGATAGCCCTTGCCCCCCCCTCCTCCTGTGTCACAGTTCCTGTGGGAAGGAGGAAGCCAGCTCTGAGACACGCCCACAGGCTCTGATCACAACAAGAGGGAGCAATGCTCTGCAGATCCTGTGTGAGGGGGGCGTGGCTTATCGAGTGTTGGAGGGGACGGGGCTTAGCTCTGACAAGAAGGCATGAGAAAATATAATAAACAAAAAAACAAAAAATGGTGGGAAGGGAGTCCCCTTCCCTCCTCCAGCCCTGCACAACAATGGTGGACAGAAAAACCTCTAAGTCTACCACAGCTGCGGCTGCACCGAGTCCTGGGAGCTCTCCCCTCCCCCCGCCACAGGTGGAATGCTATGCAGGAGTCTGCAATCACAGCCCATGTGCATCCAGTCAGTGTGACCTTTGCTCCAATTTCCTGTCAGGGAGCCAGTGTGCAGATTCTGACGTATGTGCTGGCAGAACTTGTATCAACTCAGACCCTGCCAGAGGGAGTGAGGAAGTTTTCATCTGCTCTGTGCTCTGGAAAAATCGGAATGATCTCACCTCAGCTCCTGTGGAGATGGCAGTCTGCTGCCTGGTCACACTTGGTGCAGAACATGTATCAACTCAGAGCCTGCAAGAGAAGCTGAGGAAGTTTTCATCTGCTCTGGGCTCTGGAAAATCAGTGCCATGAGACCTGTCGTCCAGTGAATAACAGCCCAGGATCCAGCGTCGCAGGAGGGGGTACGGGGAGGCGATACTCCGCATTCCCGCCTGTTGATGGTTTTGGGAAATCGGTCCCCGAAGGAACCGTCACCCTCTAAAAACAAAAAATTCTTGCTGCAGTAGTCTGCAGAGATGTGCCTCCTATAGACACTAAGCTGAAACTGAAGTAGCCTGGCTGGGCCAGGGGGTGTATACTGCAGGGGAGGAGCTAACATCTTTGCATCTACTTAGTGTCTGTCACAAACCACCGGGGGGGTCACTCAGAAATCCCCCGCGCTGGCTACCAGTACATCACAATCGGGGGGTAACAAGTGGGGGTCACCCCTCCTTTATTCCTCCCGACCGACAGACAGAGCACGTGACGCGCTCTCTAGCGCCCCTCTTATAGTCAGGCCAATTATGGAATTGCCCGACAATAAGCAAGGAGGCCGCTATACTACTTATGCCGATTATTGAAGGGTCCCCGGTGAGAGTAGGGTATATATTCCCCCGACCTCCGCGGGCGGAATATATCAAACCTCCCTGAATCTCACTGGCCTCCCCACAATAATCCTTGGCACAATTCGCTGCCACCAACCGATTTACGGTAACTATTAGCCGAACACACAGACGTGGGATTCAAGATCGAGATAACAGAACAGCCCAAGATTAATTATATAATTTAATCAGCCTAAAGCACACTAGAAACTACAATATATACAATAGGGAATCTACAGAATATACATATGTCAGAGTACAGTTACAATCAAAGCATGGGTTACAAACAGGCCTACACAGTTCCAGCAGTTACCTTGTTGCGTCTGGCCACAGGGGGGCGCTGTACCCAGGTTTCTAGGATCCTTCCCACAGATGTTTCCTACACGTGCCCCCAGCGAAAAGGACCCTGGAAAATGGCCGAAGTAGGGTTATCAACCTGGGCAGATCCAGGTCCCCTCCTACCTTAGTGACCTCACAGGGAGCACTGCTCCACCCCTGGCTTGAGTTATGGACAATATCCCAACATGGAATATGGGCCATAACTTTGCCTGGGAGCGTCGTAGGCGGACGCCAATGCTCTCATTGTGACAGTTATGAATTTAGCTACAGAACGAGGGGACTCATGACCTGTCTGCCAGTTCCCCATTGGCTGATATCACGCCTGGGGCATTTCCCAATGTCCTGCTCCCATAAAAAGGGGGTGCCGGCATCGTCCACATGCGGAGACACCATTTTTATGGTTGCCATATTTATCGGAAATATGGCTTGCGAGATATGAACCATTTTTTACTGGAGTCGTTCTGTCTAGCTAGTTCCATAGCCTTGCTAATGAGATACAACTCTTGTTACAGGGTGACGGCAGGGAGTCATCCTGTGTCCATTGTTCCCACACCACCTCATCTCCATATCACAGGACATGGCCATGGAGGTGTGAGTGGAACACTGAGAACAAGAAGGGAGGGGGCACTGCCAGGGAGTGATGAGGGATTATGACTGGAGTCATAATTCATCTTCATATCCCGGGATTTGCCTCACAGTGTCCTCCTATGGATAAGCAGCATAACACCCATGGTCCTGTGTCCCCCCAAAGAGGCGTCAGAGAAATACCTTTATATTACTCACCTTGGGGAAGTCTGGTCCGATGGGCATTGCGGCTCTCGGTCCAGCATCGCCTCCATCTTCAGGGATCCTCGTCCTCCTGCCCAGCCCCGTGTGCATGACGCATTCTGCGTCATTCACAGAGAGGCCTCCATTGTGCTCCTGCGCATGTGCACTTTGATCTGTCCTGGTGAGGGCAGAGCAAAGTACTGTAATGCGCAGGCGCGAAAGAAGGTCAAAGACCGCCCACGTATTTGTACTACAGTAATTTAATCTGCCCTCAGGGCAGATCAAAGTGTGTCCGTGCAGGAGCACAATGGAAGCCTCTCTGTGAATGACACAGGACGCGTCATGCACACAGGGCTGGGCAGGAGGACGGTGATCGCACAAGATGGAGGAGGCGCCGGACCGAGACAGCGACACCCATCAGACCGGTCCACCCTCTGAGTATTATAAAGGTGTTTTTTACGTTATACAGAGCTGCCTGGGCTCCTATATACAGTATTCTAGAATGCTGTATATAAGGGACCACTGGTGGTTGCTGCAGTTCACAAGGGAATAACCTGGTGACAGGTTCCCTTTAAGACGACAAGCACACACAGCAATACAAACACAAGCCACCGACTGATCACATTTAGCAAAGACTCTAATAACTGCCCTTATAGTCGGGGATTATACTAGTGTACCAGACATCAGGTTAAGGGTTTGGTACCTTTTTATCAAGTTTTTCACTCAAGTCTCGTATCTCGCCGACTCGCTTTTCTTGCTCTTGGTTGAATAAAGACTCTGTGTCTTGAGCCACATTTTTAACTGATAACAGCTCCGATTCTTTAGACGTTAACAGACTTTGTAGCGAGTCCTTCTCAGCTTCCAGTGCTGCCAGCTTTGAAGACAATGCAGACTGGGACTAAAAAGAAAAAACATAATATTGGTCACCGAAACAATACTTCATAATAGAAACAAAACAAAAATATAAGCATCTTCAATTTACACTTGATGTGTGCAAACTGTAAAAAAAAAAAAAAAAAGTGGTAAATTTCTGGCACAGAAAAACAAACAATATTTCAGAGATATTTTGTAAGACAACTTTTACAGCAATACTAAAAAGGGATGTGGCTGCTATATAATATACATCCACCAATGGAATTCTACAACCTTTTAGGGGTCTGATCGGTGAGGGTGCATCTGCATGGGCCACCACCAACAATGAGGTTCTAAAAGGCACCATTCATCGTTTATGGAAACAGTTCATCACTTTCTCCGGCAAGGACTAGAGTGGTGGCACGCATATTACAACATAAGCAAAGTTGCAGGTGATCACCGGACTCAGCCGCTTGTACCATTTATATTGGCAGAGCCCATTTGCCGCAGCGTTGTTGACATGACATCACTGCTATATCAGGTACAAAATAACCAGAGCAGCGGCTAGACTTAGAAATAATATAAAATCAGCCAAAAAACAACTTTCCTAACATGAGATGATGGTGTGCAGAAGGCAGAAAAACCCTTTACAGCTCCCAAGGACTGTGCCCTACCAATTATGTGATTGGAGATTAAAACTGAATTGGCGTTTGTCTTCATATATAAAAAAAAAACAAAAAAAAAAACAAAAAAAAAAACAAAAAACACAACAACCCCAAACAAACATGTTTTTCCCCTCGGTGGTAAGATGACAGTACTGTAACAACCCCTCAATGAATCAGACAAATAGATGTTACCAGAGTCCAATTGCCTGGAGGGTTTAGATCTAGCACTCTGGTTTTGAAACTGCATCGTAGGCAACATAAAAACCCATTACAATGACAACCAGAGGACATACCTGTTCAGTATTGGCTAAAGACTGCTGCAACCGAACCAATTCTTCTCTTTTAGATTCTACTTCAGTTTTTAGCTGTTCAATCTGAAACGTGTGATCTTCCAACTACAAGTATTAATAGTATAACAAAATGAGAAATCACAAGAAAAAAAAAAAATCAATTGAAGTAGTTTTGGTGTATCATCTATAAAACTAACCACTTAAAAGGGTTTGACGGTTAAAGGTTAATGCTTAAGCACTATGTAAATGTCTAATATGATTTATGTCACCATACTCTAATAGATTCGAAAATAACATGGCAAGATACATGAATAGTGCAACTTATCAAAATAAAGAAAATGGCCTAATTTTTTATTTTTTTGCAATCTTGTTTTTTAGTTTTACTAAATATAAATTTGGATTATTTTGAAACGTCTGAGGATCAGTCCCCAGTTCAAACCTGTTCAATACTTTAAAAGCATAACCGTAATTTTAATTTTATAACTCTATAGTTCACATGAAAAACAGCAACTTTGTAATAGATCTTATCAGACAAATCTGCTTCTTTCTCCTCCTAGACTGATCATGGATTCTCAAAATTCTTAATTCCTGAGTTAAAGCTGCATTCAGTGAATACAGATGGTTATATTATAGAGATGAGAGATGGCAGTTGGTTTTATACACTTTATATATTCTATGCAGAAAGGAATGGAGAGGGGGGGGAAGGAGGAGCTCTGCCCGGCAGTAACAGCGGCCTTCTCATCTCAGTAATGTAAAAAGCTTTATTCACTGAAGTAAGATTATACCTAGGAATAGAGAATTTTGAGAATGAAACATCAGTCCAGGAGGAGAAAGAGGCAGATTTAGCTGATGAGATACATTACAGAGTTTATTTTCATGTGTACAATTGATTAAATAAAAATTAAAATGACAGTTACGCTTTAAAAATTATAACGACTGCACAGAACATACCCTATTATGTAACCTTATGATATAAAGCATTCCTAAGCCGAATAAATAATTGTGACTATTAGAAAAATACATTGTGTGCACAGATGAAGTATCAATAAAAAGAGAATTTTGTTTACTTACCGTAAATTCTTTTTCTTATAGTTCCGTAATGGGAGACCCAGACCATGGGTGTATAGCTTATGCCTCCGGAGGACACACAAAGTACTACACTAAAAAGTGTAGCTCCTCCCTCCGAGCATATACACCCCCTGGATAACCAAATATAGCCAGTTTAGTGCAAAAGCTGAAGGAGAATAGCCACCCACCAGTAGAGAGAGAGCAAAAACCGGAACAACCGGAGCCTCTGTCTACAACAACAGCCGGTGATAACACGCGGAACAAGAAACTGCCAACAGGCAACAGGGAGAGTGCTGGGTCTCCCATTACGGAACTATAAGAAAAAGAATTTACGGTAAGTAAACAAAATTCTCTTTTTCTTCATCGTTCCTATGGGAGACCCAGACCATGGGACGTCTCAAAGCAGTCCATGGGTGGGAAATAAACTGAGAAGTAGGCGAAACCTAACTTCACAAATGGGCGACAGCCGCCTGAAGGATGCGTCTGCCCAAGCTCGCATCTGCCGAAGCATGAGCATGCACTTGGTAGTGCTTCGAAAAGGTGTGCAGACTAGACCAAGTGGCAGCCTGACAGACCTGCTGAGCCGTAGCCTGGTGCCTGAAAGCCCAAGAGGCACCGACAGCTCTGGTCGAGTGTGCTTTGATCCCCGGCGGGGGAGGCACTTGAGTACACTGAGTGGTGCAGATGGTGACGCGTCCCCTCCCACTCCCCACGTGATATCCTGGCCAGGTTGAGATACAGAAGGACCCGTGCAGGCAGCAACTGCACATGTGCGAGCATTCACATTTTCATTGGCTAAAAGCATACCATGTGATCGTGTGGGTTGTTCACAAAAGGTCCTGTTCTTGTATCATTGCTGCCATTCTTACCTCGCCTGGTTGATAAAGCTACCCGCGAAAACGTGCGTTCCTTAGGCTTGGTGTGCATCCCCTCCACCTCTGGGTACTGGTATACACATGACTGTTACTTGATTTGTTATATATGTGCTGCTAAAACTCTTGTCTGATCCACTAGGATATGCACAGCACTTTACATGGGACTGTGTGCAATGTTTATGTAATCCCCCTGTTTCTGTGGTAATAGTAATTGTATTGCACATGACACTTTATTCCCTGTATCCTCTGTGGACATGTACTTCCTTGTAGCAATATTGTGATTTAACTAACTATATACTGAATACCTGGATTCCCTATTTGACCCCTGCTCTCCATATGCAAATTATGAGTGTTATAATATGGTATTTGCCAGTTAATAAAATATTCATTGTTATCCCTTAAACCACAATTCTCTGTTTTTTTGCTGAATTATGCCTGTGGTGGGTTATTTACCTATTTGTTTTACAATATGATATGCCCTGCTATAGTACTTTGGATCGTTCTTCTGTTTATACTTGAGTACACTGGTAGGCATCAGAAATGGCCGACCTAATCCAACGAGCCAGGGTCGGTTTAGAAGCCGAGAGGCCCTTACGCCGACCTGTGGTCAGCACAAAAAGAGAGGTGCACCGCCTAAGAACAGCGGTGCGTGACACATAGATCCGGAGCGCCCGCACCAGATCTAAAGTGTGCAACGCTTTCTCAAAGCGATGAACAGGAGCCGGACAAAAGGAAGGCAATGAAATGTCCTGGTTAAGGTGGAAAGGAGATACCACCTTAGGGAGAAAGTCCGGAGTCGGACGGAGAACCACCTTGTCTTGATGAAAAACCAAAAAAGGTGACTCCGAAGAGAGCGAAGCTAAATCAGAGACTCTCCTGAGGGAAGTTATGGCCACTAGAAAGACGACTTTCTGTGAAAGACGAAACAAAGAAACCTCCCTAAGAGGCTCAAAGGGGGGTTTCTGTAAGGCCGTGAGGACCAGATTAAGGTCCCAGGGATCCAAAGGCCGCCGGTAAGGCGGAATGATGCGAGATGCGCCCTGCATAAAGGTGCGCACCTGAGCCAGCCGGGCGATACGCCGCTGGAACAACACTGACAAAGCCGAGACCTGTCCCTTGAGGGAATTGAGGGAAAGTCCTAGCTGCAGACCGGACTGTAGAAAGGACATGATGGTCGGCAAGGAAAAAGGCCAAGGGGCATGGCCGGAAGAACAACACCAGGACAGGAAAATTCTCCAAGTCCTGTGATAAATTTTGGCCGAGGAAGATTTCCGAGCCCGAGTCAAAGGGGAGATGACTTCAGGAGGAATGCCAGAAGTCGTCAAGATCCAGGACTCAAGAGCCACGCCGTCAATCTGAAAGCCGCAGAATTCTGGCGGAAAAACGGACCTTGTGAGAGAAGGTCTGAGCGGTCCGGGAGATGCCACGGCACCTCTACGGACAGATGGAGCAGGTCTGGGTACCAAGCTCGCCTAAGCCAGTCTGGAGCAATGAGGATGACCCGACGGCCCTCCATTCTGATCTTGCGCAGGACTCTGGGCAAGAGAGCTAGAGGGGGAAACACGTAAGACAGACGAAACTGGGACCAATCTTGAACCAGCGCGTCCGCTGCAAAGGCTTGAGGATCGTGGGAGCGAGCCACGTAAACCGGGACCTTGTTGTTGTGCTGGGATGCCATTAGATCCACTTCCGGAGTGCCCCACTTGCGGCAGATTGACCGAAACACTGCCGGATGCAGAGCCCACTCGCCGCTGTCCACGGCCTGACGGCTGAGATAATCTGCCTCCCAGTTTTCTACGCCTGGGATGTGGACTGCGGATATGGTGGACTTGGAGTCCTCCGTCCACTGAAGGATGCATTGAACCTCCAACATTGCCAGGCGGCTGCGAGTTCCGCCCTGGTGATTGATGTAGGCAACCGCTGTCGCGTTGTCTGACTGGACTCGAATGTGCTTGCCCGCCAACAGGTGGTGAAAGGCTACGAGAGCTAGGAGCACAGCTCTGATTTCCAGCACGTTGATCGAGAGGGCTGATTCGGACGGAGTCCAAGTGCCCTGTGCTCGGTGGTGGAGGTATACTGCTCCCCAGCCGGATAGACTGGCATCCGTGGTGAGAATAACCCAGGACGGGGCCAGGAAGGAGCGTCCCTGAGACAGAGAGAGGGGCCGAAGCCACCACTGAAGAGAGCTCCTGGTCTGTGGCGACAGAGCCACTAGCCTGTGCAAGGAAGAGGTCCGCTTGTCCCAACAGCGGAGAATGTCCAGCTGCAGGGGACGCAGATGGAACTAGGCAAAGGGAACCGCTTCCATTGACGCCACCATCTAACCCAGCACCTGCATGAGGTGCCTGATGGAATGACGGCGGGGCCTCAGCAGAGAGCGTACCGCCAGATGAAGGGACTGCTGTTTGACTAAGGGCAGCTTCACAAGTGCCGGCAGAGTCTCGAATTGCATCCCTAGGTACGTAAGTTCCTGGGTCGGGGTCAGAGTGGACTTGGGCAGATTGACAAGCCACCCGAATTGAACAAGCGTGGCGAGAGAGAGCGAGACACTGCGCTGACAGTCTGCACTGGATGAAGCCTTGACTAGAAGGTCGTCTAGGTAAGGAATCACTGCCAACCCCTGGAGGTGCAGAACCGCAACCACTGCTGCCATGACCTTGGTGAATCCACGAGGGGCCGTGGCTAACCCGAAGGGGAGAGCCACGAATTGGAAATGTTCCTCTCCGATTGCAAAACGTAGCCAACGCTGGTGTGAAACTGCAATTGGCACATGCAGATAGGCATCTCTGATGTCGATGGATGCTAGAAAATCTCCTTGGGTCATTGAGGCAATGACCGATCGCAGAGATTCCATGCGAAAGTGCCGCACCTGAACATGCTTGTTGAGAAGCTTGAGATCCAGGATGGGCCGGAAGGAACCGTCCTTCTTGGGGACTAGGAAGAGGTTTGAGTAGAAACCTCTGAACCGTTCCCGGGCGGGAACCGGTACAATTACTCCGTTGGCCTGCAAGGATGCCACGGCCTGAGAGAAGGCGGCGGCTTTGGAGCAGGGGGGAGTGGACAGAAAAAATCTGTTTGGCGGGCTGGAAGAAAATTCTATCCTGTAGCCGTGGGAGATGATATCCCGCACCCACTGATCGGAAACGTGTTGGAACCACACGTCGCCAAAGTGGGAGAGCCTGCCACCGACCAAGGACGTTGCTGGCGCAGCCAGATAGTCAAGAGGAGGCTGCCTTAGTGGCAGTGGATCCTCCGCTCTTCTGAGGACGCGGCTTCGTGCGCCAGCTGGGTTTTCGATCCTTGGCTGAGTTAGTGGACGAGGCTGAGGGCTTAGAGGATGACCAGTTAGAGGAACGAAAGGAACGAAACCTCGACTGGTTCCTGCCCTGGACAGGTTTCCTGGTTTTAGTTTGTGGCAAGGAAGTACTCTTCCCGCCAGTAGCTTCCTTAATGATTTCATCCAGTTGTTCACCGAACAGCCGGGACCCAGCAAAGGGGAGCCCAGCAAGATACTTCTTGGAAGAAGCGTCTGCTTTCCACTCTCGAAGCCACAAGATCCTGCGGATCGCGAGGGAATTAGCGGAAGCCACCGCCGTGCGGTGAGAAGCCTCCAGAATGGCAGACATGGCATAGGATGAAAAAGCCGAAGCCTGGGAAGTTAAGGCAACCATTTCGGGCATAGAGTCCCTGGTGAGGGAATGCATCTCCTCCAGAGAAGCAGAGACGGCCTTAAGAGCCCACACCGCTGCAAAAGACGGGGAGAACGAGGCCCCTGCCGCCTCATATACAGATTTGGCCAGAAGGTCAACCTGGCGGTCAGTGGGATCCTTAAGTGAGGTGCCATCGGCCACAGATACAACTGTCCGGGCTGAGATTCTAGACACCGGAGTATCTACCTTTGGTGAATGAGCCCACTCCTTGACCACCTCTGGTGGAAAGGGAAAACGTTCATCAGAACTACGCTTTGGGAAGCGTTTGTCAGGACAGACTCTGGGCTTGGTCACAGTGGCCTGAAAACTGGAGTGGTTAAAAAACATACTCCTTGCTCTCTTAGGTGAGGTAAACTGGTGTTTTTCTACCAGAGAGGCTTGTTCCTCTGACACTGGTGGATTGAGGTCCAGTACGGAATTAATGGACGCAATCAAGTCACTAACATCCGCATCCCCTTCAGATAGATCAATGGGGTACATAGAGGTAGTGTCCGAGCCCACAGTAAAGGCATCCTCCTCGCCCTGCAATTCAGCTCGTGAATCAGAGCCGTGGGACGAGGAAGGAGAAGAGTCCCTGCGTCTCCGTTTAGGAGGACGGGGTCCGGGAACAGATGAAAAATCCTCTGTGAGCTCTGCAGAGCGAGTCGGAGCAACAGAGGCGCCCTGAGAAGGGGGCTGATGCATGGTCAGCAGAGTCCGGGACAGCTGTCCCATGGAGTCGACAAAGGACTGGGAGATAGCTTTAGAAAACGATGATACCCAAGCCGGGGGTTCAGCCACCGGGGCTGGAGCAGCACCATGTTAGAGCAGGCATCACAATGTGGATATGTGCTCGGTTCAGGCAGTATGAGCTTACATGCAGTGCATATAGAGTAAAGCCTTGCAGCCTTGCTCCTAGTGAGAGACATGCTGCTGAGGTGGAGGCTCTGCAGTAAGAAACACACTCCTTCAGAATGACCCCCAGAGAGTGTATAATAAAGTCCACAACCAGAGGTTGTGGCTTACCAGACAGTTTTGTGTGCCCTCCGGATTCCACAGCTTGGACCCCCAGACAGATGCAGACCTGCAGCAGCCAGCGCCGATCAGTGTGTAAACGCTGATAAAATGGCGCCGGAGTGAGGATGGGGGGTGGGGTTTAGCCCAAGAGCGGGAACCGGAGGGCCAAGGAGAAATACAGGGGAGGGAAACATCTCCTCAGAGAGGAGTGTCTTCCCCTGAGCTGAACGGCCGGTGCCGCACTGTCCCCCTGCATGACTGACATGCAGGGGCAGTGAAAACGAAACTAGGCCGCAGCCGAAGCCGGGGCCTAAATTTTCTCATGCGGCCGACGAGCAGGCACCCTCGGCGCTGTTCTCAGGAGAAAACCAGAGAACCGGCCGGAAATCACAGCACAGTGACATAACACACTCTCCCCACAATAAATGCACAAGGGACCCTTCAATAACGTCTCAATACTTAGCTTATGAGACGCAGGGCCAGGTCCCTGAGGGGTGAGCGCTCCGTCCGGCAGGGTCCTGAAAGGGCTGCGGATGGAGACCGGTCTCCTGCAAAGCAGAGAGAACCGTGATGGCTCCCACTTCAAGCCAGAGCCCGAGGGATGGTGAAGGAGCGCGGCATTTAAGGCTCCAGCCTTGTAAATCAACCTTAACAGCACCGCCGACACAGTGGGGTGAGAAGGGACATGCCAGGAGTCCAGCTTGGACCCGCTTTTCTTCCAACTCTTTGAAATCAAAAATCAAAAATCAGATGAGAATGCATGTGTGTGTGACCTCCTGAACACAAAGCATTGAACTGGCTAGATGTGGTCATCCAGGGGGTGTATATGCTCGGAGGGAGGAGCTACACTTTTTAGTGTAGTACTTTGTGTGTCCTCCGGAGGCAGAAGCTATACACCCATGGTCTGGGTCTCCCATAAGGAACGATGAAGAAAAATCTGTTGGGCAGGCTGGAAGAGAATTCTATCCTGTAGCCGTGGGAGATGATATCCCGCACCCACTGATCGGAGACGTGTTGAAACCACACGTCGCCAAAGTGGGAGAGCCTGCCACCGACCAAGGACGTTGCTGGCTCGGCCAGATAGTCAAGAGGAGGCTGCCTTGGTGGCAGCAGCTCCTGCGGACTTCTGTGGACGCGGCTTCTTGCGCCAGTTGGGCTTCTGGTCCTTGGCTGAGATAGTGGACGAGGCCGAGGGTTTAGAGGACGACCAGTTAGAGGAACGAAATGAACGAAACCTCGACTGGTTCCTTCCCTGGACAGGTTTCCTGGTTTTAGTCTGTGGCAAGGAAGTACTCTTCCCGCCAGTAGCTTCCTTAATGATTTCATCCAGTTGTTCACCGAACAGCCTGGACCCAGCAAATGGGAGCCCAGCAAGGTACTTCTTTGAAGAAGCGTCTGCCTTCCACTCTCGAAGCCACAAGATCCTGCGGATAGTGAGGGAATTAGCCGAAGCCACCGCAGTGCGGTGAGAAGCCTCCAGCATGGCAGACATGGCGTAGGATGAAAAGGCTGAAGCCTGGGAAGTTAAGGCAACCATTTCAGGCATAGAGTCCCTAATGAGGGAATGCATCTCTTCTAGAGAAGCAGAGATGGCTTTGAGAGCCCACACTGCTGCAAAGGATGGGGAGAACGAGGCCCCTGCCGCCTCATATACAGACTTGGCCAGGAGGTCAACCTGGCGGTCAGTGGGATCCTTAAGTGAGGTGCCATCAGCCACAGATACAACTGTCCGGGCTGAGAGTCTAGACACCGGAGGGTCTACCTTTGGTGAGTGAGCCCACTCCTTGACCACCTCTGGTGGAAAAGGAAAACGGTCATCAGAACCACGCTTTGGGAAGCGTTTGTCAGGACAGGCTCTGGGCTTGGTCACAGTGGCCTGAAAACTGGAGTGGTTAAAGAACACACTCCTTGTTCTCTTAGGCAAGGTAAACTGGTGCTTTTCTGCCAGAGAGGGTTGCTCCTCTGAAACTGGCGGATTGAGGTCCAGTACAGAATTAATGGACGCAATCAAATCACTAACATCTGCGTCACCCTCGGTCAGATCAATGGGGCACATTGAGGTAGCGTCCGAGCCCCCAGTAAAGATATCCTCCTCGTCCTGCGAGTCAGCTCGTGAATCAGAGCCGCGGGACGAGGAAGGAGAGGGGACCCTGCGTCTCCTTTTAGGAGGACGGGGTCTGAGACCAGATGAAGAGTCCTCTGTGAGCTCTGCAGAGCGAGCCGTAGCAGCAGAGGCGCCCTGAGAAGGGGGCTGATGCATGCTCAGCAGAGTCCGGGACAACTCTCCCATGGAGTCGGCAAAGGACTGGGAGATACCCAAGCCGGGGGTTCAGCCACCGGGGCCGGAGCAGCCGGAGGGACCACTGGGGAGACTCCAGGCTGAGGCACCACCATGTTAGAGCAGGCATCACAATGTGGATATGTGCTTGGTTCAGGCAGTACGAGCTTACATGCAGTGCATATGGAGTACAGCCTTGCAGCCTTGCTCCTAGTGTGAGACATGCTGCTGAGGTGGGGGCTCTGAGAAGCGTCTGCCTTCCAAGCCAGAATGACCCCCAGAGAGTGTATAAGAAGGTCCACAACCGGAGGTTGTGGCTTACCAGACCGTTTGTGTGCCCTCCGGATCCCACAGCTCGGACCCCCAGACAGATTAGCAGAGATGCTGCAGCCAGCGCCGATCGGTGTGAGAACGCTGATAAAATGGCGCCGGAGCGAGGCGAGGGGGCGGGGCCTAGTCAAAGGGCGGGATCCGGAGGGCCAAGGAGATATACAGGGGAGGGAAACATCTCCTCAGAGAGGAGTGTCCTTCCCTGTGCCGAACGGCCGGTGGGCGGCGCCGCACTGTCCCTCTGCATGACTGACATGCAGGGGCAGTGAAAACGAAACTAGGCCGCAGGCGAAGCTGGGGCCTAAATTTTACAATGCGGCCGGCGCGCAGGCACCCTCGGCGCGGTTCTCAGGTGAAAACCAGAGAACCGGCCGGAAATGTCACAAAAGTTAAATAACACACTCTCCCCAATAATAAAGTGCAAGGGACCCCCTGACAATAACGTCTCAAATACTTAGCTTGTGAGACGCAGGGCCAGGTCCCTGAGGGATGAGTGCTCCGTCCGGCAGGATCCTGAAAGGGCTGCGGATGGAGACCTGTCTCCTGCAAGGCAGTGAGAACCGTGCTGGCTCCCACTTCAAGCCAGAGCCCGAGGGATGGTGAAGGAGCGTGGCATGTAAGGCTCCAGCCCTGAAATCAACCTTAACAACACCGCCGACACAGTGGGGTGAGAAGAGACATGCCGGGGGTCCAGGCTTGGACCCGCTTTTCTTCAAACTCTTTAAAATCAAAAATCAGATGAGAATGCATGTGTGGATGTGTGCCTCCTAAACACAAAGCATTGAACTGGCTATATTTGGTTATCCAGGGGGTATATATGCTCGGAGGGAGGAGCTACACTTTTTAGTGTAATACTTTGTGTGTCCTCCGGAGGCAGAAGCTATACACCCATGGTCTGGGTCTCCCATAGGAACGATGAAGAAATTAGAATATATTAGTGATTTAGGCTGTGTAGTAAAATCACTCAATCTGGCAATTGTGCTCAATTGTAATTAATGTGCATTTATTATTGTGCTGTATTTATAGCAGTTTGGCCTTACACCATTTTCTTGCATTACTGTACATTGGCCATTTCATTTATCTCTGGGAAAGCAAGAAAATAAAACATTTCCAGATAAAGGTCTATATAAAAAAAACGTATAAGCTGAAAAATAAGGAGCGCTGATAGTGTAATACCAACAGATCAGTGAGGTAGATCGGGAAAAATACACTCACCTGAAACGGTTGTGATAGTCACAACCACTGATAGAGCATAGGATGATGGAGTCTGCTGCAGCCCCACGTGGATGTTCATACAAATCAGAGTGAAAAGGAGGTTAATGCCGCGCATCAGCCAAAATGAAGATGCAGCACGTTGATGTTATTAACGTATTCTTTTATTCCATCGGTCTACGCGTTTCGAGGATATCTCTTCTTTAGGACCAGTGCATCAACATAGTATAGTAGATACTATGTTGATGCACTGGTCCTGAAGAAGAGGTATATCCTCGAAACGCGTAGACCGATGGAATAAGAGAATTTTGTTACTTACCGTAAATTCTTTTTCTTATAGTTCCGTATTGGGAGACCCAGAACATGGGTGTTTAGCTTCTACCTCCGGAGGACACACAAAGTACTACACTTAAAAGTGTAGCTCCTCCCCCTGAGCTTTTACACCCCCTGGTGAGCAGACCCAGCCAGTTTAGTGCAAAAGCTGAAGGAGAATAGCCACCCACAAGTAGAACAGAGCAAAAGCCGGAACAACCGGAGACTCTGTCCACGACAACAGCGGGTGAGAACACGCGGAACAAGAAAAATTGCCAACAGGCAACAGGGAGGGTGCTGGGTCTCCCAATACGGAACTATAAGAAAAAGAATTTACGGTAAGTAAACAAAATTCTCTTTTTCTTTATCGATCCTTTGGGAGACCCAGACCATGGGACGTTCCAAAGCAGTCCCTGGGTGGGAAATAAACCGAAAAAAAAGGCAAGAAGTAGGCAGAACCTAACTTCACAAATGGGCGACAGCCGCCTGAAGGATGCGTCTGCCCAAGCTCGCATCTGCCGAAGCATGAGCATGCACTTGGTAGTGCTTCGAAAAGGTATGCAGGCTAGTCCAAGTGGCAGCCTGACAGACTTGTTGAGCCGTAGCCTGGTGCCTGAAAGCCCAAGAGGCACCAACAGCTCTGGTCGAATGTGCCTTGATACCCGGCGGGGGAGGCACCTGAGAACTCTGGTAGGCGTCCGAAATGGTCGATCTAATCCAACGGGCCAAGGACGGCTTAGAAGCCGAGAGGCCCTTGCGCCGACCTGTGGTTAGCACAAAAAGAGAAGTGCACCGCCTAAGAGCAGCGGTGCGAGACACATTGGATCTGGTGCGTGCGCACCAGATCCAGAGTATGCAGCGCTTTTTCAAAGCGATGAACAGGAGCCGGACAAAAGGAAGGTAGGGTAATGTCCTGGTTAAGGTGGAAAGGAGAGACCACCTTAGGAAGAAAATCCGGAGTCGGACGGAGAACCACCTTGTCTTGATGAAAAACTAAAAAAGGTGACTCCGAAGAGAGCGCGGCCAAATCAGAGACTCTCCTGAGGGAAGTTATGGCCACCAGAAAAACCACTTTCTGTAAAAGATGATGCAAAGAGACCTCCCTAAGAGGCTCAAAGGGGGGTTTCTGCAAAACCGTGTGAACTAAATTAAGGTCCCAGAGATCCAAGGGCCGCCGGTAAGGCGGAATGATGTGAGACGCGCCTTGCATGAAGGTGCGGACCTGAGCCAGCCGAGCGAGACGCCGCTGGAACAGAACTGACAGAGCTGAGACTTGTCCCTTGAGAGAGTTGAGGGACAGTCCTAGCTGCAGACCGGACTTTAGAAAAGACAGAAGGGTCGGCAAGGAGAATGGCCAAGGAGGATGGTCAGTAGAGCGACACCAGGACAGGAAAATTTTCCAAGTCCTGTGATAGATCTTAGCGGAGGAAGACTTACGGGCCCGAGTCAAAGTGGAGATGACTTCAGGAGGGATACCAGAAGCCGTCAAGATCCAGGACTCAAGAGCCACGCCGTCAATTTGAGAGCCGCAGAATTCAGGCGGAAAAACGGACCTTGTGAGAGTAGGTCTGGACGGTCCGGGAGATGCCACGGCATGTCTACGGACAGATGGAGCAGGTCTGGATACCAAGCTCGCCTGGGCCAATCCGGTGCAATGAGGATGACTCGACAGCCCTCCGTTCTGATCTTGCGCAGAACTCTGGGCAAGAGAGCTAGAGGGGGAAACATGTAGGACAGACGAAACTGGGACCAGTCTTGAACCAGTGCGTCCGCGGCGAATGCCTGAGGGTCGAGGGAGCGAGCCACGTAAACAGGAACTTTGTTGTTGTGACGGGATGCCATTAGGTCCACGTCCGGAGTGCCCCATTTGCGGCAGATTGACTGAAACACTGCCGGGTGCAGGGACCACTCGCCACCGTCCACGGTTTGACGGCTGAGATAATCTGCCTCCCAGTTTTCCACGCCTGGGATGTGGACTGCGGATATGGTGGACTTGGAGTCCTCCGCCCATTGGAGGATGCGTTGTACTTCCAACATCGCCAGGCGGCTGCGTGTCCCGCCTTGGTGATTGATGTAGGCAACCGCTGTCGCGTTGTCTGACTGGACTCGAATGTGCCTGCCCGCCAACAGGTGGTGAAAAGCTAGGAGAGCTAGAAGCACGGCTCTGGTTTCCAGCACATTGATTGAAAGGGCTGACTCGGACGGAGTCCAAGTGCCCTGCGTTCTGTGGTGGAGATGTACCGCTCCCCAGCCGGATAGACTGGCATCCGTGGTGAGAATCACCCAGGACGGCGCCAGGAAGGAGCGCCCCTGGGACAGGGAGAGGGGCCGAAGCCACCACTGAAGAGAGCTCCTGGTTTGTGGCGACAAAGCCACTAACCTGTGTAAGGAGGAAGGCCGCTTGTCCCAACAGCGGAGAATGTCCAGCTGCAGGGGGCGCAGATGGAGCTGGGCAAAGGGGACAGCCTCCATGGACGCCACCATTTGACCCAGCACCTGCATCAGACGCCTGAGGGTATAACGGCGGGGCCTCAGCAGAGAGCGCACCGCTAGCTGGAGGGACTGCTGTTTGACTAATGGCAACTTCACAAGTGCCGTCAAGGTCTCGAACTGCATCCCTAGGTACGTGAGACTCTGGGTCGGAGTCAGAGTGGATTTGGGCAGATTGACCAGCCACCCGAATTGACCATCGGCGCGGTTCTCAGGCGACAGCTAGAGAACCTGCCGGAAATGTCAGTAAACACAATAAACACACTCTCCCCCAACAATAAAGTACAGGGACCCCGAAATCTAAACGTTTCAGGTACTTAGCTTGCTGAGACGCAGGGCCAAGTCCCTGGGGATGAGTGCTCCGGTCCAGCAGGGTCCTGAAGGGCTGCGGATGGAGACCGGTCTCCTGCCAAGCATGGAGACCATGCTGGCTCCCACTTCAAGCCAGAGCCCAGGAGGGATGGTGAAGGAGCACGGCATGTAAAGGCTCCAGCCCAGGAATCAACCTTACAACACCGCTGACACAGTGGGGTGAGAAGGGACATGCCGGGGGTCCAGACGTGGACCCCACTCTTCAATCTTGTTCCAAAAGGAAAAAAATCATATGAGAATGCATGTGTGGATGTATGCCTCCTGAACACAAAGCAATAAACTGGCTGGGTCTGCTCACCAGGGGGTGTATAAGCTCCGGGGGAGGAGCTACACTTTTAAGTGTAGTACTTTGTGTGTCCTCCGGAGGTAGAAGCTAAACACCCATGGTCTGGGTCTCCCAAAGGAACGATAAAGAAAAAAGAATACGTTTATAACATCAACGTGCTACATCTTCATTTTGGCTGATGCGCGGCATTAACCACCTTTTCACTCTGATTTGTATGTATATAAAAAAAACTAAAACAAAAAACCCTAACACACGACCCAGCATGTTTGTATAAAAGTGATCCTGTCAGGGCACACAGTTTACACACTCGCATTGAAACAAAGTTTCAGACTTGCAATGAATACTATTTAGCACATTTGTGGGAGATATGGCGCCTAAAGTCTTTAAAAATTTAAATGTTTCAATTAACCTTTATTTCTGATTCGCGCTTCACTTGATCCATCTGAAACTCCAGCTGTTCCTTGATACGAGCCACCTCCTCCTGGTTCTGCTGAGAGACGGTGAGCTGCTTCGCAGTGTCAGCGTTCTGGAGAGAATAGAAAGCGGATGCAGCTAAGTTCAGTAGAATTCATTGACATCATTAGAGTCGGTCCTGCTATCACCAATAACCACACAACCTTGCCTGAAGTTGCTACGGCAGGAAGGATTAGAGCTCTGAATTCATCGCTTTCTTCAGCATGAAGTTTTATTCTAAAAAGCTTCAAATTTATGGACATTTTAAATCAATAGATCTTGGAATAAAAATAATTCCAAGTGGATGTTAAACAAAAATTGTTCCTGTGCCGAGAATCTCATATATAGCTGTCCCTGCTATGTACTGTGTAATGGCCATTTGTGATCATACAGGGACATGGTCTGATCATATCACACATCTCTTGGGCCGGGGATGAAGCAAAAGAGTATACAGACCGGACAATACAGGAGGGCAGTTTATTCTATTAGGTAAAACATTATTTCTAAAGAGGCAGGAAAATGTTTTACCTCACAGAAAGAATCACCGGAGATCCCGTGCAGTCCTGTCTATATACACTTTTGTATTGTCTGTATATTCCTTCCTGACCTAGATGATGTGGTATGATCGGAACATGTCCCTGTACAGTTACACATGGCTATTACATATCACATAGCAGGGATACCTATATAAGATTATTTCAGCACAGGAACATTTTTATTCAACACATGCAAATGTTGAACTTATGCATAGATCTATTGACTAAAAATCCATGGGGAAACCCCTTTAATCATGTGTCGTGAAAGCATGCGAGCTTCGCTTCCTGGCCACATCATGGTAAAATGTCAACAGGCCCCGTGCGCACTAGAAAAAGGATTTTTCTCAAGAAATTTCTTGAGTCTGAAAGATTAGCGCACTCGCGTTAAAAAAAAACGCACCAACAACACCTGCGTTTTTACCGTGTTTTTCCGCAGGTTGGTCCCTGCGGGCTTTTTTTTACCATTATCTAAGGCAAAAAACGCAGGTACCTGCAGAAAAGAAGTGACATGCTCATTCTTTTTCTCAAGAAATTCTGCAGAAAGAACTTTAAGAAAAAAACGCAGTGTGCGCACGGCTAATTTTTTTCCCCCCCATAGGTTTTGCTGGGAAATGTCTGCAGAAAGGTTACAACCATTTTCAAAAAAATTTTGCAGCAAAAACGAAAAGAAAAAAAAAACGCGGGTAAAAAAGCAGTTTGCGCACAGGGCCTAACAAACATGCAGAAACTCCAATGAACGCCAAATAACTTATTCCGTATCAGAAAGTAATAACTTTCTCAATTAGGATTTTTTTTTTTTTTTTTTTTTTAATATAACAGCTCTGTGTTCATCAGTGATGCTTCCACTGTGGGATATGTATGCGCCAATGTACTGACTACAGCTGGATCTATAGCCGCAGCTCATTGATAGGACTATTTTCCTTTGCCTTTTTACTTCTCCACTTTCTCGATGCTTCTCAGAAGCAAGAAGGAGGATCATGCACGGTGGGGCAAAATTGCATAGTGTCCTGGAGACAGATTAACTATGCAGTGTTCTTTCTGGTTATAGATGAAAAACTGTCAGAAGGGAAAAATGTAGCCGTTTAAATATTGAGGCAAGGAGGCAGCTGAGGTAAGAAGAATGAGGAAAAGGCACGCGGGAAGGCATTATGGGGCTTTATCGTAAAAAAAACCAAACACTTCTCCAATGCCCTCACCTTCCTTCCCTCACAATCGCTACAGTATGGCCTGGCACATAGAGAGACACAAAAAAAGGAAACAAGAGGTTTACAATAAAGATATAATCTTGAACTAACAATTAGGCCATGTTTACACATCGTGGACACGTGTATGTGTTGTGGATCATCACAAATCCATACCAATCTACAGTCCGATATAAGAAAATGGGTTTTAAAAAAAATGCTAATTTATGCCGGAAAAATAATTATGGATTTTAAATCTGCAGCATGCTCATTCATGTGCGGATTTTCATTGTGGCTTTGACTCCATTCAATGCTAAGTACTGGAGTAAAGCGAATAATAGCGCAACAAAATCTATAAGTAACGTAGGCAGCTGGGGTCTGCAAAATTTTCAACTAAGTCCAACAATGGGCCAAGTGCTTCAGGAGATTGGTAGACTTCAGGAGAAGAGTGTTTATTGGAACCAGTCCTTTAATATCCACTAACATAATTAAACAATTTGTAGCTCTTTTTAAAAGGATCTGTCACCAGGTTTTTGTTATGTAATGTGACAGAAGCATGTAAGGGCAGAGACCCAGAAAGCAGGGATGTATTCGTTTACTGGGTCCAGCAGATGTGACAGAATCAGTTTTCTCTGCTGCAGTTATAGCAGAGCTCAGATGTTGAGCTGTGTATAATCCACCCACACCACACCTTTCTGTGCAAATTGTACAGTGAGAGAGCTGCTAATCAGTGCTGGGGATGTGGTTGGACCAGGAGGCATGAGAAACCTAGCCTTTTAGTGATAATCTGCTGCTGTTAAAAAGGATTTTATGGCTACAAAGACAAACAGATGAGTAAGTGATGCATCCCTGGAATCAGGCTCTCAGCTCCTACATCATGGTGCTCTTAGATTAAATAGTAAAGCCCTTCTTAGGCCGGGGCCACACGGGGCACAACTGCGATCCTCGCATGACACTCGGCTCACGCTGGCAGCACAGCAGGAGCAGAGTGTCATGCGAGTGTCACTGCGACTGAGGTCCAATAATGCGATCGGACCTCAGCTGCGGGGGCAGACCGTCTCTGAGGAGGGCGGGCAGCCGCTGCGGAAAGGGAGGTGGGATTTATCTCCCTCTCTCCTCAGTTATTGCCATTCCCGCCCTGTACTCGCGGTACACCGGTGTATGGAGAGTGCAGTGCGATTTATCTCTTGACCCATAGACTTGAATGGATGCGAGAGAAACAAGACTCATTACAATCGCAGCATGAGGCGATTGTTTTCTCGGTCCGATTAGGGCTGAATATAATCGCTCATGGGTGCTGGGACATAGGGTAATATTGGTCCGAGTGGAATGCGATAAAACATTGCATTCCACTCACTCCAATTTTCATGCTGTGTGGCTTAGGCCTTACAGATGCTCTAAGTCAGCATCATAGAAAATGCCAAGTTGCAGCATTTTATTAGAAGGCATGAGTGAAAGCTACATTGGAAAAAAAAACAAATAACTGAGTAGCTATAAGTTTTAATTGCTTAAAAGAATTATTGGTTTATTTGTAGCCTATGGCAACATCCAAAAAAATCTGCCAGAAACAAACCTTATTCAATTCACTGAATAAATGAAGTCCTCATTGTGAGGTTATAGCAGGTTGGAAATCATTAGTCAGATACCTTTCTCAGAAGTCCGGCATGAACATTGATGAGCTCACTGTGTTTCTCTTTCAGTTTATTGTATCGCCCTTCTGTTGCCTGAACTTTTTCTGAAACGAAACAGGGAAAAAAAATCGTATTGACATGTGGAGCGTCTCCGCATCGTATCATGGTACCACAGTAAAGCAGTGCTAAAATTGTACAAACATCTGCCTGCATTTAACACGATTTAATCTAATTGAGTGGCTAACATTTCTCATAACTACCTTTAGAAAACTCACCGAGAATAATGACACACATTAAAGTTTACCATCTCTAAAGGAAATGTTAAGGCCCTATGGTGGAAAAGTAGCATTTTGAAGAATAGAGTTAAAGAATCAATCGCAGCAGAAGTGTGTAGTGTAGGTAGAATAAGATCTGCTGAAAATTCCAAATGAAGCAAAAAAAAAAAAAATTATTAAAACCCTGAAATTTCGAAATAGTTTTAAAGTTTTGTTCTTACAGCATTAATTCTCGGTAAAAATGCCCTAGAATGATTCTTCAGGTCAGTACGATTACCGCAACATCAAACTTGTAGTTTTTTTTATATATATTTTGGTGGTGGAAAACATTCATATCATCATAATAATAAAAAATTCTCATCTCATATCCTGAGACCAGTAATTTTGCAGATTTTTTTGTTTTACAGATACCGTGTTAGGGTACATATGCTTTAGAGTTAAATTTTATATAATTCTACGGCGTCGGCTATTGTTGCTAACTTCACGGCGTGAGATAAATGCCATTTGATCTCTATGTACTAGAGAGTTGAGGAACAAGTTGTGTCTTGGCTAATATTTTCATTAAAAGCCTAATGTCACTGTTTAGTAGAAAAATAAAAGGAAAAATTATTTATATGCAGATACTCCATTAGGCTTGGGAACCAACAATATTTGAGCTAAAGTAGAGGAGGGGTTCATGGTGGAATCAGAATTAAGGGTTTTAATAAGACAAACAAGATGACTGAAAAGAATAAGACAATTTTGTAATGGACAGCTAAAACACCATCAGGGCCAGGAGACTGGAAAGGATTGAAAGATTTAATAGCCTCTTAAACTTCCAATAAAGTTATATCTTCCAGCATAAGATTGACATCTGCAGGGCATAGAGTAGGAAGAGTAAGGTGATAAGAAAAACCAGCAGCAACGCCCGGACATAGACAGGCAGAGGGTCTTTTCATAGCGTTTCACGAGTTGTTGGTAAAAGAAGTATTTTTTGGGGGAGGTGTGTGTGTGTGTATGTGTGTGTGTGTGTGTGTGTGAGTGTGTGTGTGTGTGAGTGTGTGAGTGTGAAGTGGTAATGGTGATGTCGCCCGTAAGTGTGCATAAACAGAAGTATGTAGCTCTACAAGTAGGAAAGTTCAACTGATGAGCAAGCCATGGGTCAGGGTTATTGCTACAATACTAGTATTGTGGTTTTTATCAATCCAAGTGGTTTTTCAAGTTGCACGTTTAAACTCCGATTAAGTTCTAGTTAAGTCTCATCTATCACTTTTTGATTATGATGAGTGGGGTCAGATTTCCAGATAAACTCAAGACGACAAGTCATTGCAAAGCAACTTTAAGCATCTAAGGCTACTCACACGTCAGTCGTTTCAAAGCTGCCAGGTCCGTTGTTGCAGCGGAATGACAGATCCGTCGTTTTTTTAGCTGTCACTGGACGCAACGGATGCGTTATTTCACAGGATTCTGTTCACAGGAATCCTGTGAAATAACTGATCCGTCGCGTCCGTTACACCCTTTGTGCGTCCATTTTTTGACGGATCCGTCGTGATCAGTTTGTTTTTGGGACAGCCCAATGGGTGTGCCAAACAAGCTGAGCATGCTCAGTAGAGCATGACGGAATCCAGCACTGGATTCAGTCGTGTGACGGATTACGGTGGAATCCTGCACCATAGACAACCATTATACCTTTTAACGGATTGCGACGGAATCCTGTGGAGTGCGTTTTTTGACGCTCCAAAAAAACGATACAGTGTCAGTTGCTTCCGCCCGACGGTCAGTCATTCCACGACTAATCCGTCGCGCGGCAGATGCAACACAAGGCCATCAGTCGCAAACCGTCGTTAATACAAGTCTATGGGGAAAAAACTGAATCCTGCAAAATATTTAGCAGCATACCGTATTTTCTCAAGGCAACAGATTGTGACTGATGGGAAAAAAATCTTAATTACTTACCGGTAATGGGATTTTCAGAAGCCCATGACAGCACAACCTCTCAGGTGGTGCTGTCATGGGCGAAAGGGAAAAAAGACTGAAGTGTGAAAGTAGCCTAAGGCATGAGGATTTGCATCTGGAGGCTATCCGGATACAATCCTTGTAAGCGTACCACAAGGATATTGGAGAGGATACAGAACCAGTGTTAAATTGAAAGCAAGTTTTAAGCGCATTCTCAATTTCCAAAACATCTTGTATTGTAAGGAGTGAATCATTAAGACATCATGCGAAAGATAGAGGACTAAGTTTATGCAGAATACAAGAATGCCACAGTGCTGTGGTCTGACCGAGGAGTGTTACAATGTTTGTTAATTTGAAGGAGGAGACGAATTGAGGTGAATATTTGATATGATAGAAAGAGGAATGGGGTTTAGTAATAAATGAACTATTTTGTAGTAAGGTGTAGTTCTTCCAGCAATCTAAAAGGTTGGAGCACTGTATTAGGCCTAAGCCACACGGCAAGAAAATCGGTGCGAGTGGAGTGCAATAAAACATCGCATTCCACTCGGACAAATTCTAGCCTGTGTGCCAGTGCACATGAGCGATTATTTTCTCAGCCCTAATCGGACCGAGAAAACAATCGCAGCATGCTGCGATTGTAAGGTGAATATCTTTTCTCTTGCACCCATTCAAGTGAATGGGGCGAGAGAAAAATCGCACTGCACTCGCGGGTACACCAGTGTACTGTGCGTGCAGAGCGAGAGTCACAATAGCCGGCTACGGAGGAGAGAAATCCCTCCCTCCCCTCCTCAGTGCCAACCTGCCCCTCTGCACAGCCGGCCCGCTCCCCGCAGCTGAGGTCCGCACGCACAGTTGGACCTCAGTCGCAAGCATACTGGCATGACACTCAGCTCCTGCTGTGCTGCCAGTGCGAGCCGAGTGTCATGCGAGCATCGCAGTAGTGCCCCGTGTGGCCCCGGCCATAGGGAGGAGAAGTGTGTGTCAGAATGAGAGGCTGTAGGTGATTAAGTAGATCTATCCAAAACAGGGTCTAAAACCAAGAGTCCCAGCCACTCAAAGGGATCACTTCTGGTGTGACTGAATGACCTTGAGAAAATAGCTTGATATTGGTTAAGGGCATAATAAGAGACCAACCTTAACTCCACATCAAACAGCGTTCCCTGAAGGAAGAGGTAATGGCTCGTCAGATATGCTATATCGTGTGTATAAATAAAGGGCAGATTATTCCCAAACGCTACAAGTACCCCCTCTGAGCATCTCAGCTGAGCTTATACGGTAGGGAAAATGGGCTTAAAAATCAGGGACACAAAGTAGTAGTGGATCTGGACTCCTGCAAATGGAGAATGTCAGTATCTACTTGCAAGAAAACATTTTTGTGGGGAGTTAAAGCCTTGCACATCATGGGAGATCAAAGTAACAAAGTAATGCTCCAGTCACACTAAGCAACTTACCAGCGATCCCAACAACGATAGGGAACGCTGGTAAGTTGCTAGGAGGTTGCTGGTGAGATGTCACACTGCGACGCTCCAGCGATCCCACCAGCAACCTGACCTGGCAGGGATCGCTGGAGCGTCGCTACACGAGTTGCTGGTGAGCTCACCAGCAACCAGTGACCAGCCCCCAGCGCCGCGTGGAAGATGCTGCGCTTGGTAACTAAGGTAAATATCAGGTAACCAACCCGATATTTACCTTGGTTACCAGTGCACGGAGCTACACGTGCAGAGAACAGGGAGCAGCGCACACTGAGCGCTGGCTCCCTGCTCTCCTAGTTACAGCACACATCGGGTTAATTACCCGATGTGTGCTGCAGCTACATGTGCACAGAGCAGGGAGCAGCGCACACTGCTTAGTGCTGGCTCCCTACTCTCCTAGTTACAGCACACATCGGGTTAATTACCCGATGTGTGCTGCAGCTACATGTGCACAGAGCAGGGAGCAGCGCACACCGCTTAGCGCTGGCTCCCTGCTCTCCTAGTTACAGCACACATCGGGTTAATTACCCGATGTGTGCTGCAGCTACATGTGCACAGAGCAGGGAGCAGCGCACACTGCTTAGTGCTGGCTCCCTGCTCTCCTAGCTACAGCACACATCGGGTTAATTAACCCGATGTGTCCTGCAGCTACATGTGCACAGAGCAGGAGCCGGCACTGACAGTGAGAGCGGCGGAGGCTGGTAACAAAGGTAAATATCGGGTAACCAAGGACAGGGCTTCTTGGTTACCCGATGTTTACATTGGTTACCAGCCTCCGCAGAAGCCGGCTCCTGCTGCCTGCACATTTAGTTGTTGCTGTCTCGCTGTCACACACAGCGATCTGTGCTTCACAGCAGGACAGCAACAACTAAAAAATGGCCCAGGACATTCAGCAACAACCAACGACCTCACAGCAGGGGCCAGGTTGTTGCTGGATGTCACACACAGCAACATCGCTAGCAACGTCACAAAAGTTGTTCGTTAGCAGCGATGTAGCTAGCGATGTTGCTTAGTGTGACGGGGCCTTAAGGGTTAAGAGCAGGGATTTAGAAGGCATTAAGGACTTATCTAAACCAACACCGAAGAAAAAAAAAAAAAAAAGGAGGGGGTGTTAAAGCGAAAGGGTTAAACCTAATCCAAAATAGAGGTGTGAACAGGTTTGAAGATCACAGGGTATCTGTCAAGCTGTTCACAAACAGTAAGGGGCTTGCCTTCTCGGCCTAGGAAGTTAGAAAAGGGTATAAGAGGGAAAGTGTAGCAGGGAAGTAAATTGTGAAATAATGTATCATAATATAATTTCTCTTGTGCTGGATGGGGGAGGGTAACACACAGAAGATCATGTCTTTTACCCTCAGCCAGGTTGGGAGGCGTTCTCCAACACCTGTCTACACACGCCCCCATGACATCACAGGTTACAGCCAATCATAGGGCTAAATGAATCTTGATCACAAGCCCTATATTAAGCTGCCCTCTCACCCCTCTCTCTCTTCTTCTCTCTTCCACCCTGGATGGTCACACAAAAGGATGGCTGAGTACCCCTCATATAGGGATAGATAGTATCATATTGTTGGGTGGGCTGTAACTGTGAGTGCCATAGTGGGTGGTATGTAACTGTGCGTTTTATAGTAAAGTATTTACTGGTGTTTTATTGTATTGTATGTATATATATTAGTATATGCTTTTCATAGTGATTACATGTGCTTGAATTATATAGTGTATTAAGTGTAGTCTTGTTAGTTAATAATAAACTTGTTATATTGTATTATTACAACAAAGTGACTGAGTATATGCTTGATTGGGATGCACCAGGTATATAGGGCAAAGCAGAATAAGGCAATAGGAACAGAGAAATTATTACCCTTGTGAATATATACAGTATATTTGTGATATTGGGAATAGATCCTTTGTGATCGTAAAGAGACGAAAGTCTTTTACTCCATTTGCATAATAGTAGTTAGGTTGTGCTTTTATTCCCCCTTTCACAGAGGCACTTTTAGGCTATGTGCACACGCTGCGTTTTTTTGACGCTGCGTTTGTGCGTTTTTGGCCGCTAAAAACGCACAAAAACGCACCTGCGTCGAAAAAACGCATAAAAAACGCATGCGTTTTTACCGTGATATGGTGCGTTTTTGGCTGGGTTTTTGATCTCTGCGTTTTTCCAAT
The DNA here is from genome assembly GCF_048569485.1 of Anomaloglossus baeobatrachus. Classification (NCBI taxonomy): domain Eukaryota; kingdom Metazoa; phylum Chordata; class Amphibia; order Anura; family Aromobatidae; genus Anomaloglossus; species Anomaloglossus baeobatrachus. The sequence goes on from NC_134353.1 coordinate 742,856,622, forward strand.
GCATTGCATGGGCGGAAAACGCAGAAAAACGCAGGAAAGAATTGACATGTCCATTTTTTTTTCAAGCTCAAAAACGCAGCTTAACCCCTTCAGCCCCCGGGCACTTTCCGTTTTTGCGTTTTTGTTTTTTGCTCCCCTTCTTCCGAGAGGCGTAACTTTTTTATTTTTCCATCAATCTTGCCATATGAGGGCTTGTTTTTTGCGGGACGAGTTGTACTTTTAAATGAAAGCATAAGTTTTACCATATAGTGTACTGGAAAACGGCAAAAAAATTCCAAGTGCGGAAAAATTGCAAAAAAAGTGGGATTGTACAATAGTTTTTGGGATATTTTATTCACCGTGTTCACTATATGGTAAAACTGATCTGTGGGTATGATGCCTCAGGTCGGTGCGAGTTTATAGACACCAAACATGTATAGGTTTACTTGTATCTAAGGGGTTAAAAAAAATTCACAAGCTTGTCCGAAAAACGTGGCGCACGTTTTGCGCCATTTTCCAAAACCCGTAGCGTTCTCATTTTTCAGGATCTGAGGCTCAGTGATGGCTTATTTTTTGCGTCTTGACCTGACGTTCTTAACGGTACCATTTTTGCGCAGATGCTACGTTTTGATCGCCTGTTATTGCATTTTGCGCAAAATTTGCGGCGACCAAAAAACGTAATTTTGGCGTTTGGAATTTTTTTGCCGCTACGCCGTTTACTGATCAGATTCATTGATTTTATATTTTGATAGATCGGGCATTTCTGAACGCGGCGATACCAAATATGTGTGTGTGTGTGTGTGTGTGTATTTTTTTAACCCTTTAATTTTCAATGGGGTGAAAGGGGGGTGATTTGAACTTTTAGGTTTTATTTTTTTTTAATTTTTTAAAAAACTTTTTTTTTTACTTTTTTTTATTTTACTAGTCCCCCTAGGGGGCTATTGCGATCAGCAATCCGATCGCTTTGCACAATCTGCAGATCTCAGCTACAGAGCTGAGAACTGCAGATTTGCTGCTTCACTTTCAATGCCGGCTGTATTCCGGCATTGAGAGGAAGTGACTCATGTTAGCCACAGGCGTCATCACATGACCCTGTGCTACCATGGCAACCGCCGAAAGTCACGTGATCATGTCACGTGACTTCCGGCGGGGGCGGGGTAAGTCACTGTCATGGCGGCGCCCATATACATGTCGCTGCCAAGACTTTGGCAGCGAAATGTAAGGGGTTAATGGCCGCGGGTGGAAGCGATTCCACCCGCGGCTAGCAGGCACACATATCAGCTGTTGATAACAGCTGATATGTGCGCCGATCGCCGCCGCCGACCGGCGGCAGGGGGCGGGGCTTACCGGAACACGATCCATGACGTATCTAGTACGTCATGGGTCGTTAAGGGGTTAAAATAACCAGTTGTGTGCAGACAGCAAAAATGAAAACTCAGACTTTGCTGGGGAAGCAAAGTCATGCAGTTTTGAGGCCAAAACCGCACCCAAAAAACGCGCAAAAACGCCGCGAAAAACGCACTGTGCGCACATAGCCTTAGCTCCCTTTTACAGAAAGCATAAGTACAAATACTACAGATAGTAAACTAATAAAGAAAGAATGCGGGTATAAATCATATGGTAAACGGTACACAAATAGGATGAATCCAAGTACCAGTAATCAACAATAATGGCTAATGATGAACAATAATAAAGCGGACCTTGTTGCAGGGTAATGAAAAGTCTTCTTGTGAACAAAGTTAAGGGATAATAAATATGTGTTAAAGTAAACACTACACCCTGTAAATCAGACTTAAGGTCCAGTCACACTAAGCAACTTACCAGCGATCCCAACAACGATAGGGATCGCTGGTAAGTTGCTAGGAGGTTGCTGGTGAGATGTCACACTGCGACGCTCCAGCGATCCCACCAGCAACCTGACCTGGCAGGGATCGCTGGAGCGTCGCTACACAAGTTGCTGGTGAGCTCACCAGCAACCAGTGACAAGCCCCCAGCGCAGCGTGGAAGATGCTGCGCTTGGTAACTAAGGTAAATATCGGGTAACCAACCCGATATTTACCTTGGTTACCACCGCACGGAGCTACACCTGCAGAGAGCAGGGAGCAGCGCACACTGAGCGCTGGCTCCTTGCTCTCCTAGTTACAGCACACATCGGGTTAATTACCCGATGTGTGCTGCAGCTAAATGTGCACAGAGCAGGGAGCAGCGCACACTGCTTAGCGCTGGCTCCTTGCTCTCCTAGCTACAGCACACATCGGGTTAATTAACCCGATGTGTGCTGCAGCTAAATGTGCACAGAGCAGGGAGCAGCGCACACTGCTTAGCGCTGGCTCTTTGCTCTCCTAGTTACAGCACACATCGGGTTAATTAACCCGATGTGTGCTGCAGCTAAATGTGCACAGAGCAGGGAGCAGCGCACAATGCTTAGCGCTGGCTCCTTGCTCTCCTAGTTACAGCACACATCGGGTTAATTAACCCGATGTGTGCTGCAGCTACATGTGCACAGAGCAGGAGCCGGCACTGACAGTGAGAGTGGAGGAGGCTGGTATCGAAGGTAAATATCGGGTAACCAAGGACAGGGCTTCTTGGTTACCCGATGTTTACTGTGGTTACCAGCCTCCGCAGAAGCCGGCTCCTGCTGCCTGCACATTTAGTTGTTGTTGTCTCGCTGTTACACACAGCGATCTGTGCTTCACAGCGGGACAGCAACAACTAAAAAATGGCCCAGGACATTCAGCAACAACCAACGACCTCACAGCAGGGGCCAGGTTGTTGCTGGATGTCACACACAGCAACATCGCTAGCAACGTCACAAAAGTTGTTCGTTAGCAGCGATGTTGCTTAGTGTGACGGGGCCTTTAGGGTGAAGGAATGCAAACCGGGGTTTGGAGTATGGTAGCTGGCAAACCAAATTCGCTCAATGTAATGAAAAGGTCACCATTGCACACTAAGGTAGTTGTCCAGGTATAAATTAGTGGCAGAGACTTGCACCACAGCATGGCCAATGTGGAGTCCAAAAGGGAGTAAAATATGCATAACATTATTACCACTAACCACACTGAAGAATAGATGGAGATCAGTGAGATGGTAACTGGGCTTCTGAGAGTTCAACTCCACAATAAGAGCATGAAGCTACCAGTTCTATACAAATTAACGGTGATAGAGGGGATGGTCTACCAGACGTGAGAGGAAAGGTCTCCGTTTACCTAGTCAGCCCTGGTCCACTCTCACACTGAGGAAGTACAGGAGTCTCAAAATCTGGATCTGTATTTTCCATGAGGGTCTTGTTTAGCAAAACAAAATTTCAGATCTTCTATGTTATTGAAAGCATTGACGTTTCCAATCATGGATGAAAAGCAATTTAAAGAGATATCCAAGTGTAATTATCATAGGTTTTTGAGTGATTGGGGCCAGGTCAGAAAAGATTCCATAATAATAGCCTTGCAAGACCAGAAGTCCCTTCTCAAATGTTGCTTTCATAATGGCCATTATGGAGAAGAAGGGAATTTTGTTTACTTACCGTAAATTCCTTTTCTTCTAGCTCCTATTGGGAGACCCAGACAATTGGGTGTATAGCTTCTGCCTCCGGAGGCCACACAAAGTATTACACTTTAAAAGTGTAACCCCTCCCCTCTGCCTATACACCCTCCTGTGCATCACGGGCTCCTCAGTTTTGGTGCAAAAGCAGGAAGGAGGAAACTTATAAATTGGTCTAAGGTAAATTCAATCCGAAGGATGTTCGGAGAACTGAAACCATGAACCAAAAGAACAATTCAACATGAACAACATGTGTACACAAAAGAACAACAGCCCGAAGGGAACAGGGGCGGGTGCTGGGTCTCCCAATAGGAGCTAGAAGAAAAGGAATTTACGGTAAGTAAACAAAATTCCCTTCTTCTTTGTCGCTCCATTGGGAGACCCAGACAATTGGGACGTCCAAAAGCAGTCCCTGGGTGGGTAAAAGAATACCTCGATAAAAAGAGCCGAAGAAGACCCCCTCTTACAGGTGGGCAACCGCCGCCTGAAGGACTCGCCTACCTAGACTGGCGTCTGCCGAAGCATAGGTATGCACCTGATAGTGTTCCGTGAACGTGTGCAGACTAGACCAGGTAGCTGCCTGACACACCTGCTGAGCCGTAGCCCGGTGCCGCAATGCCCAGGACGCACCCACGGCTCTGGTAGAATGGGCTTTCAGCCCCAAAGGAAGCGGAAGCCCGGAAGAACGGTAGGCTTCAAGAATCGGTTCCTTGATCCACCGCGCCAAGGTTGACTTGGAAGCCTGCGAACCCTTACGCTGGCCAGCGACAAGGACAAAGAGCGCATCTGAACGGCGCAGGGGCGCCGTGCGAGACACGTAGAACCGGAGTGCTCTCACCAGATCTAATGAGTGCAAATCCTTTTCACATTGGTGAACTGGATTAGGGCAAAATGAAGGTAAGGAGATATCCTGATTGAGATGAAAAGGGGATACCACCTTAGGGAGAAATTCCGGAACAGGACGCAGAACCACCTTATCCTGGTGAAAAACCAGGAAGGGGGCTTTGCATGACAGCGCTGCCAGCTCCGACACTCTATGGAGCGATGTAACTGCCACTAGAAATGCCACCTTCTGCGAAAGACGTGATAAAGAGACATCCCGCAGCGGCTCGAAAGGTGGTTTCTGAAGAGCCGTTAGCACCCTGTTAAGGTCCCAGGGTTCCAGCAGACGCTTGTAAGGTGGGACTATGTGGCAAACTCCCTGCAGGAACGTGCGGACCTGCGGAAGCCTGGCTAAACGCTTTTGAAAAAATACGGATAGCGCCGATACTTGTCCCTTGAGAGAGCCGAGACACAAACCCTTGTCCATTCCGGATTGAAGGAATGAAAGAAAAGTGGGTAAGGCAAAAGGCCAGGGAGTAAAACCATTATCAGAGCACCAGGATAAGAAGATCCTCCAAGACCTGTGATAGATCTTGGCAGACGTTTGTTTCCTGGCCTGTCTCATGGTGGCAATGACATCTTGAGATAACCCTGAGGACGCTAGGAGCCAGGACTCAATGGCCACACAGTCAGGTTGAGGGCCACAAAATTCAGATGGAAAAACGGCCCTTGTGACAGCAAGTCTGGGCGGTCTGGAAGCGCCCACGGTTGACCCACCGTGAGATGCCACAGATCCGGGTACCACGACCGCCTCGGCCAGTCTGGAGCGACGAGAATGGCGCGACGGCAGTCGGACCTGATCTTGCGTAACACACTGGGCAGCATCGCCAGAGGAGGAAACACAAGGCAGTCGAAACTGCGACCAGTCCTGAACTAACGCGTCCGCCGCCAGAGCTCTGTGATCCTGAGACCGTGCCATGAATGCCGGGACTTTGTTGTTGTGCCGTGACGCCATGAGATCGACGTCCGGCGTTCCCCAGCGGCGACAGATTTCTCGAAACACTTCTGGGTGCAGAGACCATTCCCCCGCATCCATGCCCTGACGACTGAGAAAATCTGCTTCCCAGTTTTCTACGCCCGGGATGTGAACTGCGGAGATGGTGGAGGCTGTGGCTTCCACCCACTGCAGAATCCGCCGGACTTCCTGGAAGGCTTGACGACTGCGAGTGCCGCCTTGGTGGTTGATGTATGCGACGGCAGTGGCGTTGTCCGACTGGATACGGATCTGCCTGCCCTCCAGCCACCGATGAAAAGCCAATAGGGCTAGATACACTGCCCTTATCTCCAGAATATTGATCTGAAGGGATGACTATCGGGAGTTCAGGTTCCCTGAGCCCTGTGGTGGAGAAAAACCGCCCCCCACCCTGACAGGCTCGCGTCCGTGGTGACCACAGCCCAGGTTGGGGGTAGGAAGGATTTTCCCCGTGACAGAGTTGGGAAGGAGCCACCACTGAAGTAAGTGACGTCTTGGTTGCAAGGGAAAGAGAGACGTTCCTGTCGAGAGAAGTCGACCTCCTGTCCATTTGCGGAGAATGTCCCACTGGAGTGGCCGCAGATGGAATTGCGCGAAGGGCACTGCCTCCATCGCTGCCACCATCTTACCCAGGAAGTGCATGAGGCGCCTCAAGGGGTGTGACTGACCCCGAAGAAGAGATTGCACCCCCGCCTGCAGAGAGAGCTGTTTGTCCAGCGGTAGCATGACTACCGCTGACTGTGTATGAAACTCCATCCCGAGGTAAGTCAGTGATTGGGTCGGTGTCAACTTGGATTTTGGGAAGTTGATGATCCACCCGAACTGCTGGAGCGTCGCCAGAGCGACGGTAAGGCTGTTTTGACACGCCATCTGAGAAGGTGCCCTGACTAGAAGATCGTCTAAGTAGGGAATCACCGAGTGGCCCTGAGAGTGTAGGACCGCCACCACGGATGCCATGACCTTGGTGAACACCCGTGGGGCTGTCGCCAGGCCGAAAGGCAATGCCACGAACTGAATGTGTTCGTCCCCGATGGCGAAACGCAAAAAGCGTTGATGTTCGGGTGCGATCGGCACATGGAGATAAGCATCCTTGATGTCGATCGATGCTAGGAAGTCTCCTTGTGACATCGATGCGATGACCGAGCGGAGAGATTCCATCCGAAACCGTCTGATGCTCACATGTCTGTTGAGTAGTTTGAGGTCCAGAACGGGACGGAATGAACCGTCCTTCTTTGGCACCACGAACAAGTTGGCGTAAAAGCCGCGACCGTGTTCCTGGGGGGGAACAGGGATCACAACTCCTTCTGTCTTCAGAGCGTCCACCGCCTGGAAAAGTGCATCGGCCCGCGTGGGGGGCGGAGAGGTTCAGAAGAAACGAGTCGGGGGACGAGAGCTGAACTCTATCCTGTAACCGTGAGACAGAATGTCTCTCACCCATCGGTCTTGAACATGTGGCCACCAGGCGTCGCAAAAGCGGGAGAGCCTGCCACCGACAGAGGATGCGGTTCGGAGATGCCGAGAGTCATGAAGAGGCCGCCTTGGAGGCATTGCCTCCAGCGGGTTTTTGGGGGCGTGACTTAGCCCGCCACGCATAGGAGTTCCTCTGGCCTTTCTCCGGCCTGTTGGACGAAGAGGATTGGGGCTTGGCGGAGGGTCGAAAGGACCGAAACCTCGATTGTATTTTCCGTTGCGGAGGTCTCTTCGGTTTGGACTGGGGTAAGGAGGAGTCCTTTCCCTTGGATTCCTTAATAATCTCATCCAATCGTTCGCCAAACAATCGGTCGCCAGAAAACGGCAAACCGGTTAAGAACCTCTTGGAAGCCGAGTCTGCCTTCCATTCGCGCAGCCACATGGCCCTGCGTACTGCCACAGAATTAGCGGACGCCACCGCTGTACGGCGGTGTACATTTACTATGGCGTCCCGTTCAGGTGTATCAAGATTGAGAGCAACGTCAGGGTCAGAGCCCTGAGCTGCGACGTCCGCCTCGTCCTCCAGAGAGTCCTCAAGCTGGGAACCCGAGCAGCGTGAAGAAGTCGGGAAAGATTCCCAGCGAGCCCGCTTAGCTGGTCTGGGACTGTGGTCCGGGCAGGAGTCCTCCACGTGAGACTTAGGGCCCCCCCTGGGGGCGCGCTGCGGCGCGGACAGAGAGGGGCCTGGAGGCGACGATCCAACAGGGCCCGGGGCCTGTGTAAGGACCGGTCTGGACTGCAAAGCTTCTAGCAGCTTGGCAGACCATTTGTCCATAGACTGAGCCATGGATTGTGAAAGTGACTCAGTTTCTCAGCAAAAACGGCAAACTCTGTCCCTGCCGCCTGGACCGGGGGAGCAGGGGGGTCTACCTGAGCCGAGGGTCCTACTAGTGACCGAGGCTCCGGCTGAGCAAGTAAAACAGGGGTCGAGCATTGCTCACAGTGAGGGTAGGTGGAACCCGCAGGTAACATAGCCGCACAAGAGGTACAGGTCGCAAAATAACCCTGTGCCTTGGCACCCTTGCTCCTTGTGGATGACATGCTGTTGTCTCCTAGGAGAGTGATCACTGAGGGTATATAGGAACAGGTATATAGCCCGACCGAACAGAAATATATATATATATATATATATATATATATATATATATATATATATATATATATATATATATATATATATATATATATATATATATAGTATCTATTCCGGCACCCTAAGGGGACCAGCACCGGGTGACCGGTGTGGCTTACCGACCGCTAAAAAGCGGAGCGTGTGTCCTCCAGATTCCCTGCCTTAGGTCTCCCAGAGTTGCAGAGCTCTTTCCAGGTAATCCTCCACCGGCAGAATGCCAAAAAGATGGCTGCCGGAGCTCTCTGGGGAGGAGTGGAGCCGTGGGCGGCGCTAAAAAAGTGCGGGAATGTGGGGTCCCCACAGTGATCAGTGAGGGGGGAGGAAACATACAGGATGCTCCGGCCCTCACATCCGACGTCAGGTCGGCAGTCCCGCCCTTACCCCTGACAGACAGGCCCGGGGGCGGGAGTTTTGCTACTAGGCCGCAATGAAGCCGGGGACTAAATTTAAGACCGCGGCCGACAAGCAGGCGCGGTCAGCGCGGAAGTCCGCCGGTCTTCACAAATAAGCAGCTGCTGCAGCGTCCGGGATGAAGGCGCTCCATGCACAGTCCCCATGGGGACACAGAGTACCTTATAGATGCAGGGCCCGGTCCCTGAGGATGAATAGACTCCTGTCCGGCAGATTCCCACAGGGGCTGCGGAGGGAGCCCGGTCCCAGTGAATGGATGACCGGTCAGGATCCCACTTCTCCCAGAGCCGCTAAGGGATGGTGAAGGAAAACGGCATGAGGCTCCGGTCTTTGTACCCGCAATGGGTACTTCAACCTTAACAGCACCGCCGACGTAGTGGGGTGAGAAGGGAACATGCCGGGGGCCCCGTGGGGGCCCACTTTTCTTCCAACCGATATAACTAATATGAGAATGCATGAGTGGATGTGTGCCTCCTTCCACACAAAGCATAAAACTGAGGAGCCCGTGATGCACGGGAGGGTGTATAGGCAAAGGGGAGGGGTTACACTTTTTAAAGTGTAATACTTTGTGTGGCCTCCGGAGGCAGAAGCTATACACCCAATTGTCTGGGTCTCCCAATGGAGCGACAAAGAAAGAGGCAATTTTGATGACAACATGCTGTAATTTGCCGTCCTAACTAAGGAGCCTAGGGAGCTGTGTGCACATTCCATATCAAGATGGTCCATGGGAATATTAGAGACCAATTTTTGTAAAGTGCCAAAGATGCTGTGTAAAGAAGAAGTTTAATGGATTCAGGCAGGCCAAGTATGCAAAGATTTCCCCTTTGGATTCTAATTTAAGGAGTACTGCATTTAGATCAACACAAATTTTGTCAAATTCAATATCTAGCAAGGATAATGTCTTTACTGCCTCATTCTTTTGTTCTGCTAAGTCAGCAGTATGACCTTCCAATTCTTGCATGTGCTTTGTAAGGTTAGTAAATCGTGCAGCGAATGCTGAAAACTCCAGCTGAAGGCGCAACTTAAGGTACCGTCACACTTAGCGACGCGCCAGCGATCTGACCTGGCTGGAGCGTCGCTACATGGTCGCTGGTGAGCTGTCAAACAGGCAGATCTCCACAGCGATCAGAGATCAGCCACCAGCGACCCGTGTAACGACGCTGTGCTTCGTAACCATGGTACACATCGGGTTACTAAGCAAAGCGCTTTGCTTACAGTTACCCGATGTGTACCTTGGCTACGTGTGCAGGGAGCCGGCTTCTAGAAGCTGCGGATGCTTGTAACCAAGGTAAATATCTGGTAACCAAGCAAAGTGCTTTGCTTGGTTACCCGATGTGTACCTTGGTTACCAGCGTCCGCAAGAAGCCCCCCCCCCCCCCCCCCCCCCGGCTCCTTGCACATTCAGATCGTTGCTCTCTTGCTGTAAAACATAGCCATGTGTGCTTCACAGCGGGAAACCAAAAAATGGTCCAGGACATTCAGCAATGACCTCACAGCAGGGGCCAGGTCGTTGCTGGATGTCACACATAGCGACATCGCTAGCAAGATCGCTGTTGCGTCACAAAAAACGTGACTCAGCACCGATGTTGCTAGCGATGTCGCTTAGTGAGACATGGCCTTTAAAGTTCTCCAAAAGATTAGCATCTGTAAGGATGATTGCTGACAGCTTGGTAGGGAAGATTCAGGAGGCTACTGTCACTGGACCTGCTGAGAAGCTCCCCATGAGGCTCAGTAAAGTCAGAAGATAGATGGCTTGCAGTTATAGCTGGCACCTGTGGGGCTTCAGGGGAAGCTTTTTCACCATAGGCTAAGGAAATGGAGAAATAGATGAAAGACAACCATTGGGGATACGGTGACCATGTCAGCTCTGAGGACAGTAGTAGGTTCACGTGACAGGAATGGAGCAAAGGTTCAAGCAGCTATCATGGGAGTTCACTAACAGACATTGGTGGACCTTGGGAAGAGGTCATGAAAATTTAGAGCTACAGTAAGCTTTCTTCAGATAGTAAAGTGTGAGATGTAGTTGCAGAAAAACTGCCATTAGGTGGCAGCAGAGCACAATATACTGTCAGGCTAAGTGTAGTTTTGAGGTGACATACAGCCAAAGTTATTATGGAGGAGCAGTACAGGCACACTTGTGACAGGTTGCGCTGGTATGATCAACAACAAGTGCAGGAAATCTCCCCCAACGTCAGAAGGGGACTCTGGCAACCAATGACCCCAGCCACACTCAGGGCCACATTAAATTGGTTACTTAAGATGAAGTGAGGCCACATCAGCTGAGACCAAGTCACTGATTGTTTTTCAGACTCATCCCTCTGATGACAGACTGCATGTTCTCCCAGGTCAGGGCGGCGAGTGCCGGTTTCTGGAACGCTAGACTAAGGTTGGAGATAAAGTGAGAATGGCAGGTTTTGGGAGTCAGGTCACGCGGCCTCCAGCCAGGCAAGCCCTTAGGTTTAATCCATTGACTTGGCCACCAAGGAAAATGGTGTTACAAGGGCATGCCTGTATCCCCGTTTTCAATTGAGTATGAGGCAGCTTCTAGCTATGTAGGCCACAGATGGAAAAGTTGTCTAAATTTGTTGGGTTATTTTATATATATATCCTCACTTGTCCAAATTAGAGCTCAGATTGCAGTAGTTTTATTGCCTATCTATATATATAATTGCCTTATTCTGTCTGTCTGTCTGTCTGTCTATCTGTCTGTCTGTCATGCTCCGAAATTGTGTCCTTACGGTGACACAAAGCTGATTGGCCGCTGGGCTCGCCATGGCCCCGCCCCCCCACACGGATTGGCCTCTCGCCCCGGCTCTCTGCAGGCCCCGCCCCCCTCACGCAATGCACGCTCGCTCTGGCCCAACTGACACGGAGCCGCGACTCCCAGGTGAGTACACACACACATCAGATCACACTCACTCTCACACTCACTCTCACACATCACATCCACACACTCACAACATCCTGGGATATCGCTTGCTTCTACACCGGCTCCGTCAGGATCCCGGCAGCGCCAGACATAACCTTGCGATGCTGGCATCTTGACGGAGGCCGTGAAAGCTGGTAACCATTATACACATCGGGTAACTAAGGTCCCTTAGTTACCCGAAGTGTATCATAGTTACCAGTGTACACCGGCTCACACTCACTCTCACACACACCTCACACACACATCACATCGCATCCACACATCAAGGTCCTGCAGCGGCGGAAAGAAGGGAATTTTGTTTACTTACCGTAAATTCCTTTTCTTCTAGCTCTAATTGGGAGACCCAGACAATTGGGTGTATAGGCTATGCCTCCGGAGGCCGCACAAAGTACTACACTTAAAAGTGTTAGGCCCCTCCCCTTCTGCCAATACACCCCCCGTGCTCCCACGGGCTGCTCAGTTTTGGTGCAAAAGCAAGAAGGAGGAAAAATAATTATAAACTGGTTTAACTTCAATCCGAAGGAAACTCGGAGAACTGAAACCATTCAACATGAACAACATGTGTACACAAAAAAAAACAGGGGCGGGTGCTGGGTCTCCCAATTAGAGCTAGAAGAAAAGGAATTTACGGTAAGTAAACAAAATTCCCTTCTTTTTCGCTCTATTGGGAGACCCAGACAATTGGGACGTCCAAAGCAGTCCCTGGGTGGGTAAAATAATACCTCGTAAGAGAGCCGTAAAACGGCCCTTTCCTACAGGTGGGCAACCGCCCTGAAGGACTCGTCCACCTAAGCTGGCATCCGCCGCAGCATAGGTATGCACCTGATAGTGCTTCGTGAAAGTGTGCAGGCTCGACCAGGTAGCCGCCTGACACACCTGTTGAGCCGCAGCCTGGTGCCTCAAAGCCCAGGACGCTCCCACGGCTCTGGTAGAATGGGCCTTCAGCCCTGAGGGAACCGGAAGCCCAGCCGAACGGTAAGCTTCGATAATTGGCTCCTTGATCCACCGAGCCAGGGTTGATTTGGAAGCCTGTGACCCTTTACGCTGGCCAGCGACAAGGACAAAGAGTGCATCCGAGCGGCGCAGGGGCGCCGTACGAGAAATGTAGGGTCTGAGTGCTCTCACCAGATCTAACAAGTGCAAATCCTTTTCACATTGGTGAACTGGATGAGGATAAATAGAGGGTAAGGAAATATCCTGATTGAGATGAAAGGGGGATACCACCTTAGGGAGAAACTCCGGAACCGGACGTAGAACCACCTTGTCCTGGTGAAAAACCAGAAAAGGGGGCTTTGCACGACAACGCTGCTAGCTCAGACACTCTCCGAAGTGAAGTGACTGCTACTAGAAAAACCACTTTCTGCGAAAGGCGTGAGAGAGAAATATCTCTCATTGGCTCGAATGGTTGTTTCTGAAGAACCATCAGCACCCTGTTTAGATCCCAGGGTTCTAACGGCCGCTTGTAAGGTGGAACGATGTGACAAACCCCCTGCAGGAACGTGCGTACCTGTGGAAGTCTAGCTAGGCGCTTCTGGAAAAACACAGAGAGCGCTGAAACTTGTCCCTTAAGGGAACCGAGCGACAAACCCTTTTCCCGTCCAGATTGAAGGAAGGACAGAAAAGTAGGTAATGCAAATGGCCAGGGAGAAAAACCCTGAGCAGAGCACCACGACAGGAAAATTTTCCACGTCCTGTGATAAATCTTGGCGGACGTTGGTTTCCTAGCCTGTCTCATAGTGGCAATGACTTCTTGAGATAACCCTGAAGACGCTAGGATCCAGGACTCAATGGCCACACAGTCAGGTTGAGGGCCGCAGAATTCAGATGGAAAAACGGCCCTTGAGACAGCAAGTCTGGTCGGTCTGGTAGTGCCCACGGTTGGCCGACCGTGAGATGCCACAGATCCGGGTACCACGACCTCCTCGGCCAGTCTGGAGCGACGAGGATGGCGCGGCGGCAGTCGGCCCTGATCTTGCGTAACACTCTGGGCAACAGTGCCAGCGGAGGAAACACATAAGGGAGCTGAAAACTGCGACCGATTCTGAACTAAGGCGTCTGCCGCCAGAGCTCTGGGATCTTGAGACCGTGCCATGAACGTTGGTACCTTGTTGTGCCGGGACGCCATGAGGTCGACGTCCGGCACCCCCCAGCGGCAACAGATCTCCTGAAACACGTCCGGGTGAAGGGACCATTCCCCTGCGTCCATGCCCTGGCGACTGAGATAATCTGCTTCCCAGTTTTCCACGCCTGGGATGTGAACTGCGGATATGGTGGAGGCCGTGGCTTCCACCCACATCAAAATCCGCCGGACTTCCTGGAAGGCTTGTCGACTGCGTGTGCCGCCTTGGTGGTTGATGTATGCCACCGCTGTAGATTTGTCCGACTGAATTCGGATCTGCTTGCCTTCCAGCCACTGCTGGAACGCTTTCAGGGCAAGATACACTGCCCGAATTTCCAGAACATTGATCTGAAGCGAGGACTCTTGCCGGGTCCACGTACCCTGAGTCCTGTGGTGGAGAAAAAACCGCTCCCCACCCTGACAGACTTGCGTCCGTCGTGACTACTTCTCAGGATGGGGGTAGGAAGGATTTCCCCTTCGACAATGAAGTGGGAAGAAGCCACCACCGAAGGGAAGCTTTGGTCGCCTGAGAGAGGTAGACGGTCCTGTCGAGGGACGTCGGCTTCCTGTCCCATTTGCGTAGGATGTCCCATTGAAGAGGACGCAGGTGAAACTGCGCGAAAGGGACTGCTTCCATTGCTGCCACCATCTTCCCCAGGAAGTGCATGAGGCGCCTCAAGGGGTGTGACTGGCCTTGAAGGAGAGATTGTACCCCTGTCTGTAGTGACCGCTGCTTGATCAGCGGAAGCTTCACTATCGCTGAGAGGGTATGAAACTCCATGCCAATGTATGTGAGCGATTGGGCCGGTGTCAGATTTGACTTTGGAAAAATGAAGATCCACCCGAAACTCTGGAGAGTCTCCAGGGTAGCGTCGAGGTTGTGTTGGCATGCCTCTAGAGAGGGTGCCTTGATCAACAGATCGTCCAAATACGGGATCACCGAGTGACCCTGAGAATGGAGGACCGCTACTACAGTAGCCATAACCAAACAAAGAGCCTCATGGTCAAAGCTTAGAGTCTCATTGTGGGCAGCACCAGACGGGGTATAGATTAACCCTCCAGTGTGACCCTGAGACAGCACACTCCAGGAACAATTCCAAAAACAAGAGCACTAGGAGTTTTAGTGCAAAAGTAGAAATTTATTATAAATATCGTTAAATACCAACAATTTGTATAGAGGACATATAGCGAGCAAAATAGAGGGATTAAGTACCCGGATCCCAAGAACCACACTGAGAAAGTCTTATATAAAGTCAAAGTATCAGAGCTGAAGCAGGCCAGCCTGTAGGCAATCTGAATGAGTGTAAAATGCTGAATCATAAAGATTCCATTGGTCAGTAAATATAACAGATCCTATACAGAGAGCCTGATTCAAAAAGAAGCACCCATGCTGATGCATACACTGTTACTAGATAAGGAATATATATACAGTATTCGTAAAGTTACCAGAGCCTGAGTGCTTACCTAAGTGCAGTAGTGGTTAGAGGGATCCAGGCCAAGCCAGAGGGGACCTCCGACGGCCGTTTCGCGGTAAACACCGCTTCTTCCGGGAGGAGTAAGTGCAGTGAGGAGGGGAGCGCGCCATCCTTTTGAATATCCGCCACCGGGTCACGTGATGTAAATCACGTGACCGGATGCCAAGGGAGTCAGGGACGCCAGCGCAACCGCACAGCGCGTTCCCGGACATCGCATGAATGCGCATGCGCGGGACACGCTGAAGAGAGCGCGGCGCCACCGCTCCAGGCAACAGGGAGGACGCGGACGATGCGAAGCGCCAGGCTGAACCAGGAGGCACCCGTAGGTACCATATGGTCCAATGGGCGCCACACAAAGGCCGCGCCCCCCCTGGTGGCGAAATAAGAAAGGCAAAGATGGGACACATCTCAATAAGGATTTTTCAAAGTTTCTCTTTCCCCATTTATCTAATATAAAGGGGCATATGATCCACATAGATTCCCACAGGGGGCAAACATCATCAAGTTCGTTTGTCAACAAGCTCAGAGGGGGACGCGTCACCACCAGTGAGCGTGACAGTCACTCAAAATGGAAAAATGACACCCATGGGAATCATAGCTGGGATCAGTGGAAGTGTCCCATCACTTGCCTCACCCATTACAAAAGGAAGGCAGTGTAAGAGTGTAAAAATGTAAAAAAACACTTATATCATTTAGATTAAATACAAAGTGTAATAGACCACTATAATAGTTCTTATAATCAGATCAAGAATGTACATAATACAAAAATGGGGTAACCACCAAGTTATTACACGACATGAATTAGTACCAATAAAAAAGGGGGGGGGGGGGGAGGGGGGGGGATTAGTGTAGTCACTTATATCATTTTGTAGGGAACAGTCGGGACTTTCTATTGTGAAGAAAAGGGTGAGTAAAGGAGAGGCAAGGAGAAGGAAAGAAGGGGGGGAGGGGGGGAAAAAAGGGGGGGGGGAGGTGGGGAAGTGAAGGTGGGGGGAAGAGAGAGGGGGGGGGGGAAAGGGGGGGGGGGGGGGGGGGGGGGAAGGGGGAAAAAGGGACAGGAAGACAATAGTCAATAGGGTACATCAATATTCAAAGTCACAACGATGGTGGAAAATTCTCCGTCAAGGCGAATTCGCAATTCTTGGTCACTGAGTTGAGTAATGTCCTAAACACCGCATGGATCAAGAGATGGAATGATGAAAAAGGGAGCCTAATAAATGAAAAAGACTAAAATGACCATGTGTACAACAGATCAATTATTTAAAAACAACATACATATATATATAAGAGAGGATAAAAGGGTCATGATACATTTCTTAATCCCAGGCTTCAGGCTCCGGACTCCTGATACGTATTCAGTTCAAACGTAAAGGAGTTCAGGAGTCAAGGAGAATGAAGCCCAGAATGGTCATATTTGGGATCCGCATGTGGATTACAGAAACGGGGCGTAGCTAATAGATTCATTTAAACCCATTGGGGTTAGTGTACCCAAAGTCGAGATCCAACGGGTCTCAGTCTGTGCTAGGCGTTTTTTCAGGTTTCCTCCTCTGATACCTCCATGTATCACATCTATACCAAGAACCTTAAGAGATCTAGGATTCGATTGATGTACTGCATCACCAAGGGTTTTAAATAGTGGTCCAAAAATTTACATATTGGGTTACTCAAACCCTCAATGCCGGACACTATGGGACGTCCAGGTGGGTCAAGGGGATCTTTGTGGATCTTGGGCAGAAGGTAAAAAGTCGGTATTTTCGGGGACACAGTGAGAAGGCCATCATAAATTTTTTTTTTTTTTTTTTATAATCAACAATGGGGGAAGATGCGTGATATCTTGCTGAAACATTGGCCCATTTTGCAGGCTGAACCAGCGCTTAAGGATTATCTTCCCGATGTCCCCTCCATGACATCTAGGAGATCTAGAAACCTCCGTGATCTGTTAGTACATAGCCACTATGTCCCCACCACCTTCGAACTTTTTTGGAGTTACGACACCTAGGAGGGGAATACTTTCTCCTCCGCTGACGGCTCACAGGTCTTTCAGATCAAGGAATATATATCATGTCACACGACCCATGTCGTTTACTATGCGACATGTGAATGTTCCTTGATCTACATTGGGTTGACCACGCGGGAGCTACGTGTTCGCACACGTGAACACGTGAGGGACATAAGTGGATCAAAGACAGTCACGGATGTTTCAACCTTAAAAACCTTACCAAGACATTTCAAAGCAGTACATCAATCGAATCCTAGATCTCTTAAGGTTCTTGGTATAGATGTGATACATGGAGGTATCAGAGGAGGAAACCTGAAAAAACGCCTAGCACAGACTGAGACCCGTTGGATCTCGACTTTGGGTACACTAACCCCAATGGGTTTAAATGAATCTATTAGCTACGCCCCGTTTCTGTAATCCACATGCGGATCCCAAATATGACCATTCTGGGCTTCATTCTCCTTGACTCCTGAACTCCTTTACGTTTGAACTGAATACGTATCAGGAGTCCGGAGCCTGAAGCCTGGGATTAAGAAATGTATCATGACCCTTTTATCCTCTCTTATATATATGTATGTTGTTTTTAAATAATTGATCTGTTGTACACATGGTCATTTTAGTCTTTTTCATTTATTAGGCTCCCTTTTTCATCATTCCATCTCTTGATCCATGCGGTGTTTAGGACATTACTCAACTCAGTGACCAAGAATTGCGAATTCGCCTTGACGGAGAATTTTCCACCATCGTTGTGACTTTGAATATTGATGTACCCTATTGACTATTGTCTTCCTGTCCCTTTTCCCCTTCCCCCCCCCCTCTCTCTCTTCCCCCCCCCCTTCACTTCCCCCCCTCCCCCCCCCCCCCCTTTTTCCCCCCCTCCCCCCCTTCTTTCCTTCTCCTTGCCTCTCCTTTACTCACCCTTTTCTTCACAATAGAAAGTCCCGACTGTTCCCTACAAAATGATATAAGTGACTACACTAATCCCCTCCCTCCCCCCCCCCCCCCTTTTTTATTGGTACTAATTCATGTCGTGTAATAACTTGGTGGTTACCCCATTTTTGTATTATGTACATTCTTGATCTGATTATAAGAACTATTATAGTGGTCTATTACACTTTGTATTTAATCTAAATGATATAAGTGTTTTTTTACATTTTTACACTCTTACACTGCCTTCCTTTTGTAATGGGTGAGGCAAGTGATGGGACACTTCCACTGATCCCAGCTATGATTCCCATGGGTGTCATTTTTCCATTTTGAGTGACTGTCACGCTCACTGGTGGTGACGCGTCCCCCTCTGAGCTTGTTGACAAACGAACTTGATGATGTTTGCCCCCTGTGGGAATCTATGTGGATCATATGCCCCTTTATATTAGATAAATGGGGAAAGAGAAACTTTGAAAATCCTTATTGAGATGTGTCCCATCTTTGCCTTTCTTATTTCGCCACCAGGGGGGGCGCGGCCTTTGTGTGGCGCCTATTGGACCATATGGTACCTACGGGTGCCTCCTGGTTCAGCCTGGCGCTTCGCATCGTCCGCGTCCTCCCTGTTGCCTGGGAGCGGTGGCGCCGCGCTCTCTTCAGCGTGTCCCGCGCATGCGCATTCATGCGATGTCCGGGAACGCGCTGTGCGGTTGCGCTGGCGTCCCTGACTCCCTTGGCATCCGTCACGTGATTTACATCACGTGACCCGGTGGCGGATATTCAAAAGGATGGCGCGCTCCCCTCCTCACTGCACTTACTCCTCCCGGAAGAAGCGGTGTTTACCGCGAAACGGCCGTCGGAGGTCCCCTCTGGCTTGGCCTGGATCCCTCTAACCACTACTGCACTTAGGTAAGCACTCAGGCTCTGGTAACTTTACGAATACTGTATATATATTCCTTATCTAGTAACAGTGTATGCATCAGCATGGGTGCTTCTTTTTGAATCAGGCTCTCTGTATAGGATCTGTTATATTTACTGACCAATGGAATCTTTATGATTCAGCATTTTACACTCATTCAGATTGCCTACAGGCTGGCCTGCTTCAGCTCTGATACTTTGACTTTATATAAGACTTTCTCAGTGTGGTTCTTGGGATCCGGGTACTTAATCCCTCTATTTTGCTCGCTATATGTCCTCTATACAAATTGTTGGTATTTAACGATATTTATAATAAATTTCTACTTTTGCACTAAAACTCCTAGTGCTCTTGTTTTTGGTACAGTAGCCATAACCTTGGTGAAAACCCGTGGGGCTGTTGCCAGGCCGAATGGCAGTGCCACGAACTGCAGGTGTTAGTTTCCTATGGCGAAGCGCAAGAAGCGCTGGTGCTCTGGGGCAATCGGAACGTGGAGATAAGCATCTTTGATATCGATCGATGCAAGGAAAACTCCTTGGGACATTGAGGCGATGACGGAGCGAAGGGATTCCATCCGGAACCGCCTGGTCTTTACGTGTTTGTTGAAAAGTTTCAGGTCTAGGACAGGACGGAAAGACCCGTCCTTCTTTGGGACCACAAACAAGTTGGAGTTAAAACCGTGGCCCTGTTGATGAAGAGGAACAGGGACCACCACTCCTTCTGCCTTCAGAGTGCCCAGCGCCTGCAGAAGAGCCTCGGCTCTCTCGGGAGGCGGAGAAGACCTGAAGAATCGAGTCGGGGGACGAGAGATGAACTCTATCTTGTAACCGTGAGACAGAATGTCTCTCACCCAGCGGTCTTTTATTTGTGGCAGCCAGGTGTCGCAAAAGCGGGAGAGCCTGCCACTGACCGAGGATGCTACTAGAGGAGGTAGAAGTCATGAGGCAGCCGCTTTGTTAGCGGTGCTCCCAATGGCCTTTTTAGGACGTGACTTAGACCGCCATGCATCAGAGTTCCTTTGTTCTTTCTGAGACCTTTTGGACGAGGAGAATTGGGACCTGCCCGCGCCCCGAAAGGACCGAAACCTCGACTGCCCTCTCCTCTGTTGGGAGAGGTTCTGCTTGGGCTGGGGTAAGGATGTATCCTTTCCCTTGGATTGTTTGATGATTTCATCCAGGCGCTCGCCAAAGAGCCTGTCGCCAGAAATTGGCAAACCGGTTAAACGCTTTTTTGGAAGCGGAATCTGCCTTCCACTCCCGTAGCCACAAGGCCCTGCGGACTACTACCGAATTGGCGGTCGCAACTGCCGTACGGCTCACAGAGTCCAGGACAGCATTCATAGCGTAAGACGCAATTGCCGAGGTCTGGGAGGTAATGGAAGCCACTTGTGGCGCGGCCGCTTCAATTTTCGCTTGACCTGCTGATATAGCTTGTAGCGCCCATACGGCTGCGAATGCTGGGGCAAAGGAAGCTCCGATAGCTTCATAGATGGACTTCATCCAGAGCTCCATCTGCCTGTCAGTGGCATCTTTAAGCGAGGCCCCATCTACCACTGCAAGTATGGATCTAGCCGCCAGTCTGGAGATTGGAGGATCCACTTTGGGACATTGAATCCAACCTTTAACCACTTCCGGGGGAAAAGGATAACGTGTATCCTTAAGGCGCTTAGAGAAACGCTTATCCGGACAAGCATGGTGATTCTGGATTGCCTCTCTGAAATCAGAGTGGTCTAGAAACATACTCTGTGCACGCTTGGGGAACCTGAAGCGAAATTTCTCCTGCTGAGAATCAGACTCCTCCGCCGGAGGGGCTGAGGGAAGAATATCCAGCAACTGATGAATGGATGCAATAAGATCATTCACTATGGCGTCCCCGTCTGGGGAATTAAGATTGAGAGCGCTCCCAGGATCAGAATCCTGATCAGCTGTTTCCACATCATCAACCAGAGAATCCCCCCGCTGAGACCCTAAACAATATGATGTCGAGGGAAATTCTAAGCGGGCTCGCTTAGACGATCTGGGGCTAGGTTCTAAGTCCGAACCCTCCGTCTGGGATGTATGAGATACCCCGTGAGGACATTGTTGGTCCAACTGAGGGGGGTCAGGGAACAATGATTCAACAGAGTCCCTTTGCTGAGATACCGGTCTGGACTGCAAGGCTTCTAGTATCTTAGCCATAGTCTCAGAGAGATGATCCTTAAAGGCTGCAAACTCAGTCCCCGTCACCTGGACAGTGTCAACAGGTGGCTCCCCCTGGGCCCCTCTTAGCAGAGGATCCGGCTGAGGAAGTGTCACAGGGGTCGAACACTGCACACAATGAGGGTCAGTGGAACCTGCCTGTAGCTGGGTCTTACATGCGGCGCAGGCAACATAATAAGCCTGTGTTTTGGCACCCCTGCCTTTTATGGGCGCCATGCTATAGTTTTCCCTGAGTAACACAATAGGGTATATAGCCAGAAAGAACTGTGCTCATACAGTGTAAATTATATACAGTACACAAATAATGTACCCATACAATACAGCACCATGGGGCTAGCACCACATGTGCTGTTTACCAGCCGCCTAAGCGGTTGTGAGGCCACCAGAGACCGTGTCTGGGTCTTCCCATGAATATGTCCCTCTCTGCAGCGTCGGTGGAGCTGACAGGAATGGCTGCGGCGTCCTGACGAGCTGAGGAAGCTGTGGGCGTGGCCTAGAAAGAGCGCGAAACGGGCGCTCATACTGTGTACAGTGAGGGGAGTGGAGCATGTAAATCATACTCCAGCCCTCATTGCTGCTCGCTCCGTGCAGCGTCCCGCCCTTCCCCTGCCTGTCAGGGCTGAGGGCGGGAGAAAAAAAAAAAAAAAAAAAAAAAGGGAAACTAGGCCGCAATGAAGCCGGGGACTGTAGTAATAAACGCGGCCGCCGTAAAAGCGCGGTCGCGTGAAAGTCCCCGGCGAACTACAAGTCCCAGCCGCGCCGCAGTGTCCCGTGGCAACGGCGGTCAGTGCGGTAGCCCTTACATATAAACACACTCAGCGACGCTGAGTGTGTAATGGCACATATAGACCCGGTCAGCGCCGCGGTCCCCGGTGCACTAGCACACCCAGCAAAGCTGAGGTGATGCCGTGCGCGGTCCCCATAGGGATACAGAGTACCTTTAAGATGCAGGGCCATGTCCCTGAACGGTATCGGCTCCTATCCATCAGGCTCCACAGGAGTTGTGGATGAAGCCCGGTCTCAGTGCCTGGAGACCGATAAGATCCCACTTCACCCAGAGCCCTAAGGGGGATGGGGAAGGAAAAACAGCATGTGGGCTCCAGCCACCGTACCCGCAATGGATACCTCAACCTTAACAACACCGCCGACAAAAGTGGGGTGAGAAGGGAGCATGCTGGGGGCCCTATATGGGCCCACTTTTCTTCCATCCGACCTAGTCAGCAGCTGCTGCTGACCAATCTGTGGAGCTGTGCGTGTCTGACCTCCTTCGCACAAAGCAAAAAACTGAGCAGCCCGTGGGAGCACGGGGGTGTATTGGCAGAAGGGGAGGGGCCTAACACTTTTAAGTGTAGTACTTTGTGCGGCCTCCGGAGGCATAGCCTATACACCCAATTGTCTGGGTCTCCCAATAGAGCGAAAAAGAAATACAGACACATAACAGCACACACACACACATACACACATACACACACACAAATCAGATCACACTCACTCTCACACACACACATCGCATCCACATACTCACAACATCCTGGGATATCGCTTGCTTCTCGGCGGCGATACTGTGCTGTTGTGAGCTTCCAGGACCTGCGGGAGGATCACATGGCCAGAAGCATGTGATATCCCCGGATGTTGTGAGTATAAGCGCGTATGTGCGATATCGTCAGTGTCTGTGTGTGTGAGTGTATGCGATCGGGTGTGTGTGAGTGGATGCGATCGGGTGTGTGTGAGTGGATGCGATCGGGTGTGTGTGAGTGGATGCGATCGGGTGTGTGTGAGTGGATGCGATCGGGTGTGTGAGTGTCGGCAGAGGAGCACGGCGTGCTGGAGGAGGCTGGGAGCAGAGAGGCTGATCATGGGGAAGGCTGGGAGGAGAGAGGCTGATGCTGGGGGAGGCTGGGAGGGGGAGGCTGGGACGAGGGAGGCTGATGCTGGTGGAGGCTGATGCTGGGGGAGGCTGGAAGGAGAGAGGCTAATGCTGGTGGAGGCTGATGCTTGGGGAGGCTGATGCTGGGGGAGACTGGGAGGGGAAGGCTGATGCTGAGGGAGGCTGGGAGGAAGGAGGCTGGGAGGAGAGAGGCTGATCCTGGGGAAGGCTGGGAACGGGAGGCTGATGCTGAGGGAGGCTGGAAGGAGAGAGGCTGATGCTGGGGGATGCTGGAAGGAGAGAGGCTGATGCTGGTGGAGGCTGATGCTTGGGGAGGCTGATGCTGGGGGAGACTGGGAGCGGAAGGCTGATGCTGAGGGAGGCTGGGAGGAAGGAGGCTGGGAGGAGAGAGGCTGATCCTGGGGAAGGCTGGGAAGGGGAGGCTGATGCTGGGGGAGGCTGGAAGGAGAGAGGCTGATGCTGGTGGAGGCTGATGCTGGGGGAGACTGGGAGCGGAAGGCTGATGCTGAGGGAGGCTGGGAGGGGGAGGCTGGGAGGAAGGAGGCTGGGAGGAGAGAGGCTGATCCTGGGGAAGGCTGGGAAGGGGAGGCTGATGCTGAGGGAAGCTGGAAGGAGAGAGGCTGATGCTGGGGGAGGCTGGAAGGAGAGAGGCTGAGGCTGGGAGGAGAGAGGCTGATGCTGGGGAAGGCTGATGCTGAGGGAGGCTGGGAGGGGAAAGCTGATGCTGGGGAAGGCTGGGAGGACGGAGGCTGGGAGGAGAGAGGCTGATCCTGGGGAAGGCTGGGAGAGGGAGGCTGATGCTGTCGGAGGCTGATGCTGGGGGAGGCTGGAAGGAGAGAGGCTGATGCTGGTGGAGGCTGATGCTTGGGGAGGCTGGGAGAGGGAGGCTGATGCTGAGGGAGGCTGGGAGGAGGGAGGCTGGGAGAGGTAGGCTGAGAGAAGAGAGGCTGATGCACACACACACACACACGCGCGCGCGCACTGCACAACACACACACACACACACACACACACACACACACACACACTGGGAACCACAAACAACTGCCCTACACAGACACCCACACACACAGACAACGCTGCACACACACAACACGCAACACACAAACACCGCGGCACACACAAATATACGCACATACCGCACAACACACACATTGCACAAAACATACCTCCCCCCAAAACACACCACACACACACAAACCACGCAACACACACACACACACAACGCTACAGACACACAGCGCTCCACAAACAACGCAACACACGCAACACACATACAACACCGCTCTCACCCCCCGTCACACCCAGACAACACCCAGAACATGTACAGCGCCTACACAAACACTTGGTAACTACACACAACAACATCTCTATATATATATATATATATATATATATATATATATATATATATATATATATATATATATATATATATATATATATATATATATATATCTATCTATATATATATATATCTATCTATATATATAATTGCCTTATTCTGTCTGTCTGTCTGTCTATCTGTCTGTCTGTCTGTCATGCTCCAAAATTGTGTCCTTACGGTGACACAAAGCTGATTGGCCGCTGGGCTCGCCATGGCCCCGCCCCCCCCCACACGGATTGGCCGCTCGCCCAGGCTGCGCCCCCACACGGATTGGCCAGCCGCTCGCCCAGGCTCCGCCCCCCCCCACAGATTGGCCTCTCGCCCCGGCACCCTGCAGGCATTGGCATTGGCAATCGGCCACGCCACGCCCCGCCCCCCTCACGCAATGCACGTTAGCTCTGGCCCCACCCCCTCCCTCCTCCCGCGCATTTCTCGAACTGACACGGCTGTCACGGAGGTGAGTACGGTACTCCCTGCCCACCCCCCCCCCCCTCCCCCCCCCCCCCCTCCCCCCCGCCCCCCGCTCGCACAGGACTGGTGTGGATACGTTGCTAACCATGCTCGCATGGTTACAAGCGCTGTCACGGAGGTGAGTACTGTACTCCCTCCCCCCCCGGCCCCCGCTCGCACGGCAGTGGTGGGAGTGGTGTGGATACGTTGGTATCAAGCCCATCAAGGTCCTGCTGCGCCAGAAGATCCACACGCACACACACAAACATACATACACACACATCAGATCACACTCACACTCACTCTTACACTCACTCTTACACACACCTCACACACACCTCACACACACCTCACACACACCTCACACACACCTCACACACACCTCACACACACCTCACACACACCTCACACACACCTCACACACACCTCACACACACCTCACACACACCTCACACACACCTCACACACACCTCACACACACCTCACACACACCTCACACACACCTCACACACACCTCACACACACACCTCACACACACACCTCACACACACACCTCACACACACACCTCACACACACCTCACACACACACCTCACACACACCTCACACACACCTCACACACACCTCACACACACCTCACACACACACCTCACACACACCTCACACACACCTCACACACACCTCACACACACCTCACACACACACCTCACACACACCTCACACACACCTCACACACACCTCACACACACCTCACACACACCTCACACACACCTCACACACACCTCACACACACCTCACACACACCTCACACACACCTCACACACACCTCACACACACCTCACATCGCATCCACATACTCACAACATCCTGGGATATCGCTTGCTTCTCGGCGGCGAAAATGTGCTGTTGTGATCTTCCAGGACCTGACGGAGGATCACATGGCCAGAAGCATGTGATATCCCCGGATGTTGTGAGTATGAGCGCGTAAGTGCGATATCGTCAGTGTCTGTGTGTGTGAGTGGATGCGATCGGGTGTGTGTGAGTGGATGCGATCGGGTGTGTGTGAGTGGATGCGATCGGGTGTGTGTGAGTGGATGCGATCGGGTGTGTGTGAGTGTATGCGATCGGGTGTGTGTGAGTGGATGCGATCGGGTGTGTGTGAGTGTATGCGATCGGGTGTGTGTGAGTGTATGCGATCGGGTGTGTGTGAGTGTATGCGATCGGGTGTGTGTGAGTGGATGCGATCGGGTGTGTGTGAGTTGATGCGATCGGGTGTGTGTGTGAGTGGATGCGATCGGGTGTGTGTGTGAGTGGATGCGATCGGGTGTGTGTGTGAGTGGATGCGATCGGGTGTGTGTGTGAGTGGATGCGATCGGGTGTGTGAGTGAGTGTCGGCAGAGGACCAGGCCGTGCTGGAGGAGGCTGGGAGCAGAGAGGCTGATCATGGGGAAGAGGGGAATGCTGATGCTGAAGGAGGCTGGGATGGGAAGGCTGGGAGGAAGGAGGCTGGGACGAGAGAGGCTGATCCTCAGGAAGGCTGAGGAGGGGAGGCTGATGCTGAGGGAGGCTGGAAGGAGAGAGGCTGAGCAAACGTGCTCCATCCGCCATACTGCGCACTCCCCATCGTGCTGCATCCCCCATGCTGCGCACTCCCAAACGTGGTCCATCCGCCATGCTGCGCACTCCCAAACGTGGTCCATCCGCCATGCTGCGCACTCCCAAACGTGCTCCATCCGCCATGCTGCGCACTCCCAAACGTGCTCCATCCGCCATACTGCGCACTGGAGCACGTTTGGGAGTGCGCAGCATGGCGGATGGAGCACGTTTGAGAATGCGCAGCATGGCGGATGGAGCACGTTTGGGAGTGCGCAGCATGGCGGATGGAGCACGTTTGGGAGTGCGCAGCATGCCGGATGGTGCACGATCGGTAGTGCGCAGTATGGCGGATGGAGCACGTTTGGGAGTGCGCAGCATGGCGGATGGAGCACGTTTAGAAGTGCGCAGCATGGCGGATGGACCACGTTTGGGAGTGCGCAGCATGGCGGATGGAGCACGTTTAGGAGTGCGCAGCATGGCGGATGGAGCACGTTTGCAAGTGCGCAGCATGGCGGGTGGAGCACGATGGGAGGTGCACACCTCCCCCCAACACACACACACACGCGCACTGCACAACACACACACACTAGGAATCACAAACAACGCCCTACACAGACACCCACACAGACAACGCTGCACACACAAATATACGCACATACTGCACAACACACACATTGCTCAAAACATACCTCCCCCCAAAACACACCACACCCACACAAACCGCACAACACACACACACACACACAACGCTACAGACACACAGCGCTCCACAAACAACGCAACACACGCAACACACATACAACACCGCTCTCACCCCCCGCGACACTCAGAACATGTACAGCGCCCTACACAAACACTTGGTAACTACACACAACAACATCTATATATATATATATAACAAAAATCATACATGAACTACACAATACGTAAATTCTAGAATACCCGATGCGTAGAATCGGGCCACCTTCTAGTATATATATATATATAACAAAAATCATACATGAACTACACAATACGTAAATTCTAGAATACCCGATGCGTAGAATCGGGCCACCTTCTAGTATATATATAATTGCCTTATTCTGTCTGTCTGGCTTGCTCCAAAATTCTGTCCTTACCGCGACAAGCGTCTCATTGGCCGCTCGCCTCGCCTCCGCCCCCCCCGCACGGATTGGCCGCTCGCCTCACCTCGGCTCCGCCCCCCGCACGGATTGGCCGCTCGCCCAGGCTTCGCCCCCCACACGGATTGGCCTCTCGCCCCGGCCCCCTGCACGCATTGGCAACTCGGCCACGCCACGCCCCGACCCCCTCACGCATTGCACGCTCGCTCTGGCCCCGCCCCCCGCACGCATTCCCCGAACCGATACGGAACCCCGACTCCCAGGTGAGTGCTGTACCCCCGGGAGCCCACATCAGCGTACGCCGTCAACCCAGCCGACACATACCCTCGCATTGCTGGTGTGGGCTCCCGTGCG
Organism: Anomaloglossus baeobatrachus; assembly: GCF_048569485.1. Lineage (NCBI taxonomy): Eukaryota > Metazoa > Chordata > Amphibia > Anura > Aromobatidae > Anomaloglossus > Anomaloglossus baeobatrachus. The sequence goes on from NC_134353.1 coordinate 742,884,361, forward strand.
AGCGGGGGGGCGGGGTACGCTGGTAACCATGGTACACCGAGTAATATTGTGTAGCATGGTTACCAGCGTACACCGGCTCCCAGGTGAGCGCATCAAGGTCCTGCAGCGGCGGAACACACACACACACACACACATAAGAACAGACAGACAGACACACACACACACACACACACACACACACACACCTCACATCGCATCCACACACTCACAACATCCCGTGATATCGCTTGCTTCTCGGCAGCAATACTGTGCGTGCAGTGGCCTTCCAGGACCTGCCGGAGGATCACATGGCCGGAAGCATGTGGTATCTCCGGATGTTGTGATTGTGTGAGCGCGTATGTGCGATATCGTCAGTGTGTGTGTGTGTGAGAGTGTATGTGATCGGATCTGTGAGTGTCGGCAGAGGAGCACGGCGTGCAGCACAGCTGCTGGGACCGCCCACCGGTGGGCACAGGTAGAAGTGGGGTGTGTGTGTGAGTGTATGCGATTAGATGTGTGCGTGTATACTGTCTGATGTGTGACTGTGGAGCACGATGGGGAGTGCGCAGCATGGGGGATGGAGCACGATGGGGGGTGTGCAGCCTGGGGGATGGAGCACGATGGGGGGTGCGCAGCATGGGGGATGGAGCACGATGGGGGGGGTGCGCAGCATGGGGGATAGAGCACGATGGGGGGGTGCACACCTCCCCGCAAAACACACACACACACACACACACACGCACTGCACAACACACTACACACACTGGGAACCACAAACACTGCCCTACAGACACCCACACACACAGACAACGCCGCACACACACACACACAACACCCAACACACACAAATATACGCACATACCGCACAACACACACATTGCACAAAACATACTTCCCCCCAAAACACACACCCCACACAAACTGCGCAACACACACAGCGCTCCACAAATAACGCAACACACGCACACACAAACACCGCTCTCACCCCCCGCCACACCCAGACAACACCCAGAACATGTACAGCGCCCTACACAAACACTTGGTAACTACACACAACAACATCTATCTATATCTATCTATATCTATATAACAAAAATCATACATTAACTACACAATACGTAAATTCTAGAATACCCGATGCGTAGAATCGGGCCACCTTCTAGTAATATATATTCCACTACATAAGTGATACAGTATATTGTGCCAATCATGGTCTCCCTATGAAGCTCTGCAATGAATTGGGTTTCACTGAGTACCAACATAACAGTGAGATTAAAATCAAAAATAAAAGAAAAATTCTACATTAGAATGGTTTTTCTTCTGAAAATGGATGTAAGCTTGTAAAGACAAAAAAGGAAGTGAAATAACTAATACATTTCCGAATGCTTTTTATGTAGATGTCCATTTAAAGGGAACCTGTCAGCAGAAATTTCGCCCAAAACCTAAAAGATTCCCCCTCTGCAGCTCCTGGGCTGCATTCTAGAAAGGTCCCTGTTATTATTGTGCCCCATGTGAGACCAAAATAAAGACTTTCTAAAGTGGTACCTTTTTGTATTTAGATACTGTAAATGTGACACGGGGGCGGACTTTCTGGCGTCCGTTATTCTGCCTCCTGGTCCTGTATGCCGCCCCCATCGCTCCTTTCCATAGCGGATGCACCGCCCACTGCTCCAGCCATCCCCGCGCATGCCCAGTGCCAGTCTCACGGGACTGAGCAGTGTGACCGCTGGTGACGTGTGCGCAGGCAAGTGATTATGGGCGGGGCTGTGATTGTTATCAGCAAGTACCCGCCCATAATCTCGTGAGCGCGCAAACCTCACCAGCGGTCACACTGTGCTCAGGGTAGTGCTAGACTGTATAGGCTGCTTCCAGGGATGACGTCCCTTTTGTCACGTGATAGGGGCGTGTGCAAAATACTATCACGTGACAAAAGGGACGTCATCCCTGGAAGCAGCCCATACAGTCTAGCATTACCCTGAGCACAGTGTGACCGCTGGTGAGGTTTGCGCGCTCACGAGATTATGGGCGGGTACTTGCTGATAATCACAGCCCCGCCCATAATCACTTGCCTGCGCACACGTCACCAGCGGTCACACTGCTCAGTCCCGCGAGACTGGCACTGGGCATGCGTGGGGATGGCTGGAGCAGTGGGCGGTGCATCAGCTATGGAAAGGAGCGATGGGGGCGGCATACAGGACCAGGAGGCAGAATAACGGACGCCAGAGAGCCCGCCCCCGTGTCACATTTACAGTATCTGAATACAAAAAGGTACCACTTTATAAAGTCTTTATTTTGGTCTCACATGGGGCACAATAATAACAGGGACCTTTCTAGAATGCAGCCCAGGAGCTGCAGAGGGGGAATCTTAGGTTTTTGGCGAAATTTCTGCTGACAGGTTCCCTTTAATGAAGGGAATTTTGTTTACTTACCGTAAATTCCATTTCTTCTAGCTCCAATTGGGAGACCCAGACAATTGGGTGTATAGCTATTGCCTCTGGAGGCCACACAAAGTATTACACTTAAAAGTGTAAGGCCCCTCCCCTTCTGGCTATACACCCCCAGTGGGATCACTGGCTCACCAGTTTTAGTGCCAAAGCAAGAAGGAGGAAAGCCAATAACTGGTTTAAAGACCAATTCAATCCAAGGGAACATCGGAGAACTGAACCATACCACATGAACAACATGTGTACCCGAAAAAACAGAAAAACCCCGAGAAAACAGGGCGGGTGCTGGGTCTCCCAATTGGAGCTAGAAGAAAAGGAATTTACGGTAAGTAAACAAAATTCCCTTCTTCTTTGTCGCTCCATTGGGAGACCCAGACAATTGGGATGTCCAAAAGCAATCCCTGGGTGGGTAAAAGAATACCTCATGATAGGGCCGTCAAACGGCCCTCTCCTACAGGTGGCCAACCGCCGCCTGAATGACTTATCTACCTAGGCTGGCGTCTGCCGAAGCGTAGGTATGCATCTGATAATGCTTGGTAAAAGTAAGTAGACTCGACCAGGTGGGTGCCTGACACACCTGCTGAGCCGTAGCCTGGTGCCGTAATGCCCAGGATGCCCCCACGGCTCTGGTAGAATGGGCCTTCGGCCTTGAGAGAACCAGAAGCCCAGTAGAACTGTAGGTTTCAAGAATTGGTTCCTCGATCCCCCGAGCAAGGGTGGATCTGGAAGCTTGCGACTGTTTACGCCGACCAGCGACAAGGACAAAGAGTGCATCCGGGTGGCGCAGGAGCGCCATGCGGGAAGTAGAACCTGAGTGCTCTCACCAGAACCAACAGATGCAAATCTTTCTGAAATTGATGGACTGGACGAGGACACAAAGAAGGTGAGGTGATATCCTGATTGATATGAAAATGGGATACCACCTTAGGGAGAAATTCCGGAACCGGACGCAGAACTACCCTGTCCTGGTGAAGGACCAGGAAGGGAGTTTGTATGAGAGCGTTGCTAGCTCGGAAACTCTCCTAAGAGACGAGACCGTTACTAGAAGGCCACTTCCCGTGAAAAACGGGAAGGGAGACATCCTTCAAAGGCTCGAAAGGCGGCATCTGGAGAGCAATTAGAACCTTGTTCAGATCTCAGGGCTCTAACGGCCGCTTGTACGGAGTGCTGAGAAGACAAACTCCCCGTAGGAACGTGCGTACCTGAGGAAGTCGTCGTTTCTGAAAAAATACAGATAGCGCTGAGACTTGTCCCTAAAGGGAACTGAGCGACAACCCATTTTCCTACCTAGATTGCAGGAAGGAAGGAAACATAGACGATGCAACCGGCCAGGGAGAAACACCCTGCGCCGAGCACCGAGATAAGAACATCTTCCACGTCCTGTGGTCAATCTTGGCGGACGTTGGTATGCTAGCCTGTCTCATGGTGGCAACCACGTCCTGAGGTAATCCTGACGACACTAGGTTCCAGGACTCAATGCCACACCATCCGGTGAGGGCCGTAGAATTCAAATGGAAGAATGGCCCTTGAGACAGCCAGTCTGATTGGTCTGGTAGTGCCCCCGGTTAGCCTACCGTGAGGCACCACAGAACCGAGTACCACAACATCCTCGGCCAATTTGTACCGACGAGGATGGCGCGGCCGCAGTCGGTCTTGATCTAGCGCAGTACTCTGGGCAACAATGCCAGAGGTGGCACCTAAGGTAGCTGGAACTGCGACCAATGCTGAACTAAGGCGTTCGCCGCCAGAGCTCGATGATTGTGAAACCGTGCCATGAAGCTGGCACATTGTTGTTGTGCCGTGACGCCATTAGATCGACGTCCGGCCTCTGTCAGCGGCGCCAGATCTCCTGAAACCCGTCCGGGTGAGGAGACCATACTCTTTCGGCCACACCTCAGCGACTTAGGAAGTCAGCTTCCTAGTTTCCACACTTGGGATGTGAATTGTGGATATGGTGGATGCCGTGTCTTCCACCCACATCAGAACCTGCCGGACTTCCTGGAAGGCTCGCCGGTTGCGCGTTCTTCCTTGGTGGTTGATGTATGCCACCGCTGTGGAGCTGTCCGACTGAAGTCGGATATGCTTGCTTTCCAATTGCTGTTGGAAGGTTGGTAGGGCAAGATACACTGCTCTGTGTTCAAGAACATTGATCTGAAGAGTGGACTCTTGCTGAGTCCACGTACCCTGAGCGCTGTAGTGGAGAAAAACTGCTCCCCACCCTGATAGACTCGCGTCTGTCGTAACTATCGCCCAGGACGGGGATAGGAAGGACCTTCTTTTTGACCAAGAGGTGAGAAGAAGCCACCACCGTAGAGATTCCTTGGCCGCCTGAGAAAGAACGACGACTCTGTTGAGGGACGTCGACTCCTCGTCCCATTGGCGGAGAATGTCCCATTGTAGTGGACGCAGTAAAACTGCGCGAAAGGAACTGCCTCCATTGCTACCATCTTACGTAGGAAGTGCATGAGGCGTCTCAATGTGTGCGACTGGTTCTTAAAGAAGAGCTTGCAGCCCGTAGTGAATGCTGTTTGTCTAGCGGCAGCTTCACTATCGCTGAGAGAGTAAGAAACTCTATGCCTAGATATGTTATCGATAGGGTCGGGGTCGGATCTGACTTTAAAAAGTTGATGATCCACCCAAAACTCTAGAGAGTCTCCAGCGCAACGTTCGGGCAGTGTTGGCATGTTTCCTAAGAGAGTGCCTTGACAAGTAGATCGTCTAAATACGGGACCACAGAGTGACCCTGAGAGTGCAGGACTGTGACTACTGCTGCCCTGACCTTGGCGAAGACCAGTTGGACTGTCGCTAGCCGGAAGGTAGAGCTACGAACAGAAGATGTTCGTCTCCTATAACGAAGCGTAGAAACGCTAGTGCTCTGGATCAATCGGCACGTGTGGATAAGCATCCTTGATGCCTAATGATTCTAGGAAATATCCTTGGGACCTTGAGGCGATGACATGGCGGAGGGATTCCATCCGGAACCGCCTGGTGTCCACGAGCTTGCTGAGCATTTTTAGATCCAGAACGGGACGGAACGGCCCGTTGTTATAGGTACCGCAAAGAATTTGGGGTAAAAACCGTGACCTTGTTCCTGAAGAGGAACGGGGGTCATCACTCTTTCTGCCTATAGAGTGCACCCTGTTTGCAGAAGAGCAGCGGCCCGGCCGGGAGGTGGAGAAATTCTGAAGAATCGAGTTGGAGGACGAGAAGTGAGCTCTATCCTGTACCCGTGAGACAGAATGTCTCACACTCAATGGTCATTGACCTATGGCAGCTAAATATCGCCAAGGCGGGAGAGCCTGCTACCGACCGAGGCCGCAAGTCATGAGGAAGCCGCCTTGGAAGCGGGTTTTCAGACTGTCGCTTTTGTGGGCGAGATTGAGCCCGCTAAGAATCTTAGCTCCTCTGATCCTTTTGAGTCCACATTGGACGAGGAAAAATGGGACCTGCCCGAGCCTCGAAAAAGCCGAAAACCCCGACTGCCTCTTGCTTTGTTGGGGTTTGTTGTGTCCGGGCTGAGGAAAGGATGAATCCTTACCCCTGGACTGTTAAATGGTTACATCCAACGCTCACCAAACAGTCGGTCAGCAGAAAAAGGCAACTGGTTAGGCAACCTTTTTTGGAAGCAGAATCTGCCTTCCATTCACTTAACGAGCAGACCAGGCTCTGCTTAAAAACACGGAGTAGCGGAGGCTACCGCCGCACGGTTCGCAGAGTCCAGGACAACCTGAATCGCGTAAGAAGCAAATGCAGACATTTGAGAGGTTAAGGATGCCACCTGCGGCACAGATGTACGTGTAACCGTGTCAATCTGTGTAAGACAAGCTGAAATAGCTTGGAGTGCCCCAAGGGAGAGAATGCCGGAGCCAACGGTGCGCCGACAGCCTCATAGATGGCTTTCAACCAGAGATCCATCTGTCTGTCAGTGGCATCTTTGAGTTTGCAGTTCCATCTCCCACTGCAACTATGGATCTAGCTACAAGCCTGGAGATTGGAGGATGCCGCTCGGGACATTGGGTCCAGTCCTTGACCAAGTCAGGGGACAGAGATAACGTGTATCCTAAGCCGTTTGGAGAAGCGCATATCTGGATAAGCGTGGTGTTCCTGGACTGCCTCTCTGAAGGCAGAGTGGTCCAGAAAAATACGTGAAGCTGACTCCTCCACTGGAGGAGCTGTGAGAAATAACCCACATTCTATAGATGGACGCTATAAGATTATTTACTATGGCGTCACAATCAGGTGTATCCAGATTGAGAGCGGTCTCAGGATCAGAATCCTGAGCCGCTACTTCCGCCTCATTACACAGCGAGTCCTTCTGTTAGGACCCTGATGAAACCGAGGCCGCTCATAGCGAGCCCACTTAGGCTGTCTGGGACTGACGTCCGTGCAGAGCCGTGACTCTGGGATGCGTGTGACATTCCCGGAGCTGTTAGTTATTCACACTGAGGGGGGCTATGGATCAACGATTCAACAGTGCCCATATTGTGAGAGACATGTCCGGACTGCTAGGCTTCTAGTATCATAGCCATAGTCTCAGAAAAACTGTCAGTAAATACTGCAGACACCGTCCTCATCCCCTGGCCATTAGTGCATACAATGGGAGTCTATGTAACCTGCCGGCCGTATAGCCGTACATGCTGTACCAGCTGTATAGAAAAACATGTGGTTCTGCACCTTTGTTTTACACAGAGAATATGCTGATAACTCCTCCGCATAATCCAGGAGGGTATATACAACGTGCGACCAAACAGTGCAATGTATATAGTACAAGCATATCTATAAGTGCACTTCTGCACTAGTGGGGTTAGCACCACAGGTGCTGCTTAACGCCTGTTACAGCGATTGTGTGACTATCAGAATGCCAGGGTCTTCCACACTTGTCTCTGTATCGTACAGAAACTGACACTAATGGCTGCCGGCGTCCTTGTAGAGAAGGAAGCCGTGGGCGTGCCTGAGAAAGTGCGGGAATCCGGATTCACAGTGCACACAGTGAGAGGGGTGGAGTATGCAAAACATACTCCAGCTCTCAGCGCTGCTCTATGCAGCGTCACGCCCCTACCCTGACTGTCAGGGCTGTGGGCGGTAACGAAGGGAGACTAGGCCCAGAAGCCGGGGACTCGAGTTAACAGCGCGGCCGCCGTAAAAGCGCGGGCCGCGCTGAAGTCCCCGGCGCACCACAAGTGCCAGCCGCGCCGCAGTTCCAGCGGCCGGCGCCCGATTCATAGAAGTGGCCAGCGTCCCGCCCCTCTCCTGACTGGCAGGTCTGGGGGCGGGAACGAACGGAAGCAGGCCGCAAAAGCCGGGGACTCTAGTTATCAGCGCGGCCGCCGTAAAAGCGCGGGCCGCGCTGAAGTCCCCGGCGCACCACAAGTGCCAGCCGCGCCGCTGCCAGCGGCCGGCGCGACCGATTCCTGGAAGTGGCCAGCGTCCCGCCCCTCTCCTGACTGGCAGGTCTGGGGGCGGGAACGAACGGAAGCAGGCCGCAAAAGCCGGGGACTCTAGTTATCAGCGCGGCCGCCGTAAAAGCGCAGGCCGCGCTGAAGTCCCCGGCGCACTACAAGTGCCAGCCGCGCCGCAGTCCCAGCGGCCGGCGCGACCAATTCCCATAAGTGAGCCTGCTTCAGCGAAGCTGAATGAGGCCATGGCACAGGCGCCGCAGCGCTGATGTCCCCCGGCGCACTACAACACCCAGCATGCTGCGGTGTGAGCGCCAAATGCACGGGGACACAGAGTACCTTGAGGAAGCAGGGCCATGTCCCTGATGTACTCCGCTCCATCCAGCATCTTCTCCAGGGGCTGTAGATGGAGCACGGTCTCAGTGCCTGGAGACCGGTAAATCCCACTTCACCCAGAGCCCTGTAAAAAGGGATGGGGAAGGAATCAGCATGTGGGCTCCTGCCGCCGTACCCGCAATGGGTACCTCAACCTTACAAACACCTCCGACATACAGTGGGGTGAGAAGGGAGCATGCTGGGGACACTATATGTGTCCTCTTTTCTTCCATCCGACATAGTCAGCAGCTGCTGCTGACTAAAAAGTGGAGCTATGCGTGGATGTGTTGCCTCCTTCGCACAAAGCACAAAACTGGTGAGCCAGTGATCCCACTGGGGGTGTATAGCCAGAAGGGGAGGGGCCTTACACTTTTAAGTGTAATACTTTGTGTGGCCTCCAGAGGCAATAGCTATACACCCAATTGTCTGGGTCTCCCAATGGAGCGACAAAGAAAATAACCGTTAACAAGCTGTAGAAAAACTAGCTTTAATCTTGTTGCCAAGATCATCCTCCTAGCAGACGTAAGTAAATCCCATCTGTATAATTAGGCTTTTTCATTTGTACATGCTGATTGCTTTTCAGGAACTGGCTTCAAGCAGTTTCCATAGAACAAACAAGATGCAATAACTTTATAGAGCAAAGAAAGCTTTTTATGACATACTTTCCATTTCTACATAGACTCCTTCCTTCTTTTCACTGTCCGACTTTTGTTTCCGTAGACTCTCCAGCTCATCCCGCAGTTGCTCATTATCCACCAGGGCTTTCTGTTTCTGTTTGCGTTGTTCCTCCACCTCTGCTTCTAAAGTGTTAATCTGGCCCTTCAGCTGCATGATGTATTTCTGAGCCTATTTTAATGATATTCGTAACATTTTATTGCAAATCACAAATGCCTATAATTATATCCATGGTCATGTAAGGGGGCTAGAGTTAAGTACATGTATCAAAGTTGTTAATTTTTCTTTGCTCAGGCTGAAATATGCCTTAAAACAGTTATATTATGGTAATTAATGCTTAAAGGGAATTTGTCAGCAGGATTTCACCCCCAAAAGTAATTATATGTACAGGTAGCTCTTTCAAAGACAAATCCAGCAATACCTTCACATGGCCTGTCAGTTCCTCCATTACAGAGAGAATTGATATGCAATTGAGACTCTACATTTGAAGCCTCTGTCACTCCAGCTCTATTTTCCTCACCCAGCTCAGACTCCGCCTGTAGGAATTACAGCCCCTTAGCCTGAAATCGCAGTGTAGAGGTTGTCAGTCAAGCAGGAGGTGGCGGTGCTGGTCAGGAAATTGAGCTTTAGTAACATAGGCTTCAGATTTACAGGCTCCTTTGGATATTAATTTTAAACGTTGATTCCTCAGTAATGGTCTGGTGATGTAAAGTTATTGCTGGACTTGTTTTTGAAAGAATAGTTTTAGGTGTAAAATCCTGCTGACAGATCCCCTTTAAGCATAATGAGTCAGCAGGACTTCACCCCTAAAACTATTTATATGCACATGTAGATCTCTCAAAGACAAGTCCAGCAACAACTTTACATTACCAGACCATTCCTCCATTACTGAGGAATCAGTGTTTGAATTAATATTTTAAGGAGCCTGTAAATCTGAAGCCTCTGTTACTACAACACTACAACTGTATTCCCTGCTCAGCACTGCCTCCTCTTGCTTGTCTGACCACCTTCTGTCAGTCAAGCCAGCAATTTCAGGCAAAGGGGCTGTCAGCCCAGCAGAAGCTGGAGCTGTGCGAGAAAAATAGAGCTGGAGTGACTGAGGCCTCAGATCTACAGACACATTTGCATAACAATTCAACTGCTGATTTATTAGGAACAGAGGAAAGGACTAGGTCATGCAAAGATATTGCTTGATTGGTCTTTGAAAGATACATGCAAATATAAATAGTTGGGGGGGGGGGGGTTGAAATCCAATTAAGATTCCTTTCAAGGATAATTTCATATGTGTAGGAGAAAAAGATAAAAAATGGCTTTGGGAAAGGCTTTCCTCATCTCACAGAAGGCATCACGTTGGGCTCTCAATTTATGAGGCTTTCACTAATTGTATGTACTATTTATAATTTTACTATATTTAACACTAACATTTGGTTTAGAGCCACTGATTTGTTGATACAAACCTCTAATTTTATTTTCTCTAATTCTGAACGCAGTATCTCAATTTCTTTTTTCAGATTTTCAATTTGAAGATCCCTTAAAACAAAGGGGGACATCAGAAAGAGCAGTTGCACTGATAAATTGAACAATTCTTTTTAGAGATTTTTTTCAGTAACCACTGACTAGGCCATGTCATACCTGTCATCAACCACTTGACCATTGGGAGGACCGAAAGTTTGTTGGAAGATATCCTCTACAACCTAAAAAAGAAACGAACTGTGTTAAACAAGGAATCTTTGTCGATTTCTTAAAGAAGCAAAACCCATCATTTTATTCCTTAAAACTTGCCTAAATGTGTATCTAATGTTGTACATGTGCAATAATATATTTACTAACAGCTATATTTCCCAGTTTTCAGTGGTGCGCCAAGTTCTTTTTTCCCCACTCACTTTTCTCAAATTCCTGCTTGCCAGATCACTAGGGTTGGGTTGTGAACTGGAAGTCTCTTTTACAATGTAAGACTATGGATCCTCATTTTGATATCTGCTTTTTGCAGTACTCACCTGCTGCTCCACGGGCTGAGCATTATTGATTTCAATTAGAGACTCTGTTTGTTGCTCCTCTTCTTCTGGGGTCTCATTGGCCATGACCACCACAGGTTTCACATGCTCATCCAAGGCTGACGCTCTTAAAAAGTTAGGTGGATTCTGTTATATAGACAGAAATATTTGTATTAGTATGCATAGAAAAAAGTTGTTGTAAATGAATGGGAAATGCTTTTCGTAATTATAGTTACATACATAAAGGTTACATTTTAGAAATAAGCATCGCCTTTTCATATACAGCGAGTGAAATTAGTTAACACATCAACAATTTTTTATGTAAATAGATTTCTAAATGGGCTAGTGACAATTTTTCCACCAGTTGTCTAAGAATCCATCCAATACCCATAGGCAAACAAATCAAATCCATACATACCCATAAATGAAGTGATTAGAAAATACACAGGGAAAAAGTATTGAACACGCTTACTGGAATTTAATGCTTTGTACAACAGCCTTTGTTTGTGATGACAGCTTCAAGATGCCTCATGCATGGACAAACTAGTTGCATGCATTTCTCAGGTGTGATTTTGGTCCATTCTTTCAAACACTCTTCAAATCCTGAAGGTTCTGTGGGCTCCTATGAACTCTGAGCTTTAGTGCCTTCTGTAAATGTTCTATTGGATTCAGGTCAGGTGTTTGGCTGGGACATTCTAGCAGTTTGTTTTTTTCCCTTTCTCTGAAACCAATTGAGTTTCCTTGGTTGTGTGTTTGGGATCATGGTCTTGCTGAAATATCCACCTTCGTTTCATCTTTATAATCCTGGTAGATGGCAGCAAATCTTTATCAAGAATGTCTTGATACATTTATTCATTCATCCTTCCTACAATTCTAAGACGTTTGTGGGTGCCGTATGCTGAAAAAAAGCCCAACTCCATGATGATTCCACCTCCAAACTTAACTATTGGTATGGTGTTTTTGGGGTGAAATGCAGGGTATGTTGGCTCTCAAACATGGTGCGTATTATGGCATCCAAAGAGTTACATTTTGGTCTCATCTGACCACACTATACTCTCCCAGTATTTCACAGGCTTACCTAAATGTTGTTGAGCAAACTTTAAAACACGCTTGAACATGCTTTTTGTTCAGCAATGGAGTCTTGCATGGTGAGCCTGTCCACAGGTCATGGAGGTTGAGTGCATTACTTATTGTTTTCTTTGCAACAATTTTAACTGCTGACTTCAGGTCTTTCTGTAGCTCTCCACAGGCGGTCTTTGGCTCTTGGACAACTTTTCTGATAATTGTTTTCACTCTTCTATCTGAATTCTTGCATGGAGCAGCTGGTTGTGTTCAGTTTATGATAAAATGATATTCTTGCCATCTCCGGATTCTGGCCCTAACAGTGTTCGTTCTGTAATTTAGAAACTGTTGCAAAACATATTGATGGCATAGGTTGCAAAAAACTCCCTGGTTTTACTCATCATGAGAGGCTTCTTGTGTGGTACCTTGGTAATAAGACACCTTTTTATAGGCCATAAGTTGAACCAGTTGATATTTTACACTAAGTAGCAGGATTGCTTTATTGTTACTGATCTATTTCAGCTGATGTCATGACTTTTTTTGCCTGTGTGTATTGGATGGGTTGTTACCAATACCTGGTTAGAAATTCATGTTAATAGCAGCATTAGAAATATACCGTATTTTTCGCTTTATAAAAGACGCACCTGATTATAAGACGCACCCCCAAATTTGGTGAAGGAATAGAGATTTTTTTAATAAATGGGGTACGTCTTATAATGCCAGTGTCCGTCTAACAAATCATAGGGTATATGTCTCTCATAGCCCCCCCCATCCTAAAATTTGTCCACTTAATCTGCATATGGCCACCTTATATTGAATATAGCCCCTTTGTGCTGGCACACATCCCCCAGTGATGCTACATGTCCCCTATGGCTGGCACACGGCCCCCGTGGCTGGCACACGGCCCCCAGTGATGCCACATGTCCACTGTGGCTGGCACACGGGCCCACTGTTACATATCGCCCCCATGCTGCAGCTTTTAGTAAACTAAACTCGTTCCTTACCTTCTCCAGCACTGTCTTCCCTCGTGTCTCCCTCCGTGGGGTTGAGCTCCTCCTGTCTCCTGCACTTCCTGGTTCTCGGTGCGGTCATGTGATCGGCACAGCAGAGATATCTCTGCGTGCATGATCACAGCGGCAGCAGGGAGACACGCATGAGGTGGTACGTAAAGAGTTTATTTTACTATGGGCAGCAGGATGGGGGCCATAGCTAACACAGGGGGGGGCATGTTCGATCAACGGAGCACAGGCAGATATAATATGCGCCGCTCCCCCAGCCCATCGCCGCAGTGCTGTTTCAGCACCACCGTGATTGACAGCGGCTGTGCATATTATATGAGCGGGAGCAGGAGATCTCCCGCTGTAGCCTTCCCCAGCTCACCAGCCTCTACCAGCCTCCCTCAGCTTCCAGCACGGCTCCAGAGCGGCCCCCACCTCCCCTGGAGCCTGCAGTATATAATCTGTATATTTGGATTATAAGACGCACCCCCTACTTTCCCCAAACATTTGTGGGAACAAAAGTGTGTCTTATAAAGCGAAAAATACGGTATTTACTTAGAAAATTGTTGAAGTATTCAAAATTTATTACACCTGTTATATATTTCTATAGCTGAAAGAGGTAAATTGGGCTAAATTACCGTATTTTTCGCTTTATAAGACGCACCTGATTATAAGACGCACCCCCCAAATTTGGTAAATAAAAAGATTTTTTTTTAATGTTAAATGGGGTCCGTCTTATGCCAGTATGGGGAGATAAGGTATGCACACCAGTGACTATGTAAGGGGAATACATGAAATAGCAGAAACTGCTGTGTGAATACTGACTTGAAAAATCCAATAGCTATATGTAAGAGTGAAAATGTGAAAAAATGGAATCTGCATTACTGCCATGAACATATGAATCAAGAGAAATTTAGCTACTGAATTAACTTATTAATAAACTTATTAACTTATTTACTAACTTATTTGTTAGTAGTTTTTCGTTTGTGAACCATCCCCAACCACACCTATTGCCAATCCATATCATACGCATAAATAGCCTGGGTCTCAGCTTCCCATACACGGTAAGTTTTTTAACTGCATGAGAGGACACACAAGCTAGGGACCCCAACGTAGAGAAATACTTTGGCGTAGTGTTGGGGCTCTATTGCATTGATCAATTCAGTAGCTAAATTTCTCTTGATTCATATGTTCATGGCAGTAATGCAGATTCCATTTTTTCACTCTTACATATAGCTATTGGATTTTTCAAGTCAGTATTCACACAGCAGTTTCTGCTATTTCATGTATTCCCCTTACATAGTCACTGGTGTGCATACCTTATCTCCCCATAGTGATGTTTTTTTAGGTTTTTGCACCCAGTTCAGACTTAGAATGGTGTTCCAAACGTTATTCCTTATTCGTCTTATGCCAGTGTCCGTATAACAAATCATATAGGGTATATGTGCCTCATAGCCCCCCCAACCTAAAATTAGCCCCCTTAATCTGGATATGGCCCCCTTATATTGAATATAGCCCCTTTGTGCTGGCACACGTCCCCCTGTGCTGCCCATGGCCCCCTACGGATAGCTCATGTCCCCCTATGCTGCCCATGGCCCCCTATAGATGGCACACGTCCCCCTGTGCTGTTCATTGGATGGCACACGTCCCCCTGTGCTGCCCACGGCACACGTCCTCCTGTGCTGCCCATGGCCCGCGTCCCCCTGTGCTGCCTATGGATGGCACACGTCCCCCTGTGTTTGATATAGCCCCCATGCTGCTGCCCTTAGTAAAATAAAAACCTCTTTGCTTACCTTTTCCAGCGCTGTCCTCCCTCGTGTCTCCCTCTGAGCTGCTGAGCTCCTGCACTTCCTGGTTCTTGGTGCCGGTCATCTGATCGGCATAGCAGAGTGACATCTCTGCGTGCCTGATCACAGTGGCAGCAGGGAGACAGGGAAGACACCGGGAGATCAGCAGTGGAGGAGGCAAGTAAAGCTTTTTTTATTTTAAGATGGGCAGCAGCATGGGGGCCATATCTCATACGGGTGGGGGGGGGTCATGTGCCATCAAAAGGGGGCGCAGGCACATATATGCGCCGCTCCCCCAGCCTATCACCACGGTGCGGTTTCAGCACCACAGTGATGGACAGCGGCAGTGCATATTATATGAGCGGGAGATCTCCCGCTGCCTCCTGCAGCCTCCACCAGCCTGCTTCAGCCTCCAGCACCGCTCCAGAGATTCCCCCACCTCCACTGAGCCCTGCTGTATATAATCCGTATAATTCGGATTATAAGACGCACTCCCTACTTTCCCCCAAATTTTGGGGGGGGACAAAAGTGCGTCTTATAATGCGAAAAATACGGTATATACAATATAAAACATAAACCTCTATAATATATAAATATCTTTATTTCCAGTTATCATGACAGTTCCTGGAGCTGGAACTACATCTTTAGTTTACACTCCACACAGAACAGTTTCCTGTGTTGGCAGTCATCAATCCAATTTGTGTGAAGTGGACAGTGGTTGGCTAATTTCAACTGCTAAGCCAGCCTCCATCTTTCATCATTAATGTATAGGAATAAGGCTGTGGGGACAAATCAGCGCAATGGCAAATTATCCAGACAATACGACTGGTAGAGCGGTACCGCTCACCTAATGCAGTTGTGTGAGAACTAAGAGTATGAGCATAAGATATCCAGCTGCCGCAGCTCCGCAGGTGGGCAGATCCAGCATATCATTGGTCTAAGATGTGGGTATCCTGTGCTGCTGATTGTATATTAAAGAAAATCCAATAACTGGCATAAGAGCAAACAGTAAAGCTTAATCTCTACATATTTTGAAGTACTCTGACATCAGGAGAACCACAATGATGATCTTTGTGGTTCTTCTGATGAAAAGGTCACAATACTTCGAAATGCATATATATCAAACCACACTGTTTCCTCATATGCAATTTATTGGATTTTCTTGCATATACAACCAGCAGTGCAGGATACCCACATCTCCTCTTACAACATGGTAACAGAATAGACCGAAAAGAGGGATGGCTTAGCCACAGAAATAAGTCAAACAGCTCCCTTCATACAAAGCAGAAACATGCAAACAAAAAATCCTTCCTGTGTCAAGCACTACTTGGAAGTTACCAGGAAGTTACCAGCTAACAATATGATGCACCTTATGCACCATAATTGATCAGTATATTTTGAAAGGCTAAAATAAGGCACTGAAGAGTCAGTACAAGTAATATGCAAGTACTTACATCAGGAAGACGGGGGATCTGAATCAGACGCTTAAAGTACAACATATCAGATGCACGTTTGAAGAAGTTTTTAAGGCTGCAGCAAGGAAAGGGGGTAACAAAGGAAAAAGGCAATAATTCACCATAAAACTTTATTTAGATGAATAAGATATCACATTACAGTTTGTTCTCCAAGGATTTTTGAGACACCTAGTATGATAAGTTATTGAATTAGTGCTCACAACAAAAACATTTGGAATAACGGAAGCAAATATAGAGCAGCAAATCACAGGATGGCAGTCTTGTGGTACACCATTTCCTCTACTAATTAAAGGAAACAGATAAAAGCACAATTAACGTCCTGAATTCGCTTTAGAAAAGCCAAGTTCAAACTACATGCAAAATATTAGCGAATATAAGAAATCCTACTAAAATTTAAACTAAGACAAATGCATCTATTTCTCACCATCTGACATGAAATCAGAATAAAGCTTCCAGTTTTAGGTCAATTAGGAACCAAAATTATATTTGCCAAATGCCACAATACTGAGAATGTTTTTAGGCATTTTTATTATCATCTACAAAGTTAAAAGTTTACATACACTAAGTGTACTATGTCTTTAAAAAATAAGGGCCAGCCCATACGATGTCATATCTTTGGAAGTCTCTGATCGGTTTATTGGCAACATCTGAGTTAGAGACACACCTGTTGATGTATTTTAATGCACACCTGAAATACATTGCTTCCTTGTGTAGCAACATGGGAAAGTCAAAGGAAATCAGCCAAGAACTCAGGAAGAGAATTGTGGACTTGCACAAGTATGGTTCTTCCTAGGGTAAAATTTCAAGATACCGGAAGGTGCCTCGTTCATCTGTGCAAACAATTATACGCAAGTACAAACAAGATGGGAATGTCCAGCCATCATACCGCTCAGGAAGGAGACAGATTCTATGTACCAGAGATGAACATGCTTTGGTCAGACATGTGCATTTCAACTCAAGAACAAAAGCAAAAGTCCTTGTGAAGATGCTGGCGGAAACTGGTAAGATTGTGTCATTATCCACAGTGAAACGAGTACTGTGTCAACTTGGGCTGAAAGGCCACTCTGCCACAAAAAAGCCATTACTCCAAAAGAAACATAAAAAAGCCAGATTAATGCTTGCAAATGCACACAGGACCTTAATTTTTGAAGACGTTCTGTGGTCTGACGAAACTAAAATTAAACTGTTTGGCCATAATGATCATCGTTATATTTGGAGGAGAAAGGGAGAAGTTTTGAAGCCTAAGAACACAATCATGTTGTGGGGTTGTTTTGCTGCAGGAGGGACTAGGGCACTTCACAAAATAGATGGCATTATGAGGAAAGAAGATTATGTGGCAATACTCAAGCTACATCTCAAGATATCAGCCAGGAACTTAAAGCTTGAGCGAAAATGGGTCTTCCAAATGGACAATGGCCCATAGCATACTGAAAAACTAGTTACAAAGTGGATTAAGGATAACAAAGTCAATGTTTTGGAGTGGCCATCACAGAGCCCTGACCTCAATCCTATTGAAAATTTATGGGCAAAGCTGAAAAGGAAGGTGTGAGCAAGGCGACCTACAAACATGGCTCAGTTACACCAAGCTCTGTCAGGAGGACTGGGCCCAAATTACTACCAACTATTGTGAGAAGTCTGTGGAAGGCTATCCAAAACGTTTGATCCAAGTCATACAGTTAAAGGGCAATGTTACTAAATACTAATGAAATGTATGTAAACTTTTGACTTTGCAGATGGTAATAAAAATGCCTTAAAACATTCTCTCTCATTCTGGCATTTGGAAAATATAAATTTTGGTAATTCTAACTGACTTATCTCTACCCATGGTAACTTGATGGATGAATGCTTTGTAGGAAGATAGAGTTAGAGTTGCTGGTCTTCCTCTTTGCCTTGTTCCCTCTATTCTTTCGACCATGATGTCTTTCTCCAGTGATTGCCCTCTTTGTATGATGTTTCTAAAGTAGGTTACGGTGTAAATTGCAAATAGGCAAAGTCCTGTACTGTACACTCTTGAAGAGGTCAGCTAGAGGTTTAGGTCCCAAGTCCATTCAGGTGCTGGAAAAATACCTGTGACATGTTCTGAGGTCCAGTATTAGTTAGGGTACCCTGGCACATAGGGCTCCAGCATGTTAGTTTTGACTTACTATACAGTAGCAAGGAGGTGCAGTAAGAGAAACTAGGCTCACGTAGGGGATTATGAACAGGAACAAGTGTTGAGGAGAGCCATAAGATGAAATACTTAATTAACCTCTGGACATAGAGCATTGTGGGAAATATGTCGATTTGCCTTACATAATTCAGGGTTCAGATCATATACATGACACAGATATAAAGATGGCCACCATTTCCTGTTATCCACACCTTGCTTGGAATGCAAGGAATGTCCAGATGAAAGAAGACCGCCATATAAGGGAAGACAGACCAAACCATCAGCATGGATGCACCAGATGACGTCCCTCCCATCATCATGGTTTCATCCACTGAAGTCAGACGCACCCATCAACAGCAACACGGATCTCCCCATTGGCTAGCTCATGAACTGCCCCACTAAATGTGCATATCTGAACTTGTGTACGCCCCTAGCCTATATCAAGAGGACGCATGCTCTTCTCTGTCTGTTTGGTGCCATTTTCTACTGTGACCAAGAAGAGATTACACATCCGACTGTGTCTGGTGTGGATTCTTTTATGCATGCACTTGGCCCATATCAATTCGGCCAGGCAGTAGGCAACTAGTGATCTCTGGTTAAGAGTTCACCTTAACACAAGCAGAGGGGAATTGTGGGACATAGACGTGACTGAAGCCTAGGTGTGGCAATCAAGCTACAATGAGGTGTAACAGTTTTATAGCACCCACTGACTGCCCACAAGTGTGCGCTAGTCAAAATATTTTAACTTAAGAATTGTGAACCAGTAAATGGATATCAATAGGTATATCCAATGCATGTGTCCCAGATAAAAAAGTATATTTCCCAAATCTGCAGTCAGCGCTACATTTGGTGCAGTCAAAGCATCCCTGAAGGGAGTGTCACATTAAGCATACTAATTGCATAGGGAACTTAGTGCTGATAGTCTGCCTGCATGTCTCAGCACTCGGGTCACAGCAGTCTATTGTATTACAGTCAGAAGCCATGCTAGGGACATGATGTCGCTGCTCCTCAATATGCTCTGCTAGGATGTTCCATCCCTTGATTCTGGGCGGTGTCTTATAGGCTTGTCTGCTGTGCCTGACCCCAATACACAGGAAGATAGTGTTACATAGGACTGAAGGTAAAATCTACCGCTTCAGGGAAGAGATTACTGTGTGTTATCTGTAGTCTTACATTATATTTTAATTGAAATCTACTACAATATCTGAGACATTATGTAAAGCTAAAATATATGTTTTAGGGCTTGTGCTTTTGATCTTTTGTGACCCTAGCATTGCCTCTGACAATGAAAGAAAAAAAACAAAACAGGAAATAGGAAATATATTTAAATAAAAAAACAAAATTTTAAAATCTATATTAAAATAAATGATTAAAATTAATAAATTTGTGTTTCTGTATAATAGAACAAAGTAAATCATTACATTACTTGTAAATTACCGCATTTATCAAGGGCTCAGTGTGTTGAAATGTCAGCATTACCTGTGAAACTGTTCATGAAATCTGTCCCGATGTCCTTGTAGAGTATCAGGTGACAGGCCTGAAACACAATACACAGTGATTTTAGGCGAGCATTATACTACTTTTAGTTTGTGTAATTATCTTAACCCCTTAACGACCGCAGGCAGTAATATTACATCCTAGCAGTCATAATTGTTACTGATTTTCACAGCTGAGATGTGTGCCTGCTAGGTACGAGCAGAATCGTTATCTGCTCGTGCCATTTAACCCCTTAAATGGCGCTGTCAATATGTGACAGCGCCACTATAAATCGCAATCGCGGTAAACTATTACTTACCGGCCAATACCGGAAGTCACGTGACGTGATCACATGCCTTCCGTTAGTTGTCATGGAGGCACAGGGTCATGTGATGAGTCCTATACCTGCCATGAATTACTTTCAGTTTCACTCGGCCCGGAGCAGGGTGAAGCAGAAAGTGAGCGTATCTGCAGTTTACAGCTGTATAGCTGTGATCAGCAGATAGAGCAATCGGATTGTTGATCGCTATAGCCCCCTAGGGGGACTAGTAAAATAATAAAAATAAAAAAAAAAAGTTTTAAAAAATTAAAAAAAAAACAAAAAAAAAACAAAACAAAAAACCCTAAAAGTTCAAATCACCCCCCTTTCGCCCCATTGAAAATGAAAGGGATAAAAAAATACACACACATTTGGAAGCGTTCAGAAACGCCCGATCAAAATATAAAATCAATTAATCTGATCAGTAAAGTGCACGGCGGCAAAAAAATTCCAAACGCCAAAATGACTTTTTTGTCGCCACAACTTTTGCGCAAAATGCAACAGGCGATCAAAACGTGGCATCTGTGCAAAAATGGTATAGTTAAACACGTCAGCTTGAGACGCAAAAAATAAGCAGTCACTGAGCCATAGATCCCGAAAAATGAGAACGCTACAGGTCATGGAATATGGCGTTAAACGTGCGCCACTTTTTTCGGACAAACTCCCGATTTTTTTTAACCCCTTATATAAAAGTAAACCTATACATGTTTAGTGTCTACGAACTCGCACTGCAGGTACATCACACCCACACATCAGTTTTATCATAGTGAACACAGTGAATAAAACATCTCAAAAATAATAGTGCTATTGCACTTTTTTTTGCAATTTTTCTGCATTTGGAATTTTTTTGCCATTCTCCAGTACACTATATGGTAAAACTTATGGTTTCATTTAAAAGTACAGCTCGTTCCACAAAAAAAAAAAAAAAAAAAAAAAAAAAAAAAAAAAAAAGAGCCCTCACATGACCATATTGACTGAAAAATAAAAAATTACGATTCAGAAGAAAGGCGGGAAAAAAAAAAAACGGAAAGCGAAAAATCAGCTGGTCACTAGGACTTAAAATACATCATGTTTATGGTCTAAAGATAAACAAGACATAAGTAGAATACCTTGAACCAAAGCTATCAAATAATTAACCAAGGGAGAAAACTAAACAAACCCAATCTGGATAGAAGCATAAATGTGAACAGAAATTGTTTAACCTCCTATTTATAAGCAATTATGTAGTCATTTTTATTCTGCTACATGTCTGGCAAAACTGCAGAAGTTCCTTTAAGTAAATTTAGCCTACATTTGTACCCCCCCCCAATTTATTTTTTTTTATAGACCCTACAGGGAAAGAAGATATGTGCAAATAACCTATGGTATAAAGAAATATGAGACTTTAATATGTAGATGAGATGTAAAATGCAGAGTTTATCTCATTCATCCAGTGGATCGTACCACAATATATTGAGAGGCAGTATTGGTTGTATAGAAAAGAAAAAAAATTGCAAGCAATGTAAAAGTAATATCAGCATATGAAGACCAAAAGTATGGCAGTAGTCTGTAAAATGTAGTAACCATGCAGCAAGTAATTAATATGCGTGTTAGATTTGTGGATGGCGCGGTGCCAAAGGTCTAATGTGCGTTTCGGCTGCGTGCCTTCGTCTGTAGGAGACTCTTGCTGCATGGTTACATTTTACTATTTCCATACTTTTGATCTTCACATACTGATATGATGGTACTTTTATCTTGCTTGCAAAATTTTTTTCTATACAACCAGTACTGCCTCTCAATGTGTTGTGGAGCCATCCATTGGATGAATCACATTTATTAATCTGCATTTTACATTTCTTCTACTTAATAAAGTTATATTTCTTTACCCCATTGGTATTTTGGGCACATCTTTACCCTTTAGGGCTTTGTATCATCATAGTGGTGAACCCCATGTTTCTTGTAATATTTTGGTACATTTACACTATTGATACACTATACTTTTTGATCCGTTATTTGATTTATGGACTTTGATCCATTGGTGAAATGTACTTCCAAAAAAACAAAACACATATTAATAGAATGTAAAATGTAGAACAAACTTACAAGAATGTAGCTTAAACATCAGCTTCACAGTGTAGTGATAGAGATGACTGCAGTCTTGAATGACCTGAATAAGAGGCGCGAGCTTACACTGTCCTGCAGACATCTGGGACACGGCGATGGCACTGTTAAGCTGTCTAGAAACTGAAGAAAAACCTAAATTACTTCATTTACACATAAATATAAGTTCACAGATACTTTAGCTACTGAGAAAAGAAAGGAGTAAATAATTAAGGCATTCCGTTTCGTGGTTATTCAGTATTGCATAGATCAATACATAAAGACTGAAACTTTGCATCAAAGTAGAAATCATAATATGTATTCCAAGCAGAATCAATAGAATTTTGTAAATGTTTTTTAATTTTTCGTTCAAAGTAAAAGTCAAAAAGTGAAGATGTAAGAAACCCTACACATTTTAAATGCAAGTAAGCTTTGTAAAGAAGAATAGGTTAGTGGGACGCTACAGCAAAATATTAGTAATTGGACTTCTTACCAGCCTCGGCAAGCTTCAGTTCACTGTCCATATAATCAAACATTTCCACCGTTAGCTGGAATCTAAGACAAAGAATTAGGTCAACACGAATAATATGCTTTACGACATGATAGTGTCTAAACAAATTCTAACAATCCAGATTCACTATTTCAAATGCCTGCAATAACAATAGTTAAAAGGGAGTGATCATGAAAAGAGTTCAAAACGCAATAGACTATAGAGAAAGAAGTGTGTTTGTATTATACATCAATTAAAAATAGTGTAGAGTTTTGTAAATGCATTTCATTTTCATCTGCAATAATGGCCACACATTCTCAGCTTCCCTGATCAGTCCCGACTCATGCTAGGGATCGGACAATTAAGTTACACTATATGGTAATGAAGGGGAAAATACTGCATGTAATAGGTAGATTACAGAAGCGGATGCAAGACACCGATCTTCAAAGATACAGGGAGATGGGACACAAGCGATTATTGGGGTTGCTGAGGCAGTGTATGAAGGACTATTTTCCCTGAAGTTTGGTAAAACAGATTAAGAGTTTGCAGAATCTGACACCCTGGAGGTAATGCACTCCTGGAAAGTCTGCTATCCCACAAGAAAAAGAACAGACTGAAATTGTAGTGCGTAAAAGCAGATGAATGGAGAGAAAATTACACTGAAGAGGGGTTATTTTGTGGGATAACTCTCTTAATGTGCTACTGGGAACAATAACCTGTTTTAAGATATATTATTTGGCACCCTCCAGAACTGCTCATTCCAAACCCACAGGTATCATGGATGTTCCTAACAGAATGAACAGGACACATGCACGATAACGAAACTAGAAAGGGGTTTGGAGGAAGTGTTGCCCCGGGTGCACATAGCGGGGTGGGTAGGGGGGGGGGGGGGGGCGGTGCCATCGGGCCACCATATGCAGCAGTCCAAGATGTAGCTCATTGAGTGTGATTCGGCTGTTCTTCAAGGTGGTTGTTAAAATGACAGCCAGATCGGGGAACAGGTAAAAGGCAGGCTTCCTGTATTCAGTTGCAGTGAAGTCTTTCAGACACAAGTACAATAGAAGCTTTGGCCATTGACACTTCAGATGTCAAGGTGACACGCAGAGCGTGAGGAGGTCACCTGATCACACTGCTGACTTCCCTCCTGCACTACAGAGGAGGAAAGAGAATGTAAAGGATCCAGTGGATTACGAGAACCAAGGGAGTTTTATTAGGTGGCGGGGAGGAAATAATGTGAGAGGACAAAGTATAGAGACTGGGCAGTGGGGGTGGGGGCCGTATAGAGGGGGACACTATGGAGGGAAATGTGAGAAGGCGGCACAGTATGAAAAGGTAGGACAGGAACACTTAGGGTCTGTACGCACTTGGAAATTTGTGTTTCTTAAAAAAAAAAAAAAAAACTCTGGAAGAATTCCACACCTACGGCAAAAAAATTGCACCAAAAATGCATCCAAAATCTACATGCAGTTTGTTGCAGTTTTTCCGCGGGTTGGTCTCTGCGGTTTAAACTATTATCTATGGCAAAAACGCAGGTACCTGTGGAAAATAAGTGAAATGCTACTTTTTTGCTGCAGAAATTCTGAAGAAATTCTGCAGCAAAACCTGTAGTGGAAAAAAAAAAAGCAAAAAAAGCAGTGCGCACAGCATTTTAGATTTCCCATAAATTTTGCTGGGGAAGGACTGCAGAAAGGTTGTAAACAAAGACCGCACCTTTTCTGCGGCAAAAAAACGCAGTGTGCGCACGGGGCCTTAAAGGGGTATTTCCAATCTCCAAGATTGTATCCTAATATATAGAACCTGTGGTAATATTAGTGAATACCTCCAATTAGAAATGTAGTGTAGCTCTTCCGATTCACTGTCTTTTACCTCATGTTCAGGGCATTGCAGGATCTTAGGTATACACGGTTATCCTCACTATCAACTAAAATTACTATATGCATAGTCGTAACCATAGATACCCAAGGTCCTGGAATGCCATGCACATGAGGTAAGCAACATTATAAATGTAGTTCTTCTGATTTACAATCAGAGGTATTCGTGAATAGTATTATTCCTACTATACATAGTAGGATAGGATCTTGGAGATGGGAATAGCCCTTTAAGATGGGGACACATGCTGGTTCGAGCTAATGGAAGCGGACAGTGTGGTCAGTTATACTTGAGAAGGGTGAACAGTGGAAATTCATTTGGAAGCAATATTTTTTATACGAAGACACAGTGGGTGCCATGTACCATAAGACAGACAGTGGGAGGGTGGTCATATTTTGTGAAGGGAGCACAATAGAAAGTCAAGCTTAGGAAAGTTATCTTTATTCAGGGACATTATAATGACACTTATTTTTAAGGGCATTATGTTCGGATGTGATCCAGAAGAGCAAAGATTGAGCTCTACAGGGACGAGCTGTGGATGTGAACACTCATCAAGATGTCAGTCTGAAAAGTCAGACAAGATAGAGAAGATAAGAGTGACTCCAATCAGAAAACATGTCACCTATAATGTACCTGGATATAAATGCTTATTTTGTGGCTATGAGAGACGACGTCTCATTAGTACTGTGGTTCCTGTATGGTCCACAGTCTGATGGCTGGCAACAACTCCCTGTATCTCCTTACCATTGGTAAAGAAATAGTAGGCATTGCAGGTTCACATTATACAATTGTATATGGGGCTAACCTAACCTTGCAACTGATCACAGTACTAAGCTTGGCGCTTAAGGCTAGGTTCACATTTCCGCCAAAATGTATTAGTCACAATCCGCGGCTCTGCTAAACAACGGAATCCGTTTGGCAGATTCCGTTTTTTCCCATAGACTTGTATTAGTGGCGGACTGCGACTGATGACCTTGTGTTGCATCCGATGTGCGGCGGTCAGTCGTTTTTGGACTGACCACCGGGCGGAAACAATGCAGAATGTAACATTTTTTGGGCCGTCAAAATTAACGCACCGCGCAGGAATGAGTCACAATCTGTCACGCTTGTAATGTTTGTCTATGGTGCAGGATTCCGTCGTAATCCGTCTTACGACGGAATCCAGCGCTGGATACAATCATGCTCTACTGAGCATGCCCAGCATGTTTTGCACACCCACTGGGCTGTCCCAAACACAAACGGATCATGAATGATCTGTCAAAAAACGGATGCACAGCGGACGTAACGGATCAGTTTTTTCACAGGATTCCTGTGAACGGAATCCTGTGAAAAACACATCCGTTGCGTCAGTTGACATCTAAAAAACGACTGATCCGTCGCTGACGGACCTGATGGATTTAAAACAACGGAAATGTGAACCTAGCCTTACACTGTGTGCACAATTATTGGGTATTTTGACCAGATCAATTTAATGCATATTTCTCTAAGCTGTATAAACTTGAATGTCCATTGGATGAAGTAGATCAGGTGATGTCAATTTGTGTAATGAGGGAGGGTTTGGCCCAAGGATAAAAACTGCCTTTATCAAGGTGTGCCGAATTATTAGGCAGCTTGTTTTCCTCAGGCAAAATAAACATTATAAAGAAAAGGGGGGGAAAAAAAAAAAAAAAAAAAAAAAGATTTAACCAACTGTGAAAAGTCAAAAGTTGCTGAAAGTCTTTCAGAGGGTGCAGACATTTGTAGTTGTTTGTTGCGTGATCACAGAACCATCAAAAGTTTTGTTGCAAGGAAGGAAGGAAGACTAAGGAACTATATTTATGTCTGATACTTCCATAGTTATCCTGGTCCTTTATTTTTTGTATTTGGACTCTGAAGGAATTTCTTTAAAACATAACTAAATACTATGCTTTTAAGGAGGTAATTTTTCTGTGAATTAGTCATGTGCGTAGTATTGTTAAAGATGAGCTAGTTGGATCTTTTCAGGTTGAAGATACTCAAAAATCACCTCCCAAACCTACTGACAATTTTTAGAAGACACTTTCTTCAAGTAGTGGTACAGAAAAAGTCAGCATCTTTCAAGAAAACCATGATTTTTATGCAGGACAATCATCCATTATATTCATTGAAGTACTCCCCTGCTTGACTAGCCAGTAAAGGCCTAAAGGGTGCGTTGCACGCTGCGACATCGCTAACAATATATCGTCGGGGTCACAGTGTTTTTGACGCACATCCGGCGTCGTTAGCGACATTGCAGCGTGTGATAGGCTGGAGCAACCTAAAACGGTCATAAAAAAGACAAATCGTTTGTTTTGGAGGTCGTTTAATAACAAAAAATCATCAGGTAAGTAGTGACGACGTTCCTTGTTCCTGCAGCATCACTCATCGCTATGTGTGACACCGCAGGAGCGACGAACATCTCCTTACCTGCGTCCACCGGCAATGAGGAAGGAAGGAGGTGGGTGGCATGTTCCGGCCGCTGAACTGCGCCCCTCTGCTTCTATTGGCCGGCCGCTAAGTGACGTCGCGGTGACGTTAAACGCACCTCCCCCTTGAATGAGGGATTGTTCGGCGGTCACAGCGACGTCGCAGCACAGGTATGTGTGTGTGACGCCGCCGTAGCGATAAATGTTTACTACGGCAGCGATCACACAATATCGCACACACAACGGGGGCGGGTGCTATCGTGCTATCGTCGCAGCGTGTAAAACACCCTTCACAGATGAAAGAATAATGACACCTTCCTTACCTGGCCTAAACCCTACTGAGAACTTGTGGGCCCTTCTTAAACAGGAGATTTACAGTGAAGGAAAGTTTTTCTTGGACGGAGACAATACGTGACCCTATCCTTACAGATGAAAAACAATTGAGATGAGAAATTCATATTTTTCCCTTAGTGGCATAACTCTACACACAGATATTCAGGTTTATTAAAGGTTTGGATTGACAGGACTATAGATGTTCAATAATAAAACTAATAAAACTAATTGACAAAAGCATAAATTGATAGTGTATTCCAGGACTGATGGCGCTTCTAACCATGTAACGTATTTTTCGGATTATAAGACGCACTTTTTCCTCACAAAAATTTGGGAGGAAAATGAGGGGTGTGTCTTAAAATCCGAATATAGCTTTACTTGGGGGTCCTGTCTGTGCGGCGATCGGGTGCCTGTGGCTGCGTGGAAGCGGCCGGGTACCTGTACTTGCGGGCGGCAGCCGGGTGCTTGTGTGTGGGAGGCGCGCAAGCAAGCACAGGTACCCGGACGCTTGCACGCAGGGTGGACGGGCAGCCTTCTGGCTGCCACTCTGTGCGTGTGGGGCGGGCGGCTGTACAGCAGGTTATCCAGTTTGTTTGCGGTCCTAGTTTCAAATGATGGCGCCGGGAGCGGGCGCGTGCGCAGATGGAGCTCTCATCCAAGAGCTCCATCTGCGCACGCGCCGCTCCGGGAGTCAGCGCGTGCGCCGATGGAGCCCTTGGATGAGAGCTCCATCTGCGCATGCGCCACTCCAGGCGCCATCATTTGAATCAGGACCGCGGACACTGGGACACTCACTGCACCGGCCTGCTGCACGACTCACCCGCCGCCGCTGCCACCACGGACGCCACCGCACCGGACGCCACCGCACCTGCCACTAGAGATGAGCGAACCGGTCGCGGTTCGGCTCGAGGTCGGTTCGCCGAACGGAGCTCCCGTTCGAGTTCGGTTCGTCGAACCGAACTCGAACCAATAGGCTATAATGGGAGGCAATCACAAACACACAAAAATGCATTATAAATGTACACATACAGTTAATAAACATTGCCATAACACTTACCGGTCCCCGCGATCCCTCCTGCACTCTGTCTCCTGCCGCTATTCCATCCGATGATCGCTGAATCCTCCCAGTGACCGGCACTGCCAGCAGAGATGCAGGACCTATCGTGACGTCAAAATAGCCATGTGACCAGTCACGTGGCTATTATCTCATTGGCTACAGACTGGTAACATGACTATGACGCGTCATGTAAGACCTGCGAGTGCATCTCTCAGGTACACTGTGCACATTTGTGTATCGCCGTGTACCGGCGACATGCTGTAGCACACGGTTGACTCCCCGTTCCGTTAGGGACCGGCTGACACAGGCGGTCATTAACGGAGATCACCGTTGCCATAGCAACGCAGTTAGCGGTGACGTCACCGCTAACCGCGGCTCCGGGAATCACATGATCGTAGCCCTGTTGCTATGGTAACGCGTCTGTCACCGCCAGCAGCACTGATCTCTCACTCCGTGAAGGCTGCACGCTGCTTTCCGTGCACCCTTCACAGAGTGATTTCTGCACGGGCAGCAGCGTCTTCCCTCATGCAGCAGTGATGTAGCAGAGCTGCATTTGTTGAACGAGAAAGACAGAAGACCATGGATCGTGGAGGGCTGACAGGGGGTAATAAAGATGGAGTCTCTAATGTGTCTGTGTATTTCTATTAAAGTATTTTTTCTCTGTGTGGTGTCTTTTTTTAACCCTTTATTGGAGATTCTTAAAGGGAACCTGTCATCAGAAATTTCGCTATAAAGCTAAAAGTTCCCCCCTCTGCAGCTCCTGGGCTGCATTCTAGGAAGCTTCCTATAGTTTTTGTGGCACCTTTTATCCCAAAATAAACACTTTGTAAACTGGTACCTTTTCTTATGCAAATTTCTTAAATTTTCCATGGGGGCGGGCTGCCTGTGGTCCGTTGCTGTCCTCCAGCAGATTTACGCCGCCCCCGAACGCTGATTTTGAAAGCTCAGGACACCGCCCCTGGGTGCCCGTGGTCCCGCGCATGCGCTGTTCCACTGTAGTGGTGCCGTGCACTGTGTGCACGTGTGACCGCTGTGACGCTTTGCGCGGGCACGAGGTTATGGGCGGCGCTGTTAGTGTCATCAGTAAGTGCCGCCCATAACCTCGTGACCGCAATTTCCCCTATTACTCCAGCGTTATGCGCAAGCGCTCGCTGGCCTGATGCCCGGACGTCCCCTCCTTCCCATCCTGCTCAGCAGCAGGAAATAGATGGGAGGAGCGGATGGAGCAGGAGAGCTTAGGTTACGGGGAGACGCGGCACCATAACCTCGTGCCCGCGCAAAGCGTCACAGCGGTCACACGTGCACACAGTGCACGGCACCGCTACAGTGGAACAGCGCATGCGCGGGACCACGGGCAC
Organism: Anomaloglossus baeobatrachus; assembly: GCF_048569485.1. Classification (NCBI taxonomy): domain Eukaryota; kingdom Metazoa; phylum Chordata; class Amphibia; order Anura; family Aromobatidae; genus Anomaloglossus; species Anomaloglossus baeobatrachus. Next base: position 742,914,099 of record NC_134353.1, read on the forward strand.
CCAGGGGCGGTGTCCTGAGCTTTCAAAATCAGCGTTCGGGGGCGGCGTAAATCTGCTGGAGGACAGCAACGGACCACAGGCAGCCCGCCCCCATGGAAAATTTAAGAAATTTGCATAAGAAAAGGTACCAGTTTACAAAGTGTTTATTTTGGGATAAAAGGTGCCACAAAAACTATAGGAAGCTTCCTAGAATGCAGCCCAGGAGCTGCAGAGGGGGGAACTTTTAGCTTTATAGCTAAATTTCTGATGACAGGTTCCCTTTAATGGCTGGGTCAAACGTGCCTGACATTAAAAATCTCTGGCTTAATACTAGCTAGTAAAACAAAGCCAGTATTAACTCATGATTACCCAACAAGCCACCCGGCTCCAGGGCTGTTGGAAGAGTTGGATACAGCGCCAGATGATGGCGCTTCTATGAAAGCGCCATTTTCTGGGGCAGCTGCGGACTGCAATTCGCAGCAGAGGCGCCCAGAAACCTCGGGCTAACCTGTGCTGCGGATTCCAATCCCCAGCTGCCTAGTTGTACCCGGCTGGACACAAAAATGGAGCGAAGCTCACGTCGGTTTGTTTTTTTTAATTATTTCATGAAATAAGTGAAATAATTAAAAAAAACGGGCTACCCTATATTTTTAGTTCCCAGTCGGGTACAAATAGGCAACTGGGGGTTGGGGGCAGCCCGTGGCTGCCTGCTATACCTGGCTAGCATACAAAAATATGGCGAAGCCCACGTCATTTTTTTGGTGGGCAAAAAACTTCTGCATACAGTCCTGGATGGAGTATGCTGAGCCTTGTAGTTCTGCAGCTGCTGTCTGCTCTTCTCCATACAGACAGACAGCAGCTGAAGAACTACAAGGCTCAGCATACTCCATCCAGGACTGTATGCAGAAGTTTTTTGCCCCCTGAAAACATTATGTGGGCTTCGCCATATTTTTGTATGCTAGCCAGGTACAGCAGGCAGGTACAGCTGCCCCCAACCCCCAGTTGCCTATTTGTACCCGGCTGGGAACCAAAAATAAAGGGAAGCCCTTTTTTTATTATTTCATGAATTTCATGAAATAATTAGAAAACAAATGACGTAGGCTTCGCCCCATTTTTGTGTCCAGCCAGGTACAACTAGGCAGCTGGGGATTGGAATCCGCAGCACAGGTTGGCCTGAGCTTTCTGGGCCCCACTGCTGCGAATTGCAGTCTGCAGCCGCCTCAGAAAATGGCACTTTCATAGAAGCGCCATCTTCTGGCGCTGTATCCAACTCTTCCAGCACCTGCCTGCTATACCTGGCTAGCATACAAAAATATGGCGAAGCTCACGTCCTTTTTTTGTAGTTTTTTGGCAAAAAAAATAAAAAATGCTTCCCTGGATTTTCCATTGCCAGTGAAGGTAACACCAAGCAGTGGGGGTTAGCAGCCAGTAGCTGCTTGGATTACCCTTAGCTAACAATACAAAAAATGCAGCGGGAGCCCATATATATTTTTTTTTTAATTATTTATTTAAATAACTAAAAACAAAATGGGCTTCCCTGTATTTTGATTGCTGGACATCACAGTGCTGTAAAAATAAATCTTTAAAAAAATGACGTAGCGCTCCGCGGTATTTTTGATTCTCAGCGCAGATAAAGCAGACAGCTATGGGTTGCCACCCCCATCTGCCTGCCGTTACCTTGGTTGGCAATCAAAATACAGGGAAGCCCATTAATTTTTTCTATTTAAAAATTAGTTAAAAAAAAAAAAAATGACGTTGGGTCCCCCCATTTTTGATAGTCAGCTAGGGTAAAGCAGATGGCTGTAGCCTGAAAACCACAGCTGGCAGATTTACCGTGGTTGGGGATCCAATGTGGAGGTCCCCCCAGGCTCTTTTTTTATAATTATTTTATAAATATTAATAATTCCACAAAAAAAGTAGGGTCCCCCCCAAATTGGATCACCAGCCAAGGTAAAGCGGACAGCTGTGGTCTGGTATTCTCAGGGTGGGAAGGTCCATAGTAATTGGGCCTTCACAGCCTAAAAATAGCAGGCCGCAGGCACCCCAGACGTGGCGCATCCACTAGATGCGCCAATCCTGGCGCTTCACCCCAGCTCATCCCGTGCCCTGGTGCAGTGGCAAAAAGGGTAATAAATCGGGTTGATACTAGTTGTAATGTCACCTGACATCAAGCCCAGCAGTTTGTGATGTCATGGCGTCTATTAGATACCCAACATCATAAACTGTCAGTACTAACAAAAAAAAAAAAAATTTATTTGAAAAAACAGTCCCCAAAACATTCCCTCTTTCACCAATTTATTGTAAGAAAAAAAATAAAGGGGTCCCACGACGACTCTGGACCGTCTAGAATATGGGGGGGGGGGGGGGGGGGGAAGACACTCAGGGAACGTATCCCCCATTTTCTAGGAGTGCTGTCACACTCCCCGGCTCCCCTGCCACCCTCCCCGGCTCCTTTGCCAGGCGTCCCCCGCTCCACGGCTTCCATGCTCCCTCACCTGCGTCCTCCAGGCAACCCGGTCCCGGCGCCCATCTGCGATGCTGAGCGCTCCTGCCTCCTGTGCACCGCTCCCTGCTCTGGCTTCTGGCACCCGGGCCTCGCGCATGCGCATTAGGGCGCGCGCGCGGTCATTGACCCTCTCTTAAAGGGCCAGCGTCCTCCAACAGGATATTGAAGATTCAGGTGCAGGGTATATAGGGGGTTCCTTTCCAAGTGGGTGGGGCCTGTTCTTCGTGTTTGCTAAGCTAGGAGTCAGGTCTCCCTGTGCCATTATCTCGTACTTACCTATCTCTCTTGTAGAGCCGCTCCTGTCTCGCCAACCGGTCCTGACGGTTCCAGAACCCCGAACGGACTGTCCGCCATCTTCTCAGTTCCTACCGTCTCCGATCCCTGGGTCCGTGTGGTGACCGACCTCCCCGTTCCGCTGGTTTCGGACCCTGCCTGACATCATCTCGGCCTCCGAACCTGCGCTCCGTCACCCGGACTACCTTCAGAGACTCCGTGGTCCCAGGGACTTCTACACCCATTCCTCTGAACGGACTGTCCTGCTACCCTTAGTGCTTCGGCTACCGGGCACCTTGCCCTCGGTGGGGTGCGCAGTCCAGTGGATCCACCTCCTGGGCCTACCCGTCATCCTGGTCCTAACAAGTGCAGACCCCCTTCATGTGAGGAGTGTGGGTGCAATGAATCTGCACTCACTCTCCCCGGGTCCACAGCAGCAGAGTCCATGTCGTAATGGTTGCTACCAAAGCTGCAATGCCCTGCTCATGAGGTAAGGGCATGCCTAATCAGGAGAACTATTCTACATTTCCAAATATTGGTATTTGCTGATATTATTGCTATTCCACCTACTATATATTGGGGATAGGATCTTGGAGATGGAATACCCCTTTAAGTCCAGTTATCCAGCTGAATGAATACTAAACAGAGCTCGCTATTTAGATGTGTTTTCTTGTGGCGTATAACGGACTCTCATGTTTGGTAGTCATTCAGCAGGGCAACTATAAAAGCAAATCCCTTCATTTGGAAATGTAGTATAGCTCTCCTGATCAATTATGTTCCTTACCTCATGAGCAGGGCATTGCAGTAATAATAATAATTTATTCATTTATATAGCGTTATTAATTCCATAGTGCTGTATGTCTTTGGAGTGGGGGAGGAAACCGGAGTACCCGGAGGAAACCCACGCAAACACAGGGAGAACATACAAACTCCTTGCAGATGGTGTCCTTGGTGAGAATTGAACCCAGGACCTCAGCGCTGCAAGACTGCAGTGCTAACCACTGAGCCACCATGCCGCCCATTTAGCTTACAGATGCATAACCACCACTCACTGTGTCTGAACACAGGAAGCTGAGCTGACAGCCGCTCTGTGCATGCGGCAGCGTCTATTGTGAAGGAGAGGGCCGCGGGGGATCAACGCTGCACAGGTACCGTGGGACACCGGGGAACACTGGTGGGGTTATAGGGGGTGACCTGACAGGGCCTGGGGAGGAGTTTTCTGTCGCATGTGTCATGGCACATGCGACAGAAATCAAAGGAGTAGGGTGAATGCGGCCGGCGCGCTGCTGTGCGCGCGGCCATCTTGGATTTCTGGGAGGGCATCAGGGGGGGCACTTTGGCGACACCGGGGGACCGGGGAGATTTATGTTTGTTCATGCCAGATGGGAGATAAATAATTTTTTACCGGCGCTGTCATTTACTGTAACGTGATCATCGGTGTACGGAGTATACCTGTGATCACGTGAGCGGGGACCGGAAAAACCGTCCTGAATCATGATCTCCAGGGTCTCAGCTAGCCCTGAAACCCCGGAGATTTTCTGATGCTGGGGGGCGTTATTCACTTATTTCTGCCTGCTGTTTATAAACGGCAGATCAGAATAAGGCTACATTAACACGACCGATCCATTTTCTTTGTCGCTCCATTGGGAGACCCAGACAATTGGGGTGTATAGCTTCTGCCTCCGGAGGCCACACAAAGTATTACACTCAAAAGTGTAACCCCTCCCCTCTGCCTATACACCCTCACGTGCATCACGGGCTCCTCAGTTTTATGCTTTGTGTGGAAGGAGGCACACATCCACTCACACATCTCCATTTTAGTCAGCAGCAGCTGCTGATTGTATCGGTTGGAAGAAAAGAGGGCCCCCACGGGGCCCCCGGCATGCTCCCTTCTCACCCCACTAAGTCGGCGGTGCTGTTAAGGTTGAGGTACCCATTGCGGGTACGACGGCCGGAGCCTCATGCCGTGTTTCCTTCTCCATCCCTGAGGGCTCTGGTAGAAGTGGGATCCGAAGCGGTCATCCAGGTTCTAGGACCGTGCTCCCTCTGCAGCCCCTGAGGGAATCTGCTGGACAGGAGCTTATCTATCCTCAGGGACAGGGCCCTGCATCCACGAGGTACTCTGTGTCCCCATGGGGACTGTGTATGGAGCGCCTGGTTTCCGGACGCCGCAACTGACTGCTGAATTGTGAAGACCGGGGACTACCGCGCCGACCGCGCCTGCTTGTCGGCCGCGGTATTAAATTTAGTCCCCGGCTTCATCGCGGCCTAGTGGCAAAACTCCAGCCCCCGGACCGGTCTATCAGAGATAGGGGCGGGACAGCCGACCTGACGTCGGATGTGAGGGCCGGGGCATCCTGTATGCTCCCTCCCCCCTCACTGATCACTGTGGGGACCCCAGATTCCCGCACTTTTCCTAACGCCGCCCCTGGCTTCACTCCTCCCCTGAGAGCTCCGGCAGCCATTTTTAGGACATTCTGCCGGTGGAGAATCACAGAGAACAGCTCTGCAGCTCTGGGAGACCAAGGCAGGGAATCTGGAGCACACACACCCCGCTTTTTAGCGGTCGGTAAGCCGCACCGGTCACTCGGTGTTGGTCCCCTTGGGTGCCGGTATAGAAACGTATATATATACTTATTTCTGTTCGGCCGGGCTGTATACCCTTTTTTCTATATACCCTCAGTGATCACGCTCCTAGGACATAACAGCATGTCGGCCACAAGGAGCAAGGGCACTAAAGCACAGGGGTTTTTTGCAACATGTACCTCTTGTAGGGCTATGTTACCTGCGGGTTCCACCTACCCTCACTGTGAGCAATGCTCAGCCCCCCCTGTTACGCTTGCTCAGCCGGAGCCTCGGTCACTTGTGGGCCCCCCCGGCTCAGGCAGACCCCCTGCTTCCACTATCCAGGTGGCAGCGACAGAGTTTGCAGTTTTTGCTGATAAGCTCTCAGAGTCACTCTCACAATCCATGGCTCAGTCTATGGACAAATGGTCTGCCAAGTTGCTGGAAGCCCTGCAGTCCAGACCGGTCCTTTCACAGGCCCCGGACCCTGTTAGGTCGGCGCCTCCAGGTCCCTCTCGGTACACCCCGGCCGGGGTGGGCCCCAGGTCTCACGTGGAGGACTCCTCCACGGACCACAGTCCCAGACCAGCTAAGCGGGCTCGCTTGGAATCTTCCCCGACTTCCTCACGCTGCTCGGGTTCCCAGCTTGAGGACTCTCTGGAGGACGAGGCGGAGGTTGCAGCTCAGGGCTCGGACCCTGATGTTGCTCTCAATCTTGATACACCTGAAGGGGACGCCTTAGTAAATGATCTTATCTCGTCCATCAATCAGGTGTTGGATCTATCTCCCCCGTCTCCACCTATAGAGGAGTCGGCCTCTCAGCAAGAGAAACACCAGTTTCGTTTTCCCAAACGTACACGGAGTGCATTTTTTAATCACTCTAACTTCAGGGATGCCATCCAGAAGCCCAGAGCGGTTCCGGACAAGCGCTTTACTAAGCGCCTTACTGACACACGTTACCCCTTCCCCGCTGACGTAGTTAAGGGTTGGGCTCAATGTCCTAAGGTGGATCCCCCAGTCTCCAGATTGGCGGCTAGATCTGTGGTTTCGGTTGCAGATGGCTCATCACTAAAAGATGCCACTGACAGGCAGATAGAACTCCTGGTGAAATCCATCTATGAGGCCACGGGAGCGTCTTTTGCCCCGGCTTTTGCAGCCGTGTGGGCACTCCAAGCGATCTCAGCTTGTCTGGCTGAGATTAATGCGGTCACACGTATGTCTGCCCCGCAGGTTGCATCTTTAATCTCTCAGGCGTCGGCGTTTTCTTCCTACGCCATGAACGCAGTCCTAGACTCTGCTAGCCGTACAGCGGTGGCATCCGCTAATTCTGTTGCAGTCCGCAGGGCCATGTGGCTGCGCGAATGGAAGGCAGACTCGGCTTCCAAGAGGTTCTTAACCGGTTTGCCGTTTTCTGGCGAGAGATTGTTTGGCGAACGATTGGACGAGATTATTAAGGAATCTAAGGGAAAGGACTCCTCCTTACCCCAGTCCAAGCCTAAGAGACCTCAGCAACGAAAAATACAATCGAGGTTTCGGTCCTTTCGTCCCTCCGCCAAGCCACAGTCCTCTTCGTCCAATAGACAGGACAAAGGCCAGAGGAACTCCTATGCGTGGCGGTTTAAGTCACGCCCCCAAAAGACCGCCGGAGGCACTGCTTCCAAGGCGGCCTCCTCATGACTCACGGCATCCCCGAACCGCATCCTCGGTCGGTGGCAGGCTCTCCCGCTTTCGCGACGCCTGGTGGCCACATGTTCAAGACCGATGGGTGAGAGACATCCTGTCTCACGGTTACAGGATAGAGTTCAGCTCTCGTCCTCCGACTCGTTTCTTCAGAACCTCCCCGCCCCCCGCGCGAGCAGACGCACTTTTTCAAGCAGTGGACACTCTGAAAAAAGAAGGAGTCGTGACCCCCGTTCCCACTCAGGAACAGGGTCGCGGTTTTTACTCCAACTTATTCGTGGTGCCAAAGAAAGACGGATCATTCCGTCCCGTTCTGGACCTCAAATTGCTCAACAAACACGTGAGCACCAGACGATTCCGGATGGAATCTCTCCGCTCGGTCATCGCCTCGATGTCACAAGGAGACTTCCTCGCCTCGATCGACATCAAGGATGCCTATCTCCATGTGTCGATCGCACCAGAACATCAACGCTTTTTGCGTTTCGCCATCGGGGACGAACACCTTCAGTTCGTAGCATTGCCCTTCGGCCTGGCGACAGCCCCACGGGTTTTCACCAAGGTCATGGCATCCGTTGTTGCGGTCCTGCATTCTCAGGGGCACTCGGTGATTCCCTACTTAGACGATCTCCTAGTCAGGGCACCTTCTCGGGCGGCGTGTCAACACAGCCTTACCGTCGCTCTGGAGACCCTCCAGCAGTTCGGGTGGCTCATCAACTTCCCAAAATCCAAGTTGACACCGACCCAATCTCTGACCTATCTAGGGATGGAATTTCATACACAGTCAGCGGTGGTCAAGCTACCACTAGACAAACAGCTGTCACTGCAGGCAGGGGTGCAATCTCTGATTCAGACTCAGTCACACCCCTTGAGACGCCTCATGCACTTCCTGGGGCAGATGGTGGCAGCGATGGAAGCAGTGCCCTTTGCGCAATTCCATCTGCGCCCGCTACAGTGGGACATTCTCCACAAATGGGACAGGAAGGCGAACTCTCTCGACGGGAACGTCTCTCTTTCCCTTGCAACAAAGACGTCTCTTCAGTGGTGGCTTCTTCCCACTTCTCTATCACAGGGAAAATCCTTCCTGCCCCCAACCTGGGCTGTGGTCACCACAAACGCGAGCTTGTCAGGGTGGGGAGCGGTGTTCCTCCATCACAGGGCTCAGGGAACCTGGACTCCGATAGAGTCTTCCCTTCAGATCAATGTCCTGGAGATAAGGGCAGTGTATCTGGCCCTATTGGCTTTCCAGCAGTTGCTGGAGGGCAGGCAGATCCGTATCCATCCAGTCGGACAACGCCACTGCCGTCGCATACATCAACCACCAAGGCGGCACGCGGAGTCGTCAAGCCTTCCAAGAAGTCCAGCGGATTCTGCAGTGGGTGGAAGCCACAGCATCCACCATCTCCGCAGTTCACATACCGGGCGTAGAAAACTGGGAAGCAGATTTTCTCAGTCGTCAGGGCATGGATGCGGGGGAATGGTCCCTGCACCCAGAAGTGTTTCGAGAGATCTGTCGCCGCTGGGGAACGCCGGACGTCGATCTCATGGCGTCACGGCACAACAACAAGTTCCCGGCCTTCATGGCACGATCTCAAAATCACAGAGCTCTGGCGGCGGACGCATTAGTTCAGGATTGGTCGCAGTTTCGACTACCTTATGTATTTCCTCCTCTGGCAATGCTGCCCAGAGTACTACGCAAGATCAGGTCCGACTGCCGTCGCGCCATTCTCGTCGCTCCAGACTGGCCGAGGCGGTCATGGTACCCGGATCTGTGGCATCTCACGGTGGGTCAGCCGTGGGCGCTGCCAGACTGCCCAGACTTGCTGTCGCAAGGGTCGTTTTTCCATCTGAATTCTGCGGCCCTCAACCTGACTGTGTGGCCATTGAGTCCTGGCTCCTAGCGTCTTCAGGGTTGTCTCAGGATGTCATTGCCACTATGAGACAGGCCAGGAAACCGACGTCCGCCAAGATCTATCACAGGACTTGGCGGATTTTCTTGTCCTGGTGTTCTGATAAAGGTTTTACTCCCTGGCCTTTTGCCTTACCCACTTTTCTTTCCTTCCTTCAATCCGGAATGGATAAGGAGTTGTCACTTAGTTCTCTCAAAGGGCAAGTATTGGCACTCTCAATATTCTTTCAAAAGCGCCTGGCCAAGCTTCCGCAGGTCCGCACGTTCCTGCAGGGAGTTTGCCACATAGTCCCACCTTACAAGCGCCCGCTTGAACCCTGGGACCTTAACAGGGTGCTAACGGCTCTTCAGAAACCGCCTTTTGAGCCGCTGCGGGATGTCTCCTTATCACGTCTTTCACAGAAAGTGGCATTTCTAGTAGCAGTTACTTCACTCCGTAGAGTGTCGGAGCTTGCAGCACTGTCATGCAAAGCCCCCTTCCTGGTTTTTCACCAGGATAAGGTGGTTCTCCGTCCTGTTCCGGAATTTCTCCCTAAGGTGGTATCGCCTTTTCATCTCAATCAGGATATCTCCTTACCTTCATTTTGCCCTAATCCAATTCACCGCTTTGAAAAGGATTTGCACTCATTAGATCTAGTGAGAGCACTCCGTTTCTACGTGTCTCGCACAGCGCCCCTGCGTCGTTCAGATGCGCTTTTTGTCCTTGTGGCTGGTCAGCGTAAGGGTTCGCAAGCTTCCAGGTCAACCTTGGCTCGGTGGATCAAGGAACCGATTCTTGAAGCTTACTGTTCTTCGGGGCTTCCGATTCCTTCGGGGCTGAAAGCCCATTCTACCAGAGCCGTGGGTGCGTCCTGGTCATTGCGGCACCAGGCAACAGCTCTACAAGTGTGTCAGGCAGCTACGTGGTCTAGTATGCACACTTTCACAAAGCACTATCAAGTGCATGCCTATGCTTCGGCAGATGCCAGTCTAGGTAGGCAAGTCCTTCAGGCGGCGGTGGCCCACCTGTAAGAGGGAGTCGTGTCGGCTCTTGTTATCGAGGTATTCTTTTACCCACCCAGGGACTGCTTTTGGACGTCCCAATTGTCTGGGTCTCCCAATGGAGCGACAAAGAAGAAGGGAATTTTGTTTACTTACCGTAAATTCCTTTTCTTCTAGCTCCTATTGGGAGACCCAGCACCCGCCCCTGTTCCCTTCGGGCTAGTTGTTCTTTGGTGTACACATGTTGTTCATGTTCAATTGTTTCATGGTTTTCAGTTCTCCGAACATCCTTCGGATTGAATTTACCTTAAACCAATTTATAAGTTTCCTCCTTCCTGCTTTTGCACCAAAACTGAGGAGCCCGTGATGCACGGGAGGGTGTATAGGCAGAGGGGAGGGGTTACACTTTTGAGTGTAATACTTTGTGTGGCCTCCGGAGGCAGAAGCTATACACCCCAATTGTCTGGGTCTCCCAATAGGAGCTAGAAGAAAAGGAATTTACGGTAAGTAAACAAAATTCCCTTCTTTGCGGTCTGCAAAAAACAGTTTTTTTCACGGGTGCATCCGTGTGGCATCCGTTTCCGTTCCGTAGACGGTCCGTATGTCATCTGTTTGTCATCCGTGTGCCTTCCGTTTTTTTTGTGTACTGCAAAAAAACTGAAGGAGGGTAAATGCAAAAATTTACCCAGGATCCATAGCTTCATCCTACATGAGGCGGTCCCATGTTCACTCCAGTGCCATTTTCTACTGCTTTTCACAGCGTAGAGCGCTCTGGTGATTTTTCTTGTGCTTGTGCACTTCATATCAGTCTTTTCTGTCATTATAATGGCAGAAAGACAATGTCCCACTCTCCTGCATTTTGTAATTTTGCACCCTTTGGTGCCTTTCATGTGGCACTAAGGGGTGCTTAGCTTTGTATTTAGCCAAAAAAATGAAAAAAAAAATAACGTAGGGTTCCCCCTAGTTTTGTAGCCTGCTAGGGTAAAGCAGATGGCTGCAGCCTGCAGACCACAGCTGGCAACCTCACCTTGGCTAGTAATCCAAAACTGAGGGCACCCCACGCTGTTATTTTAAATTAAATAAATAATTAAAAAAAAAAAAAAACACGTAGGGGTCCCCCCAAAATTGGATCACCAGCCAAGGTAAAGCAGACAGCTGGGGTCTGATATTCTCAGACTAGGGAGGTCCATGGTTATTGGACTCTCCCCAGCCTAAAAATAGCAGGCCGCAGCCGCCCCAGAAGTGGCGCATCCATTAGATGCGCCAATCCTGGTGCTTCGCCCCAGCTCATCCCGCGCCCTGGTGCGGTGGCAAACGGGGTAATATATGGGGTTAATACCAGATGTGTAATGTCACCTGGCATCAAGCCCTGGGGTTGGTGAGGTCAGGCGTCTATCAGATATCCGACATCACCAACCCAGTCAGTAATAAAAAAAAAATAGACGACAAACATTTTTATTTGAAAAAACACTCCCCAAAACATTCCCTCTTTAACCAATTTATTAAAAAGAAAAACAAATCCAGGTCTGGTGTAATCCAAGGGGTTGCCATGACGATCCACACTGTCCCAGTCAATGAAGAGCAGAATGTTCCCCATTGGCTGGGAGAGCAATGCAGTGACTTGAGCTAACATCAATGGGTCAGCCCAGGTCACTGCAGGGGATGACAAGTGCTGCTGTCAGCGAGGTACATTACCTGCGCTGATCTCCAGCACACTGACAGCACCTGTCACTGAGTTCAATGACCGCCGCCTTCACAGCCAAGTATCGCGAGAGGCCCGTGACGTCACCGCTAGTCAGTCTCGGGTCGGAAGCGAGAGAAGGTGATGTGACAATCGGCAGCCATAGAGGACAGTGAAAGCGCTGAGGTCGGGATGGCGGGACTTCATCACCGCAGGTAAGCCGAGCGGGACCATGTGTGCAGAGTGTGTGTGCAGAGAGTGTGTGTGTGTGTGTGTGTGTGTGTGTGTGTGTGTACGTGTGTACATGCCGCGGGCAGGAGGGGGCGGAGTGAGCTGAGCGGGGAAGTGTGGGCTTCCTGCACGTAACTAGGATAAACATTTGAAGAAAGGAAGAAATTCCAGCAACTTCAGGAGAAAGTAGAATTTTCTTAAAAAACAGTTTCTTTATTGGTAATAAAAATATTAATATTCCATCCAAGCAAGACAAAAATAGAGAGGCAAGACAGAGGAGCTGTTTCCTACGCGTTTCAACCTGAATAGGTCTTAATCATGGAATTCCATGATTAAGACCTATTCAGGTTGAAACGCGTAGGAAACAGCTCCTCTGTCTTGCCTCTCTATTTTTGTCTTGCTTGGATGGAATATTAATATTTTTATTACCAATAAAGAAACTGTTTTTTAAGAAAATTCTACTTTCTCCTGAAGTTGCTGGAATTTCTTCCTTTCTTCATGTGTTCCCACCCAGGTCAGGGTGTTTCCGTGCACCGGAGGTAAGATTTGGGAGTGAAGAGGGGAGAGCTGAAGTTTCTTCGTTTTTGATAGGATAAACATTGGGTTACTAACCAAAGCGCTTTGGTTGGATACCCGATGTTTATCTTGGTTACCAGCTTCTGGCAGGCTGCCAGCGATGGCTCCTGCACACTGTAGCTGTAAAAAGCCCTGCTTTTTGCTGCTAGAACCGTTCTCGAACGTATCTAGAACTATCGAATTTTAGCAAAAAAGCTCGAGTTCTAGTTCGATCTAGAACACCCCCCAAAATCACTCGAACCGCGAACTGGAGAACCGCGAACCGCGCTCAACTCTACCTGCCACCATGGACGCCACCGCACCTGCCACCACGGACGCCACTGTCACTGACGCGCAGCGCCTGCCAGCACAACCTCTGCCTCCTGTGACCCCGTTTCACCACCACTGCTGCCACCCTCCGGTAAGAGAACACCGGAGTATAAGATGGACCTCATTTTTATTTTTTTTTTTACCTTTTTTATGTTTAAAATTTGGGGTGCGTCTTATAATCCAGGGCGTCTTATTAAGCGAAAAATACGGTAATTTCTGTACCAACTGCGCTTCACGACATGTATAATTGTACTTATAGTGCATTAGTCTATGTTGTCCTATACGGATTATGTTTCTGGTGATGTATTCAAGGACTGTTATTGGTACTGATTGGTACACATGTAGCAATCCATAACTAGGCAGATAATGTGATACATAGCTATGTTAATAAAGTATTGTCCTGTCTGACAAGTTAAAGATAGCTACACCGGTTTGTGTGTTAGGAGGTGTTACAAGTATTAATTATAAAATTATCACTGCAGCATGCCAAAGCCTAACAGCATGTGGATCTCTTAGAATTATGATAAACCAGTTTGGAAACCATCATTTGCTCTATTACTGCTAATAAACTCTAAATAACTAATCATGAGAGAACTGCTATAGGCCATGACAAAGTATAAGTCAACAATACACTTTTCTTAACAGGCTATAATATGTGTTATGTCTCATGAAGACAACACCTTTTCAGGCAAAATCACATTTGTTAGGCTCTAGCTTTCCACAAAAAAAGCCCTAAAAAAAAAAAAAAAAAAAAAAAAAAAAAAAAAAAATAAACAAGAAAGCTCATACAGGTTATACTTTCAACAGATCGGCACTGAACTTTAGAAGTTGTTAGAAGTTGTTTTTGCGCCAACTCAGAGTCCTCTTCTCGATCATAGAAGAGCTCTCTGCTGAGCTTCATGGTGATGGCGGCCAGGGCATGTGTCCCCCTGGGTTGGAGGTCCTCTGACACACCCCCCCCCCTCCCCCAAGTTTGTCCACATTGGCAGGAAGAGTGAATGATCTAATTTATATGGAGGACCTGATGGCTTCACTCCACGATAGATATGATGCCTTTTACAAAACTTGGTATTATTGGATTGAGTTCAAGTACTCTAGCCACTTCGGCAATTGGATACCCTCAGTTCGAGTATGAATACTACTGGATCCCCATGTTGGTACACCTGTCCTCCGTTGGTCCTTGTCCGCTTCCCAATGCGCGTTTCCCTTCTGCACCCCCTCCCCTTTCCTCCTCCCTGCTTGTTCACAGGTTACCTTCTCTCTTTCAGATTCCTCTACTTCTATTCTTACCCCCCTGAATTATTGTAAATTCAGTTCACATGGAATGACTTGACGTTACACCCACATGTTGTTGGTTCATTGATTTGTATCAGTTCAGCGAAAGTCAAAATGTGCACGTATTATTGAATATTATTTTTGTGTTTGAAGCTAAATAATGAATTTAAAAAAAAAAAAAGAACATAAGAAGCATACATGTTATTGACATCTGTGCCAGCTGCCTTTTCTAAAACATCATCTGTCACTTCCAAGTTGGGAGGAAATTGAGGATGCTGGAAGGAAAAACAAAAAAAAAAAGACAATGGAGGTAGTCTGAAGTTTGTAACGAGCTGAACACAATATAGAGCGTTTTCATACCTTTGTGTGGAAGCTTATCTTATGGAGCAAGAGTTTGGTATAAATAGCCACAAGTTGTCCGTATCGATCGTGCATATGTCCCTAGTAGAGATTACACATAATGTCATAAAATGCAGTTTATAGAATCTATGAGTCAACAAACAAGCAAACAAAAACAAAGCAAACACATTCATACATATTATTGTGCTGTGAAAGCTGAAATGTCCTGAATAGTCAAGACGTGTGATGACTTGCCATTATTGTCCTTGCACAGCAGGATTTCCTCTTCTATAAAAGAACATGACCCATTACAAAGTAAACTTTTCCCCTCTTACCCACAAGTCTCCAATCTCTCGGACATTGCTTCGGTATCGTTGACAGTCTGAAAGAACCTAGTTATAGAAATTAGAAAAAAAATAAATCTGTAAAACTATTATTCACTTATTATATTTACCAGCTAAAAACGCTGTCAGCAGAACAATCAATCAGCTGATAGTAATGATCGGCTGTGTATGGGGGCGTTGGGAGAGATAGCGGTGTTCTCCGCGAGAGATAGCGGTGTTCTCCGCGAGAGCCGCTTCCAGACTCCTCCTGAGAGAAGCTGCCGCCAAAGAACAAAACAAATTCATTTTTAAACTTAACAGACTGGATCCTTCTCTCATCCCACATCTGGTGGGAAAGAGTCAGAAAGCTCCGGGTAAGCGTTAGATGGCCAATCCTGCCCATATCCGTGGAAGTTTAAAAGCTAGTGTGTATGGGGAGCTTAAACATAGTGCATACAATCCAACAAACCCGAACGCTGCTCTTGTGATTCTGCGCTCCTTTAGACCCTGAAAGGTTTGCTTGTTACACAATCTAGATAATTGTTTTAATATTGCTTTCCAACTAAGGGTGTGTGCACATAGTTTCTTCAGGCGGTTTCCTTGAAAAAGGTCTCTAAAAATGTTAAAGCGTTAACATATGCACTGCAATTTCAAAGCGACTTGCTGTGCATATGTTTCAGCTATTGTAACTTCTTTTAAAAATAATCTGTCATCAGGTTTTTGCTACCTCATCTGAGCAGCAGCATAATGTAGGGAAAGACGCAGAATCCAACGATGTGTCATTTAGTTTCCTGGATACAGTGGTTCTGACAGTTTTTAGATTTAGCAATGCAGCAAAACTCAAAGCTAAACCACACCCACACCAGGATCTGTATATTCAATATCTATAGATAGTGAACTGCTTATCACAGAATAGGGAGTGTCATACTACCAGACACAACACAATGTAGTCTAAGCAATAAGGTCCAGGTGCTAAAACAATCATTGTAAGTAAACAGCAGGCAGCTTGATAAGAAATGCACTGCTGAAATTTATATTTTAACTCTTATAGCACGGGGTTTTCGGATTACATAGCAAAAACTTGCTGACAGATTCCTTTTAACCGCTTTATACATGCAGTCAAGTGCCAAATAAATATGTTCTCCTCACTTTAATTCTATTGGTAGAAGCCAGAAGAGAATAGACAGAATGTTACTTTAATAATCTGCTCATGCGCACGCTCGCATTGGCAATACCGAGGATTCGAATTAGCGTGTGCATCAACCAGGGTCATGATAAAGAATTTAAAAATCATGAAGATTTTAAAAGAACTGACCATTCTGCAAGATTCTTCTTGGAATTAACCACTAATTTATGCTGGATTAAAAAACAAGAAAAGAAATGCAGGCTTGTGCACATGCCCTGACGTTAAAACATTAATTAAAAATCTAATATGAACAGGTTTATACACGGTCATAGACACTAAATAAAACTTCTGACATTTGCTTACATTTTGATGACCATCACGGAGGACTTTGTGAAGGACATGGCAGAACTTCCAGCTAAGGATTGAGCTGCTGGCTAAAGGTAAGCCAATGGCATAAGACCAGAACGTGAATGCTCCTTTTTCATGATGAGTGCCCAATATTATTCCTAAGATTTTTGTTAAGGAAAAACAAATTAAGAAAGAAATCAACAGTGCCGAACACTTGTGCATCGGGTATGGAGATGCTGCTGACATGCCAGCAGTCAGACACGAAGTGTATTGTGTATATGTACAGGCACTGTGCACCTTCCTTACTAATGATGGTAGGATGCATGCACAATACCTGCTAAGCACCAGATCAGAAGTGAAAGGTGCAGGACAACCCCTTTATCTGGAAAGTAAATGGGTTCAGACAAACTTAAAAAAAAATATTTTTCATCTAGAAATAAAAATGGATGATTTTCATTGAGAACCTTATAGATTTTCTTTTTCTACGTCTGCAGGTAAAAAAAAAAAAAAAAAAAATGTTCAAGACACTACAGTTTCCTATGTTAATAATTGCAATCTATCTGTAAAAAAACAGACAATACATAACCTGGGGGATCCTTTTTTTGCGCACCCATAGGCTTGAAGGATCAAAATTTATTTGACATGCTTAAGAGATCAAGGCCTGCTGCAACTTTATTTTTCACACGGACATCAGGTGTGCATGAATATAAATGCTCATCCGAATAGCGGTGTACAATGACATTGGTCCGTAATGTGCTAGCAGATTTTACCATGGACAGCACATGTACGTGTAACATGTTAAAATGAACCAGGCCAGGATATCAACAAAGGAATCCAGAGACTAACGGCTACTGTATTTTTCGCTTTATAAGACGCACCTGATTATAAGACGCACCCCCAAATTTGGTGAAGGAAAAGAGAATTTTTTTTTTTTTAATGTTAAATGGGGTCCATCTTATAATGCCAGTGTCCCTCTAACAAATCATATAGGGTATATGTCCCTCATAGCCCCCCATCCTAAAATTAGCCCCCTTAATCTGGATATGACCCCCTTATATTGAATATAGCCCCCTTGTGATGGCACACGTTCCCCTGTGCTGTCTATGGTCCCCTATGGATTGCACACGTTCCCGTGTTAGATAACGCCCCCATGCTGCTGCCCATGGCCCCTATAGATCGCACAAGTCCCCCTGTGTTAGATATCGCCCCCATAGTGCTGCCCATGGCCCCTATAGATCGCACAAGTCCCCCTGTGTTAGATATCGCCCCCATAGTGCTGCCCATGGCTCCTATATAGATCGCACAAGTCCCCCTGTGTTATATATCGCCCCCATAGTGCTGCCCATGGTCCCTATAGATCGCACAAGTCCCCCTGTGTTAGATATCTCCCCCATAGTGCTGCCCATGGTCCCTATAGATCGCACAAGTCCCCCTGTGTTAGATATCACCCCCATAGTGCTGCCCATGGCCCCTATATAGATCGCACAAGTCCCCCTGTGTTAGATATCTCCCCCATAGTGCTGCCCATGGCCTCTATATAGATTGCACAAGTCCCCCTGTGTCAGATATCGCCCCCATAGTGCTGCCCATGGCCCCTATAGATTGCACAAGTCCCCCTGTGTCAGATATGGCCCCTATATAGATTGCACAAGTCCCCCTGTGTCAGATATGGCCCCTATATAGATCGCACAAGTCCCCCTGTGTCAGATATCGCCCCCATAGAGCTGCCCATGGCCCCTATAGATCGCACAAGTCCCCCTGTGTCAGATATGGCCCCTAGGCTGCTGCCCAAAGTAAAATAAAACCCTCTTTCCTTATCTCCTCCAGTGCTGAGCTCCCTCCTGTCTGGCTCCGTGCTTCTGTTCTTCCACTTCCTGGTTCTCAGTGCGGTCATGTGATCGGCACAGCAGCCTGAGATCTCTGCCTGCCTGATCACAGTGGAAGCAGGGACACGGGGAGAAACGCTGCAGGGGTAAGTAAAGCTTTTTTATTTTAGAATGAGCAGCAGCCTGGGGGCCAAATCTAACACAGGGGTGGGCATGTGCGATCACACTGGGACGCAGGCTCATATAATATGCACCGCTGCCCCAGCCCCTCACTGCGTGCGATTTCAGCACCATTGGAGATGGACAGCGGCTGTGCATATTATATGAGCGGGTGCAGGAGATCAAAGGCTGCAGCTTCACCTGCGCTCCAGAGCTGCTGCCCCCACCTCCCCTGGACGCTGCAGTGTACATATATATATATATATATATATATATATATATATATATATATATATATATATATATATATATATATATATATATATATATATATATGTATATATGTATGTATGTATGTATGTATGTATGTATGTATGTATGTATGTATGTATGTATGTATGTATGTATGTATGTATGTATGTATGTATGTTATATATATATATATATATATATATATATATATATATATATATATATATATATATATATATATATATATACATACACACACACACACACACACACACACACACCCCCGTATATTCGGCTTATAAGACGCACCCCCTACTTTCCCCCAAAATTTGGGGGAACAAAAGTGCGTCTTATAAAGCGAAAAATACGGTAAATTGCACAAGTGTGGTTAAAGATCTATACATCGTATTTTAGCTGAGCCTTCCTCCATGAAGACATTTTTTATATATCATGAAAGGCCGCTTACATTTTAAGTTCTGCTGACAAGGAAAGCTTTACTTAGAATGTGCTTTCTTAAATGTCATCTAGAGAGCTTGAGACATCAGATCATCGTCAGTGATCGGAGTGCAGCTGAACCCGATAATCTCTGGAGGCCATGTTACTTGGAACACACGTGAATGTTGACAGTTTGTTTTCCGCGATGATTCATGAAGGAAACAACAGATGCTCCAACATCAGATTTGCAGTATTGTGTATGGATAAAGCATTGTCTGTAAAGGATACGGCGGGCGTGCTTCTCCTTCACGGGGGCTTCCTGCGTATTGATAGCCTTGCTGATGCTGATAGCCTGTGAAGAAGCCACAAAAACATTATTAGTCTTCACAGTATTGCAATATGCTTTATTTCACACAACACTAAACATGTGTAGAGAAAAACCAACCTATAAATCCTTCAAAACTATCCTTGGGTCAGGGGTGAAGCCCCTAGGTTAGGCTAAGTTCACATTGTCATATGGAGTTCTGTTTCATTACAGCAGGCGTCTCCAACATGTGGCTTGCGGCTGTCTGCCAACTTGCAGTAAAGTATGGCTAGTAAACTAGGTTGAGCCAGTCTAACAGGTTACTTGGTGACTTTTGTGAGTAGCCCCACATAGGAAACAAGAGCGTGAGGCTATGCAGTACCTGGCCATTGCCACTATTCCGCTTGCAGAGCTGTGCAGCTTTGCAACAGAGTAATTCCTGCCGATGGCAGCACTGGTAAGCTTAATCGGCGAGGGTGCTGGTTTCTTTCACAATGCTAGTCTATGGGGCTTCGTTCTGGCGCTCCATAGGCTGACACTGTAAAAGACTTTTAAGACACCACGCAGAGCACCCGGAGAGTGTGAATCGCCATCATGTGATTCAGAGCGGACAGATACCATATACTTTCATACTAAGGATACCATAGAAGACAGACATCGCTAAGTATAAACACATTTAGACTGCACTAACATTTACACAGGGAGTAAAGGACTGCACTATCATTTAGTCTGCTTTACATGTTCCGCTTCTGCATACGATATCGTATGCGATCGTAACCGCCCCCATTGTATGTGCGGCACGTTCAATTTTGTTGAATGCGCCGCACAAACGATTAACCCCCGTCACACGTACTTACCCGTCCATACGACCTCGATGTGGGCGGCGAACGTCCACTTCCTGAAGTGGGAGGGATGTTCGGCGTCACACGGCAGCCGGCCAATAGAAGTGGAGGGGCGGAGATGAGCAGGACGTAAACATCCCGCCCACCTCCTTCCTTCCGCATTACCGGCCGGGAGCCGCAGGACGCAGGTAAGATCTGTTCATCGTTCCCGGGGTGTCACACACTGCGATGTGTGCTACCCCGGGTACGATGAACAACCTGACGTGCAATTCATGAGGAATGAACGACGTGCGTGCGATGAACGTTTTACCGTTCAATCGCAATCGCACGTAGCTGTTACACACTGCAATGTACCTTACGATGCCGGATGTGCATCACTTACGACGTGACCCCGCCGACACATCGTAAGATACATTGCAGCGTGTAAAGCAGGCTTTAGGGAGTAAGATAACGTGGGTGCTTTTTTAATGAGCGGCGATAGAGAAACTGATTAAAGGAGCCCTCCCATCAAATATTTTATTGCCTAAACGTGTGTAAATATGTAGTGTTAGTGCAGTAATATACTCACAGGTCGCTGTCTTCCTCGTTCCGATTCTCTTCTGGGTCACATGATTGCTATTGCGCCTTGCCAGATCACAGAAGTCTCTTTTACAATGCAAGTCTATAGGGCCTTGTTCTGAAGCGCCATAGATTCACACTGCAACAGTCACTTCCAGCTCTCAACCCAGAAGAATGCAACTGATGCATTACCACTTGCACTACATCTACACAGGGGTGGGCAGTAATACGTTTGATGGCAGTTCTTCTCTAAACAAAGCTGTATCATAACTAAGCAGGCCACATGACTGGCTACATGGAAAGGGATCCCATTTGCATATGCAAAATATGCTACAAATATCAGGAACAAGCAGTCGTTTTAAAGGAAACCTGTTGGCAGGATTTTTGGTCTCTAAATTTTTATCTCTAGCAGTTTGCAGCTCTTCTGTACTTTCTGAACATGTGTTTCCCCGAAAATAAGCCCTACCATGATTTTACAGGATTTTTGGCATCTGCTTAACATATTAGCCCTACTCCCAAAATAAGCCCTAGTTACAGTCAGCGCCAGCATTGGGGGGGGGGGGGGCTTTGGTGACTTCATCGTCACATGATGAAGAGGTCAACAAAGGTCTCAACTGCAGGAGTCTAAGGCTGTGGCCACATGGGCATTAATGCGAGTGAATCGCATGACATTCAGCTCCCACTTTACTGGAATGTAAGCAGAGGGTCATGCGACTGTCATGCCACTGTAATGCGATGCTGTGATCACAGCACAGCTGCAGAGGAGGGCGGGCGCTGTGGAGGAGAGAGCGGGAGGTAGTAATCTCCCCATCTCCTCCATTGTCAGCTGATGCGATTCTTTCGCTGCACTCACGTTACACCGATGTAGTGCGAGTGCAGTGTGAGGTTTCTCTCGCACCCATAGACCTGTATGGGTGCTAGTGAAAACTAAAAGCGGATTTAACCAGCAGCATGCTGCGATTGTTTTCCTCGGTCCAATTAGGGCTGAGAAAAAAAAAATGCTCATGGAAGCTGGCCCATAGAGTAACATGGTCCGAATGGAATGCGAGTTTTTAATCGCATCCCACTCGGCCAGTTTTTCTCGCCGTGTGTGAGTGAAACTGACTGGCATTAGAGGGAACGGAGAGCAAACAAGGCAGTTTCACAGGGCCCCCAGCATTACTAGACCGAGGTTAAAGACATTTGGGAAATATAAGACAATAAGGTCATTAAAGGTCCCATAACTGGAGGATTCTAGAGCTCAAGAGGAGACAGGCTGGTATGTCTGTGCAGTGTGTATATCTATAATACACACACACACGGGAAAATAAGTATTTCCTACACTGCCAATTTTTCAAGTTTTCCCACCTACATCTGGGTCCACGGGCGTGTTACTTTTTCTTTAAGAAGCCCTCCTACTCTGCTCTCATTACCTGTATTAATTGCACCTGTCCACACACAGTCACACTCCAACCTCTCCACCATGGCCAAGACCAAAGAGCTGTCTAAGGACACCAGGGACAAAATTGTAGACCTGCACAAGGCTGGGATGGGCTACAGGACAATAGGCAAGCAGCTTGATGAGAAGGCAACAACTGTTGGTGCAATTACTAGAAAATGGAAGAAACACAAAATGACTCAATTTTACTCGGTCTGGGGCTCCATGCAAGATCTTGCCTTGTGGGATAAGGATGATTCTGTGAAAGGACAAAAAAAACAGTCCAGAACTACATGGAAGGACCTGGTCATGGACCAGAAAAGAGCTGGGACCAGTGTCTTAAAGATACACCATCATGAATTAAAATCCTGCAGGGCACGTAAGGTCCCCCTGCTCACGCCAGCACATGTCCAGGCCCATTTGAAGTTCACCAATGATCATCTGGACGAACCAGAGAAGGCATGTGATCAGAGGAGACCAAAATAGAAATTTTTGGTATTAACTCCACTTGCTGTGTTTGGAGAAGGATGAATACAACCCCAAGAACACTGACCCAACTGTGAAGAATGGGAGTGGAAACATCATACATTGGGGGTGCTTTTCTAGAAAGGAGACACGACAAGTGCACCGTATTGAAAGGAAGATGGATGGGGTCATGTATCGCAAGATTTTGGCCAACAACCTCCTTTCCTCAGTAAGAGCAGTGAAGATGGGTCGTGGCTGGGTATTCCAATATGACAATGACCCAAACACACAGACAGGGCAACTAAGGAGTGGCTCCGTAAGAAGCATTTCAAGGTCCTGAAGTGGCCTAGTCAGTCTCCAGACCTGAACCCAATCGAAAAGCTTTTGAGGGAGCTGAAACACTGTTGCCCAGCGACAACCCCGAAATCTACAACATCTGTATGGAGGAGGGTGCCAAAATCTCTGCTGCAGTGTGTATAAACTTGGTCAAGAACTACAAGACAAGAAGAGTCTAACCTCTAATTGCCAACAAAGCTTTCTGTACCAATTATTAAGCACACACACACACACACACACACACACACACACACACACACACACACACACTTTGGAGGGTTATGTTGATGTTCCAGAACCTAATATGATTATATTTGAATAAATCTTGATTGGTTCAAGAATAAATGTGAATTGTTGTTCATGGGGCCCAAAAAGCCCCCACACAAAACATCCCCTGAAAATAAGCCCTCTCTCATCTTTTAGAGCAAAATATAATATAAGGCCGTCGTATTTTTGGAGAAACATGGTACCAGCACATGCTGTATGCTACTTCTGCCTAAATACGGTTTATAATTACCCTATGAATAAAGGTAGATTGGTACTGTGTTACTTTTCTCCCTAAACTAAAATCTTATTTGGGAATAAGTTTTGTATCCATAGAGCTTCTCTCACCGTGCATATTACGGGTGTTCTGTAGTGGTACAAGTTTTGAATTTTAATAAAACATTTTATTAAGTCACATACACATGATTGCTAATATAGTACAAGCACAGTGAGAAAACAGGCAATATAAATGTATTGTAGGAAAAGACAACCTGACGTAAAACAAAAAGTGGAGAAACAAGACTGAGCAGCTTACACCTACCGTACCAATCAACAAAATACAAACCACTCAAGGCAAACATTCCAGAAAAAACACAGAAGAGAAGCATTTTTCCTGTTTTTTTTTCCAACCCATTTAGAGGAGCTGATCATGGGCGACCAGGCAATCATAAGGTTGTTAGTTCTTAATTATTGTCTGTGTAAACATGCCGCCAATGAGTAAACAAAATGCTCATAAGGCTGCTTTCACACTACGTCTTTTTAACATGCGTCCTGAACGTTTTTTTGCTGCAAAAGCGGATCCTGCTTTTATAGCAAAAAACGCATGCAAACGCATGTGTTACTTTGCAGGATCCTGTCACTGGATGTTTAGGGGCGGGCATTGGAGTCATGTGATCGGGAGTGAGGGGAACAAACCTGCCAGACTGGGAGCCGGCATCTGACAGCTGCGAGGCTCGTAACCAAGGTAAACATCGGGTATACTTGCTTGGATACCCGATATTTACTTTGGTTACAAGCGTCTGCAGCTGCTAGGAGCCGGGCTCCCTGCACACGTTACCAACGTAAACATCGGGTAACTCAGATAAGTGGTTACCCGATATTTACCTTGGTTACGAGTGTCCGCAGCTCTCAGGTGGGGGAGAGGGAGGGGGAGAGACAGAGAGAGAGGGAGGAGAGAGAGGGGGAGAGGGAGGAGAGAGATAGACTGATCACGGAGGCTGGCTTCTGGGCATGCTCAGTAGAGCATGCAGGATCCTGTCTATCAGCATGCCTGCGTTCACATGCGTTTGCGTGCTGTTTAGTCAGGATCCAGCAATTTGCAGAAGTTGGACGCAGCTCAAAAACGCTACAAGTAGCGTTTTTGAAAGATGTTAAAAAACTGCAAGTCGCTGGATCCTCACTATAACGCACGCAAACGCAGGTGAACGCATGTTAACGCGAGTCCATTGCAAATGCATTGAAATGAAAACGCATTTGCACTGGATCCGTTTCTGCGTTAAAAAAAACGTTCAGGACGCATGTTAAAAAGACGTAGTGTGAAAGCAGCCTTAGTTGGGTCATCAGATCGTTAATGCTGGCATAAAACTCGTTGTCACCAGCGCATCAACCTGCGTAAACAGATGTGATGCCAACAACATAATGCTGTGTATGGCAACATAGTGATCACAATAAAAGGGATTGTTCAGTTAAAATAAGTTATTGTTTATCTACAAAGTAACTGATAAATTGCTGATTGGTAGGTGGCCACCGCATGGAACAGCATTAATAGGCAGATCCGGGAATTTATCTTTAACAGGGAAATGCCCATTAAAAAATTGCTCAGCAGGTCAAAAACACCAGACCCCTTTAAAATTGTAAGGGGATACTGGGGGGAAAAAAAAAAAAAAAAAAAAAAAAAAAAAGCAGCACGTAACACTCAGTAGCGCATAGGGAATAAATGGAGCAGCAATCAAGTACCAACATTCAGCAACTTCCCACAGGGGAGTGGACCAAAGGCCACGTCTCGCTAAGCGACATCGCTAGCAACATCGCTGCTGAGTCATGGTTTTCGTGACACAACAGCGATCTCGTTATGTGTAACATCCAGCAACGACAAGGCCCCTGCTGTGAGGTCGCTGAGTTACTGAGTTGTTGGTAAGGTCTGACTGTGTGACATCTCACCAGCGACCTCCCAGCGACTTACCGGCAATCCTTATCAGGTCGCAGCGTTTTTGGGATTGCTGGTAAGTCACTAAATGTGACAGGGGCTCAACATTGCACAGGCCACAATGAACAATAATCAGCATCTTGATATGCCATACTCCTGAGCTGAATGAAACTCTGTAAAGGAGAAGCGCTCACTAACAGATTTCTGAACAATCTTAAAAACAAAATACAACTTTTTTTTCTTTTAATGTACACAAAACGTAGGGTACATGCCCATGATCAGGGTTCACTGTTTTGGCCGCATGTTTCAGCTGCGTCCAAAATGCTGAGATGTACAGTACAAGCACAGTGGATGGGATTTCTAGAAATCTCATGCTCGCTGTGCGTGTATTCCCCACAGTGTAAACTGACCTGTTTTGCAGCTTTCCGAGCCGCAGCATGTCAATTCTTTGCTGCAGAACTGCAATTGTTCTCTGAGAAAGAGCACAAATGCCCAAGACTGGATCGTGGACACCAGCAGCTGCGCTCTCCCGTGGAGGAGACTCACGGACCCGCAGGTCAGGACCCACCGCGTCCAGGACTCAGCGGGTCCGGATTGTGTGCATCTTTGAGTACAGCTTGTGAAAAAATGGGAGGAAAAACAAGTGTTTATAGTTTTCTTCACCGTAAATACAATTTTCCCACCCGCTTGTTTTTCCTCAATCTCCACTTGCCCCCTCTGGCTTCATAGAGCCAAAGAAGAGAGGAGTTAGATGGAAAACAAGCAGGTGGGGAGTGTTGTTTAAAAAGTTTGTCCGCACCATTATGTGCCGGTTGCCTGTACTTTGTTTGAACGCTCATTCTGAGTCCTATTAAAGGGGTTGTTGGGGACAATTTTTATTATTACTAGAGGCCTAAGAACAAACAGACAGGTAGATGCCAACTACTGACCTGCTCTACCCAGCACTGCCTCTTTTTCGTCGTGCTGTCATTTTGGCCGTGACTGTCAACGTCATGCTGATTGATAGTTGCCTTCCCACAGCTAGGCAGAGTGGAGCCATGACATAGGCAGTGACGCCAAGTTAATAGAGCAGAGCAGAAGAGAAGCGCTGTCTACATGACGTCATCGGAAGCCACAGGAGTGGTCTGCAACTGCTCTATGCTGGGCAGAACAGGAAGGTAGTTAGCAACTATGGGCTTTTAAAGGACCATAAAGTTTGTAAGCATGTATGAATGGGCCATTAAATTAGCACTGACCTTTCAGTGCATGTTAAACAAACTAAAAACTTTTTCCCCCCCATCAAAAAAAACCAAACTAATTAGAGATTGAACTGATATGGAATCCAAGCCCCAATCCAAGGACCAAGCATATATGGGCAACATAATAAAGCTTACACTATCATACAAGGCAATTGCACCAAATCTAAATTAAGGTAACGTATAAATGCTTTACATATTGAAGGAGGTCAGAAAGTTTAATTTGATTTTTTGGACAGTTCTGCTCATTTTGGAAGTCTTCTAAAGGGATAACCAAGTCCCATCATCTCTAATCCGCGTTTCCTTATGAGCCACGGCTCAGGGTTATTCAGGGCAGCCACTGACACTAATAATCCTATAATATAGAGGTTGTCAGGTAGAGGACAGTCAGTCTGGTTTTATTGAAGATTTCAAAATAGGAGAAGAATGTGACTAGCACCAGCAGCCACACCTAATGCTAAATTTGAGAAGCGTAAAACTGGTTTTGCCTGCACATACTGAGCTACGTAATGTGCAACTTACAACACAAACACAATCATTAACTAATTGCAGCAAGCCTCACAGTATTGACGACAAAGCCGTTTGGAAACATACCTTAATATGTACCATTACTATAAATATTATTATAGGTAGGGGCAGTAAAAAAGTGTGCCTAAAATCCCTGCAGTCAGCGGAATACTGGCAGCTTCTTCTACATCATGCTGTCATCCGCGAATGAAGCAGCTGACCAAACATCCCGAGTCTGCGGGTAACACGGTCACCATACATCTGTCCTCCCCAACTCAATTGTTGGAGGTTTTGTAACACTGTAATTAATGAATAAAGGATTCCTTATACTTTGGATAGCTTTTCAGGCACAAACACGTACCGAAAACCTATCCCATTCCCGAAGGACACCCAGCAAAATGCAACGAAATCTGTTTGCTTTCCTTCTTTCAGAGAGGAAAGAGTTAAGACATTTCATTTTCCATTTAAGAGTCTCAAATAACTATATTGCTTTTTAAATACTCAACTTAATCATCACACAAAGAAGGAGCCCAGATACAGACGCCTGACCTCATTCCATACAGACCGCTTTTATAACATCCACTCATTTATATTCAGTGAACTAAACACTGTTTGGCCAAAATGAACAGATCACCAAACCGCACACTCTTCTGAACGATGCAGATCACCTTAGTGTTAGGGCGGCACTCACACTTACATTAAAGTGTACATTGTACATATGTCCTGGGAAAACGTCTTATGCATACACCAAATATAGAGAAACTGTGCAAACTCCAGAAGAGTGTCACCCTCTTCATTGTGGCAGTATACATTAGAAATATATATCTATTTGTATGACAAATCAAAAGCCTGTGAGATTCCACACAAACGCATGGAGTGAAAAAATCATCATGTAATGCTATCAAGGAATCGTCTGATTTGCTTCAGATTTTTTTTTGCAGTAGAACGACACCAAATACAATACAATGAATGTCCTTACAAGGGAATCCCTGTAGAATCAGCCCTTCCAAACCGTTTATATGGGATGTAGGTCATAGAAAAGGGATAAAATGATACTGTCACAAACCACCGGGGCGGTCACTCAGAAATCCCCCGCGCTGGCTACCAGTACGTCACAATCGGGGGGTAACAAGTGGGGGTCACCCCTCCTTTATACCTCCCGACCGACAGACAGAGCACGTGACGCGCTCTCTAGCGCCCCTCTTATAGTCAGGCCAATTATGGAATTGCCCGACCATAAGCAAGGAGGCCGCTATACTACTTATGCCGATTATTGAAGGGTCCCCGGTGAGAGTAAGGTATATATTCCCCCGACCTCCGCGGGCGGAATATATAAAATCTCCCCGAATCTCACTGGCCTCCCCACAATAATCCTTGGCACAATTCGCTGCCACCAACCGATTTACGGTAACTATTAGCCGAACACACAGACGTGGGATTCAAGATCGAGATAACAGAACAGCCCAAGATTAATTATATAATTTAATCAGCCTAAAGCACACTAGAAACTACAATATATACAATAGGGAATCTACAGAATATACATATGTCAGAGTACAGTTACAGATAAAGCATGGTTTACAGACAGGTATGCAATTCAATCAGTTACCTTGTGCGTCTGGCCACAGGGGGGCGCTGTAGACCAGGTTTCTAGGAACTCCCACAGATGTTTCCTGCACGTGACCCCCAGCGAAAGAACACTGGAAAATGGCCGAAGTAGGGTTATCAACCTGGACAAATCCAGGTCCCCTCCTACCTTCGTGACCTCAGAGGGAGCACTGCTCCACCCCTGGCTGGAGTTATGGACAAAATCCACAACATGGAATATGGCCATAACTTTGCCTGGGAGCGTCGTAGGCGGACGCCAATGCTCTCATTGTGACAGTTATGAATTTAGCTACAGAACGAGGGGACTCATGACCTGTCTGCCAGTTCCCCATTGGCTGATATCACGCCTGGGGCATTTCCCAATGTCCTGCTCCCATAAAAAGGGTGTGCCGGCATCGTCCGCATGCGGAGACACCATTTTTATGGTTGCCATATTTATCGGAAATATGGCTTGCGAGATATGAACCATTTTTTACTGGAGTCGTTCTGTCTGCTAGTTCCATAGCCTTGCTAATGAGATACAACTCTTGTTACAGGGTGACGGCAGGGAGTCATCCTGTGTCCATTGTTCCCACACCACCTCATTTCCATATCACAGGACATGGCCATGGAGGTGTAAGTGGAACACTGAGAACAAGAAGGGAGGGGGCACTGCCAGGGAGTGATGAGGGATTATGACTGGAGTCATAATTCATCTTCATATCCCGGGATTTGCCTCACAGATACCTTGATAGCGGTGATCAAATTTGTTATTCCAGAGAAATCCACATTTTCCTAAATATGTAAATGAGCTGTTAAGATCTAATGGGACGTACATAGATCTTCCTTACAATCTGCTTCCAGACATTAACCGGCAGCAGACCATTGTGAACGATCAGCTGATCACCCGGCAGCCGAGAGCTCTCACATGCCGGCGGCCGGGCGCTCAGCTGAGAGCTCTCACATGCCGGCGGCCGGGCGCTCAGTCGAGAGCTCTCACATGCCGGCGGCCGGGCGCTCAGCTGAGAGCTCTCACATGCCGGCGGCCGGGCGCTCAGTCGAGAGCTCTCACATGCCGGCGGCCGGGCGCTCAGCTGAGAGCTCTCACATGCCGGCGGCCGGGCGCTCTCACATGCCGGCGGCCGGGCGCTCAGCTGAGCGTTCGGCCACCGAGAGACAAAAAGTTTGTGATTTATAAAAAAAAAAAAAAAAAAAAAAAAGCATGCGCAGTGAAATCCTACGGATTGCGCTGCTCAAAAAAAAAGTTACATGCTGCGTTCCCTCCGCCCGACTTGCGTTACAGTGCGTCGTCAATACAAGTCTATGGAGAATAGCGCAGTGCGTTAACGGACTGCGCTATTCTCCATAGTGACGGACTGCGCTGAACGCAAGTGTGAAAGTACCCGAAGTAGTTACCAGTGTGAGGAATGTAGAGCAGACAGTCAGTCATTACATGTCTCACTGGTATTGTCCTGTTTTATTTATAGGCAGATTCTGAACAAGATCCATGTTCAGTACATAGATTTTAACAGCTCATTTACATATTAGAGAAAAGGTGGATTTCAATGGAAAAAAAAAAAAGACAGTGAATTGTAAATATCAAGCTATTTTTTTTCTACTTTTATGACCTGTTCTGGAAGGGATCACATGGACCCCATAGAGCTTTGACCTCAGTAACATTGAGTAATGGGGATTACATGAAAAGACAGCCACAGCCGTACAGAAGATCTGCGGTTAGCTCTCCAAGATGTTTGCAACAACTTCCAGGTTGAGTTCCTTCAAACACTGAAAGCAAATATAACTAGAATTTAAGCTGTTCTGAAGTCAAAGGGTGGTCTCACCAAACATTTATAGGATTTAGATTTTTCTTTTGTTCACTTTGTTCTTTTATTTTTCAACTAATAATATGCAAATTAATTATATTTTTGAAAGCATTTTTTTTCTTGCAATTTTCCTACATTTGCTATCGAATTGAAGAGGAGCATAATATGGGGGCAGAGAGCCCGAATAAAGCATTGTGTCACGTACTGGGTTGTTTAAGTTCAGTGTTTATAAAATCATTGTGTCATCAGCAGAAGATCACTAGAAGACTAGTAAACCTGTTATGAGGCCTGATCACTCCCTCACTACTGAATGGCAGCCTTCTGTACACTGTGTTCCAAATTATTATGCAAAAAATATTTTTTCATATTTTCCTAAATTAACTTCATGAGTTGTAGTCATTGTTATTTTCCAGTCATCTAATATTCGGGTATAATTGAAATGTTTTTGATCAAACTGCCTATGAAAACAGTATATTTTTAAAAATAAAATAAAAACTCAAAATGCACTCAAAATGCATGTTCCAAATTATTATGCACAGCAGAGTTTTCAACCTTTTTATTTTTATTTTGAAAAACAAAATGGTCAATTGTGAAATTATAAGCATTAATCAGCTTATTACATAATGAAATCAAACAGTTTTCAAGTCAAATCTTAATTCTAGGTGATGTTACAAAAATAGCAACAAAAAGAGGAGATAAAAACTCCCCCAAAAATGTATTATAAAATGTACTCACAGCAAAAAAGGGCAACCAGTCCAGTTAGCCCAGGCCAACACATCTAATGCACAAACAGGATGCAGACAAGCCTCTCAACATGATGGACACTTCACAGGTGCAAGGTAAATTGCACACCAGTGGCGCGCATAGGGCACTGTTCACACTTGTATGCGCATGGTGTCCAGCCAGCAACCTATTACCACGCCCTTACTATTAGATAAACTGGTGTGCAATTTACCTTGCACCTGTGAAGTGTCCATCATGTTGAGAGGCTTGTCTGCATCCTGTTTGTGCATTAGATGTGTTGGCCTGGGCTAACTGGACTGGTTGCCCTTTTTTGCTGTGAGTATATAGGTGATGTTACATTTGCACATAGGACCCCTTGTTCGAAAGAAGCTTCTGAACTCTCTCGTCCATTGAATTTGTCAGTTTTTGGATGGTTTGTGCTTCAATTGGTTTGCATGTGGACAGAATACCCTCCCAGAGCTGTTGCTTAGATGTGAACCGCCTCCCACCATCATAGACACTCCTTTTGATGATGCTCCAGAGGTTCTCAATGGGGTTGAGGTCAGGGGAAGATGGTGGCCACACCATAAGTTTGTCCTCTTTTATGCCCATAGCAGCCAGAGATGCAGATGTGTTATGTGCAGCATGAGACAGTGCATTATCATGCATGAAAATGATCTTTCTGCGGAATGCATGGTTCTTCCTCCTGAACCATGGCAGGAAGTGCCGTTTTAGAAACTCCACAAAGATTATGGAGTTTATCTTTACCCCTTCAGGGATCCTAAAGGGGTCAACAATCTCTCTGCCCATGATTCCAGCCCAAAACATAACTCCACCTCCTCCTTGTTGGCGCCTTAGCCGTGTTTTCATGGGGCGTCGATCAACCAGCCATCCTCCACTCCATCCATCCATCTGGACCATCGAGCATTGCATGGCACTCATCGGTGAACAAAACAGTTTGGAAGTCAGTCTTCATGTATCGTTTGGCCCACTGGAGCAGTTTCTGCTTGTGTGCAGTGGATAGAGGTGGCAACAGGATGGCTTATGCACAGCTGCAAACCTCTGAAGGACCCTGCATCTTGTTGTTCGGGGGACGTTGGAGGCACCAGCAGCTTCAAAAACTTGTCTACTGCTATGACAAGGCATTTTAGCACCTGCTCTTTTAACCTGACGCAATTGCCTGTTGGAAAGAGTCCTCAATTTCTCCTTATAAGCACGCACACGTGTGTGCTGTGAATCAGCTACGTACTTCTTGATTGTGCGATGATCACGATGAAGTGTCATGGCAATGTTGATTGTAGTCATGCCTTGACCTAAATACTCCATAATTTGTTGCTTCTCAGCAGCCGACACATCCTTTTTCTTTCCCATTTTGGCAAAAACTGTAGGCTGCTTAACACTAGAACTACTAGACTCGTGACACCAATATAGAAATACATGGTGTAAAGTAGTCAAAATGACTACCTCAGTAGTTCTAGTGTTAATAATGTGGAACAGCCTTCTTAAGTAGTCTTGCCTTTATTTTGGACACACCTGCCAAATTAATGTGGCCAGGTATCTGCAATTGCTTTCAGTGATATAAAGAGCCCTGACACACATCACCATCAATGAGTTTAAATGACAAAAAAAAAATTTCTAACCTTATCACTCCTAAACTCTTTTTGCATAATAATTTGGAACACAGTGTATATATGCACTGGGTACATAGAAAGCTGCCATTCAACGGTGTAGATGAGGCTCCACATTACGAGAATTGGTAAAATCTGTAGCAAAAATATTATTTCATCAAAACTTCAGCATCCATTAAATAAGTTTTAAGTCACTAGAATCTGGGTCACTGCCCCAACACCATGCTGCACTCATATGGGGGTTAACGAAAATCTGCTGAAGGATTCCTGGGGTAGCTCCACGAACAGGATTTGAATGTATGATCGCTGGTTACCCTCCAATCATAAGAATCCGAGTCAGTGGTCATATATGCGCTTGATCATTCCACTCAAAGTGACTGAAGGAAATATCGGAGCATTGTACTCCGCTATCTCCATCTGTCCCACAGACAATACATAAAGTCGTAGTGCGCATGCTTGACTGGCGCTCCATTCAGAGGGAGTACATGGGATATCTATTCTCATGTGAGGGTCTCAGCAACCATCCCGTAAATAATTATGTCCAGGAGTAAAGTGCTTTAAATTTATGAAGTAAAAATCACCTAGAAAGTTAAAGAGCCATTTCATATCTCACTGACCGTGTTTAATCAGTGTAAGGGATTAAAAAGATGAAAATATGTCCGGGTCAGGTGGTGATATGTTCGCCTAGGTAGACAGGTCTGTACTGTACCTGTGTTCAATCCTACAGCATGGAGCCTAGCACACAGAAAGGCAAATTTACATCCTCTACAATTTCAAAACCCAAAGTATAGCACAAAATAACACCCTTTAAAGTTAGAACGCAAGTGGTTTTTGTCCTCCAATAATTCCATGCACACTATATTTTCTAAAGGCCCAGTCACACACAACGACTTACCAGCGATCCCAAAAACGATGTGACCTGATAGGGATCACTGGTAAGTCGCTGGGAGGTCGCAGGTGAGATGTCACACAGTCAGATCTTACCAGCGATGCAGGAACAATACAGGTCGCAGGAGTGACCTGTATAACGATCTCAGCAGTCACTGTGACCCTCTCACACAGTGTCAAACACAGCGATGTGTCCTGCCCAGCAGGACATTGCCTTTGGCTAAGTTCACATTTCCGTTGTTTTGCATCAGTCACATGCGTTGCTTGACGCATGTGACTGATGCGTTGTACAACGGGTGACAACGGATGACAAAGAAAGAATTTTATTGTCGGACTCCGTTGTGTGCTGGGGACGGAGTTCGTGGGGGCGGAGCTGAGGACATCAGTGCCGCGGTCTGCATGGCTGGGGACAGAGGTGCGTGTGTGTGTGTGTGTGTGTGTGTGTACACATGCGGAGTGCGGGAGGGGGCGGAGCCGAGTGGCGAAGTGTCGGCCTCCTTGCACACTGTATCCAGGGTAAATATCGGGTATAAGCAAAGCACTTTTTGCTTGGTTACCCGATATTTATCTTTGATACCAGCTTAGCGCTGGCTCCCTGCACCCGTAACCACTGTAAATATCGGGTAACTAACCAAAGCGCATTGCTTGGTTAACCGAGGTTTATCCTGGTTACGGGGGCAGGGAGCCAGAGAGCATGCACAGCAAAATCCTACGGATCGCGCTGCTCAAAAAACGTTACAGGCTGCGTTGCTCCCGCCCGGTCAGTTAAAAAACGACTGACCGCGTCGCAGCGGATGCAACGCAGCATCATCAGTCGCAATCCGTCACTAATAGAAGTCTATGGGAAAAAACAGGATTCCTGCAAAATATTTTGCAGGATACCATAATTCCTCAAGGCTACGGATTGTGACTGATGCAAAACAACGGAAGTGTGAACTTAGCCTTTGAAGAAAATGGCCTGGACCATTCTGCAACGACCGGTGACCTCACAGCAGGAGCCCGATCGCTGGTAGGTGTCACACATAACAAGATCGCTAACGGGATCGCTACTGTGTCACAGAAACCGTGACTCAGCAACAATCTCGCTAGCCATCTCGTTATGTGTGACGGTACCTTAACAGTCTCCCAATAGATGTCTGATACGGTCCGAACTCTAGAATGCCCACCTAATTCCCTGACCTACCCATATACCAACAATTGCTTAGAGTTAAGTGGGGCAGGCAAAAGAATACTAAAGCAACCTTAGGCTTATGAGCCTAATATAGGGTTTGTATTACTGAACACAAATGAATGGCTGTCCGTAACCAGCTGTTCTACATGGATTCTATGCGATTCACTAAAGCATAATAAACATACTGCTCAATTCCTGGTTAACATCATGGGGTAAACCCATACAGAACAAGCACTCCTCTACAAAGCATTTGGAGAAATGTTGACTGATCTGTCTGTTAAAATACCAAACTCTACATAGAGTGGCTAAGAAAGCTAGGGACAAGCTAAAAAGCACAACCACAAGCCAATGCTAAATAAAAATGGAGACATAGGGGCTGGTGTGCAACGCAGTGATGTTTCCCATGCACAGTAGACAGACATGAGGGATTTCTTCTATTTATCTGCAGCACACAGAAGCAGCAGCATGGAGGACATTACACAGCAGTACTAAGCTATATGGTGGTGGAGGCAGCACTGAAGGGACATACATTTGCTAGATGCTGCAGCATGATCTGCCTGACCTCTAGCTGTTCTGAGGGCTTCTTAAAGGGAACCTGTCAGGTACAATATGTACCCAGAACCACGAGCAGTTCTGGGTGCATATTGCTAATCCCTGCCTAACTGTCCCTGTATAGACTAGCATAGATAAAAAGAATTTTAGAAAAAGTATTTCTAAAGATCATTTATCATATGCTAATGAGCGAGGGCACTAGTCCCCTGGGCGTTACTCGCCCCTCATTAGCATTTTAGTACGTCCCTGCGGGCCTTTGTGGGTGTGTTATCATGCTACTGAATACGCAGCGTCACAGGATGATCTCACCCCTCCGCCACCATCGCTGGATTTTGGCGCAGTGTGCATGACCCCGGAGTTTCTGTCATGCGCAGTATTTCAGTTTGAAGTCAGGACGCGTACACCCGGCCTCATAGTGCGCATTACCCAAACTCCGGGGTCATGCGCACTGAGCCGAAATCCAGCGAGGATGGCGGACAGGTGAGCGAGATCATCCTGTGACGCTGCGTATTCATTAGCATGGTAGCACGCCCACAGGAGTTTACTAACATGCTAATGAGGGGCGACTGGCCGGGGAACTAACGCCCAGGGGGCTAGTACCCTCGCTCATTAGCATATGATATAAGATCTTTAGAAATACTTTTTCTAAAGATCTCTTTATCTATGATAATGTATACAGGGACAGTTAGGCTATGTGCCCACGTTGCGTGTTTTCATGCAGTTACTCTGCAATCTGCACCGCAGCGTAACTGCATGCGTCCTGCGTCCCCTGCACAGTCTATGGAGATTCTGCAGGAGCCGTGCGCACATGGCATATTAGAACGCAGCGATTCGGCTGCTGCCCGAATTGCTGCGTTCTAAGAAGTGACATGTCACTTCTTCCGTGCGGTTTGCATGCTGTCTATAGGGAGAGGCAGCATGCAGAGCGCACGTTCTCTGCAGGCACCATGCACTTCAGAACGGAACTTTTCAGCTGCGCTCTGAAGCGCACCTTTTAGCTGCGGTGCAGAGCGCACACGTGGGCACATATCCTTAGGCAGGAATTAACAATATGCACCCAGAACTGCTCGTGGTTCTCACTGCATATTACACCTGGGACAGGTTCCCTTTAATCCTCATTCCCCCTCCATAGAGTAACATGCGCTGTAACTTGATACTTCAGTGAACTGGAAGTTCACCTTGCTTTGACAAAGACAGATTTGAGACATTTTTGAGTGGATGGGGAGTTTAAGAGGGAAAGAAGGAAGTTGCTCATAAGTGGAGAAAGTGGATCTCTGATAATAGAGTAACAAGTTTCTGATATTCTCTTGTACTATTGATTTGTACAGTTTGTTGAAACACGTGACTATTTAAGTTGTAAAATGCACTTAGCTCAAGATTGTAATAGGTCTGAAAAGTAATTACAAGACAATACCAAGAAGAGGCTGCGGGAAAAGGACATTCCTTGCAGTATTCACACCGACATTGCTAAAAGCAGATTTGTAAGCAAAAAGGAAACCAAAAGACAAATTCATTTCCCGCTACACTTCAGCTTTAACCCCTTCCCGAAGCAGAAAATCTTTGGATAAAGGCGAGGAAAAAAGGAATACTCAAAAACAAAGGGCATAACTTTTTTATTTTTCAGCCCACACAGATGGAAGAAGGCTTTTTTTTTTGCCAGGAAATGTAATTTTGAATGACATCCTTCATTTAATCAGATAAAAAAAAAAAAAATTAACGGGCGGTGAAACTGGAGGAAAAAAATATAAATTCTAACTGCCCTGCAAATGGTTAGTGGCAGGTCCTGGCTGTAACACAGCCATTACTTGCCGTTTATGGGGCGACCTCACCCCATGCGCCCGCTCCATACGAGCGCTGTACATCTACGCAGATGGCGGTGAGCGGTTAACCTGCCTTTACTACAAATACAAGTCATACAGTGATAATGATAGTTAGATGAACTAAAAGCAAATTATATTTTACCACTTTAGACAAAAAGGCTGAGCACATCTGTGGGAAGTTCTACAGGAGTAAGGGACACCTGAAGTATAACGGCACAGTGCCCGCTTCTGTGCGCCAAATACTGGGGCTTGTGTACACACAAACCATCAAGGGAATCCATTATGGAAAGGTCAAAGTACAAGGAGAATAGTGGTGTCACTGAACAGTAGTATACATTTACAGGGCATCATTTCACGGGCTTGCTCAGAGCTTGCAGAACAGAGAACGTGTTGTACTGGGCATAATACCAGCATTGCCTGTACGTAACCTGCGGAAAACCAATATTCTGTCCTGCACTCACTAAGGCACCGAGAACAGATTAGGTCTTTGGATGAAATTTATATGCTCACATTTATAATATCGAGTCGAGGCATTTATATAAATCTTTACTAGCAGTAAGAATATTTATACAGGTTTAAATGGTATTTCTTTTTATAAGTTCTTTAATCATGACTCTTTCTGCTTTGGACACTGTCTACTGAGGATGTGCGGAGGGACAGTAAAGTAATTGCCTAGTCTCAGGAGGACAAGAAAAATTAATCAAGACTTATCAATGGGTAACAAACATCAATGAACATCCGATTGTTTCCATGAAGTTGCAGATCTCCAAATCGTTAAAAAGGATCTGTCCAGCATTGATTTACAGTGCAAAACAAGTACAGTCACTGGGTGCATCACAGCAGGGAATGGGGGCGGGGGGTGGTGGGGGAGGTCACACATTTATACAACTTCTCACCTGCTTGTGTTTTCCTTAATCGCCACGCCCCTATTGATTAACATCTCTGGCTTCATAGAGTTAAAAAAGGGTGGAGATAGTAGGAAAACCAGCAGGTGGGAACCGCTGCTAGATGTCACTGCCTGAGAGGCTGGGTTTAGGGTCAGTGCGCATGATCAGAACGCCCAGCACTTCCAGACATGCGCAGTAGACCTCTCTGAAGCCAGAATGTGTACACACGGCTTCATAGTACGCATTATCGGAGGTGCTGGGCATTCTGATCATGTGCACTGAGACTAAAACCATTATCTGAGGCGGTGGCAGCGGACACAGGTACGCGCACCACCACTAATGACACTGGGAAATGGCCAGTGAATAGCATGTTAGCACGCCCCTGTAGGCATACTAACATGCTAAGAGAGTGGACTAGTTTGGGGGGGGGGGGTAGGGGGAAATCACACCCTTGCAAATAGTCCCTGTGCTCATTAGCATATTATAAAGGATCATTAGAAATACAATTTCTAAAGATCCTTTACCCATGCTACTAGATGCTGGGACAGTTAGGCAGGGATTAGAAATATGCACCCAGAACTGCTTTGTTCTGGGTGCATATTGGATCTGACCGGTTCCCTTTAAAGGATTAGCCGAACCATGATGCACCGAGTGCATGTACCTGGCTTGAACACTCATTATGTGCCGACAGAGTCCTTTGAAAAGGAACCAGTCAACTCCAAAAACTTTATGTACCTGCAGATATTGGGGTATTCCAACTTTTGAGTAAGAATAATTATAGGCCTAAGGAAAAGGAAGGGGGGGGGAGGGAGTCAGACTCACACCAATTAGCACAACAAAGGGGCAATGGTGCAAGTCTCTGGATGCAGGAACACCGCGCTGAAATAATGACATTGTTTCCTAGAGCTATTTGAGCATTTCTATGCAGCAAATGTCAGGTATATAGAATCATTTTTGCATTTGGTCACTTATTTCAAGTTCAAACTTTTAAAAAGATTTTAGCAAAATACAACAGTCATCCTGAAGAACTAAACAGCCGGTCTGCAAAGGGGAAAAAATGTGGCACACCGGCAGGTCTGGCATGGCATATCATAACATTATACACAAAGTACGTATACATACATATATAGTAATTAGTTCTGTTTGGGACATTTACAGCATATCAACATACATCTCTTGAGTAAAGGAGGCCCCTGCATGGCTATAGGAGCTGCTAAATTTGCTGAGAAAAAAGACTGATGCAGAAAATTTCCAAAAGATTTTAGTTTAAATAAAAAATAAAGAAATGTTTGATGTAAAAGGGGCTATCCCTTTAAAATGGGAAATAGGATGAAGTTAAAGGGATTATTTGGCGCTCCTCACTTGTGATGCGGAATTAGGCAGCATCCGATAGGAGGACGTTGCACATAAGAAGTTACTTCTAATATCTAATGATGAAGAACATTTTCGTTCCCTATACACATTGTGTAAAGGTTGTCAGGATCTGCCATTAATGTTGGGCTTCAGAAGCTTGCCTCCTACCTGCAAACAGAGCCCTATTCTGAAAAATCCTGGACAAGCACTTGACGTCTCACAGTAATGACATTGTGACCAGTGAACAGCGCGTGCTCCCCACTGTTCACTACTCGATCGAGCATCGGGTGAGCGCGGTGTTTGGCCAAGTAAAGCAGGAGCTCTAATATATCATCTGTGAAACAATGACCACAAAGCACAGGCTCGTTTCACGGCATATGTGCAGGCACCCCAGTGACAGCCAGTCACTGGAAAAAAAAAATATATTTTTAAAAAAAAAACTGCCCTTGCTCCCACCAGAAATGCTGTTTATGGCTGAGCGCCTGACCTGCTTGACTTCAGCACCAAGCACTTTAGCGCTCAACCATCTCTAGTCGTGACTGCTGCTGACAATCACTGCTCTGGACTTGGCAGCCACAATATCCATGAAGTTCAGTGAGGCCAGCGATTGGTTGCAACACAAGTGAATGATGGATGTGAGGTCATCACTAAGAATGTCTATTATCATAATTTTATATTATTTCCTGCCCTTATTCCAATGGACAATTCCTTTACAATGAATCAGGATGTTTTCTTCCTTTTCTAAATACCATGGTGTAAACCCAGTTAGTTTACTTTGTCAGAATGAGCCATAGTTTATTGGCTTTTAAAAAGTAATTGTCTATTATTGGATTCAGCATTCCCAGTGACACAAAGGCTACAAAAAAAAATCATTAACTTCAAAGAAACCATTTAATCACCCCAGCGACACAAGTGCCAATGCCACAAGTAAAATTAGAAGCATGCAGACATATTTAGAATGCTGGCCCAAAAATAAAGCTCGTCATTTATCATTCCAGTTCCTTGTAGTTCACAGCTGGCTCCAACAACGCGGGTCACCTAACACAGAGATGCAATCATGGCTCAGGGGGCAGGAATGTGGATGTAATGGCACTTTGCCGACTCCCCACACAGAGGCTACTGTTATTCCCCTGCCGGAGCCTCGCTCATTGACCTATCAAAGCAAATTAACTTGTAGAAAAACACAAAAATCCATTCTAACTGAAGAATCAACATTTTGCCAATATATGTATAATGTCCAGAAAATCTATCAGGTAAATCTATCGGCAACAAAAACCTATAGTCTCTCCACGATTTGTATCGGTGTACATAAAAAGCACAAGGGTTTCTATATTTCTGTTACCATGAACAATCTATCACCAGGGACCACCCCTGATCAGATGTAGCCAGTGTGGAAACCAGGCAATACATGCTTAAGTCGCATGCAGTGCTACTTGCCTAATATGTGGCTACGGGTGGTAAATTGGGAGCTTGGCACGTGACGTGTGTGAACACAGCCTAACTATCCAATAGGAACCATGGAGACTTGCATTAAAGTTCAGGACTTTGGCGCAGCAACGTCTATGCAAAACCCTACTCTTATACGTTTGCTCTCTTTAGAATCAACTTCTGTTTAAAGTGAACCTACCTCTGAATGTTGGTTCATAGTGCCCAAACCGCAAGCAAAAAGAAGTAGTCTGGCACATTACTCTCCAAAAGACTGAAGCGCTTCAGAGAAAATACACTTTGAACATGCGCCATGGATAAGACTACTCCGGCAGAGCACCCAGCTAACTCTTCTCAGTGCTACTCCAGGTGATTGACACACGAGGGACAGACCTGTCAGTCAGCTGCAGCAGTGTCAGTGTAGGACTAGACTTCTTTGCTATGGTAACTGGCCTGATCTTCAAAAAATAAAGACTACCGTAAGCCTGGCTGTAACCATGTAACCGAATAGCGATTCATCATGCTGCCTGTGGTTTGGGCAGAATGAATCACCTGACAGCTTCCCTTTAAATAATTAAGCTTCACAAAACTGATGAACATTAGCCTAAGGCTAGGTTCACATTTCCGTTGTTTTGCATCAGTCACATGCGTTGCTTGACACATGTGACTGATGCGTTGTACAACGGATGACAAAGAACAGAATTCATTGTCGGACTCAGTTGTGTGCGGGGGGCGGAGTGCAGGGCGGGTGGAGCCGAGCGGGTCCGTGGCGCTGAGGATGCCAGTGCCGCGGTCTGCATGGCTGGGGACAGGTGAGTGAGAGTGTGTGTGTGTGTGTGTGTGTGTGTGTGTGTGTGTGTGTGTGTGTGTGTGTGTGTGTGTGTGTGTGTGTGTGTGTGTGTACACACATGCGGAGTGCGGGAGGGGGTGGAGCAGAGCGGGGGAAGTGTCGGGCTCACTGCACACGTAGCCAGGGTAAATATCGGGTAAAAACTAAGCAAAGCACTTTGCTTGGTTACCCGATATTTACCTTGGTTAACAGCGTACACCGATTAGCGCTGGCTCCTTGCACACGTAACCAGGGTAAATATCGGGTAACTAGGCAAAGCGCATTGCTTGGTAACCCGATGTGTATCCTGGTTACGTGTGCAGGGAGCCAGAGAACATGCGCTGCAAAATCCTACGGATTGCGCTGCAAAATCCTACGGATTGCGCTGCAAAATCCTACGGATTGCGCTGCAAAATCCTACGGATTGCGCTGCAAAATCCTACGGATTGCGCTGCAAAATCCTACGGATTGCGCTTCAAAATCCTACGGATTGCGCTGCAAAATCCTACGGATTGCGCTGCAAAATCCTACGGATTGCGCTGCAAAATCCTACGGATTGCGCTGCTCAAAAAAACGTTACAAGCTGCATTCCTTCCGCCCCGCGGTCAGTCGTTCCACGACTGATCAGTCGGGCGGAGGATGCAACACAGCATCATCAGTCACAATCCGCCGCTCATACAAGTCTATGGGAACAACGGAATCCGCCAAACTGATTCCGTTGTTTACCAGAGCCGCGGATTGTGACGGATACAATTTAACGGAAGTGTGAACCTAGCCTTAGGCTGCTTTCACACTTGCGTTGTTTTGCATCCGTCACAATCAGTTGTGTGACTTATGCAACGGGTGGTTGCAGATCGTGGCACAACTGATGTGACTGATGCTTAAAAAAAAAAAAAAAGATTTTTTTTTTTTTTTTTTTTACTGGCGATAAGCTGATCACCCGGCGGCCACCTTTAGTGAGTGATCAGCTGATCGTTCAGAAAAGGCAGCCGCTGGCCGATCAGCTGATCGCTCACAAAAGCCGGCCGATCAGCTGAGCGTTCCGGCCACTGGAACTGAATTTACAGTCCATCATGTTTTTTTTACAGTGCACATGCTCACAGTAAAAAACGATCCACTGCACACAAAATACGTTAGTGTGTTTTCCTACCACCTGATGGGCAGTCAGTAAACCACTGATCCATCACTCGACGGATGCAACTCAGGGCCATCAGTCACAATCCGTTGCTAATAGAAGTCTATGGGGAAAAAACGGATTCCTGCAAAATATTTTGCAGGATACCGTAATTCAAGGCGACGGATTGTGACTGATGCAAAACAACGCAAGTGTGAAAGCAGCCTAACATTACATTCACATATTCAAGTACTGTCAACATTTTTTCTTGGACAGATCTTAGACCCATATAATAGAATGGATGTATTCAAACATCTGATAACATCAGAAAGTGAGTTGGATTCAGAGCAAGTCCAATTCTGATCCGATTTACATCAGTGCCTCATAGATCTGTAATTTAGTGATAAAGTTGAATAAAACAAGTGGCTTTAAATGGATTTCTACTGGCTTGGCAGCACACACCCACCGAGTAATGGCAGATTCTGATCCTCACAATACAACCTGCTCAGTCTCATGGACCTCCTTACTGGAAAGGTGATTTTAGTGGATGTCTACGTGAGGTATTGCCTGCAGTTTTCCCATTTAAAATGGGTGAAAAATGGTAGTATGGCCCTTCCACCCGGGGGACAGCCCCTCTTATGGCCCTTCCACCCGGGGGACAGCCCCTCTTATGGCCCTTCCACCCGGGGGACAGCCCCTCTTATGGCCCTTCCACCCGGGGGACAGCCCCTCTTATGGCCCTTCCACCCGGGGGACAGCCTCTCTTATGGCCCTTCCACCCGGGGGACAGCCCCTTTTATAGCCATTCCACCCGGGGGACAGCCTCTCTTATGGCCCTTCCAGCCGGGGGACAGCCTCTCTTATGGCCCTTCCACCCGTGGGACAGCCCCTCTTATGGCCCTTCCACCCGGGGGACAGCCTCTCTTATGGCCCTTCCACCCGGGGGACAGCCTCTCTTATGGCCCTTCCACCCGTGGGACAGCCCCTCTTATGGCCCTTCCACCCGGGGGACAGCCTCTCTTATGGCCCTTCCACCCGGGGGACAGCCTCTCTTATGGCCCTTCCACCCGGGGGACAGCCTCTCTTATGGCCCTTCCACCCGGGGGACAGCCTCTCTTATGGCCCTTCCACCCGGGGGACAGCCTCTCTTATGGCCCTTGGCCAGTTTGTGAATTGCTGTCCATGCTTTACTGTGTTGCATGGAAATCTGCATGAACCCTTCCAATTACAAGCGACCTTTTGAACGCAAATATAATGCTGATGTGGTCCTTTGTGAAAATGAGTTTGACACCCCTGCCTTAAAGGGATTCTATCACGCCTTATACGTCCATATCTGTAGGAGAGGCACTGATTATTTTGCATCACCAGGTGAATAGGTGAACAATACCCGTCAGCTGTGCTAAAGATCTGGCAGTCATTAGTTAAGTTTTTCATTGGCAACTCTCACCCCTCAATGAGTTTTGGGTGCCAGAGAATAACTACCTTATAAAATGGTCATCAGAAAATTACTTACTTTTATGTCAAAGTATTAAAGGGAGCTATTCATGTAAAAAAAAAAAAAAAAAAAAAAAAAAAAAAACACCCACTATAAACCTGCAGATATGAGGTTAATCTGCAAGTTAATCGTGTTCTAAAGCCTTTCGCTCCATTGAAGGCCTGGCTAACAGGAGGAAATTAACTATTCCTCCCGGCAGCCTCCGGCTTTCAGTCAGAGGCTCGACTGCAACCACCACTCATTACACAGTGATTGGCTGACAGGGAGCCGGCTCAGCAGAGCGTCAGTACTGAGGTGGCTATCAGTCAGTGCCAGGGCATGGTTACAGATGCCGCTCACTATGTAATGAGTAGTGACTGCAGCCGAGCCTGTGACTGAAAACTGGAGGCTGCCAGTATGAATAAAGTTACCGTAGTTTCCTCCCAGTAGCTGGGCTTTCAGTGTAGCAGCTGCGCCAGCTTTACACTGCAGATCAATCATAATTTTATTTATTTAGCACCAAAATACTCCACAATAATTTACAATTGAGTGGAGATATGTACAGGCAATAAAGACATTACCAGGTAACACATAGTTCTACAGTCGCAGGAGTGAGGGCTCTACTCACAAGCTTACAATCTATGAGGAGGTGTGTGTGTGGGGGGAGGGGGACAATAGGTAGAATATGTTTGTCATATATGGTCGAGCAATCATTGTAATCAATAGGGGTTTTCATATAAAGCTGCATGATCCGGTCATCATCCAGGATCTGACCAAGAACAGTTACCAAGTAAACGGGTGCATGGAGAATGGGGAGATAGATGAATAG
Organism: Anomaloglossus baeobatrachus; assembly: GCF_048569485.1. Lineage (NCBI taxonomy): Eukaryota > Metazoa > Chordata > Amphibia > Anura > Aromobatidae > Anomaloglossus > Anomaloglossus baeobatrachus. The sequence goes on from NC_134353.1 coordinate 742,959,046, forward strand.
AAGGGACCATATTCTGAGGAAAAAGTAGAAAATCGAACGGGCAAGAGTTAGATTAGTAAAATGAGGTAATAAGACTGTCTAAAAGAGATGTGATTTTATAACATGCCAAAAAATATGGGGGATAAGTACAGTCATGGCGGAAAACGTTGGCACCCCTGAAATTGTTCCAGAAAATTGTCTAAACAGAAAATTATTCCAATTACACGTTTTGTCAAACACACACGTATTTCCTTTTTGAAATACACAACACAAAAAAAAAGGCAAATTAGACATTATTTCACGCAAAATCCCAAAAATGGGATTGACAAAATAGTTGACACCTTTTATGGGAAAACAATTTTGTTTCAAGCATGTGATGCTCGCTCCAACTCACCTGTGGAAAGAAACGTGTGGGCAATATGAAAATCACACCTGAAACCAGATAAAAAAAAAAAAAAGGAGAAGTTGATACAATCTTTGCAATGTGTGCGCCACACTAAGGATTGAGAACAGAAAGAGGGAAAGAGACCTGTCTGAGGAGCTGAAAATCAAAATTGTTGAAAAATCTCAATGTTACAAGTCCATCTCCAAACAGGAACTTGAAATTCTTCTTACGGAGCCACTCCTTAGTTGCCCTGGCTGTGTGTTTCGGGTCATTGTTATAACTGGAATACCCAGCCACGACCCATCTTCAATGCGCTTACTGAGGGAAGAAGGTTGTAGGCCAAAATCTCTTGATACATTAGTTAAAAAAAAAAAAAAAAGAAAAAGCACACCCCAAAATATATTTTCATCCCCATTCGTCACGGTTGGGAGGGTGTTCTTGGAGTTGAACTCATCCTTCTTCCTCCAAATACTGTGAGTGGCGTTGATACAAAAAAATTGTTCTATGGTCTCATCTGACCACATGACCTTCTCCCATGCCTCCTCTGGATCATCCACACGGTCATTGGTGAACTGCAAACGGGCCTGGACGTGTGCTGGTGTGAGCAGGGGGAACTTGCGTGCCCTAAAGGCTTTTAATCCATGACGGCGTAGTGTGCTACTTACATTAATCTTTGAGACTATGGTCCCAGCTCTCTTCAGGTCATTGACCATGTGCATCCATGTAGTTCTGCGGGGATACCTAACTTTTCTCAGAATCATTCTTTATTCACGAGGCGAGATCGTGCATGGAGCTACAGGCAGAGTAAGATTGACAATCTTGTGTTTCTATTTTCTAATAATTGCGGCAACAGTTGTTGCCTTCTACCAAGCTGCTTGCCTATTGCCCTGTAGCCCATCCCAGCCTTGTGCAGGTTTACAATTTTGTCCCTGGTGTCCTTAGACAGCTCTTTGGTCTTGGCCATGGTGGAGAGGTTGGCATGTGATTGATTGAGTGTGTGGACAGGTGCCTTTTATACAGGTAACTAGTCCAAACAGGTAAACTTAATACAGGTTGTGTAGAGTAGGAGGTCTTCTTTAAGAAAAAGAAAAAAATATCAGGTCTGTGAGCCAGAATTCTTGCTGGTTGGTACGTGATCAAATAATTAATTTGCATTTTATTGCATGAAATATTTAAAAGTCATACAATGTTATTATCTGGATTTAATTTTTATTCTGCAAGTGTACCTATGATAAAAATTACAGTACTCCATTGTTTATAGGGTGTAAAAAGTGCAAAATCGGCAGAGTATCAAATACTTATTTTCCCCACTGTATGCTAAAAGGGGCCCAGCATGGGGGACATATATATCTGAAAAGGGCCCTAGATGAGGGGCATAAATACTAGGATGGTATACCAATATGGGGGGGGGGGGAGGCCCATTAGGATGGGGAACTTGACTAATTTTGCACCAGGGCCTATCAGGCTCTTGTTATGCCACTGAAAAAACTTAGTTTTTAATGACATCACAAAGTAGAAACTGGTTTAATGATCAGCAAGTCACCACATTTATTAAGTTCTGCTAATATATGCTTTGGTTAATTATTAGCATCTAGTCTGAAGTGTGACAAATGCCCAGCTAAATTATCTGCTAATGGCCCCTATAAAAGGAGCTTCATGTACTTGAAATACAAGAGTGCAAGATGCCAAGTCAGGAAAGTCCGCTGTACAACAGAATATTACATAGAGTTAAAGTAATCAGATCATAAACCAATGTGTTCTGCGCAGGACGAGTTGGTTACTATAACTAGACCGCTAAATCAGCCACTGATGCACTAAATTTGGCCCAGAGAGTTGAGCTCAGAAAAAAAAAAAAAAAATGTTACTTACCCTTAGTGGGCTTTTTTTTTTTTAACTTACGATCCTACAAGAATATGTGGCGAGTTTTTGACATTTCAGATTTTAGGGTAATTAAAGGGGTGGTCTGAAACGCTAATGCATCACAAATGTCTAATGCCATAATCTAATCTATTTTCTGATATACTTTAATTAAAATGTCCCTACCATTCCCTCACTATAGTGCTTTATTTTATTTTTTTACTTCCATTTTTGATGACACTTCCTTTGAGAATCCTAATACATGCTGGGATTCTCAAACGTTTCAGGGGCTGGGCTAGTCCCTGCTGTTCTGAGGATGCCTCAGTTGTCAATTCTAATAGACGCTCAGTAGACTAGCACACAGCGATTGTTCACTTGATTTCTCTTATCAAAAGTAACAAGCTGGCAAGAGCGCACTGTCAGTGCATGGTTTAGGAATACCTGGTGTGCAGACTCCAGCGCTGCCCCTGCAATTAATGTCACTTGCGAGTGGCACTAGTCTCTGCATTGACAATGCGCTCTCTTGCCGGCTTGTTTCTTCTTTTCAGAGTCGGCTACAAAGTGCACAGTCACTGTGCCTATTTAAAAGTGAAAATCTTTTGAGCATCCGTAGGAAATGACGACCGTCACATGCTCAGAGCAGTGACTAGTCCAGCCCCTGAAACAGACGTCACTGATGACGCTTTGTTCCAGATAGGGGGCAGAGGCTGTGACCGTGTCCGCAGCCTCTGTCCCCAGATAACACTTCATTTGGAGTATCCCAGCAACCATAGGGATTCTCAAATGAAGCGTCATCAAAAAAAAAATAAATTAAAATAAAAATAAAATCAGTTACAATAGTGTTGTCAAAGTATATTAGAGAACAGACTAGATTATGGCAATAGGCATTTAGGATGAAAATGAATTTGTGTTCAGAGCACTCTTAAGTTGCTTGTGGGTTCTTAATGCATTTTTAGGGCAGAATTTATTTTTTTTTTTTTGCATTGTCACTTTTTTTGACACTACAGTTTTTACCCCTTTTTGGCATTTCATGCCTAAAACGGGAATCTATCACCCGTTTATTGTTTTTTTAGTTACTAATATGGGCCTCCAGGTAGCATAGAGCTTAAAGTAGCCATACCTGTATGCCTCCTGTATGATAGCTTGTTTTGGAAAAATCCTCTTTTATATCTTCTGGGCTATGGGGTGTGTGCTGCCCGGAAGATAAGCCTGCCTCCGGTCTTCTCTTTAGTATGTGGCTGTGATGTCACGAGCGTGGCTGGAAATCCTGCTGTCTCTCCCCTGCACTATGCAGTAGCAGTGACTCCCTGGTGCCTGCGCACAGCATAATTGAACACTGCTCACAGAAGGCTGGAACGCTGCAGGGAGGGCCGACGACCGGCATAACGCACAGGCGTGGGATTTCCGGCCGTGTACCTGATGTCATAGGGTCTCAAGAGAAGGGGAGGAGGAATCCTGCATAATGAAGACCAGAGGCAGGCTTACCATCCGGGCAGCACATGCCCCATAGCCCGGAAGATATAAAAGAGGATTTTTCCAAAACTACCCCTCATCCAACAGGCATAAAGTTATGGCTGATTTCACATTTATGCCACTTGTATGCCCATGTTAAAAAAAAAAAAAACAAAAAAAAACTGGATTCTCATTAAATAAGGCTGCCTTGTTTTTAATTTATTTGGCTTTGACAAATTTTATTGATAGTCGGATGAAATGTATTTTTCATGGCGTTTCCACAATGGAAATGTACTAAAAATGCTTGCGTGGTTACCGGCTGATTTTCGGCACCTACTAAAATTCTATGGGGGGATATGTGCACAAAAAACTACAAATTTACATGTTGCGATTGTGAAACCTGCACCGCAGGTCAGTTTACACAGTAGAAAAAAATCCCAACTTTGCTAGAACTGTACGGCGCTACGTTTATGACGCAGAGTCAAGAACTCACTGTAGGAGCGCAGCCTGACAAATGATTAGGGTCCAGGGAAATAAAGTTATAAAGTTATATATACATACATACATACCACATATAAGTTAATTTACACAAAAGGTATATAGATCCACTCTCAACCCCTGAGGGAACTATGGAGTTCAGAAATTACTCATACAAACTCAAGTTAAAGACAAAATGACGTTTTTTGCCAAACAAATAAGATTGCAGCATTTTGACATTTGATCGTAAGAGCAATGGGTGTGACTGAACATCAGAACGAGTGAATATAGCACCTCTATAAAAACCGTCCATGCTGCGCAAGGTAAACACAGCTGAAAGACTGCAGTACTCACCAGCACTGTGCGGCACACCACACAGGGGATTGTTGTGAAGTCTCACAGCAAGAAACAATAATTCCTTTACATTCTGTATATTCTGACCTCGCAGTAAGTTTAATCTTTTTGGTACCTAAAGTTAAATATTTGTGTGTTTCAGATAAACCATAAAGCATTAATTTCCTTAACATAGTTAAATATAGTAACCTATACATAGTAAATCAGCTACACTGAGCGTCTAAGCCACATGCCCCAGAAATCTGGCTTAAAGGGGTTGTCTCAATGGGTAAGCTTTTACCATGGGGTGCAGTTTGGTATTAAAAACAAACAAAACTGCATTGTACTCACCGTCCCAAGACCACAGGCGAGTCTCCACTGCTGCTCCCGTTTTCTGGTGTTGATGGCAGCGCTGACGTCATATTAACAGAGCAAGAGTCAGTAAGTTCAGGGGCTCCGCTACTGTAGATGCAACTACAGCTGCTGCTCTGTCAACGATATGTCAGCGCTGCAACCAACACCAGAAATCGGGAGCAGCAGAGGAGAGGCACCAGTAGACGGAGTAAAATTTTCTTTGTTTTTTTGTTTGTTTGTTTTTTTAAGTAGTAAATGCTAAGCGGACTTGCAAAAAAACGTGACCGGCAGATTCATGCTCATTTTCTTAAAAAATCCGGATCTGGTCCGGAATCTGGTACCCATATAAGTCTACGGGACCCATAATCCGGGAATTAAAAATGTTGGTGGAAGGGATAGGAGGATAGGAGCACAGTGTACTCACCCATGCTCCGTGTCATGTTGGCAAGCTGCTTCTGGGTCATGCATTCACATCCAGAGCTGCGTGGGTCTAGATCGTGCACTAAAAGTAAAAGGTAGATGCTAGAATGTTTTGGGCTCCTTCCAGGTATGACGTAATTTTTCATGTGACGGGGGGGGGGGGGGGGGGGGGGCGTGTTCAAAATGCAGGCCGCCCAGGATGAGTTGCGCCCGCGATGTGTACTCCTCTGTTCAGCCTGTGCATTGTGCACTGGGAGGCCCAGGATTAGCCACGCCAGCAATGTTTCCTCCTCTGCTCAGCATGTGCCTCTCGGTGCATGAATCATGCACCAGGAGGCCCAGGATGAGCCACGCCAGCGATGACCCGCAGACAGCGTCTGTGAGCGGAAGCAGTCAGACGCTGTCACAAAGGCTGGGGGGGTGTGTCTGACTGCACCAATCACAGATGCCAGGCCAGCCGGGGGGGGGGGAAAGCCGTGCATATGAAATGAGCAGCACAGGGAGGCAGCAGGAGCAGCATACACCTGGGCCGGAGTCTGGGTAAGTATGAAGCTCTTGCTTCATTTTTATTTTTCCTTGATTTTTTCGAATGCCGGATACGGATCAAACAACCAAATTCCCAGGTCCAGCACCCAGGCAACTTTGAAACCTCGCAGATCCGGATTGTTACAGTCTGGGGTCGCTCAGCCCTAGAAGGAACCTGAACCTAGGATTGAAGATTAACTGAAAGGGGACTACAAAATACGCAGCATCAAACACTCACCACTCATCGTGGGCACACAGGTAAAAGGGGGAGGGGGAGGACGGTTGGGAACAAAAAGGAAAAAAAAAAAAAAAAAAAAAAAACCCCACACACATTTAACATAACAGCGCATTGAAAACAAAGGCAATTTTCTGATGACATTCCGGATGCATTTTCTTACAGAACATATGCGGCACTGTCAAGCATATAGGTGGCATAAGCCTTCTGTGGGCTATGACCCCTCATCTGGCATATATACTGGTCCCACCAGAGATTTTGCAAGTACATAATGAGTTCAGATGCATATAAATATAGCGGACACCTGGAAGATTACATGGTATATACACAGGGCACAAGGCAGTGAACTTGCTTTCTAAGCTGCTGGCAGGACACATAATAGCATGCCTGATCCAAGGTCTGCTGTAAGGACTCCCAACACACTAAACTGTCAGTGGCAACTGAACCATTAGGCTCTAATATTTTTTCACCAGTACAAGGTTTACCAATAGAGCTGTTGTCCATATCACAGTCACCATGAAGGAAGTACAATCCTTCGATTACGTGCAATTTGGACAAAGCTTTCCTCTCCATTTGCCCCTGTACGGGTGCCGTGCCATGTCCATGAGCATTTTGGAGAGTACGCTGGAAAACATGCACAATATGATCATTCTTTACGTTTAGTCATTAATGACAAAGATGATTTAAAAACTATCCAGAAAACAGTTTGCAAAGTATTAACATTTAACCAATGGTAGGCTGGCTAATTATTGTTACATATATGGCCACCTTTAGGCTATGTGTGCACTAGGCCGTTTTACCCGCGTATTTGCTGCGGAAATTTCTTGAGAAATGTCTGCAATCTTGTGCAGACATTTCCCAGCAAATCCTATGAGAAAAAAAAAAAATAGCTGTGCGCACGCTGCGGATTTTTCTCAAGAAATTTCCTTGAGAAGATTTTCTTGAGAAAATTTCTTGAGAAAATGAGCATGTCAATTCTTTTCCGCAGGTACCTGCGGATTTCTGCAGTACAGCCTGCAAAATCCGCAGGGAACAACCTGCGGGAAAATCGCAGCAATTTCGTGGCTAATCCGCATGCGGATTTACCGCGGATTTTTTCCGGAGGTCCGGAAATCTTCCACTCCCAGAAGTTTCTCAAGAAATTTTCTTGAGAAAATTCCCATTTCTAGTGCGCACAAAGCCTTACACATTTAAATCTTAAGACGGGAAGCAGACATTATCAAGAAATAAAAGTCACTGGAAGGACAGCGAGTCACAGTGTACTCGCCTTAAGTCACCGCAAGAGGATAAACAAGCTCTCTAATCAAAGCTGTCAATAATTACTTAACCTTCACCATGTCCAAAAAACTTCCCAATTTGTTCTATTAACGATCTCTAATTTGTACGGTCACTAAAAAAAAAAAAAAATGAAACGTTTTATTTGTAAGTCTAATGCCTGCTTTACACGAGTCGACTGATCGTGCGATTGCACGAACGATCGTACCCGCCCCCGTCGTTAGTGCGTCACGGGCAAATCGCTGCTCGTGTCGCACAAAGTCGTGAAACCCCCGTTACACGTACTTACTTGCTGAGCAACCTAGCTGTGGGCGGCAAACATCCTCTTCCTAAAGGGGGAGGGACGTTCGGCGTCACAGCGACGTCAAACAGCCGCCGGCCAATAGAAGCCGAGATGAGCGGGAAGTAAACATCCCAACCACCTCCTTTCTTCTGCATAGCCGCGGGATGCAGGTGAGCTGTGTTCATCGTTCCTGGGGTGTCCCACGGAGCGATGTGTGCTACCCGGGTACGATGAACAACCGGCGCCATTTTAATTAAACAATTTTTTAAAACTGAGCGACTAGTACACGACTCATGATTTGTGAGCGATACTGCGTCGCTCGGAGGTGTCACACGAGACGACGTCATGAACGATGCCAGATGTGCGTCACGAAAACAGTGACCCCCGACGATGCATCGCGCGATAGCTCGTCTCGTGTAAAGCACCCTTGACACCCACATCATAAATCAAGCACATTTCCACCTTAAAAAAAATAATAAAATAAAGTAACATCTAGTTTCACAATAATAATAATAATAATAATAATAATAATAATAATAATAATAATAATAATAATAAAAGCCATAAGACAAAACTAAAATTATATTTTTTATATTAATGGGAAAAAAATAACTTGCTTTCTGGATAATCAACATTGAACAATTTCGGTCTTTTTGGTATGTTATACTTTAAATTAAAGGGGTTATCCACTACTAGGACAACCCCTTTCAATCAAGATGTGCCCTTTTATGAAGCTTTACTTTGTCAAAGCCAAATACAAGGAAGTACGGTATTCAAAAACTTTGATACCACGAGTCCCAAACATCCAAATTAAAAAAAGTCTCCTAGCTACACAGATTTAGAGAGAAAAAAAAAAACCAAACAACAAAAACCACCCAAAACAAACACAAACCTACTTACCTAATTGCTCAGCTCTCTGGCCAACCTGCTGTCCAGCCCTCTTCCTTCCACTATCATGCCGCGTCTCCAGCCTCTTTACTATAGGTAGGCCAGGACTCCCGGCAGCATACAGACTCAGGGGTCATTGTGTGTTGTAAGATCACAACGTGGTTACATGCACCACAACCTTCTGACATACAGGGATCTCCAAGGCCAGGAGGAGGCCAGACATTGTGGGCTATTGTGAAGAGGCTGGAGATATGGTGTGCTAGAGAAAAGACGGTGGGAAGCGAGAAGCGTCCTGCCAGAGAAATGAGCAACAAGGCGAATATTAGTTCCAACTTGCACGAAAATTTGGGCTACGTACAAACTTATAGTCCATAAACAAAGGATGGCCTGTGCAGTTAAGTACAGATATCTGCAGATTTTCTGTAACTAATGCAATTCTAAAATTCACACATAAAACACAGTGTAGCCGTAAGATAAAATGACCCTAGTCCGGCATTGAGTACAATGAGTTCCTCTCAGGTGAGTTAATGGGGGTGGATTTCAGACCCCTACCCATTATGAATCCAGGGCGTGATTTTTTTTTTCTTTTTACAAAATCACAGTTGTCATTAACTTCTTATATTACACCAACTACCACTGCTCCAGGGCAAATCGGGATGAGCTGGCTAAGCACAAGGATTAGTGCATCTAATGCATGCGCCAACTCTGGGGGGGCTGAAGGCTGCTATTTTTAGGCTGGGGAGGGCCTAATAACCATGGTCCTTCCCAGCCTGAGACTACTAGCCCCCAGCTGTCTGCTTTATCAATACTGGGTATCAAAATAGGGGGGACCCCACACACTTAATTTATTTAAATTAAAAAAAAAAAAACCACAAACCGTGGGGTCACTTGTACACAGCCAAGATAAAGCACACAGCTGGGGTCTGCAGCCTTCAGCTGTCTGCTTTATCTGCGCTGGGTATTCAAATACGGGGGACCCTACACCATTTTTTCCAATTATGTCTTTTTACTCTCCACTTTGGGGACCCAGACAGCTAGTGTGAGGACAACCAATCACAGACACTGTCACAGAGGGTGGGTAGGGGAAGCAGTGAATATTCATAAGATTTTAAGAGTAGACCAAGAAGCAGTGCGACAGCCGGGTGGAATCTCCATAAGTATAACAGTCCTGTTTTAATATCAGTTTTGCTTCCTTTTGCAGTCCCCTAACCCTAACTACTATTATTTTAGAGCACTTAAAAGTTTTTTTCAGAACTGACCCAAAAGTATCACCTTTTGCGGCTCATGAGCTGCATTCTATAAAAGGTGCACCGTTTTCCCCATACTCCCCTTGCAGACCCCAGAAATATTTTTATAAAACCTGTCGCCATGTATGTAAATTAAACGTTCTGGTTAGATGGACGTCCTTTTCTTGGCTCCTGTCCCGCCTTCTGCTATTGTTCGCCGTCCTCCTTTCATGATGGATGTGGTTGACGCCTCCCTCATCATCCAAGTTGCTCTGCAAAATCTCGCGACTGTGCAGTCATTCCCAGCTCATGCAGGCGCAGTTCCCTCTGCCCCATTACGGGCAGCACCGAAAACATAGGTGCTCTTGTGCGAGCCGATGGGTTCTTTGCACAGGTGAGATTATGGCTGACTATGTGGATGACGCAGGTGACATTCATATCACCGGCCATAATCTTGTGCCTGCACAAAGAGCTCACCGGCTCACGCAAGCGCACCTATGTTTTCGGTTCTGCCCGCGATGGGGCAGAGCGAACTGCGAGAACGACTCTGCACAGGTGCGAGATTTTGCAGAGCAACTTGCGTGATGACGGTGAACAACAGCAGAAGGAGGGACAGGAGCCAAGAAAAGAATGCCCATCCGACCAGAACGGTTAATTTACATACGTGGCGGCAGATTTTACAAAGGTATTTCAGGGGTCTGCAAGGGGAATCAGGGAACAAGGTGCACCTTCATAGAATGCAGCCCAGGAGCTGCAGAAGGTGATACTTTTGGCTCAATTCCAAGTTCCCTTTAAGTTCAAGTCCCCATAGACTTATATGGGGTTCATTGTTCAGGCTTAAGTTTGGGTCAAGTCCAGATTTTTTTTTTTATTTTTAAAGTCTGTCTAGATCCACCGAACCAGAACATCAGTGGGTTCTTCCATCTCTAGTCACAAGCACCCAATGCATCTCTACGAGAGCCAGAACGAGGCTCTCATGGCGTGCGCCATGAAACACTGCAGTATTCTGCAAGTCACAAATCTCCGGAGATCAACTGGAGTGATGCTGGAAAAAGTAGAATACAGCGGCAGGCGAGTATAAGACAGGGGGCCGGGTACTTACAATTAAAGCACCACTACAGAGATAACAAAAAAAAAAAAAACACAAGCTGGAGTGGTGCTTTAGGCCTTGTGCGCACTAGGCGTTTTTGCCGCGTTTTTAGCGGCGTTTACCGCGTTTTTGTGCTGAAAACGCAGTGACATTGCTTCCCCAGCAATGTCTATGGGTTTTCAGAAGTGCTGTCCTCACACAGCGTTTTTTTTTAGCTGCGTTTTTGTGGTGACCACAAAAACGCAGCATGTCAATTATTTCTGCGTTTTCCACTGCGTTTTTCACTCATTGAATTCAATGAGATGTTAAAAACGCAATAAAAAACGCATATAGCCGCGTTTCTATCAGGGCTGTGGAGTCGGTAAGCCAAACCTTCGACTCCGACTCAGACTCCTCAAATTCTCTTGCACCGACTCCGGCTCCGGCTCCGACTCAGACTCCGACTCAGACTCCTACATATATTGCTTAGTTAGGTGAAAAATTTATTGTAGTACATGAATATGTGTATGTGAACATCAGACATTTAATAATTTTTATGATACGATAATCAAGATATTTGGATAGAACATAAAATATATTTATTGGAATACAACTTTAGAACACAAAAAACTGTAATAAATTGTAAATATGTAATACACTATGTAATATACAGTAGATTACATATATATCTTGTGTGTGTATATACACTGTGTGTATATACATACATATATATATATATATATATATATATATATATTACATATTTACAATTTATTAGTTTTTTGTGTTCTAAAGTGGTATTCCAATAAATATTTTATGTTCTATCCAAATATCTTGATTATTGTATCATAAAAACAATTAAATGTCTGATGTTCACATTGTACTACAATAAATTTTTCACTTAAATATAAGCATTATACTAAATGTTATTATTTAGTAAAATATTCAGCACATTCTGCATTGCACTCCTGTCCCCAATTTATTATATATTTTAGGAGTCGGAGTCGGTGCATTTTATACCGACTCCGACTCCGACTCCACCAAAATGAGCTCCGACTCCGACTCCACGACTCCGACTCCACAGCCCTGGTTTCTATGACTAAAAACGCAGCTATAAACGCAAGGGGTGGGCACTACAGTGACGTGTACAGGAAGAGGATTCCTTCTGTTGGTAAACACAGAAGCATGAATCCTCCCGGTACCGTCACCGCTGCCTTCACCTCCCGTCCTGTGCATGTCAGCTCCGTGCGGCGCCATGTCTGGGCGGGAGGTGGAGGCAGCGGCGAAAACCAAAGTGAACAGTAGAAAAAAAAAAAATGTCATATACTCACCTGTCCGCAGGGTCCCGGTGCCATGCCCGCTCCCAGCTCCTCCCGGTCCCGCCGCTCTGGCTGTGTGCAGTCTCCCCGGTGCAGGACCTTGCTTGCAGGACCTGGCGGTGGATCACCTGATGCAGTCACCTGACGCATCAGCTGATCGCGGTGTCGCCGGCTTTTTCGCGCCCGGCCATCAGCTGATCCTGCCGTCAGGGGACTTCATCAGCTGATTACCGGCAGCTCCGGCAGCGATCGTATAGGATCAGACTCCTGTCCAATCGATCGCTCCAGGAGCTGTCGGTAATCAGCACAGCACATAAGTGAGTATTATTTTTTTTTTTTTCTACTGATGCATCAGCTGATTGTATAATCGGCTTTTATACAATCAGCTGATGTGTGATGGGATTCAGGCACTTGGTCCTGACACATCATCTGATCGCGTTGCCTTCCAGAAAACCGATCAGATGATATTGGATCCGGATTGGACGGCGCGGGACCCTAACCCAGGATTACTGCGGAGGGGGGTTTATTTCAATAAAGATGGAGTCACTAATTGTGTTGTGTTTTATTTCTAATAAAAATATTTTTCTGTGTGTTGTGTTTTTTTTTTATCATTACTAGAAATTCATGGTGGCCATGTCCAATATTGGCGTGACACCATGAATTTCGGGCTTAGGGCCAGCTGATAATATACAGCTAGCCCTAACTCCATTATTACCTAGCTCGCCACCCGGCTTCAGGGCAGCTAGAAGAGTTGGATACAGCGCCAGAAGATGGCGCTTCTATGAAAGCGCCATTTTCTGGGGTGGCTGCGGACTGCAATTCGCAGTGGGGGTGCCCAGAAAGCATGGGCACCCTGCACTGTGGATTCCAATCCCCAGCTGCCTAGTTGTACCCGGCTGGACTCAAAAATTAGGCGAAGCCCACGTCATTTTTTTTTTTAATTATTTCATGAAATAATTAAAAAAAAGGGCTTCTCTATATTTTTGGTTCCCAGCCGGGTACAAATAGGCAGCTGGGGGTTGGGGGCAGCCCGTACCTGCCTGCTGTACCCGGCTAGCATACAAAAATATGGCGAAGCCCATGTCATTTTTTTTTTCTTTTTGGGCAAAAAACTGCATACAGTCCTGGATGGAGGATGCTGAGACTTGTAGTTCTGCAGCTGCTGTCTGCTCTCCTGCATACACTAGTGAATGGAGGATGCTGAGCCTTGTAGTCCTGCACCTGCTGTCTGCTCTCCTGCATACACTAGTGAATGGAGGATGCTGAGACTTGTAGTTCTGCAGCTGCTGTCTGCTCTCCTGCATACACTAGTGAATGGAGGATGCTGAGACTTGTAGTTCTGCAGCTGATGTCTGCTCTCCTGCATACACTAGTGAATGGAGGATGCTGAGACTTGTAGTTCTGCAGCTGCTGTTTGCTCTCCTGCATACACTAGTGAATGGAGGATGCTGAGACTTGTAGTTCTGCAGCTGCTGTCTGCTCTCCTGCATACACTAGTTCTGCAGCTGTCTGCTCTCCTGCATACAATGAACATTTTGAAGAAGGAAATGACATCAGACCTTTTTTTTTTTTTTTTCATCAACAATCTTTAATGGCATTGTGCACTGATTAAAAACGCAGTGAGTAAAAACGCAGCAAAAAACGCACCAAATCGCGGCAAAAACGCATGCGTTTTTGCCGCGTTTTTTAGCCGCGGGTGCGTTTTTTTAGACAAAAACGCACATAAAAACGCAGCGTGAAAAAAACGCCTAGTGCGCACATACCCTTAAAGTGGTTGAGAAAAAAGAAAAAAAAAAAAAAGACAGGTCCAAATTCAACCTTTCGGCCAGTTGTAGATTATAATCAGATTTTTCCTAACCCACAATAGCATTTGTGAGAAAAAGCGTCCAGAACCTTCTCAGTGCCTACCTTAAATGCTAAATTTGCTTTTCCGCCACCTGTAATGAATATCCCCTGGTCCTTTGTACAGTCTTTGGAAGGAATATGTTATGTGACAGGCCTTTGTATTAAACAGACATGTATTTCTACATGTAATTAACATTGCCTGAGGCGTCTTTTTTGAAACCTAACTTTTGTCACTTTTCAGCCCTTACATCCCATATCACAATCTAGTTCCTGCTTTTGAACTAACTTTCCAATATCTGTTTTAAAATATGGGGCCCAAATCCATGATGGGTCCTTACAAATGATTTAGAGAGGAGTAATAATACATTGGGACCACAGGACATTTTCTCTTTATACACCCTAAATTCCTATTTGCTTTTGCAGCTGCTGCCTGACATTGAGTACTGCGATTTGCATAGCTTTCAACCAGAATACCCGCATTTTTCTCCTGTCTACAGTCCCAAGTATTTTTCCATATAATGTATATGCAATAATAGGATTACTCCTACCAAGGTGCATTACTCTACATTGATCAACAAACTCCAATGGCCATGAACACCGCTCCTTGTGGTCCTCACCGCTGACTTGAGCCCATGTAGACAATGTAACATTTACTAAAACGTTTGTTTCCTGCCCCAAAGTACATTTCCATGATGAGTACTTGGTGAGTGTTGTTTTACAATCCCAGCAAAGTGGATGGGATTTATAGAAATGTTATGCCCACTGTGCTCTTTTACTCTGCGTGTGTGTAAAATCCACAACATGCCAATTTCTCTTGCGAATACACCAAGTTGTATGTGCAGATTTTACCCACAGAATTGCATTAGAAGCGGAAATCACCAGGTAAAAAGCTGTACATGCATTTTCAGTGTGTTTTCATGAAGAAAACGCACACAAAAACACATGTAATGCACAATTTTATAGTTTTCTTAAAGCAAAATACCAGGAAGCATCAAAAAATAAAGTCAGTTTAAAATATGTCATAAGATGGTAAAACCTGCAATAAAAACACAAAAAAAACGCACTCAATGCAATGAAAAACGTAAGTAAGCCAATTTACATAATAGGTACAGAAAATCTGCAACACCAAAATCTCGATCACATAGCCTTAAAGGGGTGGCCCAAAACGAAATTTTATTTTCATCCTAAATCCTAAAAAGATCATAAGTGTAGTAGAAAACCATTAGATAAACACAGCCCGCTTTCACACAGTTTTTTTTCATCAGGCACGATCTGGCGAAAAAACGGATCAGTTGCATCAGTTTTTTTCCAACAGTTCCTTCAGTTTTTTGACGGATCCGTTGTGATAGGGCGTCCATATCTGTTTTTTGCCGCATTACGTCCATTATAAAACACGCCGTATGGTGCCGGATCCGGCGCAATACAGTTTGTCACCGGAGACAAAAAACGTTCCCCTCAGCGATCCATCCGGCCGCCGGACAAGTAAATTTTGGACGGATCCGGCGAAAGCCGGATGGAACGCAAGGCCATCCAGCACTAATAGAAGTCTATGGGGGAAAACCGGATCCGGCGGCAACAGACACCGGATACGTTTTTTCAGGTTTTTGCCGGATTGTGCCTGATGGCAAAAAACTGATGTGTGAAAGCAGCTTTAAAGTTCCCTATCCTTCCCTATCTAATCACTTTAATTTTTTTTCTACTACTTCCTCTTTGATGAAGCGTCATTTGAGAATCTAAGTACATGCTGGGATACTTGGGAGCGTCCTGAGGGGGCAGAGACTGTGGTCACTGCCTCTGCCCCCTCACTGAAATGAAGTGTCATCAGTGACTTCCAATATAGGGGCTATAGTCCCTGCTCTACTGAGCATGGGTCCATTACTAATTCAGACTGATACTCCGTAGATTCCCGTCACTGACGTTGTCTGCACAGTGACAATGCGCTCAGCGGCTCTGATCAGAAATGATCTGGCAACAGAGTGCATGGTGATCGCACACTGAATGAGTGAGCAGAGACCAGCACCGCCACCCGCAAGCGACATTACTGTACGCCTGTGTAATACACTACTGTACGCCTGTGTAATTTCTATTCTATACAGATATCTCCTAGATATGTGGACACATTTTCCAGTGACGTGCCTTCATTAGCATTGTAGAGGCATCTTCCCTGACGTGTTTTTTTTTTTTTTTTTTCTTCTTTTAAATAAGTGGTTTCTTCTAAGCCAACACTGCCTGAAAAACGGTTGGGTCACTTTTAGCCGCTTCACAGCTCTTGGAGCCTGAACTGGTTAACAGAACTCAACATATGCATGGCAAGTCATTGTGACATCGCTGTGCATGTTGATTCTTTTAAAAGAAAAAAAAAAAAAAAAAAAAAGCTCACCACGTAGCTAGATTTTGAATGAGGGGGGGAAAAAAACCCCAAAAAACCAGTCACCTTTGGGTGCCAATACCGCGCTGGTGAACGCAGCAATCCAGAGGGAAACATAGATAATCTTCAGCACAAACCATCCAGAATAACACATGTAACATTTATTGGAAGACAAGGAAACTTGGAACAGGATCCATATTAATATCGGAGGCGTTTCTGGCAACAAGTGCATTATTCATAGTATAAAAAAACAAAATAAATGTAAACCTTATATATACACGTGTAAACAAATAGTGTTAAAAAGGATGAGAACCAATCATAGGTTAGCAGCATTGCAACAAATCAAAAGACATACAGCAGACGCAGCGTTAACTTCCACAGGTGAAGAAACAAACAAAATAGAATATACACATAAAAATAACACATCTCTATATGTAAATTAGATGGGGAATGCACACATTTGTGGCAGCTAAGCGGCCTTCTCTATAATTCTAATATTTATTGAACGCTGTGCACACGTGTAGGGTATTTAAAAAGGTCAAACCTACAAATTCTGAGCGTATCATGACTATGCTCTGATTTCATGACAGTGGTAGATTATGCCACGTCAACATAAAGATACATTAAAGCTAACATTTTTGATCAGGGCGTAAAACACACTGAATGTGGACCAATTGTGTAATATGTGTTAATGCTCATGGGCATATTTCCACAAAAACCTTAGGTCTTTGTACAAACAAAAAAAAAAAAACGCAACATGTTCTGATCTGGGCCAGGCTAGTGCATGTAACAGTAGGGAGTTCTTCCACCCATCCAGTATACTGAAGATCACATGGAGCAGCACATAGATCCAGTCACGCTGAAAATTGCAGGGTCCATTCGAACTTGGGTAAGTTCACCCAGTACTTTTTTTTTTGCGCAGCCCTTATTTCTGCCTCATGTGAATAAGACTACAGGCTGAAAAATATGTCGATTTTTTGTGCATTGTATATGTATTCAATAAAATATGTTTTTTTCCCAACTATAAAATGCAGTTTCTGTGAAGACAAACGTAACAGAGTACACAATTGGTACTCCTTTCCTACAGAGCCCTACTATGTGCCCGAACAGTAGTTTATAGCCATATATAGGGAGTCTGTGTACAGAAATTGCTTTACAAAACGTGTGAAGTCCCTATTCTCCTGCTACCCTGGTGAAAAGTAAATATTTGGGGCATAATTTTTTTTTTTTTTTAAATTTTCACATCCCAATGTTTTACAATTTTAAGCAGCCACTGTCAGTCCAAAAATGGGATTACAGCATTAGATTAATTACTTGAGGGGCCTAATTTCCAATATGAGATCACTTGTGGGGGTTTCTGCTGTTTCAGCACTTTAGGAGCTCTCCATTTAGAACATGGTGCCCACAATCAAGTCAATCCAAAATTGTACTGCCCAAAGTCAAATAGCGTTCCTTCTCTTCTGTGTCATGCAGTGTGCTAAAACAGTGTATTAAAACCACATATTGGGTATCTGTGGGTCCAGTAGTAATTGTTTTACTAACTTGTGTGTATTTTCCATACTGCTTGTGAAAATGGAAAATTAGAGGCTAAAAACAACAATTTAGCTGAAATAATGTAATTATTTTTTCATTCCACCTGGCAGTAATATGCCTTTAAAGCACATGAAAGGTTAAATTTGCAGAAGGCATTTTTTTAATATTTTCTAGAGTGCACTTTTTTAAAAATCATCATTTTAGAGTGTTTTGTGACAAATAGACCTCTCAGTCACGTGAAAGGTCTGGGAAAAAAAAATGGATTTACAAAATTTGCTGAAATAAAATAAAGAAAATTGCTGTGAAACTTAACAGCCTAACAAAATAAAAGGGCATTTCAAAAACGATGCTGCTGATGCTAACATTTCCCATACGTCTAGTTATTTATTAATAAGGATAAATTCACAAGCTGCAGGGTTTGTTGCAGACAGCACTTTCTCATTCATCTGAATCAATCCTATCCAGTGGAATAGAACCAATTTACAGTCACTGAAATGTCTGCAATTAATCTGCAGTGGGTGAATCCCCCCCACCCGTTGTAGATCCACATGTGACAGCTTTGTTGCAGAAATGTGTGCAAATTGAAATCAGTTCCAGTTATCTGAATAGGGCCCCAATGTGACGTGCAGGGCGGAGGCAGAAGTGTTTGTTAGAAATCTGCCATGTGTGATTACACCCTACACAATTTAGGTATAACAAAAAGGTCAGATTATGGTGACACAGATAAGACAAATATTAAATCACATCAAATGCAAAACAGGTTCCACCAGCAGATGATGAAGACCAAAAAGTGGATGTTGTGCCACCACATTACTACCGTAAAATACTTTCAATCTGGACACGGGTTTTGAAGTTTTCTACTTTTCTTTGCAGCCTTTTTGACTTCATGAAGTTCGGTGTGCATTCCACGATATGGCCACAAAGCAGTGTGCCTATATTTAATGGATTTCTGTGCTTTAGTATTTAAAACATTGTTGGAAAAAGACCCAAAATCCTGTATGATGATCTTGGTTGTACTGTAATCAATATGAAGCTAACTGTCACAACATATTGATTTTGTTAGTGGATTATGAGGCGGAGACCCTTCTAAAATTCCATATATAAGCCTGAGCGAATATACCCTCATGGGCCGATCCTAGTCGCGGTTCAATAATGAAGTGTCATGCGGCAGAAAAAAAAAAAAAGTTAAAGACACTGCAGGACACTTCATTATAGACAGCGGACACCTCCTAAGAAAGAAGAAAGAAGACCCCCCCGATCATACTCACCCGATGCCGACCGGGAGCAGGAGAGCGCATCAAGGTCTTGCGGCGGAACACACACACACATCATATCACATATACACACACACTCACCACATCCAGAGATATCGCTTGCTCCTCGGCGCGTGTAAGGACCTGCAACACTGTGCAATGAGCTTCCAGGACCTACATCACATGGCCGGAAGCACGTGGTATCTCCGGATGTTGTGAGTGTGTGCATGCTATTGTACCTGTATGTGCGGTATCGTGAGTGTATGCAATCCGATGTGTGATTGTGCTATCTGATGTGTGAGTGTCGGCAGGAGGCAGAGGAGGACGGTGTGCAACACAGCTGCCTGGAGCGCCAACAGGAGATCACAGGGAGGAATGATGTGAAGTGTATGTGTATATGTATGTATGTATGTATGTATGTATGTATGTATGTATGTATGTATGTATGTATGTATGTATGTATGTATGTATGTGTGTATGTATGTATGTGTGTATGTATGTGTGTGTGTGTGCGCGCGCGCTATCTAATGTGTGCGTGATCTGAAGTATGCTAGTGTCAGCCAGCCGCAGGGGAGGCATGCAGCACACCTGCTGGGAGATCACAGGGAGCCATACAGACGACTGGGGCTGGTAAGTATGACTATCCTGGGAAGGAAGGGGGGGGGGGGGTCCTGCCTTTTGTGGGGGGTAAACTTACCCCCAACTATGTCTCCTCGAGAATAAAGACACCCCCTGAAAATAAGCCCTACTGCTTTTTTCGGGCAAAAAAAAAAATTTAAGACTGTCTTATTTTTGGGGAAACATGAAGGAAAAAAAAAAAAAAAAAAAGGTACGAGTGTCAGTGTTTCATCATGTTTCATCAGCGATTTTCACATATGGTAAGCAATTACAAAGCTTCTATACAATCACAACATTGGTCACGGACCGCACACGGATGCCACCCATGACCTGTGATTTCCACGTACATGTAGACTTATTTTAGTATTTTTGTTCAAATCAAAGTTTATTAGAATAGAAGAAGATAATCAAACAATTGCACAGCGCGCAGGCTGCGGGTATATATCCAAGCTAGCTGCTAAAAACACAACAGTTCTTTGACTACACCTGCGCCACTGGCGACCAAAAATAACAAGTACAATTCGTATGTGTTTGAAATAGGAAGAACAAGTTGAAAAAAAAGAGCTAAAGAAGAGGAGGTGGAAGAAGAATTTAGAGACAGTAAAGACAACAGAAACGTGGGAAAGTAAGATGAAAGGGGAAGGGTACAAAGAGTTCCCACCCGAGTGGACGCGCCCTCCTACATCAAAACCACATTTTCAAGGCTAACCTTATAGGTACAGAAATAAGAGAATGGAAAATTACCTACATACCTGCCCCCCCGTGAATCCATAGACCCATATCCGGTGAGTCCCTGAACATGATCCACGGGGCCCACGTAGCATCAACTTTGTCCTTGTTGCCGAGTGTCTGACCTATCAAGGTCTCCATCCTGAAGATCTCGTTGCACTCTGCTATGAATTCATCCCGTGATGGGATTCTAGTTTGCTTCCAATATCTTGGAATTAGGTTTCTGGCAGCTGTTAAAAAATGTCTTAATAAACCTTTCCTAAACCCTGAAGCAGAAACATTCCCGAGGGACAGGAGAGCTAACTCTTTTGTGGGCCGGATCTGCCTCAAGGAGAGTTTATTGAGTAACTGGAAAATGCTCTCCCAGAATGATCTCACTGGGGGACATGACCACCAGATATGAGTGAGGGTTCCCCTCTCCTTTTGGCATCTCCAGCACACATCAGAGGCTGATGGAAAGGCAGCATGGATACTCACAGGACACCTATACCACCTAGATAGGATCTTGTAGCACCTCTCCTGTGATATCACATTCAGCAAAGTTTTACCAATAAAGAGAAGGATTTTGGTCCGCTCCTCAGCCGAGAATGACCTCCCCCACTCTCTCTCCCATTTCCCAAAGTACCCAGGCAAGCCGTCCCTCGCACCTCTGCATCTGAGAAACAAGTCATACAAGGTCGAAATGGTATGGCCTGGAGGATCCTTCGCTAGGCAAAGGGCCTCAAAGGGTGTGAGTGCCCTATAGATGTCTACCCTCCTAGCCATAGACACTATAAAACTTTTCAGCTGTTCGAAGAAGAACCACATATCTTGAGATTTAGTGATATCTGAAGAGTAATTATCTAGGGGTGTAATACCTGTGTCTGAGATAAAGTCACGAATAATAGGATGGTCACTCTTCCTTTTATGGAGGAATGTTGATCTATGGAAACCCGCCTGAAAATCTGAATTACTATGGACCGGTGTCAATGGGCCTGGAATGGAGGACAAGTCAAGATATTTATTACCTCGGGACATAAAATTCCGCAATTGCTTTGTGATAAAGGGTACTGTGATAGAGCTGGAGCTGGGTGGTGCTCTGGTCCAAATAACTACCTTCGGATCAACATCAGATTGCGCGCTTTCGGCTTCCACCCATCTTTTCGTTTCACCTGAGTTAAATAGATCCAGAACGCACGTCCCTAAAGAGGCGTAGCTATACAAAAGGAGATTAGGGAGTCCAGTTCCTCCCATATCCCTTGATCTACTCAATATTTTGTGGGAAATACGTGGGCGTTTATGTGCCCAGACAAATTTGGTTATGCTAGATTTCAGACGTGAGAAAAAAAGAGGCCGGCAATATTAAGGGGATGGTTTAGAAGTAATAAAGCAGCTTCGGTAACAGGTCCATTTTGATCGCATTTATCCTCCCAAACCATGAAAGCTGGAGTTTGTTCCAGTTATTGAGGTCTAATTCTAACTTCCTGGAAATGTGGCGGTGATTTGATTTAAAGAGGTCAAGGGGATCTGCCGTCAGTTTAATTCCTAGGTATGTCAATGAATCCACCTGCCATTTGAAGGGGAGAGAGGCTTTGAGCTGAGTCACCAGCATTGGAGGAAGAGATATATTCAGTATTTCGGATTTATGAGCATTTATTTTAAAATTACTCAGAGATCCGAACCTCCGCAATTCAGCCATTATGTTGGGTAGACTAATGAGTGGAGAGGTAACGTACAGGAGCAGATCATCTGCGAATAAAGCTAATTTATGGTCCTGTTTGTCAAATGTAACCCCTTTAATTGATATATTGCTCCTCAATGCCACCGCCAGATGTTCCATGGTCAGAATATATAATAATGGGGAAAGGGGGCACCCTTGTCTTGTTCCATTACATATTGTAAAGGAATCTGAGAGGGAGCCATTTATTTTGATTTGTGCTGTGGGCGAAGAGTAGAGTGCTGTAACTCTGTTCATCATGTGCTCTCCCAACCCTATGTTTTTAAGGACCTGAAACCCCAGTGCACCCTGTCAAACGCCTTCTCTGCATCTACCGACAGGATGCACATGGGGATCCTGTGACGTCTTGCGCCGTCAATCAGGGAGATGGTCCTCAGGGTGTTGTCCCTGGCTTCTCTTCTGGGCACGAAACCCACCTGGTCTGGATTTACCAGTCTGGGAAGAAGGTCTCGTAACCTATTTGATATCATTTTAGAATAAAGCTTGATATCTAGATTTATGAGCGAGATCGGTCTATAGTTGCAGCAAAGAGATGCGTCCTTCCCTGGTTTTGGTATAACTGTGATGTGGGCCATCAAGGTCTGGGGAGGGAACGCACCCCCTGCAGATATATATCTACAGACCGATAGGAACAGAGGATTTAGAAGTTCTGAAAATTGTTTATAGAAACCCGCTGAGAACCCGTCTGGACCTGGGCTTTTCCCTGACTTCAAATCTGAGACTACCGCATTGACCTCCTCCAGGGAGAAGTCCTCTTCCAGCTCCAGTAAGGTATCATTTGAGATGGAAGGGAGATTATGGGATTTCAGGTAAGCTTTAACATCATCTTGAGTCCCATATGTCGCTATGTGTCCCGATTGTCCCCTAATATCATAAAGCGCCTTGTAGTATGTGCGGAAGCCTGCTAAAATGTCCTGGTTGCTATGCAAATGACCATCACTTCCTGGGTCTTTTATGAAAGGGATGTAAGTATTCATGGAGCGGGGATGGAGGGCCCTTGCAAGAAGCTTCCCACTTCTATTTCCCAGTTGATAAAAGCGGCTTTTGAGACGTTCTCTTAAGCCCCTGGATTTCTGGTCTAATACCTCTAGTAATTTATGTCTGGTTGTAGAGAGTTGTGCGTAGGTTGTAGGAGATGAGTCCCGTTTGTGTTTGCTTTCTAGTGAGGCAATCTGGTTAGATAACTGCGTTATTTCAATGGCTCTTTTTTCAGGCGGGTACCATGTGAGATCAAAATGCCCCTTAATACACATTTCAGTGATTCCCACTGGATTGCAGGAGAAGTGGTATCACATTCATGATCTCTAATAAAGTTATGAATTGACTGGGTAAGGTCCGCTTTGCATAACTGATCCTGTAATAGGTTTTCATTCAGTCGCCAGGTGAAATTTGATTTGACACGAGGCCCTAACTGAATCGATAAGTAAATGGGAGCGTGGTCTGACCATATTATATTACCTATGGTCGCTTCTACTGTCATGTCTAGGAGGGCATGAGAAATGTGGAAGGAGTCAATTCTGCTATAGACAGAATGGACCGAGGAATAGAAGCTGTAATCTTTGGTGTCCGGATGAAGAATCCTCCATATGTCCACCAATCTCAGACCATGCATGTGCTTTTTGACCCTTTGTATGACTGAGGCCGGATAGGACGACTTACCCGAGGACACATCGAGGGCCGGGTTCATTGGTAGATTAAAATCGCCTCCTAATATCACCGGAGAGGAGTCCGCAAAATCTTCCAGAATTTTCCTCCCGTCTGCACAGAATCTGTCCTGCCCCTGGTTAGGAAAGTACATGTTAGCAATAACAAAGATATTGGTTTTCCAAGAAAGCTTTAAGAAAATATATCTTCCCTTGGGGTCGATACAGGAGTCTAACACCTCTGGTATGAAGGACCTATGAAATGCCACGGAAACCCCCTTAGACTTAGCATCAGGATTCGAGCTATGGTGCCAAATCGGGTAGTAAGCCGAGGAACACTTAGGAATTGCATCTGACCTAAAGTGAGTTTCCTGAAGCATCAAGATGGCCACCCGTTGCTTATGACAGGAATATGCTATCTGTTTTCTTTTTTCAGGGACATTCAAACCTTTAACGTTGAAGGAGCAAAACTTGACACTATCCATAATGCAGGTCAGCTGGAAGCATGATGTGGTATCTGGGGGCTGGTCCAGTCAGGTGAGAGGGAAGGATAGAGAAGAAAGAAAGACAGAGAAAAGAAAGAGCAAGGTTTAGGTCAAAGGACCTAAAAGGTGGGTAAGGAACCCTAGTATTAAGTGGTGCAAAATTTCCATGGCAATGGATTGCCATTTGCACTAAGGGGGGTTAGAGGAAGCCATGAACGGCAGCGAGTCCGTTCCTTACCCCCCGCCTCTAATACAATATGATATATCATTATAAAGCGCACTAACTATATGCTCCCGCTAAAACTTTATCATCTAAAGAAAAGTAAACATCATAACAGGCTATTATTCTAGGCATTGACCCCAATCAGCATTCCCGGTAGGTAAGCAAAGTGTTCAGATCAGGGACAAGATTCTAGTAATTGTAAAAAACAAGAAAATCACAGGGGTCTCCCGGGCTTATTTCTCAAAAGGCCCAAATCTTCGCCTCTAGACGGTCCAGCCCCACAGGGTCCGGTCAGTAAAGGCTAGGGGAAGACACTCCAAACCAGGTCCACCAGGTGGAGGGTCCAAGTGGATGTATAACACAAACAGTTTACTGCTTCCTCCTATGAGGTTTAAGTAGTACTTGACCCAATGTCAGAACCTCTGATAACACCTGTGAAATAACACAATGCTAGTCTGGAAAGAAGCAATATTAGGTGACAGGAGAAAGACTTTCAACAAATCACAGTAACTTGCAACGATGCCTTTGATGCAGTTTCATGGTAAGGCCCTCCCCTGTGGCTCCATATTTTAGTATTTTTAATTTGTGATGCCGACAAAATAAAAATGGACATGTGTTTTTTTTCAAGACATAAGATCCAAAAAAAAAAAAAAAAAACCCGCAGACAGGTGAACACACACACAGAATTATATGGCCACTTATTCTTCCAGTGAAAACCACAGTTAAACACATACATAATAAAATGGACGCCTGAATGAGGCCTAAACCTTGCAATTTATTCTTTGAATTCCCTGCTGTTTGTATGTATGGGTCCAGTGGGTACCTTTATCTAGTGATTGTCTGCATGCAGAGTCATACAAGGAGGACTGTCAATCACTAACAGGACCGCCCACTGGACTTGGATGCATACAAATACAAGTTAGGGCAGATGCAGACGGCAGTATTTTCAGTCCAAGTACCTAACATTGATCATGCACAGACCAATATTTATCTATAGGGCTGTGCACTTTAATTTTTTCCTCAGTCTGTCAGAGGAAAAAAAAAAAAAAAAGTTGCTGCATATCCGGGTTGGATCCGATATTCAGATCATACTCGGCCATGCAAGTCAATGAGAGTGTGGGAAACATCAACTGTACTCAGGTGACATCTGAGCGCAGGCCGATTTCTCATAATGAAGAAATCCCTTTCTTTATCTTCACCTCACAATGTGCTCCGATTCATCTGAGAGAATCACGTCACATTATGCTGATAATTGGATCAAACATTGTTCAGTGTCATTTATATAATCGACTATTCTCTCAAATAAGAGAATCAATGGCCACCTGCACCTATACTGATACTTTTCAAACAAACATTATACAGTCATGGCCAAAAGCGTTGCCACCCTTGAAATTGTTCCAAAAAAATAAAGTATTTCTCCCAGAAAATTATTGCAATTACACATTTATTTTATTTCCTTTGTGTGCATTTGACAATCACAAAAAAAAAAAGAAGAAGCAAATTGGACAATATTTCATACAAAACAAAAATTGGGACGGATAAAATTGTCACATTTGTAAAATTGTAGGCAACCAACTTGGTTTCAAGAAAGTGATGCTCGTTCAAAACACACCGGTGGCAAGTAAAGGCCCCTTTACACACTGCAACATCGCAAACGACATCGCTGTAACGTCACCGGTTTTGTGACGTAATAGCGACCTCCCCAGCGACATTGCAGTGTGTGAAACACATCAGCGACCTGGCCCCCGCTGTGAAGTTGTGATCGCTACAAATCTTTCAGGACCATTCTTTGGTCCTTTGTTTCCCGCTGTGCAGCATGATCGCTAGAAAGTCTCAGTGTGTAAAGGGGACTTTACAGCGACTTTGTTAGCGACTTCCCTTTCAAAAAGCTGCTTTACAACGTCCCCAATGACTAGCTAGGTCGTTCTGCAGGTCCGGATCGCTGTTGCGTCGTTTGCCAGGTATGCCTGTTTGACAGCTCACCAGCGACTCACCAGAGACTTTGTAGCGATCCCGGCCAGGTTGGGATCGCTGGTGGGATTGCTGAAAGTCTCAGTGTGTTAAGGCCCCTTTACACACTGAGACTTTCTAGCGATCCCACCAGCGATCCCAACCTGGTCGGGATCGCTACAAAGTCTCTGGTGAGCTGTCAAACAGGCAAACCTGGCCCTGGCCCCTGCTGTGAAGTTGCTGATCGCTACAAATCGTTCAGGACCATTCTTTGGTCCTTTGTTTCCCGCTGTGCAGCATGATCGCTAGAAAGTCTCAGTGTGTAAAGGGGACTTAAATGTGCAGGCAGCAGGAGCCGGCTTCTGCGGACACTGGTAACCACAGTAAACATCGGGTAACAGAGAAGCCCTGTCCTTGATTACCCGATATTTAAATTCGTTACCAGCCCCCGCCGCTCTCACTTTCAGCGCCGGCTCCTGCTCCTTGCACGTGTAGCAGAGTACACATCGGGTAATTAACCCCATGTGTACTGTAGCTAGGAGAGCAGGGAGCCAGCGCTAAGCAGTGTGCGCTGCTCCCTGCTCTCTGCACGTGTAGCTGCGTGCGCTGGTAAACAAGGTATATATATCGGGTTGGTTACCCGATATTTACCTTAGTTACCAAGCGCAGCATCGCTTCAGTGCGTTGCTGCTGGCTGGGGGCTGGTCACTGGTGACAGCTCACCAGCAACCCGTGTAGCGATGCTCCAGCGATCCCTGCCAGGTCAGGTCAGCTCCCAGCAACTTACCAGCGATCCCTATCAGGTTGGGATCGCTGGTGGGATCGCTGAAAGTCTCAGTGTGTAAAGGGGCCTTAACAGGTTTGGGCAATATGAAAATCACACCTGAAACAAGATTAAACAGGGAAAAGTTGGCTTTGCATTTAGGCTATGTGCGCACAGTGCGTTTTTGCGCGTTTTTTCTGGTGCGTTTTTGGCCTCAAAACTGCATGACTTTGCTTCCCCAGCAAAGTCTATGAGTTTTCAATTTTGCTGTCCGCACACAACTTTTTTTAAGCTGCGTTTTTGAGCTTGAAAAAAAAAAAAAAATGGACATGTCAATTCTTTCCTGCGTTTTCCCCCCATGCAATGCAAGGGAAAACGCAGCAAAACGCAGAGATCAAAAACGCAGCAAAACGCAGCCAAAAAACTTTTTTTACGCGTTTTTTCGACGCAGGTGCGTTTGTGCATTTTTAGCGGCCAAAAACGCACAAAAACGCAGCGTCAAAAAGACGCAGTGTGCGAACCTAGCCTTAGTGTGTGTGCCACACTAGGCATGCATAACAAAGAAAAATAACCTTACAAGGCCATCTCCAAAGATCTTTATGTTCCTTTGTCCACAGTACGCAACCTAATCAAAAGTTTACAACCCATGGCACTGAAGCTAATCTTTCTGGATGTGGACAGCAGAGAGACACTGATGAAAGGTTGCAATGAAGGGTAGTCCAGATTGTAGATAAGCAGCCCAATCAAATTCCAAGGAAACTAAAGGCCTAGTCACACACAACGACTTACCAGCAATCCCAAAAACGATGCGACCTGATAGGGATCGCAGGTAAGTCGCTGGGAGGTCACAGGTGAGATGTCACAGTCAGATCTTACCAGCGATGCAGGAACAATACAGGTTCCAGTAGTATAACGATCTCAGCAGTCACTGTGACCCTGTCACACAGTGTCAGACACAGCGATGTGTCCTGCCCAGCAGGACATCGCCTTTGAAGAAAATGGCCTGGACCATTCGGCAACGACTAGAGATCTCACAGAAGGGGCCTGATCGCTGGTAGGTGTCACACATAACGAGATCGCTACTGCGTCACAGAAACCGTGACTCAGCTGCGATCTCGCTATGTGGGACGGTACCTTTAAGCTGTACAGCAGGCTCAGGATGCATCAGTATCAGCACAAACTATCTGCTTACATTTGAATGAAATGAAACGCTATGGCAGAAGACCCAGGAGGACTGCACTGACACATTAAAAAAGCCAGGCTGCAGTTTGCCAACACGTACATAAGCCAATATCTTTCTAGGTAAGTGTTTTGTGGACAGATAAGACCAAGATAGAGGTTTTTGGTAAAGTACATTAAGTTAGTTATTCTACTGTTTACCAAAAACAGAATGAGGCCTACAAATAAAAGAACACAGTACCTACAGTCAAATGTGGTGGCAGTTCAAAAATGTTTTGGGGGTTGTTTTGTTGCCTCTGGGTGTCTTGATTGTTTGCAAGGCATCATAAAATCTGAAGATTACCAAAGGATTTTGGGTTGCAATGTAGTGCTCAGTGTCAGAAAGCTGGGATTCTGTGCTAGGTCATGGGTCATCCAACAGATTCCAGATCTAAATCCCATTGAAAACCTGTGGAGAGATCCTAAAATTGATGTTTGGAGAAGGACCCTTCAAATATAAGAGACCTGGAGCAGTTTGCAAGAGAAGAGTGGCTCAAAATTCCAGATGAGAGGTGGGGGTGCAACCAAATATTAAGTTGAGGATGCCAATTTTGTCCGACACATTTTTGGGGTTGTGTGTGAAATTACGTCCATTTTCAGTTTTGTTTTTTTGTATTGTTCCAATACACACAAAAGAAATTAAACCTGTATAACATAACATGTGTAATTGTAATACTTTTCTGGGATAAATACTTCCTTTTCTAGAACAATTTCAAGGGTGTCCACACTTTCGGACATTACTGTATATCATTGTGCTCACCTTCTCCTTCTCTATGCCGTGCTGTCTGAAGATCAGACTGCGTTTACAGCGTGCCAGGTTCCCTTTAAACTTAATTCTGAGCACAGGCTGATATCCTGGTCCTGCCATGGGTTCACCTCACCCAAACTCAAAAAACATAATCTGTTAGTGAAGTGCGATTTCATGTAGAATGATAATCCATAATTATATATATAATAAAATTAAAAAAAAAAAAACCACGCACATGACACCAAGAAATCCACCTAACAGATGTTATTTGCCCTGGCAGCCACCAGATGTAAGCACTTTGAATGGAGTTGCTAAGCACAGCTCCATTCAACATGTGGCGGATGTGGCCGGGTACTGCAGAACAGCTTCTATCCTGAGGCCTTGGAGGAAGTAACAGCCGATCGGCAGCGTGCACAGTGTCAGACCTGCTTGGTCTTTTATTGATGACCTATCCGGATGATATGATCAATCATTATCAAAATTCCCAATTCTTAGATAAAAATCTGTATTCAGTGAAGAATTTCCCATTACTGAGATCGGAGGTGGCAGTTGGAATGGATGAGATTCTATGTAGTTTAAACAATGAAAGGGAGGAGCTCTGCCTCTAGCTCCTCCCCTGCTGCTGTCATAGAATCTCCTTCGCACCAACTGCCATCTTGTATCTCAGTAATGGGAAAGTCTTCACTGAATACAGATTTTACCCCAGAATTGAGAAATTTGATGAATGATCAATTTTGGCAGAGAAAGAAGCACATTTCTCTGATGTGAAAATAAGTAACTTTGTAATATTTCTTATGTGCTATTTATGAAATAAAAATTAAAACTACAGGTACACTTTAATAATGGCCCACTCTCCAGAAATCTCGCTCAATGTGACATTTTCATTCATAAATCCCATGTTCTTCTTCGTATGTTAGGAAAGGACAGAAGATTTGCACCCGAATATAACACGCCTATAAAGTACACATTTCAGGACCATTTTAGCCCTTGCTATCATGCAGAAGAACAAAGTTAACACAAGCATTTTTTTCCATAACCTTTAGAAAGAGCTGATATGTAATTCTGCATGAAGTGCAGGTTCAGGAGGCAGATTGATTTCAGAACGAATAAAGCATTCATCTACGGTAAATGATGCAGCGTCAACACCCATTGTAATGTAGAGTCTATATCTCATGGCAAAAAAAAATAAAGTAAATCAGGTAGAATAGACTGTGAATGCAACTATGTAAAGCCAGTGCAATGGTTTTACCTTTTGATCTGGTGAGAGGTTTATCCAAATTTTGGTGCATGCACCATTTTAGAAAACAAATTTATACTTTTTTTTTTACAATTTTAAAGTCTCTTCTCACAATTTTTAGAAACTAACAAAAATCAGGCAGGCTTATAGCAGAAGCAGTGCAGTGCTGATCACCAAAACTACTCCAGAAATGTCATGAAAAAGATAATATTTATTCATTTATATAGTGCTGTTAATTCCACAGCACTTTATATACATTGGCAACACTGTCCCCATTGGGGCTCACAATCTAAATTCCCTATTAGTATGTTTTTGGAGTGTGGGAGGAAACCGGAGTACCCGGAGAAAACCCACGCAAACACGGGGAGAACATACAAACTCCTTGCAGATAGTGTCCTTGGTGGGATTTGAACCCAGGAGCCTAGCGCTGCAAGACTGCAATGCTAACCACTGAGCCACCGTGCCAAGGTATATCTTACATCAGCACACTTCAGAATAAGTCTAGCAAAATTAACCAGCACTCAGAGGAAAAAAAAGTGATTAAAGGTTTAGTTTCTCTTTAAGTGCCCTTTTAATTGCAATAAGATTTGTGGTGGTCCAGATCTTGAGAACGCTAAAAACTCTACCATCCCCGAGAGGTGCGCTGCTTGGACAATAAGGACGTACAGCTCCTGCCCGAGCGCACACACAGAGGCTATGCTTTCTATTGAATCCATACTGTGCTGTGTGCAGCGCGCTCAGGCAGGAGCTGCACGCTTGCGTCACCGGACATACACATATATACACCTGTGTAGTGTTCGGTTGGGTTCTCAAGACCCAAAGACAGATCTGCTTCCAATTAAAAGGACATTCAATGATGGTTCTGGGTCTTCAGACAGATGTAGGAAGGTCTGGACTGACTGCATTCTATTTCTGGACTGATTAGATTTTCTAGATATGTCCTGATGAATTGATAAGTTGACTTGGATTTGTGCAGGCGATTTTGTGTCATCAGCATTGTAGTGTAATATACATTGAGACTCTGGATCCCCCCCCCTCCCCTTCACTTATCACCCCTCCACCCCATTCTGTTTGTCCCTTTTTTTTTCACAAAGGGTCTCCACAGTTAAGGTACCGTCACACTAAGCAACTTACCAGCGATCCCAACAACGATACGGATCGCTGGTAAGTTGCTAGGAGGTTGCTGGTGAGATATCACACTGCGACGCTCCAGCGATCCCACCAGCAACCTGACCTGGCAGGGATCGCTTGAGCGTGGCTACACGAGTTGCTGGTGAGCTCACCAGCAACCAGTGACAAGCCCCCAGCGCCGCGTGGAAGATGCTGCGCTTGGTAACTAAGGTAAATATCGGTAACCAACCCGATATTTACCTTGGTTACCACCGCACGGAGCTACACGTGCAGAGAGCAGGGAGCAGCGCACACTGAGCGCTGGCTCCTTGCTCTCCTAGCTACAGCACACATCGGGTTAATTACCCGATGTATGCTGCAGCTAAATGTGCACAGAGCAGGGAGCAGCGCACAATGCTTAGCGCTGGCTCCCTGCTCTCCTAGTTACAGCACACATCGGGTTAATTACCCGATGTGTACTGCAGCTAAATGTGCACAGAGCAGGGAGCAGTGCACACTGCTTAGCGCTGGCTCCCTGCTCGCCTAGCTACAGCACACATCGGGTTAATTAACCCGATGTGTCCTGCAGCTAGCTACATGTGCACAGAGCAGGAGCCGGCACTGACAGTGAGAGCGGCGGAGGCTGGTAACAAAGGTAAATATCGGGTAACCAAGGACAGGGCTTCTTGGTTACCCGATGTTTACATTGGTTACCAGCCTCCGCAGAAGCCGGCTCCTGCTGCCTGCACATTTAGTTGTTGCTGTCTCGCTGTCACACACAGCGATCTGTGCTTCACAGCGGGACAGCAACAACTAAAAAATGGCCCAGGACATTCAGCAACAACCAACGACCTCACAGCAGGGGCCAGGTTGTTGCTGGATGTCACACACAGCAACATCGCTAGCAACGTCACAAAAGTTGTTCGTTAGCAGCGATGTTGCTTAGTGTGACTGGGCCTTTAAAGTAAAGTAGTCTTTTGTACTTATATCAGTGGTTGATTCTTCTGATATTTCACCTTTATAGAGTAAATATGCAATATATCTTTCCATTTGATGGTTCATCAATACTGTTACGTTTACCCAAACCAATTTGCTTATGTTAGTCAATTTTATCTTTCATAATTGTAACCTTGCATGCCTCCTTTTCAATAAACATAGATTAGGATATTCAAAGTGATAAAGATTGTTGGTTAATAAATTTCTTCAATGTTTAACTAATGCATTTATTATCAGTAAACTAGGTTTAAAACAAAAAACTGATAATTAAAATGATAAACTGGCAATAACGTCTGAACAGTAATTATACAATACCATCAGTAATGAGAGCAGTATAACTTCAATGATGGGAGCCAGAAGCCATAAAAATATAATTGGAGGGGTAAATTGTAACCAACATGTTATTACAACATATTACAGTGCCATACTTCTAGTAACCATATATTAGAGGGTCTGTATCGTGCATTGATCGTAGGGAGTAAACTACCTCTACTAAACAAATGTATTATTGCTATACAGAAGGTCAGAGCATAAAGGCTACATGCACACCATTGTCCCCGCTCAGACCCGATGAGACCTTCTATCCGACAAGTACACAAAAATAACCAAATATCTGGAGGTTTCCTTGACTGAATCCATGACGTCAATAAGGCTAACAGATTTTTCGATGGAATCCCCGAAGTGCTGAGCAGAGACCAGGTCCTGGGGAAATCCAAGCCTTAAGGTGGCGTCACACACAGCGACGCAGCAGCGATCACGACTAGCGATCTGACCTTATAAGGATCGCTGCTGCGTCGTTACATGGTCGCTGGTGAGCTGTCAAACAGCCAGATCTCACCAGCGACCAGTGACCAGCCCCCAGCGACGCGTGGAAGCGTAACTAAGGTAAATATCGGGTAACCAAGGAAAGCACTTCTCTTGGTTACCCGATATTTACCTTAGTTACTAGCATCCGCCGCTCTCACGCTGCCAGTGCCGGCTCCCTGTTCCCTGCACTCCTAGCCAGAGTACACATCGGTTAATTACCCGATGTGTACTCCAGCTACGTGTGCAGGGAGCAGGAGCCGGCACTGGCAGCGTGAGAGCGGCGGATGCTAGTAACTAAGGTAAATATCGGGTAACCAAGGAAAGGGCTTCTTGGTTACCCGATGTTTACCATGGTTACAGCTTACCGCAGGCTGCCAGACGCCGGCTCCCTGCTCGCTTCAGTTCGTCACTCTCTCGCTGTCACACACAGCGATGTGTGCTTCACAGCGGGAGAGCAACGTCCAAAAAATGAAGCAGGACATTCAGCAACGAGCGGCGACCTCACAGCAGGGGCCAGGTCGTTGCTGGATGTCACACACAGCGATGGGACGTCGCTGCTACGTCACAGAAAATGCTGACTTAGCAGCGACGTCGTTGTCGCTATGTTTGACACCTTTAGAGGGAATCTCTCAGCAGGATTTCAGCTCCCAAACTATTTGTATGCACAAGAAGCTCTTTCAAAGACAAGTCCAGTATTACCTTTACATCATCAGTTGTTGTCTCAATTACTGAGAAATCAACATTTGAATGGATATGCAAATGAACTTGAGATCTGAAGTCTCCGTCACTCCAGGTCTATTCCTTGCCTAGCACCACTTCCTACTGCTTGACTTACAGTCGCTACACTGTGTTACTTTAACAGAAACAGTCAAGCAGAAGGAGCGGCGTTGGACGGGGAATAGAGATGAAGTCCTTCTGCTTGATTTTCATATCCATTCAAGCACTGATTACAGTACTGAGTCTGAAAGAATGGACTTTATTGGATTTTTTCTTCTTTTCTTTTTATTGGAGGGGGGTATGATTATGGCTGATTTCTTTTAAAGAGCAGTTACATGACCCCAAACATATTAAACCCCTTAGTGAAAATTTTAAGTCCGTTTTACTATGCTAGCCTTATAAAAGGGCGGCTGAAACCAGAGAAACATTTTTCCCCTCAAAGCCATGCAAATGTAACTTATAATTACAGGCTTCACTTCTATAGGACAATGCTATGATACAAAGCACAGACACTAAGAATACGTAGCATAATGTAAATTTAGAATGCAAGGGTGAAGATTTATTTATTGATTCAAAAGATAGTCTGCCAATCTATTCCAGCAACGAGGAGGTTAAAAAGCTCACTACATATACACTGTATAGATCTGTGTGCAATATAATTCTAATATTAATATATTATATATTTTCAGTTTTTCTGATTTTTCTCTTTTATAGGTATATTTTTGAGTGAAATGTAAATTGTTCTTTTATTCTATAAACTACTGACATCTCCGAATTTCCAAGCAATACATTTTGTATTTATTTTCTGAAAACAAGAAATGGTCAAAACAAGACAATGCACAGCTTTCAGACCTCAAATAATGCAACGAAAACAAGTTCATAATCATTTAGAAACAACAATACTAATAATGTTTTAACTCAGGAAGAGTTCAGAAATCAATATTTTGTGGAATAACCATTATCTTTAATCACAGCGTTCATGCCTCTTGGCGCTTTCCACCAGACTTTCACACTGCTTTTGGGTGATCTTATGCCACTCCTAGCGCAAAAATGTAAGCAGTTCTTTGTTTGATGGCTTGTGACTATCAATCTTCCTCTTGATTACATTCCAGAGGTTTTCAATGGGGTTCAGGTCTGGAGATTGGGCTGGCCATGACAGGGTTTTGATGTGGTGGTCCCTCATCCACACACTGATTCACCTAGCTGTGTGGCATGGTGCATTGTCCTGCTGGAAAAAAAAAACAGTCCTCAGAGTTGGGGGAACATTGCCTGAGCAGAAGGAAGCAACTGTTTTTCCAGGATAACCTTGTATGCGGCTTGATTCATACATTCTTCGCAAAGATGTTTGTTGAATTTTCTTTACCTAAATTTTCAGCTTTGCCAAACACTTGGTCGTCTAATGGTTAGACGGAGACCTGGAGAGGCGTAAAAGCCACAGTGTTTTGCACCCACTGTGAAATTTGGTGCTGATCTGGGGATGCTTCAGCAAGGCTGGAATTGGGCAGATTAAATTTTTTGCAAAGGACGTATGAATCAAGCTGCATACAAGGTTATCCTGGAAAAAAAACAGTTGCTTCCTTCTGCTCAGGCAATGTGCCCCAACTCTGAGGACAGTTTTTTTCCCAGAAGGACAATGCTCCATGCCACACAGCTAGGTCAATAAATGTGTGGATGAAGGACCACTACATCAAAACCCTGTCATGGCCAGCCCAATCTCCAGACCTGAACCTCACTGAAAACCTCTGGAATGTAATCAAGAGGAAGATGGATAGTCACAAGCCATCAAACAAACAAAAACGTCTTAAATTATTGCACTAGGAGTGGCATAAGATCACCCAAAAGCAGTGTGAAAGACTGGTGGAAAGCATGCCAAGGCGCATGAATGCTGTCATTAAAATTCATGGTTATTCCACAAAATATTGATTTCTGAACTCTTCCTGAGTTAAAACATTATTAGTATTGTTTCTAAATGATTAACTTGTTTTCTTTGCATTATTTGAGGTGTCTGAAAGCTGTGCATTTATTTTTTTTTGTCATTTTGACAATTTCTCATTTTTAGAAAATAAATACAAAATTTATTGCTTGAAAATTCGGAGACATGTTGTCAGTTTATACAATAAAAGAACAATTTACATTTTACTCAAAAATATACCTATAAAGAGAAAAATCTGAAATACTGAAAATTTGGAAGTGGTCTCTTAATTTTTGCCAAAGCTATAGATATATATACCGTACTATAGCTTTGGCATAAACGTATATATATATATATATATATATATATATATATATATATATATATATATATATATATATATATATATATATATATATATATATATATATATATATATATACACATATATACACACACACACATATCCGATGGTGTCACTAGACACCATTGACTACCAAAGTGCTCTGCTTCACTACATAACCTTACTTCTTAGTCCACAAGAATTTACCACGTTAATGACCTGCTGAACTTCCCACTGACGTGGAGTTAATAGGACAATTAGTTAATAAATGTGGACTGTAAGGGAGCAGCGTGGGAAACAAATACAGCTGAATTCACACTGCGTCTGTAGAGTCTGCCGTGAACGCTGGGAAAGCAATGAAAGCAAAACATGAAAAGGATCCAGAAACCCCATCTAAAAGGTAGGCAAGTGAACCGCTGGTAAGGTGTGCAGGGCCCGGAGGGGCACCCGCTTTGGACAGGTGGAAAAGGGAGTCTATAATTACATCACTGAGTTTCGTATACAAGTTATTTGGGACTTATTCACACAGTGCATATTACACAGGTTTTTAATATATGTATTGCAGTTTTTTTATGTAGTTTTCTTCCAACTTTTAGTCTCTCCATAGTTTTCAATAGACACATTCGACATCCCTGAGTGAAGCCAACAATGTTTTCTTAGTCGGCACATGAGACCGGTCCTCTGTAAGGCTCTGTTCACGCAATAAGTATTAATTATAGGGAGTCACCCGGCCACAGACATGAACACATAGCAGCACTCAGGCTTTTGTTCAGATGAGCTGCTTTTCTGCATTTTTGCACATAATGCATTGTGCACATACCAGATTGTGATCACAAAACAGACAAGAATACCGTGCCCTCTAGACATGACCTATCAATGTAAGGAGGCGCTCAGGTCCAAGCAAATGCATATTAATATGAAAACTAATAGGTTATGATCAGAAGCCCAGCACCCCCGATCAGCCGGATGTACAAGGTGTATCATATATTAGCAATCAGTAATTTCGCTTTAAACATTACACTAAAGTAGCATATGACCAAAAAAAAAACAAAAAACACCAGCCGTGTATTTGTTTTGCAATCATCACACAGATATCTAATAACAATCATTAGAAGTGATGTTGCAATGACGCTTTGTAAATGGAGTTGGAAAACCCTTTAGTGGACTTGTCTGCAGTAACTGTGAATGGAACGTTTGTAGGGGATGTCCAGGACTAACCTGGTCAATATCAGATCGGTGAGGCGCTGGGTGTCAGATCCCAGTATGGATAGGCTAGTCCTGGACATCCCCTTAAAAGCTTGCCATCAATAACATTAACTGAAATCTATAGACCATCATATTTTACACGCTTATTTTTACATTTAGAGTATGTGTATAACCTAAAATTTATAGAACTGTTCTCCTGTTCTTTAAAATTGATGACGTCAACATTCGAGCAGGGAAGTCTGACGGCTGGCTCCTCTGCTGACCGATTGTAAGGATCCGCACTCGCCAGGTCCTCATCATGGGTTACCAGATCCAACTCTACTTTTAGTAGCTTTATCCCTTTGGAGTGGATGAGTCGCAGCTCCAATAACAGCACAGGTGACCAATGGGAGAGGGGGCAGGGTAAACAACACTTAGTGCAGAATGTCAGCCCCATCACATACCACATTGGTAGTGGGTAGTCGTGCTAGACCACAGGTCAAACCTCCATAGACCACCCTAAGGAACTGGGAAATCGAGTTCACAGAAGGTCGGTAAAGCATCTCTCATAAACGCCCCATTTTGGTATAGAGATGTCATAGGCTAAGTTCACACTTCCTTTGTTTTGCATCAGTCACAATCCGTAGCCTTGAGGAATTACGGAATCCTGCAAAATATTTTGCAGGAATCCTGTATTTCCCCATAGACTTCTATTAGTGACGGATTGCGACTGATGACCCTGCGTTGCATCCGCTGCGTCGCGGTCCGTCGTTTTTGACTGACCGCCGAGCGGGGAGCAACGCAGAATGTAACGTTTTTCGGGCCGTCCAAATTAACGCGCCGCGCAGGAATCCGTCGCCATCCGTCAAGCTTGTAATGCATGTCTATGGTGCTGGATTCCGTCGTAATCCGTCTTACAACGGAATCCAGCGCAGGATTCCGTCATGCTCTACTGAGCATGCCCAGCATGCTTGGCACGCCCACTGGGCTGTCCCAAACACAGACGGATCATGACTGATCCGTCAAAAAACGGACGCACAGCGGATGTAACGGACGCAACTGATCCGTTTTTTCACAGGATTCCTGTGAAAGGAATCCTGTGAAAAACACATCAGTTGCATCAGTTGACATCTTGAAAATGACTGATCCGTTGCTGACGGACCTGACTGATTGAAAACACAGGATGTGTGAACTAAGGCTAAGTTCACATTTCCGTTGATTTGTATCAGTCACATGCGTCGCTTGACGCATGTGACTGATGCGCTGTTCAACGCTGTACAACGGATGACAAAGAACAGAATTCTTTGTCGGATTCCGTTGTGTGCGGGGGGGCGGAGTTCGGGGGGGAGGGGAGGAGCCGAGCGGGGCCGTGGCACTGAGGACGTCAGTGCCGCAGTGACTGCAGGACAGGTGAGTGTGTGTGTGTGTGAGTGTGTGTGTGTATACACATGCTGAATGCGGGAGGGGGCGGAGCCGAGCGGGGGGCGGGGCCAGGCGCTGAGGATGTCAGTGGAAGTGCTGCGGTCTGCATGGCTGGGGACAGGTGAGTGTATGTGTGAGTGAGTGTGTGTATGTGCATGTATGTATGTATGTGCATGTATGTATGTATGTGTGTGCACATGCAAAGTGCGGGAGGGGGCGGAGCCGAGCGGGGGGCGGGGCCAGGCGCTGAGGATGTCAGTGGAAGTGCTGCGGTCTGCATGGCTGGGGACAGGTGAGTGTATGTGTGAGTGAGTGTGTGTATGTGCATGTATGTATGTATGTGCATGTATGTATGTATGTGTGTGCACATGCAAAGTGCGGGAGGGGGCGGAGCCGAGTGGGGGGCGGGGCCAGGCGCTGAGGATGTCAGTAGAAGTGCTGCGGTCTGCATGGCTGGGGACAGGTGAGTGTATGTGTGAGTGAGTGTGTGTATGTGCATGTATGTATGTATGTGCATGTATGTATGTATGTGTGTGCACATGCAAAGTGCGGGAGGGGGCGGAGCCGAGTGGGGGGCGGGGCCAGGCGCTGAGGATGTCAGTAGAAGTGCTGCGGTCTGCATGGCTGGGGACAGGTGAGTGTATGTGTGAGTGAGTGTGTGTATGTGCATGTATGTATGTATGTGCATGTATGTATGTATGTGTGTGCACATGCAAAGTGCGGGAGGGGGCGGAGCCGAGTGGGGGGCGGGGCCAGGCGCTGAGGATGTCAGTAGAAGTGCTGCGGTCTGCATGGCTGGGGACAGGTGAGTGTATGTGTGAGTGAGTGTGTGTATGTGCATGTATGTATGTATGTGCATGTATGTATGTATGTGTGTGCACATGCAAAGTGCGGGAGGGGGCGGAGCCGAGCGGGGGGCGGGGCCAGGCGCTGAGGATGTCAGTAGAAGTGCTGCGGTCTGCATGGCTGGGGACAGGTGAGTGTATGTGTGAGTGAGTGTGTGTATGTGCATGTATGTATGTATGTGCATGTATGTATGTATGTGTGTGCACATGCAAAGTGCGGGAGGGGGCGGAGCCGAGCAGGGGGCGGGGCCAGACGAGGGTGTCAGTGGCAGTGCTTGTCTGCATGGCTGGGGACAGGTGTGTGTGTGTGTGTGTGTACATACATACATGTGCGGAGTGCGGGAGGGGGCGGGGCCGAGCGGGGAAGTGTCGGCCTCCCTGCACACGTAACCAGCCTAAATATCGGGTAACAGCAAAGCACCCGATGTTTACCTTGGTTACCCGATATTTACCTTGGTTACGGGCCTACACCGCTTAGCGCTGGCTCCTTGCACCGTAACCAGGGTAAATATCGGGTAACCAACCAAAGCTGGTGACGTGTGCAGGGAGCCAGAGAGCATGCGCAGCGAAATCCGACGGATCTCGCTGCTCAAAAAACGTTACATGCTGCGTTCCTCCCGCCCGGCGGTCAGTCGTTCCACGACTGATCAGTCGGGCGGAGGGTGCAACGCAGCATCATCAGTCACAATCCGCTGCTCATACAAGTCTAAGGGAGCAGCGGAATCCGCTAAACGGATTCCGCTGTTTACAAGAGCAGCGGATTGTGACTGATACATTTTAGCGGAAATGTGAACTTAGCCTTAGCCATAGATGCTAGTGATGAGTGGGCACTACCGTGCTGCTCGGGACTCATAACAAGGAGATGAACGCTCGGACGGGCTCGACTCGTGTACCAAGCATATTGGAAGTCACTGGGGAACTCTAGTATTTTTCCTGAATATTAAGGCCCTGTGCGCACTGGAAAACGGAACTTTCTTAAGAAAATTCCGCAGGGTCTGA
Organism: Anomaloglossus baeobatrachus; assembly: GCF_048569485.1. Taxonomy (NCBI): domain Eukaryota; kingdom Metazoa; phylum Chordata; class Amphibia; order Anura; family Aromobatidae; genus Anomaloglossus; species Anomaloglossus baeobatrachus. The sequence goes on from NC_134353.1 coordinate 742,999,789, forward strand.
AAGATTACCACACCCGCGGTAAAGAAACACGGCAAACTGCATGTGGTTTGCCGCGGTTTTACCGCGGTATTGTTCACGGTATTGCCGCGTGCGGGTTGGTACATGTGTTTTATTGCATTCAATGCAATAAAGCACATTGGGGAAAAAAAATAATTTCCTTCTGAGATAGATCGTAGAGAGACAAATAGATAGAGCACAGATCGCTGCATTTCTCCCGAGCGGTAAAGTGTGTTCACATTACCGGCCGTGGGAAATGCCCTGTGGTTACCTCTGCTGTCTCGCTGCGAGGCTGCATTCAGTGCTGTGTGTCAGTCGCGGCTGGATGCAAGCTTCGCAGGACGTGGATTACGCCGGAGCTGTGTATTTGGGAGGGGGTCAATAAAAGGGTGAACGAGGAGGCTTATTTGTGTTTTATTTAAAATAAATGATTTTTCGGTGTGTTTTTTCACTTTACTTACGGGTTGATCATGTCAGCTGTCACATAGACGCTGCCATGATCAAGCCCAGACTTAGTGGCGGCGATCCGCCGCCATTTACTCCTTATTACCCTGTCTGCCACCGCATCACGGCAACAGGAAGAGCTGGGGACACTCCGGTACTGCCGCATAATGGATGCGACAGTCCCGGGGCAGCTGCGGGCTGATATTCTCAGCTGTGGAGGGGGGGGGCATTAACCCTGCCCCTCGCCCTCCCCAGCCTGAGAATACCGGGCCGGCGCTGTGTGTTTACCTCGGCTGGACGGTAAAAATACAGCGGAGCCCACGTGGTTTTTTTTTCTATATTTCCGTTTGATTTCCATGTGTATTCTATGTGTCTGTGTGTGAGTGTGATGTGTGTGTATTCTATGTCTGATCTCTGTGTTTACTCTCTGCTCCGCTCCCTGTTCCTGTAATGACATCACTTCCCTGCAAACCGTAGGCAGCGATGAACATTACCGCAGGTAAACCGCGAAATACCGCAGGGAATAACGCAGGAAAACGCAATGAACCGCACAGAATTTGCTGCCTGCATTATTCCCTGCGGGATTTCACGATTACATTACAGTCAATGGAGTGAAATCCCGCAGCGATGTGCGGAAAAGAAGTGACATGCAATTGTTTTTGCTGCGGGAATCCCGCAGCAAAACATGCAGCTGTCAAAATCCGCCTAGTGCGCACAGCATTTTTTTTCCCATAGGATTTGCTGGTGAATCACTGCAGAGATGTTATGAACATTTTCTGCAGCGAAACATGCAGCAAATCTGCGGGAAATCCACGGCAAAAACCGGCAAGTGCACACAGGGCCTAAGGCTATATGCCAACTGCTTTTTTATGTGCTTCTTTTCTGTACATAAAATGCATGTTTTGGCAGGAAAAACGCGTTTTCTTTTTCTTTTAGTCATGGCGATCGCGGGGGTTCAGGTGCTGTACGTCCGCGATCGCCACCGGGTCTCTGGCTGATGTTTTATTGGAACCCGGCTCGCACTGCTTCTGAAAGCTTACCCCTCTGAATGCTGTGATCAGCGCGGTCACAGTATTCAGAAGGCAGGGAGAGTGATTGCTTACCTCTCCCTCGTGATCCGGTCCTTGGAATCTGATCACGGGGGCCCGATCGCTGCCGTAACCCTGGGTCGTCACCGTGACAACCCCAGGTTACTGAGCTACGGAGAGCCTCAGACATTATTCTGTATGCAGGGTAGAGGTAAAGTGCTGCGCTATAATCCATTGTAGTGATAAAGCACTACAGGGGATTATAGAAACGCAGTAAGGCCCTGTGCGCACTTACCGGATTTTGCCGCGGATTTTTTGCGGTTTTGCTGCATGTTTGGCTGCAGAAAATGTTCATAACATCTCTGCAGTGAATCACCAGCAAAACCTATGGGAAAAAAAAATCCTGTGCGCACTAGGCAGAATTTGACAGCTGCATGTTTTGCTGCGGGATTCCCGCAGCAAAAACAATTGTATGTCAATTCTTTCCGCACGTCGCTGCGGGATTTCACTCCATTGACTGCCATGTAATCGTGAAATCCCGCAGGGAATAACGCAGGCAGCAAATTCTGTGCGATTCATTGCGTTTTCCTGCGTTATTCCCTGCTGTATTTCGCGGTTTACCTCCGGTAATGTACATCGCTTGTCTGCAGTTTTGCAGGGAAGTGATGTCATTACAGGAAGAGGAAGCGGAGCAGAGAGTAAACACACACAGACATAAAACACACATAGAAAGCAAATGGAAATATAGAAAACAAAACACGTGGGCTCCGCTGTATATTTACCTTCCAGCCGAGGTAAGCACACAGCGGCGGTCCGGTATTTTCAGGCTGGGGAGGGAGAGGGGTAGGGTTAATGTCCCCCGCCTCACTCCCCCTCCCGCAGCCGAGAATATCAGCCGCAGCTGCCCCGGGACTGTCGCATGCATTATGCGGCAGTATCGGAGTGTCCCTGGCTCTTCCTGCCGCCGTGTAGCAGTGGCAGTCAGGGTAATGAAAGGGGTTAATGGTGGCGCATCACCGCCATTAACTACAGGCTTGATCATGGCAGCGTTTATGTGACAGCTGACATGATCAACCCGTAAGTAAAGTGAAAAAAAACACACCGAAAAATCCTTTATTTTAAATAAAACAAACAAGCCTCGTTCACCCTTTTATTAACCCCTCCCGAAACAAAGCTCCGGCGTAATCCACAGCTCCTGCGTCCTGCGCTGCTTACATCCAGCCGCGACTGACACACAGCGCTGAATTACCTCTGCAGCCTCGGAGCGAGACAGCAGAGGTAATTACCGGTCATTTCCCACAGCCGGTAATGTGAACTCACTGCCGACCGTGGGAAATGCAGCGATCTGTCCTCTGTCTATTCTTCTGTCTCTTTATCTATCTACTATCTCAGAATGAAATGACTTTTTTTTTATTTTTCTTCAATGTGCTTTATTGCATTGAATGCAATAAAGCACATCCCAACCCGCACGCGGCAATACCGCGAACAATACCGCGGTAAAACGCATGCGGTTTTCGGGTGCGGTTTGCCGCAGTTTTTTACCGCGGGTGCGGTAATCTTTGAATACCTGCGGAATTTTCTTGAGAAAATTCCATTTTCCAGTGCGCACAGGGCCTAAGGGTATGTTCACATGTGGCTTTTTTTTACCACAAAGATTCAGCATTTTTGTCCCAAAAATGTGTTTTTGACACATTTTTACCAATGCGTTTTTTAAATCACATCTATTGACTGGAAGAGCTCAAAAACGCTGGAAAAACGCAAAAAGAATTGACATGCTGCATTTTGGGTGCGTCTTCAAAAGCACAGCAAACAAAAGCACACTGTGTAGACAGAAAAATAGAAATCTCAGACTTTGCTGGGAGAAGGAAATGCATACATTTAACTTAGGTGCATCTTTGTGACCTCAGAACGCACCAAAAAACGCCCTGTGTGAACTTAGACTTAAAAAATGCAAGAAAAAATAAGCAGCGTGGGCACAGTAAGTCAGGATTGTCATAGACTTTGCTGGAATACTTTTTTCATTGATGTTATTAAAACAAGGAAAGACACATGAAAAACATGCAAAAAATAAAAAAACAACACGTGTGCATATAGCTTAAAATTACTCGAGTTCCCTAATTACTTCCATTATACTCGGTACTTGAATTGCGTCCGTCCAAGCATTCAACTGCTGGTTACCAATACTGAGCACCC